>NC_056080.1:82845502-83466859 GCF_016772045.2 Ovis aries | reverse complement strand
TCATTTCAAGGCTGGACCCAAGAGTAAATCACTTGAATTACTCTTTCACCAGAACCTTGCATACATGACCTTCCACCATATTTGCCCAGAAATATTTTCTTGGATCAATCAAGCAAAAAATCTGTTTTATCCTAAAGAATGCTGCTGAAGAAAATTCTAGTCATGCAAAGCAGACCCACAACAATGCCAGAACCATTCAATTTTTTGATTTGTCATAAATCAACACTTTCCACTGAGGTCACAAAGAGTGCCCATGACTTAGTGACTGAACAACAGCAAGAGCACTCTCCACTACTTCTCTCAACTATTTGTTCTAAACTTTTGTCATTCATCTCAAATTGCCTATTCAAGGAAATTTACAATGGTTCTTAATAAAAAGTCAAGATGCTCAGGAAAGACAAAATATCCACAGCACATACTAACAGTGCTTCCACTCATATACCCTTGTATTCCTTTATCGGTTTCTTCTATACTGACTCAGCTGTGCCTTCTCTCCAAACATCAGAGTCTTCATTTCTTTGTCTCATGGCTGTCTCCGGGCTGCTGAAACCCACCTCTGTCTGTGCTAACAGAGAATCAGAAGTGTCTGAGAATTTGAGTCCCCACGCCTGGGTAGCCCTTAACCAGGATTAATAGGTACAGAGATACAAATACTGTAGCTCCATGGTGGGGACAACATTGAGGTAAGAACCACACTGTCTCCATGATACTTTGCTTGACATATTATCCTTGCTTGGCCTCCTTCCCTTCCTTGCCTGACTTTCCACTTCTGCATTGGTTTTTCCTGAGACTACTTCCTAATAAGCCACTTTCACATGAATCCTAATCTGAGTCTGCTTCTTTGGAACCTAACTTTAGACATTAACCTTGACCCAAACTACAAAAATATTTACTTTAAGAAATATCTCTGGGGGTCCAATGGTTAAGAATTCGCCTTGCAATACAAGGGACATGAGTTTGATCCCTCATTGGGAAACTCAGATCCCACAGGCTGCAGAGCAACTAAGCCTGAGCACCACAACTAGAAAGTCCATGCACTGTAACAAAAGATCCTTTATGACACAATGAAGATTCTGTGTGCCATAACTAAGACTTGATGCAACCAAATAAATGTTTTTAATATATTCACTTTTATATTTACCCTTACTTTCTCTTCTATTTATTTCATAAAACAAGGTTAACCTGTTCACTTTAAGGATAATCCAGTAATATAAGCTCCTGGTTTCATCAGCTCCTTTCCCTTCCATCAGTTTTCCTACTCGACTGTATCTTAGATTTCCCCTCTCTAATGATTCCTTTCTCTTAGACTATAAATATAATCAAGCTTCTCCCATCTGAAAAAAAAGATTTTATTCATATGCTCTTTTCTAGTTACCTTCTTTCCTTTCTTCATCAATCAAGCTCAAGTAATTTGTAATTGTTAACTCCACATTACTCACCTTCTATTCATTCTTTTATCAACTACAATACATTCTACCTTCTTCCCTAATGATTTCACTGAAACTATGTACTACTACACCAGTGATCATCAGTAATGGTGGTGTTAAAAATATAACCCACACTTAGCATACATTAGATTGAACTTTTCTTTCTCTTTTTTTTTTCTTTTCATTTTCTCTCTTTTTTTTTTCTTTTTGATAGCAATGACCACAATTTCCTCCTCCAAAATTCTTTGGATTCCATGTTACCATCCTAGTTATAATAGACCTATGTCCATTTCTAATCCATCTCCTTTGGGGGCTTCTATATGCTAAGTCACTTCAGTCATGTCTGACTCTGTGTGACCCCATAGACGGCAGCCCACCAGGCTCCCCCGTCCCTGGGATTCTCCAGGCAAGAAAACTGGAGTGGGATGCCATTGCCTTCTCTGGGGCTTCTATATGGATACCTCTAAAATTTGGGGTTCTCTGGCTCTGGACTAATAACACAGTTCAAAATATCTCTTCTCAATTTCTCATTAAAAGAGGTAGATAGCAACAAAAAACAGTGAGGGAAGGGGAGTATAATTGTCAAAATTAATGGAAAAGAGACAAAATTCAATGTCTAAAGGACATTTAGTTATATACATTGCTGTTAAGAATGAATTGAGATAAATTACACAACACATGTTCCATCCTTTAAAATAGAATACATAGACCCAAAAGCTGTTGGGAAAGACAAGCCAATGTCACATCAATACTACAACTTAGAAACCTAAAGGCTGAATTAGCCAAAAATGTATATGGTGACATAATATATTTTGTATTGTACTGTTCTTTGAAGTATATAGATGGTATTCTTTCCCATCCCTACTAGAAGCAACAATTCCCAATACTTTCTACTTTCAATAACACTACTACAGAATACATAAAACAAGAACTTACAAGTAAAACATAAATGAAAAAGATATTGGCTTGTTGGGGTAAACTAACACACCACTCAGTTTGCAACAGACTAAGCTGAAAAAGATGAAAACAAATTCAAACACTATAATTAATACAACTGATAAACATAAACTGACATGTGTTCTCTACATAACACATAATACTACTTCTTTTCAAGCACCATCTCAAGGAAAATAAACTGGTAAAATTACAGAATAAAACTTTTTTTTGAGAGGGATGTGCCCAAAGCTAAACAGATAGATAAATTCATAAACCAATATTCTTCAACACCTTTAATTAAGCAAAACAGAAAAATATCTCAAGAAAATAAAATAAAAACAATAAACCAACGAAAAGTTAGAGGAAAAAAATAGAATTACAAAAACAAACACAAATATCCCTAGAAAATAATACCTTTCTATTTGGTTTTGTGAAATGACCACAAATAATATCTTTCAGAGGAACTGATTAGTATATATACAATAAAAACCAAGAACAGAGTCTAGGAATTATAAAAAAGAAACAATGAGAACAGAAAGCAAACCTCACATACTTCAGATTTTGAATTATCAGACATATATGCAAACGAACCAGAAATCAAATTACTAACATTTGTTGGATCATAGAGAAAGCAAGGGAATTGCAGAAAAACATCTATTTCTGCTTCATTGACTACACTAAAGCCTTTGACTGTGTGGATCACAACAAACTGTGGAAAATTATTAAAGAGAAGAGAATACCAGACTCCCTTACCTGTGTCCTGAGAAACCTGGATGTAGGTTAAGAAGAAAAAGTTAGAACCAAACATGGAACAATGGATTGGTTCAAAATTGGGAAAGGAGTACATCAAGGCTATATATGGTCACCTTGCTTATTTAACTTCTATGCAGAGTATAACATGTGAAATGATGGCTGGATGAGGCACACACTGGAATCAAGGTTGCCAGGAGAAATATCAACAACCTCAGATATACAGATGACACCACCCTAATGGCAGAAAGTGAAGAGGAACTAAAGAGTCTCTTGATGAAGGTGAAAGAGAAGAGTAAAAAAGCTGGCTCCACATTCAAAAAACAAAGATCATGGCCTCCAGTCTCATCACTTCATGCAAATAGAAGGGGAAAATATGGAAAAAGTGACAGACGTTACTTTCTAGAGCTTCAAAATCACTGTAGACAGTGACTGCAGCCATTAAATTAAAAGACACTTGCTCTTTGGGAGAAAAGCTATGACGAACCTAGATAACATATAGGGACAAGCAGGGACATCACATTGCTGACAAAGGTCCATATAGTCAAAGCTATGGGTTTTCCAGTAGTGATGTACGGGTGTGAAAGTTGGACCATAAAGAAGGTTGAGTGCTGCAGAACTGATGCTTTTAAACTGGTGTTGGAGAAGACCCTTGAGAGTCCCTTAGACAGAAAGGAGATACAACCAGTCAATCCTAAAGGAAATCAACCCTGAATATTCATTGGAAGGACTGATGCTCAAGTTGAACCTCTAAGACTTTGACCACCTGATGTGAAGAGCTGATTCACTGGAAAGGACTCTAATGTTGGGAAAGATTGAGGGCAGGAGGAGAAGGGGGCAACAGAGGATAAGATGATTAGATGGCATCATCGACTCCCATCGACATGAGTTAGGAGACAGTGAAGGAGACGGAGGCCTGGCATCCTGCAGACCATAGGGTCACAAAGAGTGGGACATGACTGAGCAACTATACAACAACAGGTTTTGGGTCGTGTTTTCATTGTCCTTTGTTTCTAGGTATTTTTTTTTAATTTCTTCTATGATTTCTTCAGTTATCTCTTGCTTATTTAGTAGCATAATGTTTAGCCTCCATGAGTTTGTGGGGTTTTTTACAGGGTTTTTTCCCCCTATAATTGATATCTAACCTCAAAATGTTGTGGTTGGAAAAGATGCTTAATACAATTTCAATTTTCTCAAATTTGCTGAGGCTTGATTTGCGACCCAAGATGTAATCTATCCTAGAGAATGTTCCATGTACACTTGAGATGAAAATGTATTCTGCTGGTTTCAAATGGAATGCCCTATAAATATCAATTAAGTCTATCTGGTCTAATGTGTCATTTAAGGCTTGTGTTTCCTTATTAATTTTCTGTCTGGATGATCTATCCATTGGTGTAAGTGGGTTGTTAAAGTCCTCCACTATTATTGTGTTACTGTTGATTTCTCCTTTTATGGCTGTCAGCATTTGCCTTATGGATTAAGGTGCATATAATGTTGTCCCAAAGGTCTCTGAGACTGTGCTCCTTTCTTTTCATTCTTTTATCTTTATTCTGCTCTTCAACAGCTATTTCCACCATTCTATCCTCCAGCTCATTATCCATTCTTCTGCCTCATTTATTCTCCTTTTGATTCCCTCCAGTGCATTTTTCATTTCAGTTACTATATTGTTCATCTGTGTTCATTTGTTCTTTAGTTTTCCTAGGTCCTTGTTAAATATTTCTTGTATCCTTTCAATGTGTGCCTACATTCTATTTCTGAGATCTTGGATCATCTTTACTATCATTACTCTGAATTCTTTTTCTGGTAGATTGCCTATTTCCTCTTAATTTATTTGGTCTTGTGGGTTTTTACCTTGCTTCTTCATCTGCAACATATTTCTCTGTCATCTCATTTTGTCTAAAATACTGTGTTTATGGTTTCCTTTCCCCAGGCTGTAGGGTTGTATTTCCTCTTGTTTCTGGTCTCTGCTCCCAGTGGGTGAAGTTGATCCACTGACTTGCAGAGGCTTCTGGTAGGAGAGACTACTGCCTGTGCTCTGGTGGGTCAAACTGAGTCTTTTCCCTTTGATGCACCAGGCTGTATCAGGTGGTGTGTTTTGTGGGGTTTGTGAACTGAGTATGTGCTAATGGGTGGGGTTGTGTTCCTATCTTGCTGCTTGTTTGGTGTGAGGTGTCCAGCTCTGGAGCCTGCAGGCAGTTGAGTGGAGCCAAGTCTTAGTGTTGAAATGGATAACTCCAGGGGAGTACATGCTGATTAATACTCCCTTGGCCTGGAAATTCTCTGGTAGAGGGTCCTTGACTCAGTATTCCCACCACAGAGGCACAGGCTCAACCCCTGGCTGGGGAAGTGAGAGCCCACAAGCCCACAAGCATGGCCAGAGAAAAAAGAAGGAAAAGTAAACAGAGAAACAAAAATCCAAGAACCAACCAAGACAATGATAGAAAGAAAACCAAACCCAAACAGACAAAGAAATAAGAAAACAAACAAACAAACAAACAAACAAAAAAAAAACAAGAGAAAAAAGAACTCAGAAATAAAAACAATCAATAAAGACTAAACTAACAGTCATAAATCAGGGGAAAAAAGCAAATCAAAAAATAGTCTAAAAAAATTGAATAAAATATGAAACAAATGCATAAAAATGATTCAAAAAAACAAAGAACACAAACAAGAAAACAAAAAAGTAAAATAAAAATTAAAAAATTAAAAATGATAATAACTGAACAAAATGAAACAAACAGAAATAGAATAATAGTAATAAGGATATGTTCCTGGGGCCTCCACTATCAGTGTCCTGGCTCCCATAGTGAGCCTTAGCCATACCATATCTCCCCAGGAGGCTCTCCAATTCCTCCAGGTACATCTCTGGATCCACTGTGGGCACTGTGGGGCAGCTTAGAGTCCGTCCTGGCCCAACTCCTTCATGTACTTGTCCCCATAGTCCACTGCTGCTAAATCTAGACCAGTCTCTGTTGTGGGAACACTCATTTTCTATTCAGATATCCCACAGATGCCAAGATTTACCAAGCCAACTGTGGATATTTAATCCATGGCTTGTGCAGCTACACAGAGAGGTTTTCATTCCTGTTCTTTAGCCACACTGCCCCTGGGGCTCAGCTTTGGTTTTGGCCCCACCTCTGCCTGTGGGCCACCCTCAGGCATCTGTTCCCCAACCAGGCAAGAGGGAACAAAAGTGGCAGCTGATTTGGGCACACTTAGGCCAGAGAGTGATACTGTGGCCACAGCTGAAGTGTATGTGAAGTGACTGTGTCAGTGGAGACCAGCAGGTAGTTTCAAGAGATTGGAGTACATTTGCTCATGGGAGTTTTTAATGCACAAACAAATAAGTTTAAAATACATGCTGAAAGCAGAAGGATACGACAGAGAAACTGACAGTAACAATGGGAAACCATAAAAAGAAATAAATTTGTTATATAAACTTACTTCTCTAACATGGGAAAATACAACCTCATTAAAACAGTAGATGTGATTATGTCATATGCAGAAAACCATGGTATGTGAGCATACCAGATAACATGGTGATGTAATATATGTTATAGGAACAGAAATGATAAGTAGCAAAATCATACAGAATAATACGTAACTAACATGGTACAATAATTAGGACTGGAATGCAAAAGTAGGAAGTCAAGAAACATCTGGAGTAACAGGCAAATTTGGCCTTGGAATATGGAATGAAGCAGGGCAAAGGCTAATAGAATTTTGCCAAGAGAACGCACTGGTCATAGCAAACACCCTCTTCCAACAACACAAGAGAAGACTCTACACATGGACATCACCAGATGGTCAACACCAAAATCAGATTGATTATATTCTTTGCAGCCAAAGATGGAGAAGCTCTATACAGTCAGCGAAAACAAGACCACGAGCTGACTATGGCTCAGATCATGAGCTTGTTATTGCCAAATTCAGACTTAAATTGAAGAAAGTAGGGAAAACCACTAGACCATTCAGGTACGACCTAAATCAAATCCCTTATGATTATACCGTGGAAGTGAGAAATAGATTTAAGGGACTAGATCTGATAGATAGAGTGCCTGATGAACTATGGACTGAGGTTCATGACATTGTAGAGGAGACAGGGATCAAGACCATCCCCATGGAAAAGAAATGCAAAAATGCAAAATGGCTGTCTGAGGAGGCCTTACAAATAGTTTTGAAAAGAAGAGAAGCGAAAAGCAAAGGAGAAAAGGAAAGATATACCCATCTGAATGCAGAGTTCCAAGAAATAGCAAGAAGAGATGAGAAAGCCCTCCTCAGTGATCAATGTAAAGAAATAGAGGAAAACAACAGAATGGGAAAGACTAGAGATCTCTTCAAGAAAATTAGAGATACCAAGGGAACCTTTCATGCAAAGATGGGCTCGATAAAGGACAGAAATAGTATGGACCTAACAGAAGCAGAAGATATTAAGAAGAGGTGGCAAGAATACACAGAAGAACTGTACAAAAAAGATCTTCATGACCCAGATAATCACGATGGTGTGGTCACTCACCTAGAGCCAGACATCCTGGAATGTGAAGTCAACTGGGCCTTAGAAAGCATCACTGTGAACAAAGCTAGTGGAGGTGATGGAATTCCAGTTGAACTATTTCAAATCCTCAAAAATGATGCTGTGAAAGTGCTGCACTCAATTTGCCAGCACATTTGGAAAACTCGCCAGTGGCCACAGGACTGGAAAAGGTCAGTTTTCATTCCAATCCCAAAGAAAGGCAATGCCAAAGAATGCTCAAACTACTGCACAATTGCACTCTTCTCACATGCTAGTAAAGTAATGCTCAAAATTCTCCAAGCCAGGCTTCAGCAATACATGAACCATGAACTTCCAGATGTTCAAGATGGTTTTAGAAAAGCCAGAGGAACCAGAGATCAAATTGCCAACATCAGCTGGATCATCGAAAAAGCAAGAGAGTTCCAGAAAAACATCTATTTTTCCTTTATTGACTATGCCAACGCCTTTGACTGTGTGGATCACAAGAAACTGTGGAAAATTCTGAAAGAGATGGGAATACCAGACCACCTGACCTGCCTCTTGAGAAACTTGTATGCAGGTCAGGAAGCAACAGTTAGAACTGGACATGGAACAACAGACTGGTTCCAAATAGGAAAAGGAGTACATCAAGGCTGTATATTGTCACCCTGCTTATTTAACTTATATGCAGATTACATCATGGGAAACGCTGGGATGGAAGAAACACAAGCTGGAATCAAGATTGCCAGGAGAAATATCAATAACCTCAGATATGCAGATGACACCACCCTTATGGCAGAAAGTGAAGAGGAACTAAAAGCCTCTTGATGAAAGTGAAAGAGGAGAGTGGAAAAGTTGGCTTAAAGCTCAACATTCAGAAAACAAAGATCATGGCCTCTGGTCCCATCACTTCATGGGAAATAGATGGGGAAACAGTGGCAGACTTTATTTGGGGGCTCCAAAATCACTGCAGATGGTGACTGCAGCCATGAAACTAAAAGACGCTTATTCCTTGGAAGGAAAGTTATGAACAACCTCGATAGTATATTGAAAAGCAGAGACATTACTTTGCCAACAAAGGTCCGTCTAGTCAAAGCTATGGTTTTTCCAGTGGTCATGTATGGATGTGAAAGTTTGACTGTGAAGAAAGCTGAGCACTGAAGAATTGATGTTTTTGAACTGTGGTGTTGGAGAAGACTCTTGAGAGTCCCTTGGACTGCAAGGAGATCCAACCAGTCCATTCTGAAGGAGATCAGCCCTGGATATTCTTTGGAAGGAATGATACTCAAGCTGAAACTCCAGTACTTTGGCCACCTCTTGTGAAGAGTTGACTCATTGGAAAAGACTCTGATGCTGGGAGGGACTGGGGGCAGGAGGAGAAGGGGACGACAGAGGATGAGATGGCTGGATGGCATCACTGACTCAATGGATGCAAGTCTGAGTGAACTCCAGGAGTTGGTAATGGACAGGGAGCCCTGGCATGCTGCAATTCATGGGGTCACAAAGAGTCGGACATGACTGAGTGACTGAACTGACTGACTGAACTGAAGAAATTAAGGCAGAAAGATAGGAAATGACTTGTACATCAAACAGTCTAACCACATTATACATAAGTATTGCTATGCTACCTCTGATGGACATGGTAGGAGATCAAAAGGACCCACACACAGAGGAAAGGAATTAATGGCTATATTGCTGATACAGATACCACCTCCTATTCCATAAGTAGATACATAGTCCATTATCAAGAATCTGGTACATGAGCACCTACCATGGTAGTCAGAACATCTGACCACAAGGCATACTCCAATGATTCTGAGAAATGAGCTGATATACCAGATGATGGAGATATAAACAAACTCAATACTGTCACAATTAATAAACTTATTCATGATACAGAGGATTATATTCTCAATTCACAAGTACACAATTACTTAATTTTTACAGAATCAGTATGAGTATAAATCTATAGTATAACCTCAAACACTACATATGAACATAAATTTCTTATGCATGTCCAGACTGCCATGAAAAAATGAGACAGCCTGTATGTAAGATAAGACAGAATGGTACAAAGAAAAGAATCACACGGTGGAAATTGCATAGGTAGTCAGAATATATGATCAAGAAGCCAGAATATGTAAATCAATTACTTGGTCCAGGAGCAGATAGTAATGATGGGACATACCATGATTTATACTCGGATGATCACAATACAAAAAATGTACAGGTGTTACAGTATTTGAACATGATACATACATACCAATATACCTTGAAATGTGAGTTATCAATCATAATACTAGTACAGGTAGAAATGGTAGTCAACTATTATGCTATTCTTGCTAGGGGAGAGTTGATGGATGTGTAATAAAGAACAAAACACAGCAATGAATGGCTTTGTTGAAAGAGTGGAACCACTATTGCAAAAGGAGAAATCAAGGCATAACATCAGATGACCATGTTAAAAGGACAGCCACTACCAGTAATTTAGCATGGGACTGAGAGGCATGACTAGACAATCTCAGAATACAAGCTGATAATCACCATAAAGAACAAAGAGACACAGTAATTATTATCAGCATATATTTTTCACTTACCACGTGACAGGCACTAATCTAAGCATATTACATTTAACTCTTTGATCCTCACAACAATCCTACAAAGTAGGTATTATGATTATTACTTTGCAGTTGAGAAAAAAGACAGACACAAAGGGGTGAAATGACTTGCCCAAGGACACCAAACCTAAACAGCAGGAGTGGAATTAAATACAAGCATTTTAACTTCAGAGTCAGCACTTTGCATATACACTGATGGTGCCATGCTTCCTCAGATGAACGTGGTACAGATTAAAAACACAGACTGCAGGAACAAATGGCTTTGGTCCAGAAGGAGACGGCAATGTAGCAAAAGTAGACACCGTAGCACATGCTCAAACATCCGTGGTGCATGAGCAGCCACCACAGGAGTCTGAGCATTTGACTACGATGCACACTCAGAAGGTCCTGCAACATGAGCTGACATCCAGCGTATAGGAGTAGATACTAAAGACGAAGGAGGAAGCAAACACATTGAAGTAACAAATAATCATGGTGTACAAAATGATATTTATGGTACAGAAATTTCCATTATTAAAAAGCAGACGATGATATACATTTTCACACACATAAGAAATGAACAGAAGCTTGGAGTAAAATTTCAAACACAGTAAAACAGTAGTAAAATGCATTATGCACATTCATACTATTATGGAAAATGAGCCAACACCAATTTAGAGCCAAGAGACAAGGTACAATAGAAAATAATTATGTGTGCAAACATCACAGATGGATATGGTACATGACCAAAATATCTCAATTATGAATGATTGTTTCAGAAGCAGATGGCAAGATAGAAACCATGGAACATGCTCAGATAACAATAGTTGATGAAAGTCATCAGTTGTGTTTGATCAGTTGATCATGATGTACACAAGCAAACAAAATCACTATGATATGTCATAGCAGTCAAGACACAGGAGCTATGAGACAGGATGTGGTACACAAACTTGTTTACTGAGAAGAAAACCATGTTGTAATGCTCATGATATCTGGTATTTAGATAGATACTGTGCCTTACAAAAAATTCATGATATAGGAGTGAATAGCTTTGTGTAGAAGTAGATATCAAGTAGGTAAAAAAAATAAATAAATAAACATCAAGTATTTAGAGAAGCATGTTGCATTAATAGCCACAATTAGTATATGAGCTTTTGATTACTATACTTACCTATATAACTTCATGACATGGATTGAAAATGAAGATACAGAAGCAGGCAGAGATGCCACTATACTTCCTGAAATGGATATGGTTGGTAATTTAAAAGATACAACAAATTCCTTTAGTTTAGGAACAAATGGCAATGATGAAACATGTGAAATCACAGTACAAGCTTAAACAATCAGGTGTATGAGCAGCTACACTATGTGGTTGAGCATTTGACTACGATGCACACTCAGATAAACCAATGGCATGAGATTACAAGCTATCATTTTGAAATATATAGACATGGTACAGGAAACGGCAGGAGTGATCAAAGAATAGAGAGCCATGAAATAGGAGCAAATTACCATAAAATGCAAACTGACATACATAATACACAAGACACTATTTCCCTTACTAGAACAGTAAGCAGTGACGGTTCCTGCTCGGGAACCATGGGGTATGAGCAGACAAGCATGCTGCATGCTCAGACAACCATGGTGCACGAGCAAAAACCTATAATACAAAGACATGTGAATGTGACACAGGAGCAAAAAACATGTCATGGAATATGCTCAAATGGACTGAGCATATGAATAAAGGAAACATAAGGCATAAATACATTTTTTAGGCCAGCAGTATATGGTAATAATACTAGAGGGGATAACATGGCACATAGAGGAAGATCATGGTACACGAACAACTACCAATGATGTTTGAGCATTTTACTGCGATGTACACCCAGACATTCCAAGAAAATGAGTTGATGACAACAATATAGGGGCAGAGGAACTAGTATATTAGAGAAGATAGTGATGATGGAAGAAAAGAAACAGTAATACAAAAGCTAATAGGACAGTGCAGACGGCAATGATTCAAAGGGAAGTCCCATGGCATAAGCTCATATAATGGTTTCTTAAACACTATCACAAATATATGAGCAGTTTACCATAATTCAAACTTAGAGAACCCCATATTTTGAGCTGGCATCACCATACAGAATCAAAGGACACAGTATTACCATTATCATTATCATCACCACATATATCTTACTACATGATAGGCAGTGTTTGAAATGTTTATGTATAATAGCTCATATGATTCTCAAAAATCTTATGAGGAGTTCTTTTTATAATCTTACAGAAAATGAAACATGGAGATGCAAACTGGTAAGCCCAAGATCTCATATCTTGTAAGTAGATAATTCGAGATTCAAATCCAGTCCTTTTGGCTCCACTATCCATTCTCTTAAACAGTACAATGAATGACAGTATTCCATGATTCTTCTGACAGACATGATACATTACAAACAGAATAATGAATGGCTTTATTCCAGAAGCAGATGGCAATGTTGCAAAAGTAGACACCATAGCACATGCTCAAACATCCGTGGTGCATAAGCAGCCACCAAGGAGTCTGAGCATTTGACCACGATGCACACACAGAAGATCCTGCAACATGAGCTCATACCCACATTATAGGAGTAGACAGTGATGACAAAGGAGAGAGAATTCATTGCAATAGCAAACCAAGTTGCACAAGCTAATATACATGGTACAAAGTATTCTTAGTACAAGAGTAGAAAATGATAGTGTATTGTCACAAAGCATAGTATTTAAGTGGAAATTCATAGTGCAATTTCAAACATTAGGTGGACAGAAATCCATTAAGTATGTTTAGACTATCATGAAGGATGAATCCATTCATATATGAAAGAGGGGACCGATATGATACACCAGGAAAGGACAAAAGAGTGAAAAACTACTCAGATGGTTGTTTTTAATTATCAGAATATATGGCATTGGTCTGAGAGCAAATCACACCTACATGCCTTTAAGTACATGAGGTATACATACATACCTATAGGACATAAGATGTCAAGTATGATACAAGTGTAAATGCATATGATATAGAAACAAACTATGCTATGATTCCTACTCAAATAGATACAGTATATAATAAAAAAAAGTCACAATGCAAGCAATGAATGATCTTAGTCTGGGAGAAGATGACAATGGTACAAAAGGAGACTCAGATGGACATGACTAATTTTAAATAATCATGGTGAATAACTAGCCAGAATTCATGTTTTATACCACTGTACACTCAAACTATGTCATTATATGAACTAACAGCTGTGATACATTTAGCAGACATAGTATAGGAGCAGACAGCACACATGGAATAAACAACTGTTATGCAGGAGCTAATGACCACAATCCAAGAGCTAATATCCATGTAATAAAAGTCACCATGATGCTTCTTTTTCACAAACTCATAATGGATGAGCAACATCCATCTCATATATATATATACATATGTATGTATATATATATGTATGTATGTATATACACATATATATATACACACATACAATATACAAACAGTTGGACAGGAGCAAGTAAACACTGACCAATTCATTCAGATGCATATCACAATCCAATATCCAATATATATCCAAAACCCAGTCTCTTGCATTGCAGGCAGATTCTTTACCACTGAGCCACCAGGGAAGCCCCTGAGTTAGTAACAATGCTGCCCAAAGTGACAATTACGACATAGAAGGTAGACAATTACAAATCAAGCTCAATATATCCAATATCTGTCACAATATAGAAGCAAGTTCTTACAGTCAAGGATAAGATGACAATGCTGCAAAATGAGACTACAGGCCATATGCTCAGATGCCTATTGTACATGAAGAGCCGCATCTTGTGTATGAGTATTTGATCACAATGTATATTCTGACAGTTCCAAAATATGAGGCATGAATGATGATATAGGACATATCCCAAGAAAATATCCAAAACACAAGGGTAGTTGGACATGGTATAGGAGTAAAGAGCAATGTTGAAATAGGAGACAGATGTGACTAATACATGAGTTAATAACTACATGGACTGTGGCCCACCAGGTTCCTCTGTACATGGGGTTCTCCAGGGAAGTATACCAGAGTGGGCTGCCATTTCCTTTTCCAGGGAATCTTCTTGACCCAGGGATTAACCCAGTCTCTTGCATTGCAGGCAGATTCTTCACCACTGAGCCACCAGGGAAGCCCCTGAGTTTGTAGCAATGCTGCCCAAAGTAGTAATTATGACATAGAAGGTAGACAACTACAGATCTAGCTCAAACATCAGTAGTATATGAAAAGATAATCAAACTATAGTCTTTACCCAGATGGACATAATGCCTAATTAAAAAGCCATAGTACAAAAGCAAATGTTGAAACAGTTGAGTATTAGTTGACAGTGATTGGAATTTCATTCTCTTAATCACCATATTTTCTAAAATATTGTTTTCTCACTTTAGTAGGTATATCATATCTTATATCAAGAAGATCACAGCAATCTATCAATTTTGGTACTTTAAAAAATTCCATTCAATGCTTCATTATGTCTAAAAATTTTAGGGTATTTTAAGTAAATGATAAATATTATTGAAGTGGTTTTTTTTAAGCAAATATCTTCAAGTATAGATATTGTAATGGATTTAATTATGTCTCCCCCAAAAAGAGACACTGTAGTTCTAACTTCTGGTACCTGCACGTGTGACCTTATTTGGAAATACGAGCTTTGAAGCTATAATCAGGTTAAGATGAGGTCATAGTGGATTAGAGTGGACCCTAAATCTAATAATGCTAAGTTGAGTCCTACTCTGCGATTGCATGGGTTGCAACCTCTGTCCATGGACTTCTCCAGGCAAGAATACTGTAGTGGGTTGCCATTCCCTCTCCAGGGGATCTTCCCAACACACAGATGGAACCCGAGTCTCTTAGGTCTCCCGCGTTGGCAGGAGGTTCTTTACCATTAGCGCCCCCCTGGTGTCCTTATTAGAAGGAGGAAATTTAGACACAGAAAGAAAAGGAAAAGAATGCCATTGGATGATGGAGACAGGGATTGGTCTGAAGATCTCACAAGCCAAGGAACACTTGCAATTACAAGAAACTGGAAGAGGCAAGGGTGGATCATTTTATAGAGCCTTCAAAGGCACTACAGCCCAGCCAACACCTTGATTTTGGACTCCTTGCTTCCAAAACCGTGAGAAAATAAATTTCTTTGGGTTTTAAGTTACTGAGTTTGCCATCCTTTCTTACAGTAGCTCTAGAAAACTAATACAAGCGGCAAAAAGAAATGTCATGGTGCATGCTTAAATGACTGTATGGTATATAAACATCTCTCTGTAGTTTTACCACTTGAATAAAATACACTTATAAAACATTCAAATATTATCAGTCAGCCATGATCCATGAGTAGATAGCCAGAGTACAGTGTGCTGACACTCACTTATCAGAAGTAGAGGGTAGTCATTTACAAGTATGTATCTTGTGACTGTAGTTAACATTGTATACGAGAAGACTGCATTGGCATATAAGTATAATGTAGAATGTCAAGAAAATAAAGATTGTTGAACAATTAATCACATGACATTGACCTAACACTCCTGTGTAAGTATTGAGTGTCATAGTGAATGCTAATTTAAACTATAAACAATGCAGCTTGTATATAACATGAAATTCATTGGAAGGTCTGATGCTGAAGCTGAAACTCCAGTACTTTGGCCACCTGATGCAAAGAACTGACTTACCAGAAAAGACCCCAATGCTGGGAAAGATTGAGGGCAGGAGAAGGGGACAACAGAAGATGAGATGGTTGGATGGCATCATTGAGTCAATGGACATGAGTTTGAGCAAGCTCTGGGAGTTGGTGATGGACAGGCAAGTCTGGCGTGCTTGGCATCCACGGGGTCACAAAGAGTCGGACACAACTGAGCAACTGAACTGAACTGAACTGATAACATGAAAGTTATAGGCCCTGGCTCTACTCAAAGAATCATGATATCAAGAGATGACCATGGTAAATGCTCAAATAACCATGATGCATAGGCAAACATAACTGACATATGCTTAAAAATCATGATAATGACATCATGATCATGGTTCCGAAGTGTGTGGAAAAGTTCCTACTAAATAGGAGCAGATACTAATGATTCAGGAACAGAAGGCTACAATGCTTGCTTGGATGTCTAAAGTATAGAGACTCAGAGTGGCAAGGGCATACTGCAGGGGAAGAAAACCATAGATATATCTTAAATATAGGATCATTTCCTATGATTTATGCCAAGAGGATCACAGTATCTGCTCAAGTCATAGTATAGAAACTTATACAATGATTAAGTTCAAATTGCCATGACACATAAACCTCAACATGTGCTCTGATCACCATGCTACAGAAGAAGGCGCCTATGGTGCAGCAGTAGGTAGCTATAATGAATGCTCAAATGACTATAATGTATTAGCAGCTGACAATGTTATACAACCAAACATGCCATTTGTTTGCTTTGATATCCATGCTTCAGGAACATTAAAGTCACTGCCTTTTTTTTTCTCTAAATTTATTTATTTTAATTGGAGGCTTTATAATACTGTAGTGATTTTTGCGAAACATTGACATGAATCAGTCATGGGTGCACATGTGTTCCCCATCCAGAACCCTGCTCCCACCTCCCTCCCCATTCCATCCCCCAGGGTCATCCCAGTGCACCAGACCTGGGCTCCGTCTCATGCATCGAACTTGGACTGGCAATCTGCTTCACATATGATAATAGACATGTTTCAATGCTACCCTCTCAAATCATCCCACCCTCGCCTTCTCCCACAGAGTCCAAAATACTGTTCTATACATCCGTGTCTCGTTTGCTATCTCGCATACAGGGTTATCGTTACCATCTTTCTAAATTCCATATATATGTATTAGTATACTGTATTGGTGTTTTTCTTTCTGGCTTACTTCACTCTGTATAATAGGCTCCAGTTTCATCCACCTCATTAAAACTGATTCAGATACATTCTTTCTAATGGCTGGGTAATATTCCATTGTGTATATGTACCATAGCTTTCTTATCCATTTGTCTGCTGATGGACATCTAGGTTGGTTCTATGTCCTGGCTATTGTAAACAGTGGGGTACATATGTTTCTTTCAGTTCTGGGTTCCTCAGTGTGTATGCCGAGCAGTGGGATTGCTGGGTCATATGGCAGTTCTGTTTCCAGTTTTTTAAGGAATCTCCACAGTGTTCTCCATATTGGCTGTACTAGTTTGCATTCCCACGAACAGTGTAAGAGAGTTCCCTTTTCTCCACACCCTCTCCAGCATTTATTACTTGTAGACTTTTGGATTGCAGCCATTCTGACTGGCATGAAATGGTACCACATTGTGGTTTTGATTTGCATTTCTCTGATAATGAGTGATGTTGAGCATCTTTTCATGTGTTTGTTAGCCATCTGCATGTCTTCTTTGGAGAATTGTCTGTTTAGCTCTTTGGCCCATTTTTTGATTGGGTCATTTATTTTTCTGGAATTGAACTGCAGGAGTTGCTTGTATATTTTTTAGATTAATTATTTGTCAGTTGCTTCATTTGCTATTATTTTCTCCCATTCTGAAGGCTATCTTTTCACCTTGCTTATAGTTTCCTTCGTTGTGCAAAAGCTTTTAAGTTTAATTAGGTCCCATTTGTTTATTTTTGCTTTTATTTCCATTACTCTGGGAGGATCATAGAGGATCATAGAGGATCCTGCTGTGATTGATGTCGGAGAGTGTTTTACCTATGTTTTCCTCTAGGAGTTTTATAATTTCTGGTCTTACGTTTAGATCTTTAATCCATGTTGAGTTTATCTTTGTGTATGGTGTTAGAAAATGTTCTAGTTTCATTCTTTTACCAATGGTTGACCAGTTTTCCCAGCAACACTTGTTAAAGAGATTGTCTTTTCTCCATTGTATATTCTTGCCTCCTTTGTCAAAGATAAGGTATGTTAACAGTAATCATGGGTTAAGAAAAAAAAAAAAAACAGAAGGCAATGACAGGCCAGAGTAAAGGTGCAGAATCAGAAAATTAAAATGAAACGATCACCATATATGAATGTAAGTCCACAATTCCACAGAGAGAGCCAAAATGCTGAAGCAAATAAGCATGTAATGGAGAAAATAGTCCTTAGGTAGAAGTAAAGGATGGTAAGAAATTTTTTAAATAAACCAGAAATTCATAAGCAGGTGGCCAAAATATATGAAGACATGTTTAGACAGTCACAGTACATGAGCACATGGCCATGGTTGCAGGAGTAGGTGGCCCTAAGTATAAAAGTATACAATTATGCTGCATGCTCAGAATACCACTGTGCACAAGCAAACAAACATGGAAGGGGATCAGATGACCACAGCAAAGAACATAAAAAAGAAGTGAAGAACCATGGTGTAGGAAACTATGTCCAAGACACTTGTGAAGACAGCCATAATACACCAATATATAGGCATCCTGCAAAGCGGAAACTTTTACAAGTCTCAGAAGATACAAGAAAAGTTCGAATGATGGTTTTGAGCGAGCTAAAATTTGGTCATATTATATAATTCTCCCAAGATGCCAATTTCCTAGTCTAGTATTAATATAAGGTATACATAAAATGAGAGACTTTATTTATTACTGCATACAGCATATAATGGGCAACCAATAAATAGCTGCAAATGAATAGTACATTCTATCTGTATACTTATGATGCATTCATTACCAGATTTTAACTTTATCCCTATCCTTTCAGGTAAGTAGGGTGAGAATTTTTCAACCTACATAATGAATAAGAATCTAAAACACAAAGAGGTTTTTACTTGGTCACAAACCAATAACTAATAAGTGTCAGAGAGGGACTAAATCCAAAACTTCTGATTCCTGGTTAAGTGTTATTTCCATAGCTTACTTAAAATGTGAATACTTCCTGAAGGAGTTACTATAATGGTGAGAATTCAGTCATACTATTGGGATAGAGAGAAGTACTTTTTGGCCAAGCTGTTATCTGATGTCTCTGATGTAGCACAGAGCTGGCCCATGCTCTGGAAATGAATACTGAGTATTTACAAGAAATATAATTTCACAATGGATCTGCTTGGAAACCACTCAAATAGAGCAATGGAGACTATAGGACAGAGAGATTTGGATAAGGCCATGTATAAACCAGCACTTAGGGATTTAGAAATCTGATACAGCTGTCTAAAGTGCAAATACCATGTAGTTCTTAAATCCTGAGTGTTCTGGTTTCAGCCAAATCCATTAATCCTCTCTGCTTCCTGCTTCTTCAGCTCACTTGCAAGCCCCTCCCCAAAGTTCTACAATTCAGCCTTATTTCAAAGTGCAAGAAACTCAGATATAAATCCAATATGATACATAAAGCTAGAAAGCAACTACAAGTAATAAAACAAAGTCTGGCCAAGGTACTCTCATATGTTCAAATCCAGAAACAAATAGTACAGGATCCCCCTAAGGAATACTGTCTATATCCATATAAATAGTGAACCAAGGCAGAATCTGCTATTCCAGAAGCTGGTGAAAGTAAACCTCTTTTTTCTCTCCTGTAGAATGTCCTGATGCCCTAAGGCCATGTTGATCTTTACCTACCCATGGCACATTTTCTACATGTCAAGAGGAGGACTGACAGTAGGGAATTCATAGCAATTACCACAGAGCAAAGACAAAATAATGTCTGTATGATGTCATCTCTTTTTTTCTACACAGATAAATTCATAGAATAAATTTCATATTAGCTCTGACTTTGGGGCAATTGACTTCTTATACTGGACCTCAGTTCCCCCATCTGTAATATGAATGGGCTGAGCTAGATGATGACTAAAGTTCTGGATCTAATATTCAATTCAGAGAAACATCAACTGAGAACAAAGTAGGAGCATAAGCAGCACTGGGACCATGTTTATTTTCCTTTCCCTAGGTCTAAACATAGCTTAGGACCAGAGACTCCCAAACTGACCAATTCTTGGGTAATATCAAAGGAATATAAGAACATGGACAGTTAAATATGGCAAAAGTACTGAGATTATTAATTTTATGAAAATAATTGACTATGTAGCATGGGACAGATAATGTACCAAGAATGGGGATACAGATATTTTTGAAAGACAAAAAGTTCTCAAAGGGATAGATAAAAAATAGCTAACATTTACTTTAAGGAAGAACTAAATAACTGAAACAGCACTATAACTACTATGCTGTTGTCAAATTGAAGAATGAGAAATTAATTATTATTTAGAAAGAACAAGCTATAAAATTGGAGAAGAAGGTTGCATTTTAGTAAAAATTTGAAAAAGATTTCAAGAAGAAATGGGATAACGTTTATAAGACTTAATACTTACACCTGTTAAAAGAAATAACTTGTCTTAAGCGGGAATATTTTTTGAAAAATCCTAACTCAGCAAAAGATATCATTCACATGATGTCCACAGAAACCTTCATACTTGATAATGAAACATTAAATGAATTCTCAAAAAAGTGAGGAAGGAGATAAATTGATTGTTCACATTATTACTATTTAGTATCTTATTATAAAAGCATAGCAATGAATTAAGCTAAGGAAAAGATGAATACATAATAGAGAAGAAGAGAAAAATCTATCAGTTTGCAATGGAATAAATAAAAAGTTTACTATAAGATGGACCAATGGTAGATCCAAATACACTTAGTCAACATCTTTTATAAATACCAGCAATAACCAGTTAGAAAATGTAACTGGATAAAAGGACCATTCATACTGGCAGCAAAGTATAAAAATTGAGAAATACATCTAACAAAATATATTTTTAAATCTATTTCAGGAAAACTATAAAAATGTATTAAGAATTTCTTGACTGTGACGAACAGCTTTATACAACAGATCAACTCACCCACCAAGAAAATCTAGAAAACTGGGGTAAAATATGTGTGTATTATTCCATCTGAGCGCTAATAAGGCAAACAGAATTTGAGGGGCAAAGATCTTGGAATGAAGGAAAACTCACTGAGGTGAACCTGATATAGTACACTTCTTAGCCCCTGAAGCAATTAGCTAACTGATAGTTACGAGAGAAACTAAAAAATTAAGAGACATTTAAAAATTAGGCAGAAAGTAGCTACTAAGAGATAGATAAAGAAGCTGAATGAAACTTTTCCACAGTCTCATGGAGATGGTGAGACAAAAATCAAAGTTAAGGGATTTAAGTAACTCAGATTTAAAAAACAAGATTTAGGAAAAGGCAGAAGAACAGACAAATTGGATCTGATATTTGGAGCCAAATTTTTCTATGGAGGTAATTCAGACTGTAAAGAATCCGCCTGCAATGCGGGGGACCTGAGTTTGATCCCTGGGTTGGAAAGATTCCCTGGAGGAGGTAATTACTGATTTCTAAATGGCTGAACTGGAGAATACAAGCAGAAAACGGATGCATTCTCCAGTTCAGCCATTTACTAATCATTCCAATTCCAAAGAAAGGCAATGTCAAAGAATGCTCAAACTACCACACAACTGCACTCATCTCACATGCTAGTAAAGTAATGCACAAAATTCTCCAAGCCAGGCTTCAGCAATACGTGAACCATGAACTTCCAGATGTACAAGCTGGTTTTAGAAAAGGCAGAGGAACCAGAGATCAAATTGCCAACATCCGCTGGATTATCAAAAAAGCAAGAGAGTTCCAAAAAAACATCTATTTCTGCTTTATTCACTATACCAACGCCTTTGAAAGTGTGGATCTCAATAAACTGTGGAAAATTCTGAAGGAGATGGGAATACCAGACCACCTGACCTGCCTCTTGAGAAACCTATATGCAGGTTAGGAAGCAACAGGTAGAACTGGACATGGAACAACAAGGTGGTTCCAAATAGGAAAAGGAGTACGTCAAGGCTGTATATTGTCACCCTGCTTATTTAACTTCTATGCAGAGTACATCATGAGAAACCCTGAGCTGGAAGAAGCACAAGCTGGAATCAAGATTGCCAGGAGAAATATCAATAACCTCAGATATGCAGATGACACAACCCTTATGGCAGAAAGTGAAGAGGAACTAAAAAGCCTCTTGATGAAAGTGTAAGAGGAGAGTGAAAAAGTTGGCTTAAAGCTCGACATTCAGAAAATGAAGATCATGGCATCCGGTCCCATCACTTCATGGGAAATAGATGGGGAAACAGTGGCAGACTCTATTTTTGGGGGGCTCCAAAATCACCACAGATGGTGACTGCAGCCTTTAAATTAAAAGACACTTACTCCTTGGAAGAAAAGTTATGACCAACCTAGATGGCATATTCAAAAGCAGAGACATTACTTTGCCGACTAAGGTCCGTCTAGTCAAAGCTATGGTTTTTTCCTGTGGTCATGTATGGATGTGAGAGTTGGACTGTGAAGAAAGCTGAGCGCTGAAGAACTGATGCTTTTGAACTGTGGTGTTGGAGAAGACTCTTGAGAGTCCCTTGGACTGCAAGGAGATCCAACCGGTCCATTCTGAAGGAGATCAGCCTTGGCATTTCTTTGGAAGGAATGATGCTCAAGCTGAAACTCCAGTACTTTGGCCACCTCATGCAAAGAGTCGACTCACTGGAAAAGATTCTGATGCGGGGAGGGATTGGGGGCAGGAGGAGAAGGGGACGACAGAGGATGAGACGGCTGGATGGCATCACCGACTCAATGGACGTGAGTCTGAGTACTCAGGGAGTTGGTGATGGACAGGGAGGCCTGGCGTGCTGCGATTCATGGGGTCACAAAGAGTCAGACATGACTGAGCGACTGAACTGAACTGAACTGACTGAAAATGATGACAAGCAAAGCAGAGTTTTAAGTAGTTTCTTGGAGTTTGAAGTCTAAGAAGGTGAAGAGTTCCTGATAAAACCCCAAAATTTCAGCTAGAATTCTGAAGAACTTCACAAAGAATAAGGGTGAGTCACAAAGAGCCTTAGCAAAATGAACAAGCAAACAAACAACCAGCCATAACAAACAAAAAACCTCATACTTGAAGTACCTCAATCTCTGATCAGATTAAAGTGATCTGCTTCCACTTTAATCCTCTACCAGAAAGTAAATACTACAGTACATACTCTCTAAAAAATATAACAGAGAATTTCTGTGACCAGACAAAAATAGATTAGTTTCTCCCAAGTCATTACAATTAAAACACTAAACATTAATACAACAGAAAATCACTAGTGGGCACTGAAAGTTATAAAGAAAAAGGCAGACTGCCTAGGGACTTTGGGACTTATGGACCAACACGGCAGTGAGTTCCTGCATTTTCTTTTTACCTCCCAATTATTCCAAACTAGGCACCAGGAAAGCCTGCAACCAACAACAACCAACAGAAGTAGACAAAAAATGCCCCACCCCATAAGCCTGCTCTCTCTAGACAAGGAACTAGAAAAGGGACAGCTTAACAATACAGAAAACTTACTGACAATACCTGCCCCACCCTACCCCAAGCTCTAAAAACACTCCACCACCAGCAGTACTGGCTGGCCAGGGGAAACCAAATAAAAAGTTGGAACTCCCATCCAGTCTGATACGATGATCCGCTTTGCTAGGGTCAGGGCATCAGCAGCAGCTGAGTGAGGAGTGTGAACTCCAAATCCAGGGAAATCAGGAGAGCCAGAACATTAATTTTTCAGTTCTCAGTTACTCAATTTTCAGTTACTCTTTAAGTAAATTTCTGTGAAATTACTATCTGACACTTTTCATTTTCATGCATTGGAGAAGGAAATGGCAACCCACTCCAGTGTTCTTGCCTGGAGAATTCCAGGGATGGGGGAGCCTGGTGAGCTGCCGTTTCTGGGGTCGCACAGAGTCAGAAACGACTGAAGCAACTTAGCAGCAGCAGCAGCTAAGAAAACAGAAGCTTCAGTGACCATAAGGAAAAAGAAGACAGTCTTTTGAAAACTGTTTACAGAGCCATGAAACAAAACACCATAACCCTGCAAAAAGCAAGAAAAACAAATCCTGGGGAGGGGGAAGAATGTGATCTTCAGAGTTAACAAATCATAATATTCAAAATGTTCACCTTACAAAAAAAAAAAACAAAAAAACAAACAACAAAAAAAAAACCGAGGAATATAAAGATACAAGAAAGTATGACTTGGTCACAGGAAAACAGGAAATTAATAGAAACTGTCCTTGACAAGGCCTATACATTGGACTTACTAGACAGAGACTTCAAATCAACTGCTCAAAAAGCCAGAGAAAATCAGGAAAATAATGTGTCACCAAATAGAGAAATATCAATATGGAAATTGAAACTATGAATTCGTAAGTTGAAAAATATAACAACTGCATTGAAAAATTCACTAGAGAGGTTCAACACAAGATTTGAGCAGCAAAAAAAGTGAATCATCAAACTTGAAGATAGTTCAAATAAATTTTTCTAGTCTGAAGAGAAACGAGAAAATTAAAGAAAACTGAACACAGTCATGCTAGAATAACTGGATGTCCACATAGAAAAGAAGGAAGCTGCATCCTTTCCACTCATCATATACAAAAATTAATCCAAAGTGGATTAAAGACCTAAATAAAAGAACTAAAACCATAAACTATTTTAGGAAACAGCAAACTAAAATGGACTGGAATGGGTGAATTTAACTCAGATGACCATTATATCTACTACTGTGGGCAAGAATCCCTTAGAAGAAATGGAGTAGCCATCATAGTCAACAAGAGTCCGAAATGCAGTACTTGGATGCAATCTCAAAAATTACAGAATGATCTCTATTTGTTTCCAAGGCAAACCATTCAATATCATGGAATGGTGATACCTATTGCTATCATAGGTATCCAAGTCTAGGTACCAACCAGTAATGCTGAAGAAGCTGAACAGTTCTTTGAAGACCTACAAGACCTTCTAAACTAACACCCAAAAAAGATGTCCTTTTCATTAGAGGGGACTGGAATGCAAAAGTAGGAAGTCAAGAAACACCTGGAGTAACAGGCCAATTTGGCCTTGGAGTAAGAGTGAAACAGGGCAAAGGCTAATAGAGTTTTGCCAAGAGACCACACTGTTCATAGAAAACACCCTCTTCCAAAAACACAAGAGAAAACTATACACATGGATATCACTAAATGGTCAATACTGAGATCAGATTGATTATATTCCTTGCAGCCAAAGAAGGAGAAGCTCTATACAGTCAGCAAAAACAAGACTGGGGGCTGACTATGGCTCAGATCATGAACTCCTTATTGCCAAATTCAGAGTTAAATTGAAGAAAGTAGGGAAAACCACTAGACCATTCAGGTATGACCTAAATCAAATCCCTTATGATTATACAGTGGAAGTGACACATAGATTTAATGGATTAGATCTGATAGACAGAGTTCCTGATGAACTATGGACAGAGGTTCATAACATTATACAGGAGACAGGGATCAAGATCATCCCCAAGAAAAAAATGCAAAAATGCAAAATGGCTGTCTGAGGATGCCTTACAAATTGCTGTGAAAAGAAGAGAAGTGAAGGTAAAGGAGAAAAGGAAAGATATACCCATCTGAATGCAGAGTTCCAAAGAATAACAAGGAGAGATAATAAAGCCTTCCTCAGTGATCAATTCAGTTCAGTTCAGTCGCTCAGTCGTGTCTGACTCTTTGCGACCCCATGAATTGCAGCACGCCAGGCCTCCCTATCCATCACCAACTCCTGGAGTTCACCCAAACTCATGTCCATTGAGTTGGTGACGCCATCCAGCCATCTCATCTTCGGTCGTCCCCTTCTCCTCCTGGCCCCAATCCCTCCCAGAATCAGTCTTTTCCAATGAGTCAACTCTTCGCATGAGGTGGCCAAAGTACTGGAGTTTCAGCTTGAGCATCATTCCTTCCAAAGAAATCCCAGGGCTGATCTCCTTTAGCATGGATTGATTGGATCTCCTTGCAGTCCAAGGGACTCTCAAGAGTCTTCTCCAACACCACAGTTCAAAAGCATCAATTCTTCGGCGCTCAGCCTTCTTCACGGTCCAACTCTCACACCCATACGTGACCACAGGAAAAAACATAGCCTTGACTAGACGGACCTTAGTCGGCAAAGTAATGTCTCTGCTTTTGAATATGCCATCTAGGTTGGTCATAACTTTTCTTCCAAGGAGTAAGTGTCTTTTAATTTAAAGGCTGCAGTCACCATCTGCGGTGATTTTGGAGCCCAAAATAATAAAGTCTGACACTGTTTCCACTGTTTCCCCATCTATTTCCCATGAAGTGATGGGACTGGATGCCATGATCTTCATTTTCTGAATGTTGAGCTTTAAGCCAACTTTTCACTCTCCTCTTTCACTTTCATCAAGAGGCTTTTTAGTTCCTCTTCACTTTCTGCCATAAGGGTTGTGTCATCTGCATATCTGAGGTTATTGATATTTCTCCTGGCAATCTTGATTCCAGCTTGTGCTTCTTCCAGCCCAGTGTTTCTCATGATGTACTCTGCATATAAGTTCAATAAGCAGGGTAACAATATACAGTCTTGACGTACTCCTTTTCCTATCTGAAACCAGTCTGTTGTTCCATGTCCAGTTCTAACTGCACAATTGCACTTATCTCACATGCTAGTAATGATCAAAATTCTGCAAGCCAGACTTGAACTGTACATGAACTGTGAACTTCCAGATGTTCAAGCTGGTTTTCGAAAGGCAGAGGAATTGCCAATATCTGTTGGATTATCAGGACTTCCCTGGTGGCTCATACAGTAAAGCGTCTGTCTACAATGTGGGTGACCCGGGTTTGATACCTGGGTTGGGAAAATCCCCTGGAGAAGGAAATGGCAATCCACTCCAATTACTATTTACTATTGCCTGGAAAATCCCATGGACAGAGGAGCCTGGTAGGCTACAGTCCATGGGGTCACAAAGAGTCGGACATGACTGAGTGACTTCACTTTCACTATCAAAAAAGCAAGAAAGTTCCAGAAAAACATCTATTTCTACTTCATTGACTATGTCAAAGCCCTTGACTATGTGGATCACCGCAAACTATGGAAAATTCTGAAAGAGATGGGAATACCAGACCACCTGATCTGCTTCTTGAGAAATCTATATGCAGGTCAGGAAGCAACAGTTAGAACCGGACATGGAACAACAGACTGGTTCCAAATAGGAAAAGGAGTACGTCAAGGCTGTATAATGTCACCCTGCTTATTTAACTTATCTGCAGAGTACATCATGAGAAACACCGGGCTGGAATCAAGATTGGCAGGCAAAATATCAGTAACCTCAGATATGCAGATGACACCACTCTTATGGTAGAAAGCAAAGAACAACTAAAAAGCCTCTTGATGAAAGTGAAAGAGGAGAATGAAAAACTTGGCTTAAAGCTCAACATTTAGAAAACGAAGATCATGGCATCTGGTCCCATCACTGCATGGCAAATAGATGGGGAAACAGTGGAAACAGTGGCAGACTTTATTTTGGGGGGGCTCCAAAATCACTGCAGATGGTGACTGGAGCCATGAAATTCAATGACACTTATTCCTTGGAAGAAAAGTTATGACCAACCTAGACAGCATATTAAAAAGCAGAGACATTCCTTTGCCAACAAATGTTCGTCTAGTCAAGGCTATGGTTTTTCCAGTAGTCAGGTATGGATGTGAGAGTTGGACCATAGCTGAGTGCAAAAGAATTGATGCTTTTGAACTGTGGTGTTGGAGAAGACTCTTGAGAGTCCCTTGGACTGCAAGGAGATCCAACCAGTCCATCCTAAAGGAAATCAGTGCTGAATATTCATTGGAAATACTGATGCTGAAGCTGTAACTCCAATACTTTGGCCGCCCGATGTGAACAACTGACTCATTTGAAAAACCCTGATGCTGGGAAAGATTGAAGGCAGGAAGAGGATGTCAAAGGATGAGATGTTGGATGGCATGACCTGCTCAATGGACATGAGTTTGAGTATACTCCAGGAGTTGGTGATGGACAGTGAGGCCTGACATGCTTCAGTCCATGTAGTCACAAAGAGTCAGACATGACTGAGCGACTGAACTGACTGAAAACTATAAAAACCTTAGAAGAAAACATAGCGGTGACTCTTCACAAACATAGATTAGGTGATGGTTTCTCTGAAACACAAAAAGCATAGGAAACAAAAGGAAAATAGATAAAATGCACTCCATCAAAATTAAAACCATTTATTCATCAAATGACACAGTCAAAAGAATGAAAAGACAGTCTGCACATGAGGGAAAATATCTGCTAATAATACATCTGATAATGATCTAGTATCCTCAAAATATAAAAATCTGCCTTACAACTCAATACAAAGAAAAGCTATCCAATTTAAAGATGGTCAAAGGGTGTATTTTATGGAATGCAAACTATATTTCATTGAACAACTTTATGCTATAAAATAATCACATAAATGAGCAAAGGAATCGAATAGCCATTTCTCCAAAGAAGATATACAAATGACCAAACAACACACAAAAATAGTCATTAGGGAAATGCAAATCAAAACCATAAGATAACATCTCTCATCCACCCACTAAGATGTCTATAAATTTAAAAAAAAAAATAGAAAATAACAATTGCTTGTATGGATGTGAGGAAATTGGGACTCTCATATACTGTTGGTGGGAATGCAAAAAGATTCAGCTGCTGTAGAAAACAATAAGCAAAAAAATAGTATAGACTCAGCAATTACAGTCCTGGGAAACTGGAAGAATTCAAAACCAGGGTTTAAATAAAAAATTGTACATCAATTGTCACAGTAGCAGTATTCACAATAGACAAAAGAGGAAAACAAACCAAATATCTATAGACAGATGAATGGGTAAATAAAATGAAGCTTTGTCATACAAGGAAATTGCCATATATATAAATAAAATAGTGATACATGCTAGAGTATGGTGAATCTTAACAACGTCATGCTAAATGAAAGGAAAGTGACACAAATGCCACATTCTGTATGATTTCATTGATATAAAATTCCAGGAATAGGTAAATTCATAGGCTTAGAAAGTAGACTAGCAGATGTTATGAGCCTGGGAAAAGGGAGATTAGAAGCACTAGGTATGGGCTTTCTTACTGAGATGACATAATATATTGGACCTAGATAGTGTGATGGTTGCACAACAAAGTGAATGTACTAAATGCCACTGAAGTGTACACTTTAAGATGGCAATAAATAGATAAATGAGTCTAAGAGACCTGTGGAACATTTGCATAATAGATGTCCCAGAGAAAAAGGAGAGACAGCAAGGAGCAGAAAGAACATTTAAAGAAATAATGGCCCAAATCTTCCCAAATACAAAGAAAGACATTAATCTATACACCCAGGAACCTCAACAAAAGCCAAGTTGGTCACCCCAAAACACATTGTAATCAAATTGCTCAAAGACAAAAAGAGGAACTTGAAAGCATCAAAAGAGAAGTGATTCATTTCATGTAAAGGATCCTCAATCAGATTATCAGTTGATTTTTCATCAAAAAAACCTTGAAAAAAGAAATCCTAGCAAGATGGCTTCCCTAGAGAATTTACCAAATATTTGAAGAAGATATGGCACAAATTTGACAAATCCACTTCTAGAATTAGAAGAGGATGAAAAGTAACAAACTCATTTCATGAGAGCAGAATTATCCTAATTACAAAATCAAACAAAGGACAAAGGTAATACAAATTAACTAACAAATGAGGAAGGGAGGGAGGGAGGAAGGAAGAAAACTACAGGTTGATACCATTCATGAATACAGAATAAGATTTATTCCAGTTATACAAAGTTGGTTCATTTGAATATAGTCAATTTAATCCACCATAATGACATGCTAAAGAAGCAAAAGCATATGACCATACCAATTGACACAGAAAAAGAATTTTACAAAATCCAACATCCATTCATGATTTTTAAAATAGCTGGAATGCTAGAAACTTTATACACTACCAAAAAATACAGAAAACAAAATTTAAAAAACAATTCTAGTTGAAACATAAAATAGTTTAAGCACTATGGAAAACTGTTCGGTAGTTTCAGAAAACTGTTGGGGAGTTTCTTTAAAAAGTAAACATGTACATACCATAAAAATATCAATCACATCTCCTAAATTTTTATGTACACACAAAAACCTGCATTTTGTAGTTCACAGCATCTTTTTACATAATAGCCCCAAACTAGAGACAACACAAAAGTCTTCCAATTGGTGAACTGCTAAACAAATTCTGGTACGTCCATACTAAAGAATACTACTCAGCAATAGAAAGGCACACTATTGATCATGTAATGACTTGGGTGGATCTCACGTGTATCATATGTAGTAAAAATGCCAGTCTTTCACCAAAGAAAATATATAGATGATAAATAAGTACATGAAAAGATTCTCAATATCATATTATCATTAGAAAGTTGAAGATTAAGATAATAAAATACCACTACCATCTGTTAGCATGGCTAAAATTCAATCTGTTGACAACACCAAATACTGAAAATGATGTGGAGCAAAGGGAACTCACACTCATTCTGATGGGAACGCAAAACGGTATAGCCACTTGGAAGATGGTCTGATAGGCACATACAAAGCTAAACATAGTCTTACCATATGATCCAACACTTGTGTTCTATAGTGTTTATCCATATGAGTTGAAAATGTATGTAGACACAAAAACACACACATGAATATTGACAGCAACTTTACTCATAATTGCTAAAAATTGAAAGCAACCAAGATTTCTATCAAGTGAGTGGATAAACAAATAATGGTACATCCATACAATGTAACATTATTCAGTGAAAAGAAATGAGTTATCAAGCCATGGAGGAGTTGCAAATGCATAGTGGAGAAGGCAATGGCACCCCACTCCGGTACTCTTGCCTGGAAAATCCCATGGATGGAGGAGCCTGGTAGGCTGCAGTCCATGGGATCACTAAGAGTCAGACACGACTGAGCAACTTCACTTTCAATTTTCACTTTCATGCATTGGAGAGGAAAATGGCAACCCACTCCAGTATTCTTGCCTGGAGAATCCCAGGGATGGGGGAGCCTGGTGGGATGCCGTCTATGGGGTCGCACAGAGTTGGACACGACTGAAGCGACTTAGCAGCAGCAGCAGTGCAAAGTAAAATAAGCCAGTCTGAAAAAGCTACATACTGTATGATTCCAATTACATGATATCCTTGAAAAGGCAAAAATACAAAGACTAAAAAGATCAGTGGTTGCCAATGATTTAGGGAGGAGAAAGGGAGAGATGAATAAGTGAAATGCAGAGAGTTTTTAGTGAAGTGAAACTACTCTGCATGATACTTTAATGGTGAGCATATGACATTATACATTTGTCAAAACTCATAGAACTCCCAAATGCAAACTATGGGCCTTAGTTAATACTAATGTATCACGAGTTCCCTGGTAGCTAAGTGATAAAGAATCTGCCTGCCAATGCAGGAAACAGGGGTTGTTCGACCCCTGATCTGGGAAGATCTCACATGCTGCAGAGCAACTAAGCCCGTGTGCCACAGATAGTAAGCCTGTGCTCTAGAGCCCAGGAACCGCAACTACTGAGCCCACGAGCTGCAACTACTGAAGCCCACTGCCCTAGAGTCTGTGCCCCACAACAAGAAGAGCTACCACAATGAGAAGTCTATGTACCACGAGAGAGTAACCCCCACTTGCAATAATTAGAGAAAAGCCCACACAGCAACAAAGACCCACGCACAGTCCAAAATATAAATAATAAAAATTTTAAAAATAATGTATCAATATTCATTTATCAATTGCAAGAAATGTACCACACTAATCTGTCAATGATAGGGGAAATCAGTAGGGGATGGGGACAGGGTACAAAGAAACTCCTTGTACTTTCTGCTCAATTTTCCTGTAAACGTAAAACTTCACTAAAAAATAAAGTCCGTTAATTTTCAAGAAGCCAATCCCCAAAAGGTTACATGGTATACAAACACATTTTTATATTTTCAAACTGACAAAACTATGAAGATAGAGAGATGAGTGGTTTCTAGGAAATGAGAAAGGGGTCAGAAATAGTGGGTACTATAAGAAAGAGGCAACATGAAGGAGTTTGTGGTGATTGAACAATTCTGTATCTTGATTGCGGTGGTGGTGGTTAAACAAATTTACCTATGGGATTAAATTGCATAAAACTACACAAATACATACACGCATGCACACACACAAAAATATGCTTATACGATTGTAGTACAATATGTTCACAAAGTCTGTGGTCTAGTTAATATTGTACTGTAATCATACCAGAACTCCTACTTGTGGAAGCTATACAAAGGGTTCACAGGGCTCTATATACTATTTTTGCATCTTCCCATGAGTTGATTGTTATTTTTAAAGTTTTTTAAAAAATAGCATCAATCAAAGCCTTTTCCATTTTCACTTAATATGCCCAGCATGCAAACAAATAATTATCACAAATGAGATGAACTAAAATTCACAAAGAAAACACAAACTAAAAAAGAGTCCCAGATGCAATCCACATACTGGACATGCCAGCACAGACTATAAAATAATATGATTAACCTAAGAAAATAGATACAGTGGAAAATATCACACAATAGAACAGATATTTTAAAACTTAAAAAGTAATAATTGGATTTTAGAAAGTAATAACTATAACTGATATTTTAGGCCATCAGGAATCAATAAAGATATATTTAAGAGTCTAAAGAAATGATTACTACTACTACTACTACTACTACTACTAAGTCGCTTCAGTCGTGTCCAACTCTGTGCGACCCCATAGACGGCAGCCCATCAGGCTCCCCTGTCCCTGGGATTCTCCAGGCAAGAACACTGGAGTGGGTTGCCATTTCCTTCTCCAGTTTTCCTTTAAAATTGGAGGATGTTACAGTTCAGTACACACAGGCAAAGTCATATCCGACTCTTTGTGACCCCATGGACTGTAGCCCACCAGGTTCCTCTGTCCATGGAATTCTCTAGGCAAGAATACTGGAGTAGGTTGCCATTCCCTTCTCCAGGGAATATTCCCGATCTGGGGATCAAACCCAGGATCTCCTGCATTGCAAGCAGATTCTTTACTACCTGAGACACCAAGAAAGCCCTTTCTCACACAGGCAAAGGAGCCACAGAGGACTCCTAAAACCTGTAAAGTCATCCTCCTGTTCCTTTAATGCAACATATAAAGAAGTTTCCTATCTAACATCTCTTTCCTGTTGAAAGAAATCTGATAGATTTTTCCATCAAAACCTATTATTCTTTCTTAAGTTCAAGCTGGTTGGCTCCCCATTAAGTATAAAAGTGATTTGTTTAGACAAAAATGAAGTTAAGGTGGCTATGAGCTCAGATGTCAGATATACATTTGTTTACCTAGCTCTGTTAAAGCATATTTTAAACTATTCTGCATAGTATGTCAGGTTATAGGTCGCTCTGGTATCATTTATTGAATAAATTTCTAAATTCTTGTTATGATTAAGGCACTATTACAGTCACTGCGGATTATACAAGGATAACAACAATCATACAGAATAAATGAGCAGAACTGAAGAGTTTTAAAACCCCACATAAGAGTTATATCCCTTCCTTTGCCAATTAGGTCCTATGTAACCATCTGTGAGCTTATCTGAAAAACTGCAATCTAGACATATGGACAATACAAGAAAGGAGGGTTAATCCTGTTATGGTATAGGTTCAACCTAAACTCAAGGACAACACTGGTAAAAATTACAGCTGCGATAATTTCTATCTTCATGTCAACTGTCATAAGCCAAAGCACTGTTAGTTTATTATAGTACTGCTCTGCAAAGAAATGATTAACAAACTTAAATTATTTAACCTAAGATACAAAGATATATTGAGAGAGTCAATTCCTAGGCAGGCTGATAAGAAGTATGGTGGTCCCCAAGGAGACGGGTCTGGGGTTCTCGAGAACCAGACCCCTGGTTCTACCCTTATGGCAGAAAGCAAAGAACTAAAGAGCTTCTTGATGAAAGTGAAAGAGGAGAGTGAAAAAGCTGGCTTAAAGCTCAACATTCAGAAAACTAAGATCATGGCATTCAGTACCATCACCCCATGGCAGGGGTCTGGAATTCTCAAGAAGGAGGAAAGGACAAACTTTTTTTCCCTCTACATTCGTTAGGATTACATAACAATAATGTATCCTGCTTGAGCACAGTTTCTGGGAAAAAAAAAAAACCTTCCAGCTAATCCTACTATCTTAAAATGTAAATTATGGGAGTGGGTCTAGTAAAGTCTTTACAACCTTCAGACATTCTTTTGATTCACTGTAATAAGTAATTAAAAAGTATGTAACTCCATTGCTAACACTAGTGAGGGGGTACTCTTTCTGCCCCCTTCTGATGTCTATGTCAGAAGCTTTCTCTATCCCTTTTATACTTTTATAAAACTCCATTACACAAAAGCTCTGAGCAATCAAGCCTCATCTCTCGTCCCAGATTGAATTCTTCTCCTCTGGAGGCCAAAAATCCCAGCATCTTCTGTGGTTCAACCTTTCAATATTGTACGACAAAGGGAATACAGCCAATATTTATTGTAACTATAAACAGAGTATAGTGAAAGTGAAGTCGCTCAGTCGGGTCCAGTTCTCTGCGACCTCATGGACTGTAGCCTACAAGACTCCTCCATCCATGGGATTTTCCAGGCAAGAGTGCTAGAGTGGGTTGCCATTTCCTTCTCCAGGGGATTTTCCTGACCCAGGGGTCGAACCCAGATCTCCCCCATTGTAGGCAGACGTTTTACCATCTGAGCCACCAGGGAAGTTCCATAAATGGAGTATAACCTTTAAAATTATCAATTCCTGTATTGGACAACTCTAACTTACATAGCATTATATGAGAAATCTGTGCAGGCCAAGAAACAACAGTTAGAACCGGACATGGAACAACAGACTGGTTCCAAATCGGAAAAGGAGTATGTCAAGGCTATATATTGTCACCCTGTTTATTTAACTTATATGCAGAGTACATCATGCAAAATGCTGGGCTGAATGAAGCACAAGCTGGAATCAAGATTGCCAGGAGAAATATCAATAACCTCAAATATGCAGATGACACTACCCTTATGGCAGAAAGCAAAGAACTAAAGAGCTTCTTGATGAAAGTGAAAGAGGAGAGTGAAAAAGTTGGCTTAAAGCTCAACATTCAGAAAACAAAGATCATGGCATTCAGTACCATCACTTCATGGCAAAGAGATGGGGAAATAATAGAAACAGTGAGAGACTTTATTTTCTTGGGCTCCAAAATCACTGCAGATGGTGACTGCAGCCATGAAATTAAAAGATGCTTGCTCCTTGGAAGAAAAGCTATGACCAACCTAGACAGCATATTAAAAAGCAGAGACATTACTTTGCCAACAAAGGTCTGTCTAGTCAAAGCTATGGCTTTTTCAGTCATCATGTATGGATGTGAGTTGGACCATAAAGAAATCTGAGTGCTGAATAATTGATGCTTTTGAACTGCGGTGTTGGAGAAGACTCTTGAGAGTCCCTTGGACTGCAAGGAGATCCAACCAATCCATCTTAAAGGAAATCAGTCCTGAATATTCACTGGAAGGACTGATACCGAAACTCCAATACTTGGGCCACCTCATGCAAAGAACTGAGTCATTGGAAAAGTCCCTGATGCTGGGAAAGATTGAAGGAAGGAGGAGAAGGGGATGACAGAGGATGAGATGGTTGGATGGCATGAGCAACTCGATGGACATGAGTTTGAGCAAGCTCCAGGAGTTGGTGATGGACGGGGGGTCTGGCGTGCTACAGTCCATGGGGTTGCAAAGAGTTGGAGACGACTGAGTGGCTGAACTGAACTATCAACTATACTTCAATTAAAAGATAATAGTAAGCCCCCTGACCTTTTCCCTGGCTGGCCACAGTGTCTTGCTTTCTATTACATATCCCCGCAAGTACCAACAGTTTCTGGTGATACCCAAGAAAGATATATCCCAGATTTCTGCAGTAGATGATGATGATAAAAGTCTTCTTGGGCATTTGATGATTGTTGGCAAGAAATGTGCTGCTGATCTGGGCCTGAAGAAGGGGTCTCAAATGGTGGTGAATGAAGGTTCAGATGGGGGACAGTCTGTCTATCATGTTCACCTCCATGTTCTTGGAGGTCAGCAGATGAACTGGCCTCCTGGTTAAGCATGCTGTAGGGATAATTTTGCCTTCTCTATGCAGTAATAAGGTTTACAAGTTCAAATATTCTACACAATTTTTTTTTTGCCTGTGTAGGGAGATATTAAAAAATAATTTAAAAAACCTCTACATAATAAAAGATATTGTACCATGGTCTGAAAAAAGAAAGATAATAAAATTTTTAACCCTATATGCGAGACAGCAAAAGAGACACATATATAGAACAGTCTTTTGGACTCTGTGGGAGAAGGTGAGGGTGGGATGATTTGAGAGAATAGCACTGAAACATGTATATTACAATATGTGAAATAGATTGCCAGTCCAGGTTCAATGCATGAGACAGGGTGCTCAGGGCTGGTGCACTGGGATGACCCAGAGGGATTGGGATGGGGAGGGAGGTGGGAGGGGGCTCAGGATGGGGAACACATGTACATCCATGGCAGATTCATGTCAATGTATGGCAAAACCAATACAATACTGTAATTAGCCTCCAATTAAAATAAATGAATTTGAAAAAAATCTTTAATATAAAGAAATGTAATATATATAGATACAATGGAATATTCAGCTCAATTGCTCAATCGTGTGCCTGACTGTTTGAGACCCCAAAGAGTCTCAAAGCACTCTTTGGACTACAGCATGCCAGGATTCCCTCTCCATCACCAACTCCCAGAGCTTACTCAAACTCATGTCCATCGAGTCAGTGATGCCATTCAACCATCTCATCCTCTGTCGTCCCCTTCTCCTCCTGCCTTCAATCATTCTCAGCATCAGGGTCTTTTCCAATGAGTCTGTTCTTTGCATCAGGTAGCCAAATTATTGGAGCTTCAGCTTTAGCATCAGTCCTTCCAATGAATATTCAGGACTGATTTCCTTTAGGATGGACTGGTTTGATCTCTTTGCAGTCCAAGGGACTCTCAAGAGTCTTCTCCAATACCACAGTTCAAAATCATCAGTTCCTCATCAATCAGCTTTCTTTATAGTCCAACGCTCACATCCATACATGACTACTGGAAAAACCATAGCTTAGACTAGACAGACCTTTGTTGGCAAAGTAATGTCTCTGCTTTTTAATATGCTGTTTAGGTTGGTCATAGCTTTTCTTCGGTGGAATACTATTCATTCATAAAAAGAAGGAACCGTTGCCATATGCAAACACAAGGATAGACCTTGAGGGCATTATGCTAAGTGTAATAATCATGGAAAGAAAAATACCATATGATTTCACTTATACATAGAATCTAAAAAAACAAGCTCATAGATACAGAGAACAGATTGGGGACTTCTAGTAGCAGAGGTTGGGGGTAGGCAAAATGGTTGAAGGTAGTCAAAAGCTACAAACTTCTGGTTATAAAGTAAGTCACAAGGGTGTAATGTAGTGGTGACTATAGTTAATAATGCTGTATTGTATGTTTGAGTGTTGCTAAGAGAGTAAATCTTAAAAGATCTCATCACAATAATAAAAAACCTGTAACTGTGTGTTAATGAATGTTAACTAGACTTATTGTAGTGATCGTTTGCAATATACACAAATGTTGAATCATTATGTTGTTTTGTATACTTTAAACTAATATAATGTTGTGTGTCAATTATATCTCAATTTAAAAAAAAGATAAAATGAAAACAAAGACTGCTAGCAAGACTGACGAATAATGAAGAAGAGAAAACAAATGCCCAATGTTAGGAATGAAAAGGTGTATATCAATACAGATACAAAAGAAATAAAAAAATATGAGAGGATGTTATTTTTTAAAGACTTTCTGTCAATAAATGTGAAAATTTAGAAGAATGGGCAATTCATTAAAATATAATATAAAATTGATTAAAATTAGACAAATGTACAAATTATTTGAAAAAGGTTTTTCAAAAAATTTAAGACATTTAAAAGGTATAAACAGCATGTGAAACCATGATTAAGCTCATAAGGTATTAAGAAATGCAAATTAAAACTACTAAAAGTCTCTAAAATGTGCATATTATGATGGCTAAATTTTAAAAGCTTAACAGTACTAAGTGATAGAAAGAATGGAGAGTCACAGGAACCCCTATACACTGCTGGTAGACATGTAAATTGTTGCAAAAATTTTGTAAAATTCCTGGACAGTTTCTAATAAGTTGAATGTAGGCATACTCTATGACCCAGCAATCCCATTCCTAGTTATACAAACAATAGAAATGAAGACATATGTTCAACCACAAATTGTAAATGAATATCTTACTAAACATTTCTCATACTATAAAATTAGACACAATAAAAATTCCATCATCAACAGTAGAATGGATATATAAATTGTGGTTTATAAAATGGATTACTAAACAGCACTGAAAATTAATGAACTATAGCTAGTATAACAACATAAATGAGTCTAAAAACATTATATTGAGTGCTACAAGCCATATACAAGGGAGTATATATATTATACTGTATTATCCCACTTACTTTGAACTTTGAATATAGTTCACAAACAGGTGCAACTAATCTGTAGCTTAAAAAATCAAGATATTAGTTGTCTTTGGGGAGGGGAGTGTGGACAGTGACTTAGAAAAGGCATAAAGGCATGATTCAAGATGTTATTATTTTTTTTTAATTTACTGATCCAGATGGTGGTTACACAGGTTTGTACCTTTGAAAAATATTCATTGAGCAATACACTTATGATTTTATTTTATCCTATATGTACTTCAAACCAAACAAAATTACTGAAGAGATCTGAATAAATGGCAACATAGAATGTTTCTGGCTGAGGAGAGCTAATTAAAAGATACAAATGTTCTCAAGTTTATTCACAATTTGATGAAATCCCAGTAAGTGTCAGCATCATTTTCTTAAAACTTGTCAAGTTTATTTTAAGGTTTATAAGAAATTGCTTGCAACTACCCAAAAAACTGTAAGAGGTCATTTGATCTAACAAAGACCAGAATATACTATAAATCTAACAAAATAAAACATTGTAGTATTAGAATATTTTCATGTTGATAGGTTGATGCATGAAAACACTGGTAAAAGGAATTGTCTCCTAGGAGGAAAACTGGGTGGCTGTTTGGGTAAAATGAGAGGGAGACTTATTTTTCACTGTATACCACTTTTTACTCTTTCAATTACGATCTTTGCATAAGAGTTATTTATTCAAAAAGCAAATTTAAAAAATTAAAATTTAGTACTAAGGTAAAAATAGAAAAAAGAATCACTGTAATTAAACAGAGGGTCCCCCAAACAGATCCATATGTATATATAGGAATTTAGAGTAAGATGAAGGAAAAATTTATGACCAATGAGGAAATTATAGACTATTCAATAAATTGCACTGAACTAATTGGGTTATCCATTTAGAAAAAAATTCATGGTGCACAATGGAATATAATGCTACTACACGTAATTAACAATTAATGAATGTACTCTTGAGGTGGGAAAGAGTTTGCTGAGTAATGCCTAAAACTCATAAGCCATGAAAAGAAAGAGTTTTAAGTACACACTAAAGTTCACTATAACAAAAAGACCTCATCTATAAAGTTAGAAATAATAGACTCAGATTTTGAAACTAAATATTAACATTTCTAACACATAAGGAGCTATTTGAGTCAATAAGTAAAAGATGTCACAAAATACAAAATTGTGCAAAGGATATGGACAAAAAATTAACAACAGAATATTACAAATGGATAGCAAACATATATTCAATTTCAAGAGTAATCAGATAAATACACTCTAAAATAAGATGTTTGCATTTTAAAAACTATAGAAGAATAATACATTAATTTAAAAGTTCAGTTCAGCCACTCAGTTGTGTCCAACTCCTTGCGACCCCATGGCCTGTTAGCTTTTGTAAGATTCAGGGAAGAAAACAGGATTGCTAAAGACTGTGGTAGGAGCAAACTTTATTTGTATATCATTATTTTATATTTTTTTTCAATAAATGCCTTTATTTTCAAATTTTTCTTGTAAGAAATACATGTTAATATTGAGCTATAAATACAGATGATAAATTCGCAGGATTATTTTTTTTCTTCTCTGATTTTTTTTTATTTTTTTATTTTATTTTATTTTTTTTATTTTTTTATTTTTTTTAGTTTTTTATTTTTTAAATTTAATCCCACTTCTGGGCATACACACCGAGGAAACCAGAATTGAAAGAGACACATGTACCCCAATGTTCATCGCAGCACTGTTTATAATAGCCAGGACATGGAAACAACCTAGATGTCCATCAGCAGATGAATGGATAAGCAAGCTGTGGTACATATACACAATAGAGTATTACTCAGCCGTTAAAAAGAATTCATTTGAATCAGTTCTGATGAGATGGATGAAACTGGAGCCGATTATACAGAGTGAAGTAAGCCAGAAAGAAAAACACCAATACAGTATACTAACACATATATATGGAATTTAGGAAGATGGCAATGACGACCCTGTATGCAAGACAGGGAAAGAGACACAGATGTGTATAACGGACTTTTGGACTCGGAGGGAGAGGGAGAGGGTGGGATGATTTGAGAGAATGACATTCTAACATGTATACTATCATGTGAATTGAATCGCCAGTCTATGTCTGACGCAGGATGCAGCATGCTTGGGGCTGGTTCATGGGGATGACCCAGAAAGATGTTATGGGGAGGGAGGTGGGAGGGGGGTTCATGTTTGGGAATGCATGTAAGAATTAAAGATTTTAAAATTTCATTATTTTATTTTTGAACCATGTAACTGAATTAATTTTCTCTGGGTCCCAGCATTTTTCCAGGACCAAATACTCTTCCATTATTCCTTATCTCAGTGAATGGTACCATCACCCATCCAACTGCAGAATCAGAAACCTAGAAGTCATCTTTCACATGTCCCTCTTCAACACATTCTAAGCCTGGCATCACCGACTCAATGGGCATAAGTTTGCACAAACACCAGGAGACAGTTGAAGGACAGGGAAGCCTAGCGTGCTGCAGTCCCTGGGGTCACAAAGAGTCGGCCTCAATGGAGCAACTGAACAACAAAAACCTCTTTCAGAAACATTTGCTTCTGTTCACATGTTCCACCACAACCCTAGTGCAAGCTGTCATAAACTCATTCTTGACCACAGCTGCAGCCTCATTTCACACAAGAAATATTTGCTAAGCATCTACCTTGAATCTGATCATAATAGTCTGTAATCTACTTTTATCTCCTTCTCATCCATTCTACACACTGTAGCCAAGTTTAGCATTTCAAAATCTCATTTTGTCAGTAGCTCTCTCACCACTTTAAATACCTCAACGACTTCAGGGTAATCTTAAGGAAATTTAAAATTATTAACCAAGGCACAGAATAACTGCATGGTCAGGTCCAAACTACTTCTTCAGCCCTATATTTACATCAGGCTCACAGCTACCAATCTCAAATCACATGAGATCCCACAATGCATCATGTTGTGTATCTGGCATAGACATCATATTCCCATAAACTCAATACCCATTTTCCTAGCAAACTGTTAAAAAAAATCAGAACAAATGGAAGACATTCTATAATAATGTGTATTTATAATCAAATATACTAATTATTTTAAATATAAACTGATTAAATGTTCTGATTAAGGGCAATTATCATACTGAATATACAAAAACTTTGTTACAAGAAGATATATATCTAAAATATAAGGATGCATAAAGGTTGAAAATAAAAGAATGAAAAAAGATACGCCAAGACAGAAAAAGAGACACAGATGTATAGAACAGTATTCTGGACTCTGTGGGAGAGGGCAAGGGCGGGATGATATGGGAGAACGGCATTGAAACATGTAAATTATCACATGTGAAACGAATCACCAGTCCAGGTTCAATGCATGATACAGGGTGCTCGGAGCTGGTGCACTGGGATGACCCAGAGGGATGGGATGGGGAAGGAGGTGGGGGGGGGCGGTTCAGGATGGGGAACACATGTACACTCATGGTGGATTCATGTCAATGTATGGCAAAACCAATACAATGTTCTAAAGTAAAAATAAATAAATAAAACTGAGATTTAAAAAAAAGAATGCAACAACAACAACAACAACAAAAGAATACAATAAATAAGATATACCAAACAAAATTAATCAAAGGAAAGCTGGTGTGGCTAAATCAGTATCAGACAAAATAGACATTAAAGCAAAAGTCATAACCAGCAATAAAGAGACACTTCAGAATGATAAAAGATTCTATTCACCAGAAAGATATAACAATTCTAAATCTGTATGCAACAGTATTGCATCAAAAGATATGAAGTAAGATACCAGATGAAGAAAAGCTACACAAAACCACAATGAGAGACAAATAAAAGATCTTACTGGGATATTTTAATACATCTTTCTCAGTAACTGATGGAATGGAAGAAAAAAAAAAAACATCAGTAAGGATACATCACATCTGAATAACATTAACAAATTGAACCTAACTGACATATGTGGAACACTATACTCAACAACTACAGAATATATATTCTTTTCATAAACACATGGAATATTTGCATACACTGAATGTATTTTAGGCCAGAGGTCAGCAAACTTTCTGTAAAGGGTTTGATAATAAATATTTCTGATTCCAGTGAGCATTGGATCCCACACTGAGAGACATTATCTAGTGGCTAAAGTATGAGGTCGGAGAAGGCAATGGCACCCCACTCCAGTACTCTTGCCTGGAAAATCACATGGGTGGAGGAGCCTGGTGGGCTGCAGTCCATGGGCTCGCAAAGAGTCTGACATAGCTGAGCGACTTCACTTTCACTTTTCACATTCATGCATTGGAGAAGGAAATGGCAACCCACTCCAGTTTTCTTGCCTAGAGAATCCCAGGGACAGCGGAGCCTGGTGGGCTGCCATCTCTGGGGTTGCACAGAGTCGGACACGACTGAAGTGACTTAGCAGCAGCAGCACTTCAGGCTTGGTGAGCCTCATGAGATCATCATCACATATTTTTCTTTTAAACCACCTTGTAAATATGTAAAAAAACATCTTTAGATTTAGGATCATACAAAAATAGTCTAATAAGCAATTCCTGGCATGTGGACCATAATTTCCTGACCTCTTTTATAGACTGAGAAGCAAGTCTCAACAAGTTTCAAGGAACTGAAAATTCTATAGAGTATGCTCTCTGACCATAATGTAATTAAGCAAGAAATAAATAATTAAATGACATTAGGAAACCTCCATCATTTGAAAAATAAGAAATACACTTAGTTTTAGGTTTTGGAGGAAGGAGATGATAGGAGGAAACTTTGGGAGATATAACATGTTCATTATATTTATTATTGTTTATTATCTTAACCATGGGTATATAAGTATTCTGAAATATACCAAATTGTACATATGTAATTTATTATATACCAATTTAGCTTCAATAAAGCTGTTAAAATGGGGTAGGGGAAGAAATACATTTTCAAATAACCCTGATTCTATGGGAAAATCACATTAAAAATTAGATAATATTTCAAACTAAATAATACTGAAAATAATAAATACAAAAACTTGTGGACTACAGCTAAAGTTATGCTTAGAGGAACATTTGTGACCCTAAAAACATACATTAACAAAGAAGGAAAGTTGGAAATCACTGTGCTAAGCATCATCTTACTAAGCTAAAATAAGAAAAGCCAATTAAGCCCAAAGAAAGTAGAAAAAATTAAATTAGAAGGCCAGAAATAAATAAAACAGAAAACAATATACAATGAAGGGGATCAAAAAAAACAAACATTGTTTCTTTGAAAAAATAAGAAGGTTGATAAACCTCTAGAAGGACCAATGAAGAAAAAACAGAAAGCATAAATAACGTGAAATTTAAAAAGGGATGTAAGCTACAGGTCCTACAGATGTTGAAAATATCATTAAGATACTACAAAAATTTCATGTTGTTAATTTGAAAATATAATTAAATGGTACAAATTTCTAGCAAGGTTCAAGCTATCAAAATGATTCAAATCAAAATAAAAAATCAGAACAGTACACAATATTAAAGAAATTGATTCTATATCTTAAAACCCTTTTAAGGATGTCATCAAGATGGCAAAGTAGGAAAGACCAGGCTCAGTCTCTCCACAAAGTTCAACCACATGCAGAAAAACTGAGTCACTAACTTATACCACTTACAAAAAATAACTCAAAATAGATTAAGGATTTATATAAGGCTTGAAACTGATAAACTCCTAGAAAAAAAATAAAGGTTAAAACCTTATTTACATTAGTCTTGGCAATGACTTTTTATTTTTGAAATGTCACCAAAACCACAAAGCAACAAAAGCAAAAATGAAAAAGTGGGGTTCCACCAAATTAAAAAGCTTATACACATGAAAAGAAATATTCAACAAAATAAAAAGGCAAATTGCACAATGGCAGAAAATATTTACAAATTGTGTATCTGACATGGAATTAATGTCCAAAATATATAAGGAACCCATACAACTCAATAGCAAAAAAAAAAAAAATCAAATTAAAAAATAGACAGAGGATTTCAATAGACATTTCTCCAAAGAAAATACACAAATGGCCAAAAGGTACATGAAGAGATGTTCAGCACCTCTAATCATTAAGGAAATGCAAATCAAAACCACAAGAAGATATCACCTCTATCTGTTAGTATATCAAAAAAGACAAGAGAGACAAATGTTGGCATGGATGTGGAGAAAAATGAAGCTTTGTGCACTGTTGGTGGGAATGTAAATTGCTTTGCCACTATGGAAGATAGTATGGAGGTTCCTCAAAAACTTAAAAATGGAACTACCATATGATCCAGCAATCTCATTTCTGCATATATCCAATGGAAATTAAATTACTCTTGGAGAGACACCTGCATTCCCATGTTCATTTGCAGCACTGGTCACAACAGTTAAGACATGGAAACTACCGAAGTTTTCATCGACAGATGAATGGATAAAGAATATATGATATATATGTAAAATGGGATATTATTCAGCCTAAAAATGAAGGAAATTCTGCCATTTGTGACAACATGAGTGGACCTTAAAGACATCAGCTAAGTAAAATAAGTCAGACAGAGAAAGACAAATGCTATATGATGTGATATATGGATGACTTCGTTTGACTCAGTGGTAAAGAATCCACCTGCAAATGCAGGAGACAAGGGTTTGATACCGGGGTCGGGAAGATTCCCTGGAGTAGGAAATGGCAACCCACTTCAGTATTCTTGCCTAGATAATTCCATGAACAGAAGAGCCTGATGGGCTACAGTCTACGGGGTTGCAAAAGAGTCGGACAATACTGAGCACACACACACACACACACACACACACACACACACACACACACACACACACACGATTATATGTGTTATCTAAATCATTGCACTGAGAAAAACAGATAGTAGAATGGTGTTTGCCTGGAACTTAAGGAAGGGGAACTGAGGAGATGTTTGTCAAAGGGTAAAGATTCAGTTATAGAAAGTTTTGAGATCTAAGGTATAGCATAGTGTCTATAGTTAACAATACTGTATTGTACACTTGAAAGTTGCTCTGAAAGGAAGCTTTAATGTTCCCACCATAATAACAAAACAACAAAATGGTAATTTTGTGAGGTGAAGGATATGTTAATGAATATTACGTTGGGAACCATTTCACAATATATTCATGTATAAAATCACTGCATCATGCACTTTAAATTATGTATTAATTATATCTCAATTTAAAAAAATTTGAAAAGTTATACAATGAAGGCAAAAATATACCATAAAGAAAAGACAGTCTCTTCAATAAGCGGTGCTGGGAAAATTGGACAGGATGTAAAAGAATGAAATTAGAACATTCTGTAATGCAAAATGTTATGCAAAAAACAAACTCAAAATGGATTAAAGACCTAAATGTAAGACCAGATACTATAAAACTCTTACAGGAAAACATAGGTAGAACATTTTGTCATAAATCACTGCAATATACTTTTGGATCCACATCCTAGAGTAATGGAAATAAAAACAAAAATAAACAAAAGGGACCTAATTAAACTTAAAAAACTTTTGCACAGCAAAGGAAAACAACCTACTGAATGGGAGAAAATATTTGCAAATGATGCAACCAACAGGGGATTAATCTCCAAAATATACTAGCAGCTCATAAAACTCAAAAACAGAAAACACAATAAAAAATGGGCAGAAGACCCAAATGGACATTTCTGCAAAGACATACAGATAACCAAAAGGCACATGAAAAGATGCTCAATATCACTAATTAATAAAGAAATGCAAATCAAAGCTACCATGAGGTATCAACTCACACCAGTCAGAATGGCCATCATCAAAAAGTCTACAAACTATAAATGATGGAGAGGATGTGGATAAGGGACCCCTCCTACCCTGTTAGTGGGAATGTAAATTGGTGCTACCTACTATGGAGAACAGTATGGAAGTTCCACAAAAAAAAAAAAAAAAACTAAAAATAGAGCTACCATACAATCCTGCAATCCCACTCCTAGGCATATATCTGAAGAAAATCATAATTTGAAAAGATACATGCACCTCAATGTTCACTGCAGCACTATTTACAATAGCCAAGATATGGAAGCAACCCTATGTGTCCATCAACAGATGAATGGATAGAGTGAGAAGATATTACTCAGCCATAAAAGAGAATAAAATAATACCATTTGCAGCCACATGGATAGACCTAGAGATTATCATAGTAAATGAAATCAGTTAGAGACAAAGATAAATATCATATGATTTCACTTATATGTGGAATCTAAAAAAAAAATAAAGTTCAAATGAAGTTATTTACAAAATAGACTCACAAACAGAAAACAAACCTATAGTTACCAAAAGGGAAAGGTGGGAGGAGGGATAAATTGGGAGATTGGGATTGACACATATACACTATTATATATAAAATGGGTAACTAATAAAGACCTACTGTATAGCACAGGGAACTATACTCAATATTTTATAATAACCTATGTGGGAAAAGAATCTGAGATAGAGATACATAGATATGTAACTGAATCACTTTGCTGTATACTGAAAACTAACACATTATAAATCAACTATACTTCAAAATATAAATTTTTTAAAAAGGAAGGCATTGATGACTTTACTATCACTTTCTACCAAACACTGAACAAAGATATAACATCATCTTTATACAACTGAATCCATAGAATAAAACTGTATTCTGAGATCAGAATTTCATTCACACCAAAATTTGACCAGAACATAAAAAGGCTTTACAGGCCAATACCTCTAACAAACATACATGTAAAATATTTAAACAAAACATTACTTAACCAAATCCAACAGTATATGAAAAGAATAATATGTTGTAACTATGTTGGATTCCTTTCAAGAATGCAAGCTTTAATATTTGAAAAATCAATATAATTCAAAATAATAGCATTAAAGATAAAATTCATATTATCATTTCAATTGGTGAATTTTATCAAATGCTTTTCATGCAATAGCCATTTCTAATTAAAACCATTAGCAAACTAGAAATGGAAAGAAACTTCTTTAATCTGATAAATCAACAAAAAATTTACAGCAAATGTCACACTTAATGGCAAAATGTTGAAGCCTTTTCCTTGCAGCATCCCCAGACTCAATGAATACTAACATACAAATGTTTTGCCAATGTAATTTTAATCTTGTCACATCTCCATGAATACATAGCATTATCCCCAATTTATACATTAGAAACTGAGTCTTGGAGGTTCAGTTACTTGGCCATGGTCGAAAAACACATAAATGACTTTATAAATGTGAACTCTATGCCATTACTGCCTCTTTCAATACCAATTACTCAATTCCTTCTATATTATCTATGATATCTACACCATCAACCATTTCTGCCCATTTTACTTTTAAATGGTGCCCCAAATGGATCAAATTCTACCTTTCCATTGCCCCACTCCCATGCTGTTGCCACAACACTATCACAAACTACTCAAGCACAACCTCCCTACTCTACTTTTATTTAACTGTTTTGTTTTTACATTTTTACTTTGAAATAACTTAAAATTTTCAATAACTTCCAAGAAGAGAACATACTGGGTATTCAGAGTTATCAATTATAAACATTTGCCACACTGTACCTCTCTCCAGCAGAGGTGTGGGTTGGTGGTGGCCTGCTGCAGGGTTGGGGGCACTGAGTGTAGCAGTATATGCATGGGACCTTTTGAAGGAGGTCACCATTATCTTCCTTACTTCCACCACAGTTTGGCCCCAGGTAAAGGCTGTATATTGTCACCCTGCTTATTTAACTTATATCCAGAGTACATCATGAGAAATGCTGGGCTGGATGAAGCACACGCTGGAATCAAGATTGTTGGGAGAAATATCAATACTCTCAGATATGCAGGTGACACCAACTTTATGGCAGAAAGTGAAGAAGAATTAAAGAGCCTCTGATGAAAGTGAAAGAGAAGAGTGAAAAAGTTGGCTTAAAGCTCAACATTCAGAAAACAAAGATCATGGCATCTGGTCCCATCACTTCATGGCAAATAGATGGGGAAACAGGGGAAACAGTGGCAGACTTTTTTTGGGGGGGGCTCCAAAATCACTGTAGAGGGTAACTGCAGCCATAAAATTAAAAGACACTTATTCTTTGGCAGGAAAGGTATGGCCAACTTAGACAGCATATTAAAAAGCAGAGACATTACTTTGCCAACAAAGGTCCATCTAGCCAAGACTATGGTTTTTCCAGTAGTCATGTATGGTATATGAGAGTTGGACTATAAAGAAAGCTGAGTGCCGAAGAACTGATGCTTTCGAACTGTGGTGTTGGAGAAGACTCTTGAGAGTCCCTTGGACTGCAAGATCCAACCAGTCCATCTTAAAGGAGATCAGTCCTGAGAGTTAATTGGAAGGACTGACATTGAAGCTGAAACTCCAGTACTTTGGCCACCTGATGGAAAGAATTGACTCATTTGAAAAGACCTTGATGCTGGGAAAGATTGAAGGCAGGAGAAGAAGGGGACGACAGAAGACGAGATGATTGCATGGTGTCACAGACTCAATGGACATGAGTTTGGGTAAACTCGGGGAGTTGGTGATGGGCAGGGAGGCCTGACATGCTGCAGTCCATGGGGTCACAAAGAGTCAGACACGACTGAGCAACTGAACTGAACTGACCTCTATATCTATAAATATTTCATTGCATGCTTCATAAAGAGCAATATCATACTCTTCTATTACTACTTATTGGGCTTCCCAGGTGGCGCTAATGGTAAAGAATCTGTCTGCTAATGTAGGAGATGTGGGTTTGATCCCTGGGTCAGGAAGATCCCCTGGAGTAGGAAATGGCAACCCACTCCAGTATTCTTGCCTGGAAAATCTCATGGACAGAGGAGCCTGGTGGGCTAGAGTCCATGGGGTCAAAAGAGTTGCACATGACTGAGCACGTGCATACACACACACATTACAAGTTACACAGAATTATCAAAATGAATAAATTTATCATTGATAAAATACTATTATCTAATATAGAGTCCATATTCAAATTCCACCAATTGTCCCAATAATGTCATTCACGGTTATTTTCCCAGTATAGGATCCAATCTAGTATCATATTCACATTTAGTTGTCATATCTCCTTATTCTCCTTTAATCTGGAATATTTCCGAAACTGTCTTTATTTCATGACATTGACATTTTTGAAGAAAAAAAGGCCAGTTATTTTGTAGAATGTTTCTCAGTTTGAGTTTGTCTAATGTTTTCTCATGAATATACTGGGTTTATGGGGTTTTGGCAAGAACAGCACATAATCAATTTTGTGTCCTTTCTAATGTATCACAACAGGGAACAAATGATTTTTTATGTTGTGATGTTAAGTTTGATCAGTTGGCTAAAGTAGTGATTGTCAGGTTCTCCAGTGTAGTGCGATGCCCTTTAAATTGCTCTCCTGGTTTCTGATTTTACTTCCCCAGTTGGAGATCTGCCTGCATTAAAATCTCTGTATTCCTACTCTATGCCCCTATCTTGCCATCTTCTTAGAAAGGCTATCTTGAGTTGTCCCATCTAATTATGTGTCCTCTGTTTTCCTCTATCAAAGAATTTTGTTTTTCCTTCCTATTACTTCTCATAATTTTCAATTATTTTATTTGTGCAATTAACATCACATAGTTTATCTTCTCCTGTGCATGTGTGCTAAGTCACCTCAGTCATGTCCAATTCTTTGTGACCCTATAGACCGTAGCCCACTATGCTTTTCTGTCCGTGGGATTCTCCAGGCAAGAATACTGGAGTGGGTTTCTATGCCCTCTTCCAGGGGCTCTTCCTGACCCAGGGATCGAACTCACCTCTTTTATGTCTCCTCTATCTTCTCCTGCTGCTGCTAAGTCACTTCAGTCGTGTCCAACTCTGTGCGACCCTATAGACGGCAGCCCACCAGGCTCCCCCGTCCCTGGGATTCTCAAGGCAAGAACACTGGAGTGGGTTGCCATTTCCTTCTCCAATGCATGAAAGTGAGAAGTGAAAGTGAAGTCGCTCAGCCGTGTCCGACTCTTAGCGACCCCATGGACTGTAGCTCACAGGGTCTTCCGCCCATGGGATTTTCCAGGCAAGAGTACTGGAGTGGGATGCCATTATCTTCTCCTTCTGGATTATAAATTCCATAAGAACAAGATCCTTGTTCTATTTAGTTTATTCTTTCATCTCCTGCTCCCTACATAATGCCTGGCATATAAGCAACCAAAAAATACTGGTTGAGTAATTGAAAAGCTTTAAGGATGGTCAAAAACAGATCGAATTTTACCCTTTAACTAAAGAACTGGCATTTTAAGATACAGCATGGTATAGGAGAAACATTTTGGAGTCATGCAGATGCAGGTTCATATTTGATAAGAATAATTATGTGTGACCTTATATTTTCATCAAAGTGAAATTGGTCATACAGTCAGTTACTTTACTGATTGTGAGGATTAAATTCTTGTTAAGAAACTATAGTTATGCTTAGTGTGTAAAGGAAGCTGCAAGGAAGACGGGGTTAATCTTCTGGGATTAAGAGATATTCAATCTTTACAAGAAGCACTCTATCATCAAACTGCTTAGGTTGCTGTGTGTCCACAAGTACAGGTGAACTGATTAACTCCCAAAAGAAGTAAAGTCTTTCATAGTCAACTCTTCCCACTTTCACACTCAGCTCTTTTTTATAATTTTTAAATAATGTTTTTACACTCAGTTTTACTCTGTACCAAGCCCTGTGGAAAGCTAATGGACAGAAAAGGAATGGAAAGGAATGGACAGGATTCTACCTCACTTCTAAGAAGCACTCCCATAATGAAAGTCAGTTTTTCCCAACTGGTAAGTATATGTTCATTGATTGTACCTTCTCTGTACACTCTGTCACTCCATTATATCCCTTATTTTAGGCAGTTTTGTATTCGTTATATATCTATGTGCCTGAGCTTAGCTCCTCCTAGATTTTTTCAGAATATTAGTAATAATAATAAATAATATTGTTAGCAGCAAAAATTACTATATTTCATTCAATCTAAGATGCCATTGATTTTGACACACCAATATTTTACATACCACAAAGAAAACAGAAGTGCCACCAAGTAAATAACAGTACATCACTGATAGGTAAGATTTGTCCTGACTTCAGAAATATTAAAATATGGGGAGAAAATGTGCTTCTTAAAACTAAAGAAACATGGTCTATATCAAGCACTGTTGTGAGCACTGTATTTTTATTAAATTATTTAAGCTGCATAACAACCCTCTGAGTGAGGTATACTTTCCTACCTCTTGATCAGTTCTCTCTGATCTTCAGTTCAGTTGCTCATTCGTGTCCGACTCTTTGCAACCCCATGGACTGCAGCATGTCAGGCTTCTCTGTCCATCACCAACTCCCAGAGTTTACCCAAACTCATGTCCATTGAGTCGGTGATGCCATCCAACCATCTCATCCTCCGTCGTCCCCTTCTCCTCCTGCCCTCAATCTTTCCCAGCATCAGGGTCTTTTCAAATGTCAGCTCTTCACATCAGGTGGCCAAAGTATTGGAATTTCAGCTTCAACATCAGTCCTTCCAGTGAACACCCAGGACTGATCTCCTTTATCTTCTAAATATCTCTCTACTCTACTCACTTCGGCAGCACATATACTAAAATTGGAATGATACAGAGAAGATTAGAATGGCCCCTGCGCAAGGATGACACGCAAATTCGTGAAGCATTCCATATTTTTTCAGGCCAGAGAAGAAAATGGCAACCCACTCCAGTACTCTTGCCTGGAAAATCCCATGGAAGGAGGAGCCTGGTAGGCTGCAGTCCATGGGGTCACTAAGGGTTGGACACAACTGAGCGACTTCACTTTCACTACTCACTTTTCTCCATCCCCTCTGAAACTGCCATGGAGTGAGACCCAATGCTATTTCTCTATCACCTAATTCTCCCTCCATATCTACTTTTGACTTCCTTGAAAGCTAATTCATTCTCTGCTGTCAGAATTACCTTAGAAAAGGCAAATTTTATCATGTCTTTCCTTGTTTAAACCTTGGAAGCTGTCAGTTTTCATTTCAATCCCAAAGAAGAGCAATGCCAAAAAATGTTCAAACTACCATACATTTGAACTCATTTCACATGCTAGCAAGGTTATGCTCAAAATCCTTCAAGCTAGGTTTCAGCAATACGTGAACTGAGAACTTCCAGATGTACAAGCTGGGTTTAGAAGAGGCAGAGGAACCAGAGATCAAATTGTCAAGATTCATGGGATCCCAGAGAAAGCCAGGGAGTTCCAGAAAAACATCTACTTCTGCTTCACTGACTATGCTAAAGCCTTTGATGGTGCAGATCACAACAAACTGTGGAAAATTCTTAAGGAGACAGGAGTACCAGATCACTTTACCTGTTTCCTGCCAAACCTGTATGTGAGTCAAGAAGCAACAGTTAAAATTGGACATGGAATAACAGACTCATTCAAAATTGGGAAAGGTGTACAATGCTATATATTGTCACCCTGCTTATTTAACTTATATGCAGAATACGTCACGCAAAATGCCAGCTAGATGAATTATGAGCTAGAATCAAGATTGCCAGGAGAAATATCAACAACTTCAGATATGCAGATGATACCACTCTAATGGCAGAAAGTGAAGATGAACTAAAGAGTCTCTTGAGGAGGGTGAAAGAAGAAAGTGAAAAACCTGACTTGAAGCTCAACATTCAAAAAACTAAGATCACAGCATCTGGTCCTATCATTTCATGGTAAATAGAAGGGGAAAAAGTGGAAGCAGTGACAGACTTTATTTTCTTGGGCTCCAAAATCACTGCAGATGGTGACTGTAGCCATGAAATTAAAAGATGCTTGCTCCTTGGAAGGAAAGCTATGACAAACCTAGACAGCAAAGACATCACTTTGCTAGCAAATCTCCTTCTAGTCAAAGCTATGGTTTTTCCAGTAGTCATGTATGGATGGAAGAGTTGGAAGAAGGCTGAACACTGAAGAACTGATGACTTCAAATTGTGGTGCTGGAGGAGACTCTTGAGAGTTACTTAGATAGCAAGGAGATGAAGCCAGACAATCCTAAAGGAAATCAACGCTGAATAGTCTTTGGAAGGACTGATGCTGAAGCTGCAAAACTTTGGCCATGTGATGCGAAGAATCGACTCATTGGAAAAGACCCTGATGCTGGGAAAGATAGAAGGCAGGAGGAGAAGGGGGAGACAGAGGATAAGATGGCTGGATGGCATCAATGACCCAATGGACATGAGTTTGAGCAAACTCCAGGAGATAGTGAAGGAAAGGGAAACCTAGTGTGCTGTAGTCCATGAGATCACAAAGAGTCAGCACAACGTAGCAACTGAAGAACAACAAGTATTCTAAGAGTTCACTAACTCATATCCCCTTCCAACTCAGAACTCAGACTAAAAAACATGCACCTTGCCAACTGTGGTGTCCTGCCTCTCATCCAAAGAGCTACTCTCAGTAGAGGTCCCTGGGGCTGCAGGCAGGCAGACGAAGGATTGGAAGATTCGTAGTCTGTCCCTAAGATGCAGGATTTACAAACAGGAATATGCAATGCACACTGTTTGGCCAACCTCCTTGTATTTAAAAATGGGAAATTTGGAGACTGGACACAAAAACATGAAGGTTATCTTTATATTCATCAATTTCAGCTTCCAGCTGCCACTCAGCAAATAACTAGGAGCATTATAGCATGGTTATGGCCCAGGATCCCCAAATACTTCTGAGACTATGCCACTTATTGATATATCTGAAGAGGCATTCAGAAAGGAGAGGGAAATCGCTCCCACAGTAGAGAGGAGACTGAGTTCTAAGACTACTTTTTTCTGTTGGGGTATTAATGCAGCTAAAATGCCACTTATGACAATGAGATACTTTTTGCAAACACATGGCATAAATACACCCATTCCAGAAGAGCAAGACAGTTTCTTTCTCAAAATTGAGAAAAATGGATTGAAAAGCAGTGGTCACCAACGTTTTTGGCACCAGGGCTTGGTTTCATGCAAGAAAATTTTTTCATGGGGGGGTGGGGTTATTCAAGCAGAAAGCACATTGCTGCTGCTGCTGCTGCTAAGTCGCTTCAGTCGTGTCTGACTCTGTGCGACCCCATCGACGGAAGCCCACCAGGCTCCCACGTCCCTGGGATTCTCCAGGCAAGAACACCGGAGTGGGTTGCCATTTCCTTCTCCAATGTATGAAAGCAAAAAGTGAAAGGGAAGTCGCTCAGTTGTGTCCGACTCTGCGACCCCAGGGACTGCAGTCCACCAGACTCCTCCATCCATGGGATTTTCTAGGCAAGAGTACTGGAATGGGATGCCATTGCCTTCTCCGAGAAAGCCCATTACATATTATATTTATTATGTCCCCACTGATCTGATAGAAGGCGGAGCTCAGGCTATAATTAGAGAGATAGGGGAGAGAGAAGGGTGTGGCTGTAAATGGAGGCGAAGAAGCTTAGATTTCCTGTGGCTGCTTACCCGCTGCTATGCAGCGTGGGTTCCTACCTTGCCAGGAATAGGTGCCTGTCCATAGCCTGGAGGCTGGGGACCCCTGAAGAAAGGAATCAGGGTGAAACAATACAGACGGCTTTACGGAAGGCGGTCTTCGGGTGCTGCTCCAAGTTGAGTGCCTTCTGGTTGGACGCCATGCAGTCCTCATACATGATGGCGCCGCCCTTCTCCTCCCACCAGCGACACAAGAAGTCCATCATAGAGTGTTCACATAAGTAGGGCACCCAGGACAGCACCACAACCTGCCCGCTTGCGTCTCCAGCAGGTTTGGCACCACCTCCTCAAGGCCAACCACTTAGATGGATTTGTTGTTCGCCACGCTGGGCAGGACGTTCATTTGGGGGGTGGGGGGAGGAGGGACTTAAAGCGGTGGTTACTCCCATGCAAGCTTGGCTGCCACCTGCCGGCTGACTGCAAAATCAGCAGAAGTGACCATGGAGGTACGCTGATGAGGGTGCAGTTGGCCTGAGCAGAGGTGGCTGTTGTATAGGGATGGTGAGGAGGGCTGTGGGATATTGACAAGTGGACTAGCGTTGGTGACATTGGAGACACAGAGAGGCCCTGCTGGGTCCTCTGTCCCTGAATGGGCACGGATGCCTGGGGAGCCAGCAAAGACTCGCTGTGGCCCACCCTGGAATGGTGTTTCTTGTGGATTTGCTGTCACCTTTCTGACGAGCAGGTGCCCTATGGTCCTAACTACAAGGACATCTGTGCCCACAGTGGACCCAGGGGTCTTGGGTTGTCACGACCACAGCATCTGAATCAAAGAGGTCTGAAGCAATGGCTTGCCAGAAAGAATGATCTAGGTGCCCTGTACAAGTAGAGGAGGGGTAGTCAGGGAACTCTCAGTAGAACCTCCTTTCCTCCCCCCCCCCATATTTGTAAACATTTTGTTTTATTTTAATTAATTTATTTTAATTGGAGGCTAATTACTTTACAATATTGTGGTGGTTTTGCCATACATCAACATGAATTAGCCACAGGTGTACTTGTGTCCCCCCATCCTGAAACCCCCTCCCACCTCCCTCCCCATCCCATCCCTCAGGGTCGTCCCAGTGCAATGGCCCTGAGCACTCTGTCTCATGCATCAAACTTGGACTGGCGATCTATTTCACATATGATAATATACATGTTTCAATGCTATTCTCTCAAATCATGCCACCCTCGCCTTCTCCCATAGAGTCCAAAAGTCTGTTCTTTATGTCTGTGTCTCTTTTGCTGTTTTACATATAGGGTCATTGTTACCATCTTTCTAAATTCTATATATATGCATTAATATACTGTATTGGTGTTTCTCTTTCTGACTTACTTCACTCTGTGTAATAGGCTCCAGGTTCATCCAGCTCATTAGAACTGACTCAAATGTGTTCTTTTTTAAAGCTGAGTAATATTCCATTGTGTATATGCACCACAACTTCCTTATCCATTTGTCTGCCAATGGACATCTAGGTTGCTTCCATGTCCTAACTATTGTAAATAGTGCTGCGATGAACATTGGGGTACATGTGTCTCTCTCAATTCTGGTTTCCTCAGTGTGTATGCCCAGCAGTGGAATTACTGGGTAGTATGGCAGTTCTATTTCTAGTATTTTAAGGAATCTCCACACTGTTCTCCACAGTGGCTATACCAGTCTGCATTCTCACCAACAGTGTAAGAGAGTTCCCTTTTCTCCAAATCCTCTCCAGTCTTTATTGTTTTTAGAGTTTTTGATGGCAGGCATTCTGATTGGCCGGCATGAGATGGTACCTCATTGTGGTTTTGATTTGCATTTCTCTGATAATGAATGATGTTGAGCATCTTTTCATGTGTTTATTAGCCATCTGCATGTGTTCTTTGCAGAAATATCTGTTTGGTTCTTGGTTTCCTTTTATATTTTACTCTGTTATAACTTTTTCAATAAAATTAGTTTTGCTTCTTCTAATCTTAACTCTAGTTTTAATCACTTAATCATCCGTTTTCGTTCTGCAGGACGGCTTTTCATGAAGGCCTCATGGTCTGTTTCAAGGCATTCTGCATCAGCCTCTTCACCCTCAGGCTCACAGGCTACTAGTCCAGGCAGCACGATCACAAGCAAAGGGGTTCTCCTCTTGGACTTAATGGCACTGTGTGTAGTTCACATGTTCATGGGCACATCACCCACCTGCTCTTCATCTATGCCCAGGGTGATCACCTCTGCACCCTCAGCAACATTTGGGCTGGCCCTGTTCCCAGCTCAGGCATCCCTCCCATGTCTCCGTCAGTTTAAATCTGAAGCCAATACTCTCTTCTCCCTTTTATTTTCTTGTTCTCCATATTGTCCTCTGCTGGGTGCCATTCAAGTGTTTGTTTCTGACTCCATGTTGGGAGCTTTCAGCTATTCTGAACTCTTTGCAACCCTGGGATAAATCCCACTTGATCATGGTGTATGATCCTTTAATGCATTGTTAATTTAATTATATACATTTATATCGTATTATTGGCCTCCAAGGTTTGTGTGGTGGTAAAGAATCTGCCTGCCAAAGCAGAAGACACTTCAATCCCTGGGTCAGGAAGATCCTCTGGAGGCGGAAATGGCAACCCACTCCAGCATTCTTGACTGGGAAATCCCACAGACAGAGGAGCCTGGCAGGCTATAGTCCATAGGGTCACAAAAGAGTTGGACATGACTGCAGCAAGTGAGCACATATTCTATTATGGCAAAGGTGAAAACACCACCTTTGCCACAACAGCAACCAGAAAAATTTACTCCAAAAATGAATCAGTACAAAACAAGTCTGTTTCAGAATTTAAGAAAAGTACAGAAAAAGAAGACTTTACATGAATTTTAAATCCTATTTTAAAATATAAAGGAAATAAATCCATCATTGGCCACACAGCCCCAGTCTGTCACCCCCTCCTACCAGGGAGCACCATTGAGACATCTGGGTCCTGGACCACACCCAGATTTGCTGGTTTGACTAACTGGTGTCCATTCTTGTATTTTACATGTCTAGCTGGGCGTCCAACTCCTCTGTAAAAAATTGCTGCTTTGAATTCCCGACAATGCATCTGCCTCTATCCCAGGTCTGACTCCGTAGTGGATCCATTTCTTCTACTTTAACCTTTGTGCTTTACTGCTTTCACTACAAGTTAATCACTAAAAGGATATTGCCTATAGCTTAAAGTATACATAATGGCTCATCTCCAACATCTCTGCCTCCCGTGCCTGAGTGTTAAGTTAAAATACCTTTGTTTATGCTCACAGGAAATATCCTGACAAGGCACACCAGTGAATGACTACAGAAAAGAAGAAATGAACATATTCTCTCTGGAGTCTAGCTGGAACTAGGAAATATTTACAACAACTCATCATCTTTTCTACTTTACCACCTCACCTCTCCCTCTTTGATCTATTTTTAAAAAAAAGCATCCAACCCCCACAGGATGGTTCTTTGGGATACTAGTCAACCATCTTCCTGGTTTGCTGGCTTTTGAAATAAGGCAGCTCTTCCTTCCCCTAACAGCTCTTCTCTCGATTTATTGTCTTGTGTAATGGTGAACAGTAAGAACTTGGATTCAGCAACACTGGTGCCACTACTGCCACTGAAACTTCTCAAAGCATGGTTTCTAGTTATCCATCTAATTTACACTCTGCACAGATTTGTGCTTCATGTCAATCTGTGAGGCAATAAGCTGAATGTTCCTGGGGCAGCCATCCAAAGGGACACCACTGTACAGTTTCATAGCTTTTAGTGGATCTGCATTCCACTCAGAGAGCACTTCAGCTATTTGGAAACTATGGGTGGTATGGAGCAGCCACCTTCTTTAGAATTCCAAATTCTGCTATGGGTTTTTGAGGATTAGCAGTGGGACCCTCCAAAATCTGGTGGTGTCAAATGTCCACATTTGCTGGTGTTAAATGTTCCGATTTGACACCAGCAATTTACCAGTATCCACACCAGCACCACCTTCAAATCTCTGTCCAAAAGGTCACAATGCCATTTGTCAGGAAGTTGTTTTGGCCTGCTATAGGTCACTGGCTGGTTCCTACTGCCACCACCTGCTGGGGGCAGGTGACGACCAGCTGGATTGTGGATGGATCCACTACCTGGTTTCACTTTTAGAGTAGCTTACACTCCACCACACCAGGGCTAATGCCCAGAAGATGCCAGTGGACTCCCTAGGGTCACTCCAGATGCAGCAGTGCACAGCCAGTGATACTGGGCAGATTCTGCTGGGTCCACCTTTGTTCACTCCAGACATGGATATGATGCTCGGTGGATTCCAATGGGTCCCTGCCTTGTTTCACTCTAGAGATGGCCACTCTAGCCCTGCTGCCAGGGCTGCTCATTTGGCTGCTATGGAAGCATCCAGGGTATGGCCCCTGTCACGGCAGCCTCACCAGGTCTGGTTCAGCTAAATGATGTCACCTAGACATCAGTCAGGGCGAGTGGGGAATTGGCGTCAGCTAGAGCCTATGAGTCCATGAACATTGATGTGTCACTTCTGATGTTCTTTGGGTTTTTACAGTGCAGTCTCACCCTGTGGCTGCTAGATATGCTCCTAGCCAGTTGTGGGTATGGGGTGGGGCAGCAAGTCTGCCCTCAATGTGAAAGTTGCTCAGTCCTGTCCAACTCTTCACAACCCCATGGACTATACAATCCACAGAACTCTCCAGGCTAGAATACTAGAGTAAGTAGCCTTTCCCTTCTCCAGGGGATCTTCCCAACCCAGGAATCGAATCAGGATCTCCTGCATTTCAGGCAGATTTTTTTACCAACTGCTCTCAATAGACACAGACAAAGCTTTTGATAAAATTCAACATCCATTTATGATAAGAAATCTCCATAAAGCCAGCAAAGAAGCAACATACCTCAACATAATAAAGGCCATATATGACCTACCAGCAAACATCATAGTTCAGTTCAGTTCAGTTCAGTCACTCAGTCGTGTGCAACTCTTTGCGACCCCATGAATCATAGCACGCCAGGCCTCCCTGTCCATCACCATCTCCTGGAGTTCACTCAGACTCATGTCCATTGAGTCCGTGATGCCATCCAGCCATCTCATCCTCGGTCGTCCCCTTCTCCTCCTGCCCTCAATCCCTCCCAGCATCAGAGTCTTTTCCAATGAGTCAACTCTTCACATGAGGTGGCCAAAGTACTGGAGTTTCAGCTTTAGCATCATCCCTTCCAAAGAAATCCCAGGGTTGATCTCCTTCAGAATGGACTGGTTGGATCTCCTTGCAGTCCAAGGGACTCTCAAGAGTCTTCTCCAACACCACAGTTCAAAAGCATCAATTCTTTGGTGCTCAGCCTTCTTCACAGTCCAACTCTCACATCCACACATGACCACTGGAAAAACCATAGCCTTGACTAGACGGACATTAGTCGGCAAAGTAATGTCTCTGCTTTCGAATATGCTATCTAGGTTGGTCATAACTTTTCTTCCAAGGAGTAAGCGTCTTTTAATTTCATGGCTGCAGTTGCCATCTGCAGTGATTTTGGAGTCCCCAAAAATAAAGTCTGACACTGTTTCCATTGTTTCCCCATCTATTTCCCATGAAGTGATGGGACCGGATGCCATGATCTTCGTTTTCTGAATGCTGAGCTTTAGGCCAACTTTTTCACTTTCCTCTTCCACTTTCATCAAGAGGCTTTTAGTTCCTCTTCACTTTCTGCCATAAGGGTGGTGTCATCTGCATATCTGAGGTTATTGATATTTCTCCCTGCAATCTTGATTCCAGCTTGTGTTTCTTCCAGTCCAGCGTTTCTCATGATGTACTCTGCATATCAGTTAAATAAGCAGGGTGACAGTATACGGCCTTGACGTACGCCTTTTCCTATTTGGAACCAGTCTGTTGTTCCATGTCGAGTTCTAACTATTGCTTCCTGACCTGCATACAGATTTCTCAAGAGGCAGGTCAGGTGGTCTGTATTCCCATCTCTCTCAGAATTTTCCACAGTTTATTGTGATCCACACAGTCAAAGGCTTTGGCATAGTCAATAAAGCAGAAATAGATGTTTTTCTGGAACTCTCTTGCTTTTCCATGATCTAGCGGATGTTGGCAATTTGATCACTGGTGCCTCTTCCTTTTCTAAAACCAGCTTGAACATCAGGGAGTTCACGATTCACGTATTGCTGAAGCCTGGCTTGGAGAATTTTGAGCATTACTTTACTAGCATGTGAGATGAGTGCAATTGTGTGGTAGTTTGAGCATTCTTTGACATTGCCTTTCTTTGGAATTGGATGAAAACTGACCTTTTCCAGTCCTGTGGCCACTGCTGAGTTTTCCAAATTTGCTGGCATATTTAGTGCAGCACTTTCACAGCATCATCTTTCAGGATTTGAAACAGCTCCACTGGAATTCCATCACCTCCACTAGCTTTGTTCGTAGTGATGCTTTCTAAGGCCCATTTCACTTCACATTCCAAGATGTCTGGTTCTAGATTAGAGATCACATCATCATGACTATCTGAGTCGTGAAGATCTTTTTTGTACACTTCTTCCGTGTATTCTTGCCACCTCTTCTTAATATCTTCAGCTTCTGTTAGGTCCATACCATTTCTGTCCTTTATCGAGCCCATCTTTGCATGAAACGTTCCCTTGGTATCTCTAATTATCTTGAAGAGATCTCTAGTCTTTCCCATTCTGTTGTTTTCCTCTATTTCTTTGCATTGATCACTCCAGAAGGCTTTCTTATCTCTTCTTGCTATTCTCTGGAACTCTGCATTTAGATGCCTATATCTTTCCTTTTCTCATTTGCTTTTCACCTCTCCTCTCTTCACAGCTATTTGTAAGGCCTCCCCAGACAGCCATTGTGCTTTTTTGCATTTCTTTTCCATGGGGATGGTCTTGATCCCTGATTCCTGCACAATGTCATGAACTTCATTCCATAGTTCATCAGGCACTCTATCTATCAGATCTAGTCCCTTAAATCTCTTTCTCACTTCCACTGTATAATCATAAGGGATTTGATTTAAGTCATACCTGAATGGTCTAGCAGTTTTCCCTACTTTCTTCAATTTAAGTCTGAATTTGGTAATAAGAAGTTCATGATCTGAGCCACAGTCAGCTCCTGGTCTTGTTTTTGCTGACTGTATAGACTTCTCCATCTTTGGCTGCAAAGAATATAATCAATCTGATTTTGGTGTTGACCATCTGGTGATGTCCATGTGTAGAGTCTTCTCTTGTGTTGTTGGAAGAGGGTGTTTGGTATGACCAGTGCATTTTCTTGGCATCATATACAATGGTGAAAAACTGAAGGCATTTCCTCTAAGATCAGGAATAAGACAAGGATTGCCATTCTCCCAACATAAACCTGGTGACTGACTTTTCTCATATTCCTAGTGTCTCTTCCACCTAGCTTCACAAAAATTCTCTCCTGCTGAGGTAACCATTGCTGCCCATCTGTCCTACAGAAATTTCTTTACTATCAGTCTGGGGCCCCAGTTTTAGGCAAGTCCAATGTTCCTGCCTTCACAGTCAAAAATATCTGCTTGCCTCACCCAACCTGAGTGGGTCCATGCCTCCATTGCTTCACAAGTGAAAGTGATACCCATATACTGATATATTAATGTTAGAACCTATGATTACAGATTAAGGATGGAAAACTAATCAGTAAAAACTCTTTATAACCATGGTCTCAAACAGTGAGTAGTCACTTTTTGGGGGAAAAAAAAAAAAAAACATTAGCAGACATCTAAATGGAAATAAATTTGGGCAAACTCCAGGAAATAGTGAAGGGAAGATAGTGACACCTGGAATGCTGCAGTCCATGAGGTCACAAAAACTTTGCCACGACTGAACAACAAGCCATCTAAAAATTCCAAGGGATCATCATGTCAAGTTAGCACTGTAGGTTCACATGGGAAAAACATCCTGCCTAAGCTCCAAACATAAAATATAGTAATGACAGCTAAATCACAAAACATACTTTTAAAATAAAAATATAGCCATAATCACTTAAAATAGTAAATAAGAGAAAAGAGGAACATGTTCATAGAGCTGAAACAACAAAAAAAAGAAACTTAGCAACAGAGGAGACTAAAGTCACTTACCTACTAGGAAACACACAGAGGCATCTAGGAGTTCAACTCCTATGGGGGTAACATAAACCAACAGTATTGAATGTGTGGCAGTATAGTGAAGTTAGGTCATGACAGGAAATCATGAGGTGAAGCAGGGATTTCCTGTTTATGCATAGTGACTTTTAATATGCTATGATGACTGTAGCAGCTCAGCTTGGCAACTAGGGTATCGTCAAAGTGGTAGGAAGTAGTAGAAATAGCTATCAAACCAAGATTTGCATTACACCACCCACTGGCTTGAAAATCAGACCTTTGATATTCTCATGGAACAATAAATAGCTCAAGCTGCCAACATAAGAACTGGTCCTGAACTGGGGATTGAGCAAATAAAACATAATCCAGCAAGAATTAAAAGGGATAAGAAAAGCAGACAGAATAACTATGATTTTCCCTATTTATGGTAAACTTGTAACAAGTTAAAATTCTAAGACTACAAAAGCAATCTTGAAAATAAAGTAAACAAATTCAACAAATATGAGGTTATAGTCTCAGAGAAATAATGTAATTTGAAAAAGGACTTGAAAATAAATGCCTAGCATCCACAAAGAACTGAAGGATTAAGGTTATAAAAAGCAAGAACAAGAGTTTATTAAGTTGTGAATCAAAAATGGTAGATGTTAAAAAAAAATAGGAATCTTATAAATCAAGGCTGTAAACTCTGAAATAAAAGCTCAAAAGATAGCATAAGCTCTCGATTGGGTATGGCCAAAGAAAAATTTTGAGAAACAGACTCAGAATGAAACACCAAGAGACAAAAGAAATTGATACAATAAAAGGGAAGTTAAAAGACCTAGAGAACAGATTTAGAAACTCCAGCCAAGACTAATGGCATGATTCCAGATGTAGAAAGTGTTGAGTATAGAACAATGATGATTGCAAATAAATAAGTAAATAAATAAAATCTTATACAAATTTAAACCATTGTATAATAGTGGTGGCACAAGAAAGCCACTTGCATGCATACTAAACTAAAAGAGTTGACCACCTACTGACTTCGAAAGGAAATAAATAACTATTAAGAAATAACTATATAGAAATACACAAGAACTTATAAACCATAATATTTTTTTAATACTAAGAGTTCTTCCAATTAAAACAGCCAAACATAAGCACTTGCTCTTGCTTTGTTCTGAGGCCTTAACAGTGGGAGTAAAAGGATTAATTTTAATTCACAGACCAACAAGGACAAAGATACAGGGAGATATGACAAAAAAAAAAAAAAAAAACCATTTCACAAGACAACTTCAACCTTATTTGCTATCCAGAATATAAGAAATTAGATTTGTATCTTCCAAGGAAGATGTTGACTGCAGCCATGAAATTAAAAGACGCTTGCTCCTTGGAAGAAAAGTTACGACCAACCTAGACAGCATATTAAAAAGCAGAGACATTACTTTACAAACAAAGGTCTGTCTAGTCAAAGCTATGGGTTTTCCAATAGTCATGTGTGGATGTGAGAGTTGGACTACAAAGAAAGCTGGGTGCCGAAGAATTGATGTTTTTGAACTGTGGTGTTGGAGAAGACTCTTGAAAATCCCTTGGACTGTAAGGAGATCCAACTAGTCAATCCTAAAGGAGATCAGTCCTGAATATTCATTGGAAGGACTGATGTTGAAGCTGAAACTCCAATACTTTGGCCACCTGATGCGAAGAACTGACTCATTCGAAAAGACTCTGATGCTGGGAAAGATTGAAGGCAGGAGGAGAAGGGAATGACAAAGGATGAGATGGTTGGATGGCATCACTGACGTGATGGACATGAGTTTGAGTAGGTTCTTTGAGTTGGCGATGGACAGGGAAGCCTGGCATGCTGCAGTCCATGGGGTTGCAAAGAGTCATACACGATTGAGCAACTGAACTGAACTGAAGGAAGACATTTAGAATATAAATTTCTGTTGAATCTTCTCAGTACAAGAGAAAAGACCAAAAAACTTTGACATCATAATTCTCAACAAAACAACCTCAGCAGATACTAAACCTCCTCACTTAGCATTCCCAATCAGTTTTCAAATAGAAGGAAACAGTCAAAGAACAGAAGACCCATGAAGAAAGCCTCTGACATAAAATATAAACAACAAACAAATATTTTAAAATATTAATTTCAACCAAGAAGGGCCTATTGTATAGCACAAGAAACTCTGCTAAATGTTATGTGGTGGGCTTGATGGGAGAGGAATTTGGGAGAGAATGGATACATATTTATGTATGGCTGAAACCCTCTGCTGCCCACCTGAAACTGTCACAATACTGTTAATCAACTATATCTCAATACAAAATAGAAAGCTTTTTAAAAATGAAAATAAATTTTAAGAGAAAAGACTCTAAAGATAAAAGGCACAAAATTATGTCATTAATATCACTGGAGATAGCAGATAAGATTTTGCATTCAGGAAAAAGAAAGAACAAGTTTCTGTAAGAAAAGAAAATTCAAAGAATAGTTTTTAAAAACATTAGAAATTAAAATCATGATAGAGGAAATAAAACACTCAATAGAGGGACTGGTTGATAATGTTGAAGATATCCTCTGAAATATAGACATAGACAAGAAGATAGAAGACAAAAAAATGTTAAGAAATTATAAAAACCAGCTTTGGAAAGGCAACATTTAAATTGTAGGAGGGAAGGAGAGACATCGATAGAGATGGGGGGGGGGCGGCGGGTGGCAGGAAGTACTTCACCAATACAATAATTCAAAAAAAAAAATCTCTGAAGGGAAGAGCAAATGGAGCTCTCAGTACAGTGGATGAAAATAGATCCACAAGAAAACACAGCATCATCAGAACACTAGAGATGACAGAATATGAGAAAGAGATACAAAGTATAAATGTTCACAATCAGGATGGATTCATACTTCTTAACAGCGATTTTGGAAGCTACAAGGGAGTAGAACAACCTTCTGAGAGAAATAAATTATTCCAGGATGACAGTCGTGAACAAAGCCAAGTGAGAAACCAGTTAGACTGTAGTAGGACAGAAAAGTCAAGGAGCAATTTAAAGATGATAATAAAAATAAAGAAGTGATGCTAGTGGTAAATAACCCACCTGCCAATGCAGGAGACATAAGAGATGTGGGTTTGATCCCTGGGTGGGGAAGATCCCCTAGAGAAGGGCATGGTAACCCACTCCAGTATTCTTGCCTTGAGAATCCCATGGACAGAAGAGTCTGGCAGGCTACCATCCATAGGGTCACTAAGAGTTGGACACAGCTGAAGTGACTTAGCATACCCATATCATATATGTCTGAATTACTGAGAAGAAATGTAGACAACTGACAGTGTGAACTTAGATTGGTGGTGATAACATGGAAAATAAGCATATTTTTTAAAATATAATAATTCCAAGAAAAACAAAACAAAAATGTGTGCGTCCTGTGACTGTGTTAGGCTACATGGCAAAGTGGGATTAAGGTAGCAGATGGAATTAAGGTTGCTAGTTAGCAGTCTGGCATCACTGACTCGATGGATGTGAGTCTGAGTGAACTCCGGGAGTTGGTGATGGACAGGGAGGCCTGGCGTGCTGCAATTCATGGGGTTGCAAAGAGTCGGACACGACTGAGCAACTGAACTGAACTGAACTAAAATAGGTAGATTGTTCCGACTATGTGGGTGGGCCCAATATAATCACAAAGGTTTTTAAAAGTAGAAGCAGGAGGCAGAAGAGTCAGGGTCAGAGTAATGCAATGTAAAAAAGACATTGCTGACTTTAAGAAGAAGGAAGGGGCCATGAACCAAGGAATGTAGTGGCCTCCAGAGGCTGGAAAATGCAAGGAAATGAATACTCCCCCAGACTCTCCAGAAAGGAACACAGCCTTGCAAACACCTTGATTTTAGCCCAGGAAAATCTTCAGAATTGTAAGAAGATAAATTTGTGTTGTTTTGACCCATTAAGTATTTGGTAATTTATAACTCAGCAAAAGAAAACTAACACTTGGGGCTTCCCTGGTGGCCCAGACAGTAAAGAATCTACTTGCTATGCAGGAGTCTTGGGTTCGATTCCTCAGTTGGGAATATCCCCTAGAGAAGGAAATGGTAACACACTCTAGTATTCTTACCTGGGAAAACCCATGGACAGAGGAGCCTGATAGGCTATGGTCCATGGAGTCACAAAGAGTTAGCCATCATTTAGAGACTAAACAGCAACAGCAGCAATAAAAGAACTGGCACCAGTCAACAATATTAAGAATGAACAAGGAGGCAAAAGTATAGATAAAAGAAAATAAAAATATTACTAGAGCAGTAGGGGGAAAACATTATGCCAATAGATTAAAAATAATAGAAGAGTAGGTACAGCTTCGGAGAAGGCAATGGCACCCCACTCCAGTACTCTTGCCTGGAAAATCCATGGATGGAGGAGCCTGGTAGGCTGCAGTCCATGGGGTCGCTAAGAGTCAGACACGACTGAGTGACTTCAGTTTCACTTCTCACTTTCATGCATTGGAGAAGGAAATGGCAACCCACTCCAGTGTTCTTGCCTGGAGAATCCCAGGGACGTTGGAGCCTGGTGGGCTGCTGTCTATGGGGTCGCACAGAGTCAGACATGACTGAAGCGACTTAGCAGCAGCAGCAGCAGGTATAGCTTTAAGAGCTTCCCTGGTAGCTCAGAATGTAAAGAATCCACCTGCAATACAGGAGATCTGGATTTGATCCCTGGGTTGGGAAAATCCCCTGGAGAAGGGAACGGCAACCCACTCCAGTATTCTTGCCTGGAGAAGTCCATGGACAGAGGAGACTGGCAGGCTACAGTCCATGGGGTTGCAAAGAGTTGGATACAACTGAAGTGACTACCACTTTCACTTTTCACCATATCAACAAACTTTAAATGATTACTTCAGTCAATACAGAAGAGGTATTTGAAAAAAATCCAGCATATATTCATCATAAATCCATCAGCAAACTATTGATAGAAAAGAATTCTCTCAAATTTATAAATGACATGTAAGAAAAATCTAAAACTGACTGCACAGTGAATGGTAAATGGCTGAATATTTCTCCCAATAAGATCAGGAGAAAGGCAAGGAGTTCTGCTCTGACCATTTCAATTCAACATTCTACTAGAGGTCCTATCCAGTTCAAATACAGCAAAAACAAAACAAAATAAGAAAAAATATACAAATTAGAAAAGAGGAAATAAAACTGTCATTATTCCTAGATAGCATAATTATCTACATAGAAAATCCCAAAACTCTTTTAAAAAGAAAAAAGCTACTAGAATAATTGAGTCTTTTAAGGTCATAGAATACAAGCTCAATATATAAAAATGAACTGTATTTATGTATACTAACAATAAATGTTGAAAAATTGTCAGCGAGGAGTTCAAGATGGCAGAGTAGAAGAACATAGAGTTCATCTCCCCCTACAAGTACATCAAAAATACATCTAAATGTGGAACAGTTCTCACAGAATGCCAACTGAAAGTGGGCAGAAGAGCTCATGCAACTAAAGCTGCAAGAAAGAACCTCACATAACTGGGCAGGACTAAAGGAGAAAAAAAAAAAGAAATGAAGAAAATGAAGATAAGACCTGCACCCCTAAGAAAAAGCCAAGAATGAGGAAAGAAAGATTAGCTCACCTTGGGAACCTCCTTCACTGTCTAGTAGATTAGCCAGGTATAGGGAGGTGCAGGGGCCTGGAATTTGCCTAGAAGAATGTACACGGGCTGACTTGCTGCCAAGCAGGATGAGGGACTAGTACTGATACCAGAAGGTAAAGAAAGAGAAAATGGAATAAAAAATGTATTTGAAGAAATTATGGCTGCAAACTTCCCAAACCTAAAAAAGGAAATAGATATCTAGGAATAGGAAGTACAAAGGGTCCCCAGCAAGATGAACCCAAACAAACCCACCCTGAGATATATCAAAATTAAAGTGGCAAAGTTCAAGATAAAGAGAGGATTCTAAAGGCAGTGAAAGAAAAACAGACAATCAGTTAAAAGGGAATCCCCATAAGGTTGTTAGTACTTTCCTGGTGGCTCAGTGGTAAGAATTCATCTGCCAACACCAGAGATATAGGTTCGACCCCTGGGTCAGGAAGATCCCATAGAGAAGGAAATGGCAACCCACATCAGTATTCTTGCCTGGAAAATCCCATGGACAGAGGAGCCAGGTGGGCCACAGTTCATGGGATTGCAAGAGTCGGACATGATTTAGTGACTAAACAATGACAACAACATAGGGTTACCAGCTGATTCCTCTGCAGAAACTTTGCAGGCCAGAAGGGAGTAGCAAAATATATTCAAAGTCCTGAAATGGAAAAACCTGCAACCTAGGATACATTGCCCAGCATGATTATCATTTAGAAAAGGAGAAAGAATTTCTCAGACAAGCAAAAAACTAAAACAATACAGCAGTACTAAACCTATCCTAAAAGAAATATTGAAAGGTCTTTTCAAAATAGAAAAGTATGACTCTATAGGAAAAGGACTATCACAACAGGAAAGGCAAATATATAAAAGGATTGAAGATTACTTAAATAAGCCAGTTCAGTTCAGTCGCCCAGTTGTGTCCGACTCTTTGCGACCCCATGAATTGCAGCACGCCAGGCCTCCCTGTCCATCACCAACTCCCGGAGTTTACTCAAACTCATGTCCATTGAGTCAGCGATGCCATCTAGCCATCTCATCCTCTGTCGTCCCCTGCTCCTCCTGCCCCCAATCCCTCCAAGCATCAGAGTCTTTTCCAATGAGTCAACTCTTCACATGAGGTGGCCAAAGTATTAGAGTTTCAGCACATAGGCTTAAAAAATCAAAAATTTGTGAAAGAAATTATAGTTAACAATTATCAGCAAAAGGATAAACATAAAGATTTAAAACAGGACATCAAAATCACAAAATGTGGGGGAGGAGAATAAGAAAATGTATATTTTTGAGAATGTGTTTAAGCTCATATGACTATCAGTCTAAAGCAAGTAGATATAGTTATGGGTTAACATACTTGATAACCAGGGTAACCACAAATCAAACACATATAATACTCATAAAAATCAGTAAGAAAAGAACTCAAGTAAAATACAAAAAAAAGTCATCAAACCATAAAAGGAAAAATAAAAAGAAGAAAGGAATGAAGAAGAAATACAAATTCAACTGGAAAACAAGGTTTAAAATAGTCATAAATACATACATATCAGTAATTACTTTAAATGTCAATGGACTATATGATCCAATCAAAAGACAAACAGTGGCAGACTAGATAATAATTAAAAAACAAAAACAAAAAAAAGAACCTACAGTATGTTGCCTAAAAGAGACACTTTAGGGAAAAATACAGGCATAGATTTAAAGTGAGGGAATGGAATAAGATTATTTCAAGTAAATGGAAATGACATGAAAGTGGAGATAGCAATACTCATATCAGACAAAATAGACTTTAAAACAAAGCCAATAAAGACAAAGAAATGCACTACATGATGATAAAAGGATCAATACAAGAAGAGGATATTATAATCATTAAGATATATTCTCCCAATGTAGGAGCACCCAAATACATAAAACGAATACTAACAGACATAAGAGGAGAAATTGATAGGAACACAATAATAGCAGATTTTAATAATAGCAGATTTATCACCCTACTGATATATACTAGGGAACAAAACAAGCCTTAACAAATTTAAGAGAATGGAAATTATTTCAAACAACTCTCTGACTACAGTGGTCTGAAATTAGAAATCAACCACAGAAAGAAAAATGAGAAAAAAATATACAATTACATGGAGACCAAACAACATGCTACTAAAAACCCAACAGGTCAATGATGAAATCAAGAAGAAAATTTAAAAAAAAATACCTTCAGACAAACAACATTAAAAACATAAGCATATGAAATTTATGGGATGCAGCAAAAGAGGTCCTTAGAGGGAAGTTCATAGTGATACAGGCCTTCCTCAAAAAATGAGAAAAACTTCAAATAACAACCTAATCTACCACTTAAAAGAATTAGAAAAAGAACAAATAAAACCTCAACTCAGCAGAAGGAAGGGAATAATAAAGATCAGAGAGGAAATAAATAAAATAGAATTTAAAAAAAAAACAATATTAATATCTCAAACATACATATAGCTTATGAAACTCAATACCAAAAAAAAAACCATGAATGAAAAAATGAGTGAAAGACCTAAATAGACATTTCTCCAAAGAAGAAACACATGAAAAGATGCTCAGCATCACAAATTATTAGAGAAATCAAAACTGCTGTATCATCTCAATGATGTATCATCTCACACCAATCAGAATGGTCATCATCAAAAAAAAAAAAAGTCTATAAACAATAAATGTTGGAGAGGATGTGGAGAAAAATGAACCCTCCTACAATGTTGGTGGGAATGTAAATTGGTAGAGCCACTATGAAGAACAGTATGGAGGTTCCTCAAAAAATTAAAAATAGGACTACTATATGACCCAGCAATACCCCTCTTGGGCATATACCCAGAGAAAACCATAATTCAAAAAGATCCATACACCCCAATATTCATTGCAACATATTTACAATATCTAGGACATAAAAGCAACCTAAATGCCTATCAACAGAGGAATGGATAAAGAAGATGTGGTACATACATACATACAATGGAATATTACTCAGCCATTAAAAAGGAACAAAATCGTGCTATTTGCTGAGGCACAGATAGACCTGGAGAGTGTCATACAGAGGAAAGTAAGTCAGAAATAGAAAATCTAATATAATATCACTTGTATATGGAATCTAGATGAACTTGCTTTCAAAGCAGAAACAGAGGCAGAGATGCAGAGATGTATGGATACCAAGGAGGGGGGATGAATTAGTAGACCAGGATTGACATGTATACATCACTATGTATAAGCCAGTCAATCCTAAAGTAACTCAATCTTGATCATTCATTAGAAGGACTGATGCTGAAGCTGAAGCTCCAATACTTTGGCCACCTGATCCAAAGAGCTAACTCACTGGAAAAGACTCTGATGCTGGGAAAGACTGAGGGCAAAAGGAGAAGGGGAAGACAGAGGATGAGATGGTTGGATGGTATCACTGTCTCAATGGACGTAACTTTAAACAAACTTGTGAGACAGTGAAGAACATAGAAACCTGGTGTGCTGCAATTCATGGGGTCAGACATGACTTAGTGAGTTTATAAAATAGATAACTAATGAGAACCTATTGTATAGCACAGGGAACTGTATTCAGTGCTCTGTGCTGACCTAAATGGGAAGGAAATCTACAAAAGAGGGGATATATGGATACATATAACTGATTCATTTTGCTGTACAGCAGAAACTAACACAATATTTTAAAGCAAGTATGCTCCAATAAACATTTTTAAAAATTAAAACAATAGGAAAAAAATTAGTTGAGTCAAGAGATGGTTCCTTGGAAGGTTAAATAAGATCAGCAAACCTCTGGCCAAGCTCACCAAGAAGAAAAGAGAGAGCACACAAATAAACAAATTAAGAAATTCAAGTGGAGAAAATAAAACCAATACCACAAAAATTCAAAAAAATAATCTTAAGAAATTACTAGGAATAGTTACATGACAACAAAATAGGCAGCCTAGAATAAATGGACAAGTTTCTACAAACATACAGCCTGCCAAAGCTGAATCAAGAAGAAACAGATAATTTAAACAGATCTATCACTGGAGGTGAAATAGAATTTGTTAACACAAAAATAATAAATAAATAACAACTCCCTGCAAACAAAAGGATCAGATGGCCTCATGGGGAATTCTACCAAACATACAAAGAAGAACTCATTCCAAACCTTCTCAAACTCTTCCAAAAAGATCGAAGAGGAAGGGACACTCCCAAAGACATTCTATGAAGCCACCATCACCCTGACACCAAAACCAGACACTACCAAAAAAAAATTTTACAGGCCAATACCTTTGATGAACATAGATACAAAAATTGTCAGCAAAATACTAGCAAATTGAATCAAACAATACATAAAAAGTATCACATACCATGATCAAGTTGGATTCATTTCAGGGTCATAAGAATGGTTCAACATAGCCAAATCAATCTATGTGATATACACATTAACAAAAGAAAAGACAAAAACCACATAATTATCTCAACAGATGCAGAAAAAGCATTTGGCAAAATTCAACGTTCATTCATGATTAAAAATCTCACCAAAATGAGTATATAGGAAACATCTCAACATAATAAAAGTCATTTATGACAAACCCACAGTCAGTATAATAGTGAAAAGCTGAAAGCCTACCTGCTAAAGTCTGGAATAAGATAAGGATGCCCACTTTTATCACTTCTTTTCAACATAGTATTGGAAGTCAGCCACAGCAATCAAATAAGAAAAAGAAATAAATAGTAAGAAAATTGAAAGAGAAGAGGTAAAATTGTCTTTGTATGCAGATGACATGATATCTTATACACTGACTCTTTGTGACCCCATGGATTGTACCCTGCTAGGCTCCTCTGTCCATGGAATTCTCCAGGCAAGTATACTGGAGGGGGTAACCATTTTCCTCTCCAGGGGATCTTCCCGACCCAGGGATTGAACCTGGGTCTCCTGCATTGCAGGCAGATTCTTACTGTCTGAGCCACCAAGGAAGTCCAGAAAACCCGAAAGACTCCACACAAAAGCTATTAGAACTAATAAATTAATTCAGTAAGTTAGCAGGATACAAGATTGATATACATAAATCTGTTGGATTTATTTACACTAACAATGAAATCAGAAAGAGAAAATTAAAGCTAATGATCCTATTTAAAATCATGTCAAAAAAAATACCTAGGGAGGAATCTAACCAAGGATGTGAAAGACCTATATGCTGAGAACTACAAAACACAGAAAGGAAATTGAAGATGATACAAAAAAACATGAAAAGATATCCGATGATCTTGGTTTGGGAGAACTAATGTTGTTAAAATGGCCATACTACCCAAAGCAATCTATAGATTTAATATTATCCTTATCAAATTACCCATGACATTTTTCACAGAGTTAGAACAAATAATTATAAAATTTATATGGAAACACAAAAGACCCAGAATTGTCAAAATAATTCTGAGGAAAAAGAACAAAGTGGGAGGCATAAACCTCCCAGACTTTAGACAATACTGTAGCATGGTACGGGTGCAAAAATAGACATACAGATTAATGGAGCAGAATAGAAATCCCAGAAATAAACCCAAATACCTATGGTCAATCTTCAACAAAGGAGGCAAGAATATAAAATGGAGAAAAGATAGTCTCTTCAGTAAGTGATATTGGGAAAGCTGGACAGCCACATATAAATCAATGAAGTTAGAATGCTGTCAGACTACAAACAGAAATAAACTCAAAATGGCTTAAAAATTTACATATAAGACATAACACCATAAAACTTCTTGAAGAAGACATAGGCAAAACATTCTTGGACATAAATCACAGCAATATTTTCTTAGGTCAGTTTCTCAAGGCAAAAGAAATAAAAGCAAAAATAAACAAATGGGAGCTAACCAAATTTATAAGCTTTTGCAGAGCAAAATAAACTATAGAGAAAACAAACAAAAAAAAAACAATCTATGGACTGGGAGAAAATATTTGCAAATGATGAGACCAACAAGGGCTTAATTTCCAAAATATACAACAGCACATACAACTCAATATCAAACAAACAAACACGACAAACAACCCAATCAAAAACTGGGCAGGAAACCTAAATAGACCTTTCTCCAAAGAAGATATACAGATGGCTGACAGTCATATGAAAAGATTTTCCACATTGCTTCTTATTAGAGAAATGCAAATCAAAACTACAATGAGGTATCACCTGACATGGGTGAGAATGTGGGGCCATCATCAAAAGTCTGCAAAGAATAAAAGCTGCAGAGGGTGTAGAGAAAAGGGACCTTCCTACACTGTTGGTGGGAATGAAAAGTGGTACAGCCACTATGGAAAACAGTATGGAGTGTCCCTAAAAACTGAAAACAGAGCTACCATTAGATTCCACAATCCCACTCCTTAGCATATATCTAGAGAAAACTCTAATTCAAAATGATGCATTCACCCCAGTGTTCACAGCAGCAATATTTACAATAGCCAAGACATGGAAGCAACCTAAATTTCCATCAATAAATGAATGGATAAAGAATATGTAGTATATGTACACATTGGAATGCTACTCAGCCATAAAAACAGAATGAAATAATGCCATTTGCAGCAACATGGATGAATCTAGAGATTATCATGCTAAGTGAAATAAGCCAGATATAGAAAGACAAATATCATATTATATCACTTACATGTAGAATCTAAACTATGATACTAAAGAAGTTATTTACAAAACATAAACAGACTCACAGGCATGGAAAACAAACTTATGGCTACAAAAGGGGAAAGGGGAGAGGGGGATAAATTAGGCATATGGGATTAACAGATACACATCACAATGTATAAAAGGATAAACACCAAAGATTTACTATACAGCACATGGAACTATATTCAGTATCTTGTAATAAAGCTTATAATAGAAAAGAATTTGAAGCTGTGTATCTGAAACCAACACAATAACTAAAAAAATTTAAAATGCTATATCATTTATATATGATAAAAATATAATACTTAGAACAAAGTTAATAAAATATATTCAAACCTATATACTGAAAACTACAAAAACAAACTTTATCCTTGCTCCAAAGACAAAAGTCATCTAAACATGTATCAAAGACATAAATCAAAGATCTGAAATGATAAAATTCTGGAAGAAAACAAGTGAAAGGCTCATTAGGAATCTAGCTAAGGCAAAAACTTCTCAGAATACAAAAAATCAAAGTCATATAGAAAGCCTACATAGAAAAATTTAAAAGGTCACATAATGGGAGAAAATATTTTCAAAACATATTTTAAAAGAATTTTATATATATATATATACACACACATACAATTTTGTATATGTATATATACAACTCAATAATAGGAGTACAAACATCCCGATTTTCATGGACATTTCTCCAAAGAACACACAGAGATGGCCAATAAGCATATGAACATGTTCAGTATTATAGTCATGAGCTGTGCTGTCGCTCAGTTGTGTCCAACTCTTTGCAACCCTAAGGACTGTAGCCCTCCAGTCTCCTCTGTCCATGGGATTCTCCAGGCAACAATACTAGAGTGGGTTGCCACGCTGTCTTTCAGGGGATCTCCCAAACATAGGAATTGAACCCACGTCTCTTACATCTCCTGCATTGGGAGACAGATTCTTTACCACTAGCGCTACCTGGGAAGCCCATCACGAGTCACAGAGTTCTGCAAATTAAACCACAGTGAGCTACCACTACACATTCACTCTAGGCTAAAATAAAATGAGCCAAAATAAAAAGTTAATAAACAGAAGTCAGTTACTTTCTTATATACCAGCAATGAACAACTGAAATTTGAAATTAAAAACAGCACTATTTATATTAGTACCAAAAGATGAAATACATATAACTTTAAAAAAATATATATGTGAGATCTATATGAGGAAACTACAAAACTTTGATGAAAGAAATCAAGAAGATCTAAATAAATGGAGAGATGTTTCATATTCCTGGATATGAAGATATAATACTATTAGATTCTGTTCTTGCCAACTTGATCTACAGATTTGGCACAATTCCAATCAAAACTACTGGACTTCCCTTCAGACAGTAAAGAATCCGCTTGCAATGTGGGAGACCTGGGTTCAATCTCTGGGTTGGGAAGATTTCCTGGAGGAGGGCATGGCAACCCATTCTAGTATTCTTGCCTGGAGAATCCCCATGGACAGAGGAGCCTGGCAAGCTACAGTCCATGGATTGCAAAGAGTCAGACACATTGAGAGACTAAGCACACACAGCACAATCAAAATCCCACCAAGATTTCTATGGATCTCAACAAACTAATTCTAAAGTTTATATGGAAAGGCAAAAGACCCAGAATAATCAAGCAATACTGAAGAAGAGGAATACAACTAAAGGACTGACACTACACAATGGCAAGAATTACTATAAAGTTATTATAATCAAGAGAGTTTGGTATTGGTGAAAGAATACACAAATAGATCAATGGAAAAGAATAGAAAGCCCAGAAATAGATCCACAAATATAGTCAAATGATCTTCGACAAAGGAGCAAAGGCAACTCATTAGAAAAAGAAAACTCTTTTCAATAAATGGTGCTGGGCAACTGGATATCCACAAATTCAAAAATGAATCTAGACCCAGACTTTATACCAATATGGATCACACACCTAAATGTAAAATGCAAAACTATAAAAATTCTAGAAGATAAAATAGGAGTAAATCTAGGTGACCTTATTCTTGATGATGAGTTTTTAGATTTCATACCAAAAGCACAATTCATGAAAGAAAAAAAATGATAAATTGGATTTCATTAAAATAAAAAATGCTTGCTTTGAGAAAGGCACTATTAAGAGAATGGAAACACAAGATAGACTGGGAGAAAATGTTTGCAAAGACATATATATGATAAAGAATTTGTGCCCAAAATATTCTAAGAACTCTTAAAATTCTAAAATAAGTAACTCAGTTAAAAACAGGCAAAAGATCTGAAGAGACACCTGGGCAAAGACTATATAATATATGAATAGCAAATAAGTATTTGAAAAGATATTGAACTCATATGTCATTAGGGAATTGCAAAGTAAAATAACAATGAGATGCCACTACAAATCTATTAGAGCAACTAAATTCCAAAACACTGACAACAATTGCTGATGATAATATGGAGTGACAAGAACACTCACTCGTTGCTGGTGGGAATGCAAAATGGTGCAGCCACGTTGGAAGACAGTTTGGCAGTTTCCTACAAAGCTAAACATAGTCTAACCATGTGATCCAGCAATTGTGTGCCTTAGTATTTACCCAAATGAGTTGAAAACATTATCTGCACAAAAACCTACACATGAATGTTTATAGCAGCTTCATTCATAATTGCCAAAACTTGGAAGCAACCACAATGTCCTTCTATAGTAAATGGGAATAAAAGACTGTGGTACATCTGGCCAATGGACTATTATTTGTCAATAAAAAGAAATGAGCTATAAAACCTTGAAAATACATGGAAGATCCTTAAATACACATTACTAAGTGAAAGAAGCCAGTCTGAAAAGGCTACATACTGTAAAATTTCAACTGTATGACATTCTGGAAAAAGCAACAGTAAAGAGACAGTAAAAAGATCAGTGGTTGCTAGGGGTTCAGGAGAGAGGGAGGGATAGGTAGAACACAGAGTATATGTAGGGCGGTAAAATATTCTGTATACTGTAATGATGAGCACATGGCATACACTTGTTAAAACTCATATAACTGTAGGACACAAAGAATGAACCCAAATTCAGAACTATGGACTAAACTAATGATTATATCAATATTAGTTCACCAGTTTTAACAAATGTGCTACATTAACACAGAACGTCAGTAGTAGAGGAAACTGAGGGGGAACAGATAAAGTAACTCTCCATACTTTCTCTTCAGTTTTTTGTATATCTAAAACTTCTCTAACATTTAAGTTTAATAATTAAAAAAACACTGAAAATGCCAAGTGTAGGTGGGGATGTTGAGCAACTAGGATTGTCATACGCTGCTAGTAGGAATACAAAATGGTATAGCTACTTTGGAGAACAGTTTGACAGCTTCTTATAACAGCAGACATTCAATTGCTATATAACCCAGAAATTCTCCTCATAGAGAATTTCAGTGCAAATATATGTGCAAACAAAAACCTGTATAAGAACATTTATAACAGAATTACTTATAATAGCAAAAAAGTGGAAAACACCCAAACATCCATCAACTAATGAATAAATACACTACTCATCAATAATAAATAGGGGCTTCCCCGGTAGTCCAGTGGCTAAGACTCTGTGCTCCCAATGCAGGGGGCCCAGGTTAGATCCTTGGTCAGGGAACTAGATTCCACATGCCACAACTAAGACCTGGCACAGCCAAATAAATAAATAAACATTTTAATAAAAAAATAGTAAAGAACAAACTGCTGATACATACAATTACATAGATGAATCATAAAAACATGTGCTGAGTGAAAGAAGCCAGATACAAAAGGCTATATACTATATGACTCCATTTATATATTATAGAAGAAGCAAAACTATAAAGACAGATAAATTCTTTCCCAGATAACTGACTGCAAACAGGCACAAGTGACCTTTTTGAGGGGAGGGACATTTTCTGTATCTTTATTGCAGTGGTGGTCATGGTTATATGATCATATACATCTGTCGAAATTTTGAAATGTGTACTCTCAAGGGTACATTTTATTTCATGAGAAGTATGTCTTAATAAATTTGAGTAAAAAATTGAAGATGCCTAGGAATATATCTTATACATAAGAGTATTATTAATAAAACTATATCTCTATCAAAGATTATAAAAACAGAATTTAAATAATATCGAGATATACTATTCATAAGTAGTAAATCTCTTTATCAAAAATATGCTAATCCTGCTTGAATTCATTCTACATATTCAATAAAATTGCAAGAAAAATCAGCATGATTTTATTGGAATTTGACAATCTTATTTTAAAAATTAAGTTAAAGGGAATAAAAGGCCAAAAATAATCAAGACAATTCAGAGAGAACAAGAAAAATGGTGTGGGTGTGGGTAACTGCAGAGAATGAAAAATAACTTGACCTTACAAAATAATCAAGATTGATATAAAACATTCATAATTAAAACAACACAAGTGTACACAAATGGATTAATAGAGCATATAGACAGGCCAGAAATAGATGCAAGCATCTATGGAAATTAGGTTATATGATGGACTCTGCATTGTAAATCAGTTGTGTATAAATTAACAAATGATATTTGACGTAGAAAAAATTGACCTATATTTCACATCACATGTAAACATAAAATCCAGATGTTCTTAAAAAGTGAAGCAAAATGTTTTAAATTTTAAAGAAAATTTGGAGAAAGTCTTTTATGTTGATGGAATAAGAAAATACTTCTTAAATATGACACAAAAATAACAATTCATGAAGGAAAAAATTCATAAATTTATAATGAAAATCTAGAATTTCTATACTAAAAAGGACCCCATAAACAAAACAGAAAGCCAAGGTGACATATTAGAAGCAGATATATGTGACATATATAACTGAAAAATAATTAGTATCCAGAATATAAAAAGAACTCTTTTACAAATCAGTTAGTAGAAAGTGGCCAAACAAAAAATAAGCAAATGTGGGTGGCTCTGCATGTAGTATTTTGAAAGGATATGGGGAAAAAATGAAGCTGGGCCTAGACTCAAAGGAAAGATAAAGTTTATCTGTAAAGTTTTATTTCATTAAGACATATCTGAACAAGAAATAACAATGCTAATAACACTTGTTCATTCTGAGCAAGCATATATGTGGTTATTTGCTCATTGTTTTACATGCTTCTGAGTCTCCTTGTCAATATTTTAAATTCTTCAAAGTTAAAAAATAGAAGAAAATAAACATGTAAACAAACTTTATAATAATAAATTTGAGTTAAGTGGAAGGAATGAAAGTTAAAATTATAAATAACATTTTCTCTGTATGCCAGCCATAATCAATTATTAGAAACAATGATAGAGAGATCCAGCTCATAAAATTAAAAACATAAAATAGATGTTACTTCTATTATATACTTTCTATGCATGCATGCTAAGCTGCTTCAGTCATGTGTGACTCTGTGTGACACTGTAGTCTGTAGCATGCCAGGCTCCTCTGTCCACGGGATTCTTCAGGCAAGAATACTGGAGTGGGTTGCTATGCCCTCCTGCAGGGAATCTTTTGAATCCAGGGATCGAACCTGCATCTCCTGCATTGCAAGTGGATTCTTTACCCACTGAGCCACTCGGGAAGCCCCTATATACTCTATATAATTATACAAATTAAAGTTCAAAGACCACACAGTAAGTAGAAGAGCTGAGGTAATAAAAACTGCAACTGCAATAAGATTTAAACTTTGCAACTAGATCAAGAAGAGACAAGCTAGAAGAAATGGAAAACAGAAAAAAACCCAAAGAGAACCTACTAAATATAATAATTTGTACTATAATATATATAATATGGCATCACAGAATGGTGGAATGATTTAGTCAATATTTGGTACTGTGAAACCATTGAAGAGGAAAACAATTTTGAAAAGTACCTCACACCACAATAAATTCCAGGGGGATTAAACAATTAAACATAAGCAATAAAAATGAAAACACAATCCATTCAAACACTTATCCCATTTTGGATAAGGAAAAGCTTATTAAATATTAACTTCTCAGAAAAAATTACAAATGAAGAGACAAATGCATAAATAATTACATAAAAGCTAATTTGTACATTAAAGTTAAATTAAAACACAATCTGGAAAATATATTCCACATATACCACAGAAGAATGATCTGCTGCTACTGCTGCTGCTAAGTCACTTCAGTCGTGTCCGACTCTGTGCGACCCCATAGACGGCAGCCCACCAGGCTCCCCCGTCCCTGGGATTCTCCAGGAAAGAACACTGGAGTGGGTTGCCATTTCCTTCTCCAATGCATGAAAGTGAGAAGTGAAAGCAAAGTCACTCTGTCGTGTCCGACCCTCAGCAACCCCATGGACTACAGCCTTCTAGGCTCCTCTGTCCATGGGATTTTCCAGGCAAGAGTACTGGAGTGGGCTGCCACTGCCTGAAGAAAGATCTAATGTCTACTAAATGCACACATTGTCCCCACAAGTGAATAAAAATCACTTAAGTTCTCAAAAGAAAAATGCATATAGGTCATCAATACACGCTTATAGGAAGGAAACAAAAGTGACCAGGAAACACAAGAAAGTATCCATGCTAACTATAATAAAAGAAGCATATTAAAATTGTAGGATACTGTTTTGCCTCTATCAGATTGGCAAAGAGTTTAAACGTGAATGTATGGCAAAAACCACCACAATATTGTAAAGTAATTAGCCTCCAATTAAAAGTAAAAGAATAACAATACCCAGTACTGGCATAGGATTACTAGCAGAAATTGGCCATCTTATAGAGTAGGACAACTTCACACTTATGTCAAGAACCTTTGAAAATGTAATATCCTTAGGCACAATAATATCCTTAAGCACAAAGACTCAGACACAACTGAGCAACTGAACTGAACTTAGGCACAGTAATGCCTTCATAAAACCCATAAAACAAACAAACAAAATAGAAAAAAAAAATCCATGTACTTGACAGTCTTACCTTTTAATACAAGGATTCAGGTAGCAAATAAATAAAATATCTAGTCTGTTAGGTGATGATACAGACTAGAGAGAAAAAATAAGGCAAGAAAGGAAAATAGTGTTAAGGGAGAAGAGTTTTCATTTTTATGTTACAGTTGTTACAGAAGACCTCATCGAGGTGACATTGAATAAAAGCCTGAATGGGCAAAACCAATACAATATTGTAAAGTAATTAACCTCCAATTAAAATAAATAAATTTATATAAAATATAAATTAATTAAAAAATTTAAAATTTTTTTTTAAAAACCTGAATGGGGCAAGGTTCAAAGAAGCAAAGATTTATGCATAAGGGTATATACATTGCAAGGCTATTTATGATAACTTATAAGTGAAAATAGTTTAAATGACCAATATAGGATCTCTTAAATAATTTTGGTATAAATTGTACAACTGAAAATTATGTATAATAACTGTTAGAATTGTTTGAAGGCTGCTGAATCACACGGGAAATGCTCACAATATGATACCAATGGAGAAACCACATATAAAATAGAATATAAGGTATGATCTCAATCATGTAAACATGGAAACATCTGGAAGGAAGTAGAACAAGTTATCTTTGGGCTAGGTATTCAGAGGTGATTTGTATTAGCTTCTCTCCATTTTCCAAATTTTCTATTATGAGGCTGTTTTACTTTTATAGCTGAAAAAAAATCTGTTTAAAGGCAGATTTTATAGCCTCAAGGTAGATTAATAAATGTGTAAAATGTTTTTAATGGTGGCACTTGTCAGGCATGCCTTGAGTACAGGGTCCAGATTTCCAGATTTGGACACTGTGTGTTAAGTATGATACTGAAAATTGAAGTATCTCAAGTAGAAGATACTCAAAATATATGTCATATGAGCTTCTCTTGTACTATTTTAAAAAGTTATTTTATGCTATGATCACTTACATAATCCATTCCCATCCACCTCCCCTTCCCTTCAAAAAAATCTGTGTAATACTTGATTTCTTTTAAGAAATCATTTTCTAAAGAGAAAAAACACCCTTCAAAATATACATCCTGGAGATTTTTATTCTTCCTTCTGTGTATGGTGAGGAGACATACTGTGTATAAATGTCAATATTTTAAAAGTCATGTTTGCAATATTAAAGGTGTTTTTCTATTACCAACCAATATTTCCCTTTATCATATGTGTTCCCCCCCTAGGAAGAGACAGCATTTAAGAACACGAGCTAATCACCTTGCCTCTATTTCACAGTATACTGTACCATTTTTTTTTCAGTACTCTTAGTTTATTTCAAACCAGCAATAGTAGAAATATCATCCAATACCCAGATTTACTTCAGATTTTAGAAAACAATCAGTTCTGTCCTTAGCTAACAAGACAGTCATGATTTCAGCAATCTCATAAATGGAACAAGAAAAAGGTCTTGCTGTGATCTCTTTCAGACCTTGTGAATTATTCCACCGAAGTTAGCAACCTCCAGAATTCCATATAAAATCCTGTGCTTCTTATATAAATAACTGGGCCTGAACTACCTGCACAGGACCATGAGGATATAGTACAGAATAGAGCATGAACCACAGAACCTTACAGCTGGGAGTCTTTATAAATCATCCAGGTCTAATCCAACCCTCCTCATTTTACAGTTAGAGGCTCAAATAAGACAGGTGATTTGTCACAAGAAACTAAGCCTCTATGCCAGGACTAGAACCTAGGACTAGGCTATCCAAAATCCTATTTAAGAGAGATCTTTAATATCTAATTATTCATCATTTTAAAAATCAAGTGCCTCTTTCTCTAATTTATAGAATGGGGAGAGTTGGGAGGTCTGGAAAGAGTCCTGGCTCATTGAGAGTTTCAGCTGTGCAACACGACATGTTCTCTTTCCTTACAGCACTATCATCCGTTGAACATCTGCAAAATGGATATGCATCACCCAGTCTTAACTGTTAGGAAGCACTGTGAGCATCAAAATGGGGGAGGACTGTTAGGAACAGGGTATCATGTCTCAGTACACTCAACTTCTGTCAAAAGTCTGACCATACCTTCCTTCTTAAAGCAGTACATTTTCCTCTATACACTAATGACAAAATACAATTATATAGTTCAGTAGCTTGTAGAATAAAGTCTATCTCCACATCTAAACCATGAGCCCCAAAGTGACAACAACCATGTCTATTTTGGTCACTATTATATGGTACATGCTTAGTCAATCTTATGTAGTCACAAAACATTTGTTTTGTGGATAAGGCCTCTCTTCTCTTGGATATTTCACAATACTGCTGCTGCTGCTAAGTCGCTTTAATCATGTCTGACTGTGCGACTCCATAGATGGAAGCCACCAGGCTCCCCTCCATCCCTGGGATTCTTCAGGCAAGAACACTGGAATGGGTTGCCATTTCCTTCTCCAACGCTCAGTCATGTCCAACTCTCAGCAACCCAATGGACTGCAGCCTACCAGGCTCCTCTGTCCATGGGATTCTCCAGGCAAGAGTACTGGAGTGGGTTACCAGTGCCTTCTCCGTTCACAATACTATACTCCCCTAATTTTCCTTCTACATGTCTGATGTCTCCTCCTTCATAGCTTTCACACAAACTTATCTTTGTTTTCCCTTCCCTGGTGGCTCACATGGTAAAGAATCTGCTCACAATGTGGGAAACCTGGGTTTAATCCCTGGAGTCAGGAAGATCCCCTGGAGAAGAGAATGGCTACCTACTCCAGTTTTTCTTGCCTTGACAATTCCATGGACAGATGAGCCTGGTGGGCTATATAGTCCATGGGGTGGAAAAGAGTCAGACAGGACTGAGCAGCTAACACTTTGGGCTTCCCAAGTGGCACTGGCAGTAAAGAGCACGCCTGCCAATGCAGGAGACATGAGAGACATGGGTTCAGTCTCTAGGTTGGGAAGATCCCCTGAAGGAGGGCATGACAACCCACTCCAGTACTCTTGCCTGGAGAATCCCAAGGACAGAGGAGCTGGTGGGCTACAGTCCACAGGGTCACAAAGAGTCAAACATGATTGAACCGACTTAGCATGCACACATCCTAAGATAAGCATTCTCCAAAGAAATCCTTAGATCCTTTTTTTCTACTTCAAGTATTGCTTCTTTATCGATAACTCTCAAATCCCTCTCTCCAGCTAAGTTCTTTCCAGAGCTCCAATCCCATATTTTTTTTCCAACTGTACCCAGTACTTCTTGGTGGGCTACAGCAATAGTACTACCTGTGTGACCTCACTCAAATCAAGTCACTCCACCTCTAAGGATCAGTTTGCTCATCCATAAAACAGGGGAGTTGACTCTCTACTACATAAAGAGCAAAGTCCTCAGTTTCCAAGCTAGCATTCAATATTATTTATAGTGAAGCCCTCCAAGTACCTCACAAAACATTTATCAAGAGTTGGACTGTGAAGAAGGCTGAGCGCCAAAGAACTGATGCTTTCGAGCTGTGGTATTGGAGAAGACTCTTGAGAGTCCCTTGGACTGCAAGGAGATCGAACAAACCCATTCTGAAGGAGATAAGCCCTGGCATTTCTTTGGAAAGAATGATGCTAAAGCTGAAACTCCAATACTTTGGCCACCTCACGTGAAGAGTTGACTCATTGGAAAAGACTCTGATGCTGGGAGGGATTGGGGGCAGGAGAAGGGGACGACAGAGGATGAGATGGCTGGAGGGCATCACTGACTCGATGGACATGAATCTGTGTGAACTCCGGGAGTTAGTCATGGACAGGGAGGCCTGGCGTGCTGCAATTCATGGGGTCGCAAAGAGTCGGACAAGACTGAGCGACTGAACTGAACCATACTCTAATACAACTGAATTCACTGTTCCCAATATATTTTTCTGGCCTCTGCCTAGAACACCTTTCCCATCCCCCAAACTCCATCCACAGTTTGTCCAATTTTCAAAACCCAGTTCAAATGCTACTTCCAGGAAGCTGTTTTTGATCTCCTTGGCTGCAAGCCCTTTCCTTTTATGAGTGTGGCTCTCATTCTCATAGTATCATAGTTGTTTGTGTAGTTCTTCTCTCTATTTGACTGTGTCATCTTGGAGGGCAGAGACTATTCCTAAATCAGTCTATGTCTCCCACATTGCCTTTGGTCCATAATGTGCTCGTAATAATCTTATACTGAATAGATTCAGTTAAGGTCATATCAGCCTCCTTGCTTGAAAGCCTTCAATCAGTCCCGTTGTTTCTGGAATAAAGGTCAAAATCCTTACAGTGTCCCATTCCAGCCATCCCAGAGTTTGCTCAATTTTCCAAATTCACTATGCTTCTCTCATCCTAGGATCCTCTTGCGTGCTCTTCCCTTCATCTAGAAAACTACTCCACGTCACCCCACTCTACTCTACGTCACCCCACCCCCATGTCTTTATTCGGCCTTAATATTACTTTTCAAGGAAGGTTTTCTTAAACCCCAAACTAGATCAGATTTCCTCTGTTACATACCTTCCTAGCCCTACTCCACCCATACTTTTCCTTTAAAACATGTGTTGCTGACTGAAATAACACAGTTGCATGATTATCTGATTTATTACTTCTTCCCCATCAGACTATAAGCTCCAAATAAGCAAGTACCATGTCTGTGTAGCTTATCTTTCTAACATCTGCATGGTGCTTAACCATATCACTGAATAAATTGCTGTTGAATGACTGAACTGATGAATGACTGAGTTAAAGGTAAAAATTTGGGACCTAGAATGTAGAAAAATATTTTCCTATCTTCCTATAATTCCTTCAAAGTAAAATTAAGATGCCTGGTAGCTATCTGGGACAGGTGAACTTGCCTTCTAATTCAACATAAGAAATTTGTAAAAGTAGGATGAATATTGCCCCCCAAAATGCCAGAAAGAAAACAAAATTACCTTTTTTAAAATGAACATATGGCCCCAAAAGTCATCACTAGCACCAACTGGTCTGTTCCTTTAATTTAACAAGCACCTACTTTATGCCATATACTATTATAGTGTCTGATGTTACAATAAACTGGACTGATACAGCCCCCTACTAGCTTGAAATATATAATCTAAGAGTGGAATTTATAGAAGCTTTTAAAAAGCCTTTATTGAAGTCACAACACTCAACTAATGCTACTTTGAGAGGATATTAAATTTTCCATCAAAGGAGATACTAACCTGAGGGTGAAAGATCATTTGGCAGGGATTATTTAGAAACTATAACTGGGCCCAATCTGAGCCTCTTAAATTAGATAGATGGGCAGGTAGCCTAGAACAATGGTCCAAGGATCATTGCTTATCTACAAACTATTATTACCAGACAGCAATGACCTAAGTATAAAAATTGAGAAGCACACACATGCAGAAATTGAAAATATGTACTTACAAAATGTAGCAACTCAACTGGAAAAAAAAATTTAATTTTATGTCTGTTGAATCTAACAATAAAATGATACATTATATTTTGCATGGTTTTTATTTTTCTAGTAATTCATACTTAATGTATTTTACTAAAGAAACTATCTGTGGTGGATTGGGAAATTTTAAAACACTGGTTCTTCACCAAGATAGTTTGAAAAGCATTGGAACAGTAGCTTAAGGATTACCTGTCAGCTTGTTAAAAATGCAAAACTCAGGTCCCACCCCTTTAACAAGATCCTCAGGGGATTCTTTTGCACATTCAAGTTTGAGAAGAACTGGCCTAGATGAAGTCCCTTAGAACCCTGAGATTTTACAATTTACTTCAGACAGAGATTTGCAGAGCTGAAAAACCCTCAGAGAAGCTGAGACCCATGCAGAGGAAATCATGTGTGTTAACGTAACTGGCAATTTTTCAGAGCTAGCAATAGAACTCAACTTTCCTAACAACCAGGTCAGTTTTCCACTCTTAACACACCACATGCTAACTCCTATTCCACCCAGTCCCACTCTGTACCATCCCCTCAGTGATGTCATTGTTCCTGAGATACTGATATAACAATTTATTCTTCTATCTTTTATATACTATGAATCTTGAATCACAAGATTCCAAATGTTTCCTTTATAATTGTGGTTAATCCTTTCTTTCCAAATCTTCCCACCTGCTTATTTTCTGGACATTCTGGGGCTTCAGAAGAAATAGCACTGATTTCTGGTTTTTGGAAAAGAACAGAGACCGTCTTTGTTCCCATCAGTCCACTTGATACCAGATAGCAAGCTTTTCCAAGGAAGAAAACGTACAATATTAAGGCTGCTTTACAAAGCTCAGTGTGATCAGTCTGTGGCTGACAAACAAGAGAATGGGATAATAGGCCATATTAATAAAAGTCTAGTTCCCCGAATGAGGCAAATGATGGTCCCTTCCTTGTGGTCCTGTCAGATTCAAAGCTTGAGGGGAGAGATACAGCTGTCTTCAACTAAGGCACAATTATTAAGAAGCAAATTTATTCTAGAAAGTCCCAAAGAACCAATGAAGAGACGTTACAGGGAGACAAATGTTGGCTTATAACAGGGATTACTTCCTGACAGTATAGAAGGAGCCATCTAATGAGCTCTCTGTCACTCCAGGGAGTTCAAATAGAAATTAGTCAAAGAATTGGATGCTTAGGACAAATTCAAGAACTGGGTGGAGAAGTAAAGCTTAATAACCTTTAGGGATCCTTCCAGTTCCAAGGTTTTAGTACTCTACAATTTTCAGAACAAGATGACTCGAAGCTCTCAGAAGAAAAGAGCGACAGCTGGTCCTAAAAGGAGTCTTTAGCCGGATGTTAGATGGATGAGGCCATGACAATGGAAAAATGAAGTCTTTCCTGGCATTCTTTTCAAAGGAAAGCAGGCTGTCCAAGGAAAGTCTTTTGGGCAGCACCTCTAGGAAATCCAAATGAGGCTTGGCTCCACAATAGCTAGCCACTATGCCCCACTCTAAATTCCTATTACTTTACACAAAGGACTCTGCCGCTGCTAAGTCACTTCAGTCGCGTCCGACTCTGTGCGACCCCACAGACGGCAGCCCACCAGGCTCCACCCTCCCTGGGATTCTCCAGGCAAGAACACTGGAGTGGGTTGCCATTTCCTTCTCCACTGCATGAAAGTGAAAAATGAAACTGAAGTCGTTCAGTCATGTCCGACTCTTAGCGACCCCATGGACTGCAGCCTACTAGGCTCCTCCATCCATGGGATTTTCTAAGCAAGAGTACTGGAGTGGGGTGCCATTGCCTTCTCTGACAAAGGACTCTACTACTTTCCAAAAAAGAATTGCCAAGCAGCACCCTTTCTAGTATACCTACACTTGCCTAACAGACGAGGGAGGAAAATTCTCACCAGGGAGGCAGTGGTGCTTAGTGGTCAAGACCGTACATTCTGGAACCAGGTTGCCTGTGTTCTAATTCCCAGTCAGGGCATTTAGTTGATAAACCTCTCTGTGCCTCAGTTTCCTCATCACTAAGAAAAATGATAGTATCTTGCTTCATACGGTTAATGTAAGAATAATACATATTAAAGTCACAGCCCAAGATTTGAAACACTGTAAGCACTCAACAGTGTCAGTAATTGGCATTGCAGGTGTTGTAATTACTACCACGGGTACAGCTGTGTCGCCAACTCAAAAAGCCCCCATCAAGCAACCAGATCTTTACCCCGACCAATTCAGAGAGGATATACTACAAGAGCTTTAGCCAACCCTTGCATAGCTACAGACCTCCAGAACCTGCTGACCCTCAATAAATCATACCATTTACACCAATCAGCTCTTCACCCTGCACTCTCTAAATCCAACAGCCACCCCTCCCCCAGTCCTCCTGCCTAAGCCACCCGCAGCCACAGCCAGAGGAGCAGCAAACTGGAAATTCAGTTCCAGACAAACCATCAGGTGTTTCTTCCCTCCCAAGGACAGAGCTGGACCTAATACCAAGCCTGCCAGTTGATGGGGTGGGATATCTGAATCCCAGGTCTAGCCTATCAGCTTAACTACCTGGAATGGGGAGTGGGCAGGCAATGGGGCTTCCCACAGAGAAGCAAGGGAAACCTCCCAAGTTTGTGAAGGAACTCAGGCCCAAAGAGCCTCTTAAGGGAAGGGGGGAGGTCTCCACCTGCTTTCAAAGGAAACAGTTATTTACAACTTTCTACTCACTTGCATCTGGGGGAGGTAATAAGAAAAGAGGAAAGGGACTACAACGTATTCTCCTTTCTCATTTCCAGCAAGGAGAAGCAGCTGCAGAGAAAGAGTTAAAGGAGCAAGGAAGCTCCAGCCATTACCCCATCCCTGTGCTTAGGGCTGTCTGGGGGGTCATGACAGTGCTTTCTGCTCTGGCTAGGGGCCACTCGGTGTCTTTCTGCAGCAGCTGCCGGCCCCCCAAGCAATTTGCAAGGTCAATGCTGACCTGCTTCCTAAAAGGAACAAAACAATTCACTGACAATGAAGCAAATAGCGCATACACCACATCGCAAACCCCTCTTCCTCAAATCAGGTTTTACCCCTGCGCCTCCCTGCCCAGATGCCGACTCTGGGCTTCCACCAACCCCACTGGGAAACCCAGGATAGCATCACAGCTGCAGAGCATGTCTCGCCTCGCTGGCCAACCCAAGGAGACTCTCCGTACAGGGGAGAGATGCTATCGCTTAAGGAGACCTGAGCTTGGGGGGAGGGGGAAGGAGGGAAAGCTATGTTTCTTACCAAGCGCCACAGTCACTTCCCCGAAGCGGAGAGAAGAGAAGGATGAACGAACTGAAACAAGTTGGAGGCTGAGCCCTAACAGAGCTCGGCTTCCTCTTCTGTTTCTCTGGGTCTCTCCCCGGTCCCTCTCCCGTCTGTCTCTCTGGTTTGCTCGCTAGCTTGCGCGCGCTCACGCTCTCCGTCTCTCTCTCTCACCCTCCCTTCCTTCCTCTCTCTCTCCCCCACTCTCGCTCCCTTCTCTTCTCTCTCCCCCCCCACCTCCCTTCCCACTTCCCCTCCCCCTTTGCTGGTTTTGGATTCACCACTGCTTGGTGCTGAGCACGCGGCTGTGCTGGGGCTCAGAATACAGCGCTGCAAAGGTTTGCATCTGTGGTTGCTTTAGGAAAGACTAAAGTAGTATTTGATTCTTTAAGCTATCCAGCAGAGAAACAGGGAAGCGCTGAGAGAAGGGGAAGAGCAAAGGAAGCAAAGGGAAAGGAAAGAGAGCATAAAGGATAAGAGCGAATAGGGATAAAGGAAGTATGGATTACCATACTTGATGTGTGATGCTTACTAGCTAGCTGCTCCTAGACGGAAGATAAGTGGTCTGTCTCCCTTTCATCCCTATGGGCGCGCCTTAGCCCAGACTCCATATAAAGGCTGGACAAATCTGTCTGTTCACATTACATCTCTGAGGACAATAATGAGCTAAAAAAAAAAAAACAATAATAATAATACTACATCAAAGAGGTTGCCATTCCAGCTCCACTAAGAAGAAAGGGTTCAGCCACATTGATCTGCCACCCCCACCCACCTCCAACCAAGTAGAAGTGTAGACCCAATACAGACCTGTCAGCTGGAGCTTACCTCCAGGCAAAACAGACAAGCAGCAGAACCACAAAGCTTTCCTTTCAAAAACCTCTAAAGGGAATATAGGTGTATGTAAGTTTGTGAGCCTACATGTAAGTTTGCACAAGGATAAAGAAAGGAAGGAAGGAGATTAATTAACTCAAAGTATAAAAGAATAATACTCCCATTGGGGGAAAAAACTGGACAAATTATAGTAATAATGCAACAGGGGATAGGAAAAGACCTAGACTGAGAGTAAAATAAAGGAACTTAGCTTTGACTTCTGCCTCTGAAAATTACTTGATTATTCTCTTTGACAAGTCTGACCCTTATTATCCTCAATGGCAAAATGAATGGTGATGGATGGATATGATTTTGAAAGACCCTTTCACACCTAACAATTTAGGCTCTAAGACAAGAAAATCTCAGATGAAGGAGTTGAACTGTGGAGAGTGAAACATAGACTACCAAATTTAAAAGGTTTTCCAAAGGTGAGTCCCCAAATGGGACCTCAAATCACACTGACAAAACATTCCCTTTTGAGCATTTCAGGGGCAACATAAATATGAACTGTTCCTATCAAAGAGTTCAGCCCCTCTTATGTGATTTTTTAACCCATTTAGTCAGAGAATCAAAATGGTCCTTTAGGGCATCTGATTGAACATATGTTTTATTGTGCATGTTAAGTGTACTGAAATATATATATGTATATACATACATACATATATATAGACTGGGACATGGAAGGCATTTAAAATTCTTCCCACTATACTGATAATAGTGTACTATTTAATAATAATAATTTAATAATAGTAATAATAATTTAATAATAGTGTATAATAATAATAATAGTGAACTATTTCTATCTGAAATAGTTGGGTCCACTCCCTCCAAAAAATTCCTAAAACTCTCTACTTCTCTTCATTGAGGTACATGTGCTATACTCTGACTACATGCATATACCCATTTACTGAGTACATATAGAGGGATCTATAGGTTCAGTCACTAAACTGTGAGGACCCATAGAGATAAACATCTCATTCCTTTTTGTGACTGAGTATTCCCTTCCATGTATGTGTGTGTGTGTGTGTGTGTGTGTGTATGTGTATACACACCAGATTTTCTTTATCCATTCCTCTCTTGATGGACATCTAGGTTGCTTCCATGTCCTGGCTGTTGCAAATAGTGCTGCAATGAACACTGTGATATGTATATCTTTTTGAACTGTGCAATTTGCTGGACCTAAAAATTCATACAGAGTGAAGTAAGAAAGAGAAAAACAAATATTGTATATTAATGCATATATGTGGAATCTAGAAAAAACGGTGTAGATGATCTTTGCAAAGCACAAATAGAGACATAAACATACAGGACAAATGTATGGATACTAAGGAGAAAGGGAGTAGACGAATTGGAAGATTGGAATTGACATATACACTAGTATGTATGAAATAGATAACTAATGAGAACCTACTATATAGAACAGGGCACTCTATTCAATGCTCTGTGCTGACTTAAATTTCAGAGAAATCCAAACACAGGGGATATATGTATATGTATAGCTGATTACCTTGCTGTAGAGCAGAAGCTAACACAAAACTGTAAAGCAACTATGCTGCTGCTGCTGCTATACTCCAACATAAATTAATTTTACAACAGAAAACCATCTCATTTTGCAAAAAAAGAAACTTGCCTACAGAAAAAAAAAATAGCTCACCCAATGTTATAGTGAATCAGTGACAACACCAAGACCACTATAAACTAAGTATATATGTGGGCACATCAGTCAGTTCAGTTGCTCAGCCATGTCCAACTCTTTGCAACCCCATGAATCGCAGCACGCCAGGCCTCCCTGTCCATCACCATCTCCCGGAGGTCACTCAGACGCACGTCCATCGAGTCAGTGATGCCATCCAGCCATCTCATCCTCGGTCGTCCCCTTCTCCTCCTGCCCCCAATCCCTCCCAGCATCAGAGTCTTTTCCAATGAGTCAACTCTTCACGTGAGGTGGCCAAAGTATTGGAGTTTCAGCTTTAGCATCATTCCTTCCAAAGAAATGCCAGGGCTTATCTCCTTCAGAATGGACTGGTTGGATCTCCGTGCAGTCCAAGGGACTCTCAAGAGTCTTCTCCAACACCACAGTTCAAAAGCATCAATTCTTCGGCGCTCAGCTTTCTTCACAGTCCAACTCTCACATCCATACATGACCACTGGAAAAACCATAGCCTTGACTAGACGGACCTTAGTCGGCAAAGTAATGTCTCTGCTTTTGAATATGCTGTCTAGGTTGGTCATAACTTTTCTTCTAAGGAGTAAGCGTCTTTTAATTTCATGACTGCGGTCACCATCTGCAGTGATTTTGGAGCCCAAAATAATAAAGTCTGACACTGTTTCCACTGTTTCCCCTTCTATTTCCCATGAAGTGATGGGACTGGATGCCATGATCTTCGTTTTCTGAATGTTGAGCTTTAAGCCAACTTTTTCACTCTCCTCTTTCACTTTCATCAAGAGGCTGTTTAGTTGTTCTTTGCTTTCTGCCATAAGAGTGGTGTCATCTGCATATCTGAGGTTATTGATATTTCTCCCAGCAATCTTGATTCCAGCTTGTGCTTCTTCCAGCCCAGCGTTTCTCATGATGTACTCTACATATAAGTTAAATAAGCAGGGTGATGATATACAGCCTTGACATGTTCCTTTTCCTATTTGGAACCAGTCTGTTGTTCCATGTCCAGTTCTAACTGTTGCTTCCTGACCTGCATACAGATTTCTCAAGAGACACGTCAGGTGGTCTGGTATTCTCATCTCTTTCAGAATTTTCCACAGTTTATTGTGATCCACACAGTCAAAGGCTTTGGCATAGTCAATAAAGCAGAAACAGATGTTTTTCTGAAACTCTCTTGCTTTTTCGATGATCCAGTGGATGTTGGCAATTTGGTCTCTGGTTCCTCTAGCTATGTACAATTCCTCCTGCACAGGTATGTATTTGTTTGCATAAATGCTCATTGGATTTAGAGGATTAGTGAAATGGCAAGAAGAAATATTAGAAGCTGACATAAGGTTGCTGTATTATTTCATAGCATTGCCATAAAAAATTACCATAAATTTGGTGGCTTAAAACAACAAAAGTTTATTGTCTTACAATCCTGGAGACCACAAGTCCGACATTAAGGTATTGGCAGGGTCACACTTGCCCTAAAGACTCTAGAGGAAAATCTTTCCATGACTCTTCCAGCTTCTGGTGGCTCCTGGAATTCTTTGCCTTATAGAAGCATCACTCCAATCTCTGCCTCAGTCTTCAAATTGTCTTCTCCTCTTTGCCTCTGTGTAACCAAATTTCCCTGCCTCTTCCCTTATAAAGACAGCAGTCACAGGATTTAAATCCTTAAATCTTAAATCCTTAAATCTAGGATGACATCATCTCAAGACATTTTACTGATTACTTAAGTATTTGAACATCTGGTGACGTTCATGTGTAGAGTCATCTCCTGTGTTGTTGGAAGAGGATGTTAGCTATGACCAGTGTGTTTTGACAAAACAAATCCTTTGCCCTGCTTCATTTTTGTACTCCAAGGCCAAACTTGCCTATTACTCCAGGTATTCCCCTTTTCCCACAGTCAGTCAATACCAATATCAGATTGGTTATGTTCTTTGCAGCCAAAGATGAAGAAGCTCTATACAGTCAGCAAGGAAAATATGTGGAGCTGGCTGTGGCTCAGATCATGAACTTCTTATTGCAAAATTCTGGCTTAAATTGAAGAAAGTATGGAAAACCACTAGGCCATTCAGGTATGACCTAAATCAAATCCCTTGTGATTATACAGTGAAGATGATGAATAGATTCAAGAGACTAGATCTGGTAGACAGAGTGCCTGAAGAAGGCAGTGACCAAAACCACCCCCAAGAAAAAAGAAATGCAAGAAGGCAAAGTGTTTGTCTGAAGAAGCTTTACAAATAGCTGAGAAAAGAAGAGAAGTGAGAAACAATGGAGAAAGGGAAAAATATACTCAACTGAATCCAACCTTCCAGAGAATAGCAAGGAGAAATAAGAAGGCCTTCTTAAATGAACAATGCAAAGAAATAGAGGAAAACAATAGAATGGGAAATACTAGAGGTCTCTTTAAAAAAACTGGAGATATCAAGTGAACATTTCATGCAAGGATGGGCACAAAAACAGTAAGAATCTAACAGAAGTAGAAGAGATTAAAGAGATGAAAAGAATATACAGAAGAACTATTCAAAAATGGTCTTAATGACCCAGATAACCATAATGGTGTGGTCACTCACCGAGACGCTGACATCCTGGAGTGTGAAGTCAAGTGGGCCTTAGGAAGAATTACTACGGACAAAGGTAGTGAAGGTGAAGGAATTCTCAGCTGAGCTATTTCAGACCCTAAAAGATCAATATGTCAGCAAATTTGGAAAACTCAGCAGTGGCCACAGGACTAGAAAAGGTCAGTTTTCATTCCACTCCCAAAGAAGAACAATGCCAAAAAACGTTCAGACTACCATACAATTGTGTTCATTTCACATGCTAGCAAGGTAACACACAAAATCCTTCAAGCTAGGCTTCAGCAGTATGTGAACCAAGAATTTTCATATGTAAAAGCTGTATTTAGAAAAGGCAGCGTTATGAGAAAACAAATTGCCAACATTTGTTTGATCACAGAGAAAGCAAGGGAGTTCCAGAAAAACATCTATTTCTGCTTCACTGACTATGCTAAAGCCTTTGACTCTGTGGATCATAAAGAACTGTGGAAAATTCTTAAAGAAATGGGAATACCAGACAATCTTACCTACCTCCTGAGAAACATGTATGCAGGTCAAGAAGCGACAATTAGAACTGGACATGGAACAATGGACTAGTTCAAAATTGGGAAAGGAGGATGACAGGGTTGTATATTGTCACCATGCTTATTTAACTTATATGCAGAGTACATTACGTGAAATGCTGAGCTGGATGAATCGCAAGCTGGAATCAAGATTGTCTGGAGAAATATCAACAACCTCAGATATGCAGATGATACCAGTTTAATGGCAGAAAGGAAAGAGGAGCTAAAGAGTTTCTTGATGAAAGTGAAAGAGGAGAGTGAAAAAACTGGCTTAAAACTCAACATTCAGAAAACTAAAATCATGGCATCCAGTCCCGTCACTTCATGGCAAACAGAAGAGGAAAAAAAAAAATGGAAACAGTGACAGACTTTATTTTCTTGGGCTTCAAAATCTCTGCAGATGGTGGCTACAACCATGAAATTAGAAGAGGCTTGCTCCTTGGAAGAAAAGCTATGACAAGCCTATCAGCATATTAAAAATCAGAGACATCACTTTGCCGACAGAGGTCTGTATAGTCAAAGCTATGTTTTTTCCAGTAGTCATGTATGGATGTGAGAGGTGGATCACAAAGAATGTTGAGTGCTGAAGAACTGATGTTTTCAAATTGTGGTGATGGAGAAGACTCCTGAGAATTACTTGTACTTCAAGAAGATCAAACTAGCCAATCTTAAAGGAAATCAGTCTTAAATATTCATTGGAAAGACTGATGCTGAAGCTGAAGCTCCAATACTTTGGCCACCTGATGCAAAGAGCTGACTCATTGGAGTAGACCCTGATGCTGAGAAAGATTGAAGGTAAAAGGAGAAGGGGGTGGCAGAGGATGAGATGGTTAGATGACATCACCAATTTTGAGCAAACTCCAGGAAATTGTGAAGGACAGGTAAGCCTGGCTTCCTGAAGTTCATGGGGTTGCAGAGAGTCGGACATGACTTAGCAACTAAACAACAACAACTTCTACAGAGAATATACATCCAAATAAGATCACATCCTTAGGTTCTGATGGGCATGCATTTTGTTGTGTTAGTCATTCTATTGTGTCCAACTCTTCGTGATCCCATAGACTGTAGCCCACCAGGGTCCTCTGTCCATGGAATTCTCCAGGCAAGAATACTGGAGTGGATAGCCATGCCCTTCTCCAGGGGATCTTCCTAACCCAGGGACTGAACCCAGGTCTCCTACATTGCAGGAAGATTCTTTACTGTCTGAGCCACCAGGGAAGCCCAGACACGAATTTTGGGAAGATACTATTCAACCAACTACAGTGGCCAAGTTTTCTTTTTGTCCGTTAAAGCCACTAAACAAATAAACCATCTGGGAAACCATCATTTTTATTTATTTATTTTTTTTTTTTACAAAAGAAAAGGTATTTCAATCCAAAGAAGTTAGATGAAAATACCTTCAAACAAAACTATAATTTAAATCCTATGGTTTTAGCTATATTAATAGCTTAAAAATAATAGTATTTTCATAAATGTTCTCAGTTCACTGCAAACCACAGAAAATTTTTTACTAGAACCACTTCTGATTTTGGAGAAGTTTATATCAAACCAATCTTGCTGCAGACAGCAATAATAAACTCTCAACAAAAAACAATCCAGATGCATTGGAAATGTATCATAAATAGTCATAAATTGGAAAAGAGTTGACAATTGAAAGAAAGGAACAATATTAAGTTTGCCCTTTTTAAAAATGTCTGCCTGAGGGTGGGCCACAGGCCAGAGCAATAACTAAAACTCTAGAGAAATTGAAAGTAAGTGTTGCAGCTGGTAAATGTTTAACAACTGGATCTCCAGGAAAAATAAATAAAAGCCCAATTCATAGTATTTCCCAATTTCCATAGTGTAAATTATCACACCCTGGCTTGTAGAACCAAAAGACAGAGTTCAGGATGACAACTGAAGCTGGAAAACAATGGGAGAAATCCAATAATTGAGAGAACTTCAGAGTGGGAGATCCCCATTCTGTGTACAAACTTCCCAAATCGCTGATGGAACTATCAATTACACATGTGGTGACAGTTTCCAAAGAACCTAAATATAGCTGAAAAAATTAATCAGAATTTTCAGTGCTGCCCATCACAAAGGAGAGTTTTGAGTTTCAGTTCAGCCATATTAATCTCTGACTAAAACAAACAAAAAAAGCAATTCTCTACAGAGAAATGAAAGAGAATATAGGTATCCTACATATATCATTCACAAAGTTTAGGGTATACTCCAAAATTGCTAGGGAAAAAAAGAAATAGGAAAATATCACCAGCAATCAGTGGAGACCAACCCTAAAATGGGCCAGATTTTGAAATTAGCAGAAAGGATTTTAAGTCTTCTAGAATAACCACTAATGGAAATAAAGGAAAACACACTTTTAATAAATAAATAAAAAATCATATCAGAAGTCTAGAAACAATCAAAAAGGAACAACAGATGCAAATTCTAGAATTAAAAATTAAATATCTGAAGTTCACTGGGTGGGCCTAATAGCAGATTGAAAGTGAAGGAAGGAAGAGTAAATTAACTTGAACACAAATTAATGGATATTATTCAACCTGAAACACACAGAGGGAAAGGTAGAAAAAGATTAATAGAGCCTCAGTGATCTGCTAGATAATACCAAAGTTCTAACATATATGTAGTTGGAGTCCCAGAAGGCAAAAAACAAAAGAGGCAGGAAAAATATTTGAAAAATAATGCCTGAAAAATTTCCCAATATAATGAAACATAAAGGTACAGATTCAAGGAGCTCAGAGAACCCCAAGCAAAATAAATGGGTACATCATATCAAACTACATAAAAATCAAATCTTAAGGGAAAACCTTCAAAGAATCTGGAAAAAAATAACACACTGAAGAAAAACAATATATTTGACCATTGACTTCTCATCACAAAAAAAGAGATATCTTTAAAATGCTGAAATATAAGAAAAAAAAAATCTATCAATACATCTAGCAACAATGACTCTAAGGAAACTTTGAAAAGTTAAAGGTGGACTTCCAATTTCTAGTTTCCCATGTAAGGAATTTGGTAGTCACCACTCCATCTTACCAACAAGTAAACCTTGAACAAACTGAAAAAACAATAGCTCTTGCATACATAAGGTGAGGACACAAGGCAAACTGTTGCATCCAAGACTGGAGAGACATAGAGACATAGAGACAGGGAGCTAAAGATTAACATAGCAGAGACTCAATAGCTGAAACTGCCTGGAGAGCCAATGCTGGGGTTAATGGATAAATTGCTGGAGTCTCAGTGTGGACAAGTATGAGAATTAAAAATTCCAGGGGCACCCAGTAATAGGGAACCCCACAAAATTGTGAGATTTATCTCTAGGAACTTATGTTCTCACAGTAAATATTGGAGAAAAAAATTCCTCCTGCTTCCTTCACCAGGGGAGAGGGGAAAGGAACCATGCTGAAATATACCTGAGTGTAAGGCCTGCCCTTAGGAGAATCTAGTTAACCAGAGCCTAGCTTTCTGGAGTATTATCAAAGCCTAACTGACCTGGGGAAAGGGAAATAGCCAACTTTACTCATTTCTAGTCTTTTGTGTGGAAAAAGAAAAATACCCAACCTCAGCCCACTCTAGTCATCCTGATGCAACTAAGCAGGGTGAAAAATACTGAGAAGCATTTGTGATGTCCACAGTGCAGAGACACAGGCTTACTAAAGACTGAGACCTAATCATAGGAATGTTTAATATATCCTTTCTCCCCTTACCCCCATACCTCATATCATGTCCAACAATAAAGAAAAAATTGTAATACATGCCAAAAGGCAAAAAGCACAATTTGAAGAGACGAAGCAAGCATTCCAAACAGGTATGACAAAGATGCTGAAATTATCAGACCAGGAAATAAAAATGACTATGATTAAGGGAGAGGGTGGGATGATTTGGGAGAATGGCATTGAAACATGTAAGAAACGAATCGCCAGTCTATGTTCAATACAGGATACAGGATGCTTGGGGCTGGTGCACGGGGATGATCCAGAGAGATGATATGGGGTGGGAGGTGGGAGGGGGGGTTCAGGATTGGGAACTCACGTACACCCGTGGCTGATTCATGTCAATGTATGGCAAAACCAATACAGTATTGTAAAGTAAAATAAAGTAAAAATAAAAATTTTAAAAAAAACGACTATGAATAATATGTAAGGGCTATCATGGATAAAGTAAATAGCATGCAAGATAACATGGACAAATAAGCACAGAGACAGAAATCCTAAGAAAGAACCTAAAAGAAATGCTGGAGATCAAAAACATTGTAACAGAAGTGAAGAATGCCTTTGATGGGCTTATTAGTAGACTAGACACAGAAAAAAATTACTGAGCTAGAGGATATATCAACAGAAAACTTTGTCCAAAACTGAAAAGCAAAAGACTAAAAAAAAAAGAACAGAATATCCAAGGATTTGAGACAACTACAAAAATTGTAACATATGCATAATGGGAGTACCAGACGGAGAAGAGAGAAAGGAACAGAATAAATATTTGAAACAACGACTGATAATTTCCTCAAAACATTGTCATACACCAAACCGCAGATTTGGGAGCTCACAGAACACCATACATGAAAAAATGCCAAAAAACTGTACTTAGGCATATCATTTTCATAATACATAAAATCAAAGATAAAGAAAAAATCCAGTTTTAATTACCACAGCTTGTAGTATAGTTTGAAATCGGCAAGTGTGATGCCTCTGATTTTGTTCTCTCTTTCTCAGAGAGAAAGAGAATCAGAGACTTTAATGGTTCTACATGGATTTTAGATTTTTTTTCCTATTTGTGAAAAATACCATTGAAATTTTGATAAGGATTTCACTGAATCTGTAGATTACAGTATGGACATTTAAGCAATATTAATTATTCTAATCCATATATATGAGCTATCATTCCATTTATTTGTGTCTTCTTTAATTTGTTTCTTTTCAGTATATTAACCTTTCACCTCCTTGGTTAAATTTATTCCTAAGAATATTATTGTTTTTGATGCTATGGTAAATGGGTTTGCTTGCTAAATTACTTTTCAGATAGTTAAATTCTAGGATTCAGAAATGCAACTGATCTTTGTTGATCTTGTATCCTACAACTTTGATTCATTATTTGTTCTAATATTTTTTTGTGAAAATTTTAGCATTTTCTATACATAAGAGTATGTCATCTGCAAACAGAGAAGCATTTAACTTCTTCTTTGTTGTTTTGGATGCCTTTTATTTCTTTGTCTTGCCTATTTGCTCTGGATAAAATTTCCAGTACTATATTGAATAGGAGTGGTGAGAGTGGGCACACTTATTCCGTGCTAGAAAAAAGCTTTCAGTCTTTCACCATTGAGTATTATGTTAGCTATGTGTCTTTCATACATGAGTTTTATTATGCTGAGGTACACTGAAAAAGACCCAGATTCTGGGAAAGATTGAAGGCAAAAGGAGAAGAGGGTGAAAGAGGATGAGAAGGTTAGATAACATGAATTTGAGCAGACTCTGAGAGACAAAAGAGGCCAGAGGAGACTGGCATGCTATAATCCATGAGGTTGCAAAGAGTTGGATATAGCTTAGTGACTGAAGAACAGCAACATCCCTTCTACACCCAATTTGTTGTGAGTTTCTATTGTAAAAAGATATTGGAGTGCTTTTTCTGCATTGTTGAAATAATCATATGATTTTTATCCTTCATTTTATTGATGTGGTTGTCACATTTATTGATTTCCATATGTTGAATCATCATTGCCTCCCAGGGATAAATCCAGTTTGATCATGCTGTATGTTCCTTTTAATGTGCTGTTGAATTAGGTTTCTTAGTATTTTGTTGGAAGATTTGCATCTATATTCATCAGAGATACTGGTCTATAGTTTGCTTTTCTTGAAGTCTACTTATCTGGCAGTGGTATCATGGTATTACTGTCCTAAAAATAAGTTTGGTGTTTTCCTTCATCTTCAGTTTTTTGGAAGAATTTTAGAAGGATTGGCCTTAATCCTTTTTAACACATTTGTTAGAATTCAGTGAATTAATGCTTCAATCTCCTACTCATTATTTTTATGTTCGGATTTTCTGTTTCTTTATGATTCAGTCTTGGTGGGTTGTATATTTCTAGGAATTTATCCATTTCTTTTGTGTTATTCAATTTGTTGCAATCTAATTATTCATAATAGTGTATTATGGTCCTCTGTATTTTTGTAGTATCAGTCATAATGTTTACTGTCTCCTCTTTCATTTCTAATTGTGTTTGAGTTTCCTCATCCCCCCATTTAATCTAGATAAATATTTGTCAATTTTATCTTTTCAAAAAGCTAACTCTTGGTTTTCCTTAATTTTTCTATTATTTTTCTAGTCTATATTGCTTTTATTTCTGCTCTAATTTGTATATATCCTTCCTCATGCTAACTTTGGGTTTAGTTTGTCCTTTTTCTAGTTCCTTGAGGTATACAACGAGATTGTTTATTTGAGATCTCTTTTTCTTAATGTAGGTGTTTATCACTATGAAACTTTCCTCTTACAACTGTTTTTACTACATTCTTATATGTTTTGGTATGTTGTGTTTCCATTTTCTTTTGTCTCTAGATAGTTTTATTTCCCTTTTGATTTCTTCTTTGACCTATTGGCTTTTCAGAATTGCATTGTTTGTTTTCCATGCATTTGTCAGTTTTCCAGTTTTCTTGCTCTTATTGATTTCCAATTTCATACTGTGGTCATAAACAGTCAACGTAAATTTGTTGAGACTTGCTTTGTAGTGCAACATATGGTATTGGAGAATGTTCCATGTGCACTTGAGAAGAATGAACTTTCTGCTGCTGTTGGGTGCAATGCTCTGGATATGTTTGTTAGGTTCATTTACTCTATAGTGTAATTCATGTCTGCTATTTCCTTGTCGGTTTTTCTTTCAGGATGATCTGTTCAATGTTGAAAGTAGAGTATTGAAGTCCTTTTATTTTCTTGCTATTTTCTCCCTTTAGTTCTGTTTATATTTGTTTTAAATATTTAAGCACTCCAATATTGGGTACAGTAAGTCCCTACATACAAATGGGTTCCATTTTGAGAGCTTGTTCATATGTCAGATTTGTTCATAAGTCCAACAAAGTTAGCCTAGGTACCCAACTAACATAATCAGCTATGTAGTACTATACTGTAATAGGTTTATAATACTTTTCACACAAATAATACATAAAATAGCACAAAAAAGAAAGCAAATATTTTTTATCTTACAGTGTAGTACCTTAAAAAGTATAGTAGTACTGTACAATAGCTGCCATACAGGAGTTGGCATCAAGTGAACAGGAAAGGATAGTTACCAACTGGAGGAGAGAGAGGAGGTGGGAGATGGTAGAGCTGAAGGCTCATCAGCAATAGGAGAGAGAAAGAAAGCTGTAATTTCATTCATGCCTGACACTAATGGCACAGGTTCTGGTTCCTTGCTGGATTCAATTCTGTCTACCCTCTTGAAAAAATGACCCAATGATGTCTGGGTAGTAGCTCTTTCTGCATTCTGAAATTTGCACTGGATTGCCTTCTGAAGGGCTGCTGCAACCTTCACATACCATTCTACATTCAGGTCCTATGCCTCAAGAACTAACAGTGTCTCCTCAAATAAAGAAAATGCCCCTGCTATTTCCTAGGTCGTGAATTTCTTCAGGTCTTCAGTTACTTCTTCCTCCTCTTATCTCTCTTTGTCCTTTCTCTGTGCCTCCAATTCCATCATTATTGCTTGACACTTCTTAGCAGTACGAGCTACATCACTGCTGCTTTTACACTTGCTTCCAGATATCCTGGGCTTGAAATAAAGATACCGTACTACTATACTCTATACAGCACTATAAAATACACAAAAGCACAATCACTTGTAGAGGATGCACACACATGAAAATGTACACCTGACATGTGAACTAACTTATGTGACTGGACACGCAAACACGTGTCCAAACACGTGCATCTTTGAAAGTTCGCAACTTGAATATTCATATGTACAGGGCTTACTGTACATATATACTTATAATTGTTGTTCTCTTCATGAATATACCCTTTCATCCCTATATAATGTCTTTTGTGACCAATTTTGTCTGAAGGTCTATTTTATCTGATGTAAATGTAGCCAATTCTGCTCTTTTTTGGTTACTATTCCCGTGGACATCTATTTCTATCATTTCACGTGGAGCCTATGCGTATTCTTAAGGCTTAAGTGAATCTTTTATAGGTGGTATAGATTTGAGTCTTAGATGTTTTTCCATTCAGCATTCCTGTGTCTTTTGATTTGAGAATTTAACGCTTTTGGTTTTAAAGTAATTTGAAGAGCAGAGACATTACTTTGCCAACAAAGGTCCGTCTAGTCAAGGCTATGGTTTTTCCAGTAGTCATGTATGGGTGTGAGAGTTGGACTGTGAAGAAGGCTGAGCACCGAAGAATTGATGCTTTTGAACTGTGGTGTTGGAGAAGACTCTTGAGAGTCCCTTGGACTGCAAGGAGATCCAACCAGTCCATTCTGAAGGAGATCAGCCCTGGCATTTCTTTGGAAGGAATGATGCTAAAGCTGAAACTCCAGTACTTTGGCCACCTCATGTGAAGAGTTGGCTCATTAGAAAAGACTCTGATGCTGGGAGGGATTGGGGGCAGGAGGAGAAGGGGACGACAGAGGATGAGATGGCTGGATGGCATCACTGGTGCGATGGACATGAGTCTGAGTGAACTCTGGGAGTTGGTGATGGACAGGGAGGCCTGGCGTGCTGCGGTTCATGGGGTCGCAAAGAGTCGGACACGACTGAGCAACTGAACTGAACTGAACTGAAGAACTTAATGTTGCCACCTACATAACTGATTTCTGGCTACTTTATAGTTCCATTATTCCATTTTTCATCTCCAGCTATCTTTCTTTATGATTTGATGATTTATGTAGTGGTATGCTTTGATTCCTTTCTTTTTACTCTTGTGTATCTTCTGTGGATTTTCATTTTGTGGTTACCATGAAGCTTACATAAAACTTATTGTGGATATAATAGCCTATTTTAATCTAATAACAACTTCTCTCACATATAAAAACTCCAGCCTTTTTCTCCACCACATACATTTCATATTCTTGCACAACTTACAATTTTTTACATTGTGGATCCATTAAACAATGATTGCAGTTATATATATCTTTAACATTTTTTAACATTTATGCTAGAGTTTACAGTGGTTTATAAGTAAGAAAAATAGCAAAATACTTTGGTAGCTCAGCTGGTAGAGAATCTTCCTGCAAAGCGGGAGACCTGGGTTCAATCCTGGGTTAGGAAGATCCCCTGTATAAGGGAAAGGATACCCACTCCAGTATTCTGGCCTGGAAAATTTCATGGACTGTACAGTTCATGGGGTCGCAAAGAGTCAGACACGACTGAGCGACTGTCACTTAGTAGACACTGCACAAAATAAGATCTATAAAGATATAAAAATGGTCAATGGGTGCTGGAAAAGTTGCATTATTAGTCATTGTAGAACGTCAGATTAACACATATCAAGTATCACTACACATTCACTAGAATAGATAAAAGATTAATTTATATTCTCTGTTGTCAAGAATGTGAAGCAAATAAAACTCTCACACATGAATTGTGAACTTTTAAAGTGGTGCAACCACTTTAAGAAACTCTTTCTCATAGAATTTGACATGTAACTATACCTACAATTCAGCAATTCTACTCAAAGGTATATAACCAATAGAGAGAAAATCATATGTTCACACACAAAAAAATGTTATGCAAGAAAGTTCATAGCAGCTTTATTTGCAATAGCTAAAAATGCGGAAAAAGCAAAGTCCATTGCAATAACTGAATAAACAAAATGTTGACACTCATACCGTGACGGTTTTCAGTTCAGTTTAGTTGCTCAGACTTGTCCGACTCTTTGCGACCCCATGAATCGCAGCACACCAGGCCTCCCTGTCCATCACCAACTCCCAGAGTTCACTCAGACTCACGTCCATCGCACCAGTGATGTCATCCAGCCATCTCATCCTCTGTCATCCCCTTCTCCTCCTGCCCCCAATCCCTCCCAGCATCAGAGTCTTTTCCAATGAGTCAACTCTTCACATGAGGTGGCCAAAGTACTGGAGTTTCAGCTTTAGCATCATTCCTTCCAAAGAAATGCCAGGGCTGATCTCCTTCAGAATGGACTGGTTGGATCTCCTTGCAGTCCAAGGGACTCTCAAGAGTCTTCTTTTAAACGCATCAATTCTTCAGCATTCAGCCTTCTTCACAGTCAAACTCTCACATCCATACATGATCATTGGAAAAACCATAGCCTTGACTAGACGGACCTTAGTCAGCAAAGTAATGTCTCTGCTTTTGAATATGCTATCTAGGTTGGTCATAACTTTTCTTCCAAGGAGTAAGCTTCTTTTAATTTCATGGCTGCAATCACCATCTGCAGTGATTTTGGAGCCCCCCAAAATAAAGTCTGACCCTGTTTCCACTGTTTCCCCTTCTATTTCCCATGAAATGATGGGACCAGATGCCATGATCTTCATTTTCTGAATGTTGAGCTTTAAGCCAAGTTTTTCACTCTCCTCTTTCACTTTCATCAAGAGGCTCTTTAGTTCTTCTTTGCTTTCTGCCATAAGGGTGATGTCATCTGCATATCTGAGGTTATTGATATTTCTCCCTTGCAGTCTTGATTCCAGCTTGTGCTTCTTCCAGTCCAACGTTTCTCATGATGTACTCTGCATATAAGCTAAATAAGAAGGGTGACAATATACAGCGTTGATGTACTCCTTTTCCTATTTGGAACCAGTCTGTTGTTCCATGTCGAGTTCTAACTGTTGCTTCCTGACCTGCATACAGATTTCTCAAGAGGCAGGTCAGGTGGTCTGGTATTCCCATCTCTCTCAGAATTTTCCACAGTTTATTGTGATCCACACAGTCAAAGGCTTTGGCATAGTCAATAAAGCAGAAATAGATGTTTTTCTGGAACTCTCTTGCTTTTTCAATGATCCAGCAGATGTTGGCAATTTGATCTCTGGTTCGTCTGCCTTTTCTAAAACCAGCTTGAACATCTGGAAGTTCACGGTTCACGTATTGCTGAAGCCTGGCTTGGAGAATTTTAGTGAAGTCACTTTGTTGTATCCGACTCCTAGCTACCCCTTGAGGGTTTTAGTCAACATCAAAAAGGACAAACTATTGATAAATGCAACAGCTTGCATAGATCTCAAAAACATGATGCTCAGCAAAGAAATGAGATCAAAGAGAAGTACACAATCTATTATTATATTTATATTTAGTGCTGCTGCTGCTAACTCACTTCAGTCGTGTCCAGCTCTGTGCAACCCCATAAATGGCAGCCCATCAGGCTTTCCCGTCCCTGGGATTCTCTAAGCAAGAACACTGGAGTGGTTTGCCATTTCCTTCTCTAATGCATGAAAGTGAAAAGTGAAAGTGAATTCACTCTGTCGTGTCCAACTCCTAGTGATCCCATGGACTGCAGCCCACCAGGCTCCACCGTCCACGGGATTTTCCAGGCAAGAGTACTGGAGTGAGTTGTCATTGCCTTCTCCAATATTTAGTGCAGGAATAGGCAAAACTAATCTACAATATGGAGAAAGCAATGGCACCCCACTCCAGAGCTCTTGCCTGGAAAATCCCACGGAAGGAGGAGCCTGGTGGGCTGCAGTCCATGGGGTTGCTAAGAGTCACACATGACTGAGCGAATTCACTTTCACATTTCACTTTCACGCATTGGAGAAGGAAATGGCAACCCATTACAGTGTTCTTGCCTGGAGAATCCCAGGGACAGGGGAGCCTGGTGGGCTGCCGTCTATGGGGTCACACAGAGTCGGACACGACTGAAGCGACTTAGCAGCAGCAGCAGCAGCAACAGCAATCTACAATAAGAGAAGCTAGATCACTTAGGTGTGGGGACAGTGACTGGTGGGGGCACAAGGAAATTTTCAGGGATCATGGAATGTTCCTTATCTCAATCTGGGTGATGGTTACATGAATGTATCCTTTTGTCAAAATTCATTTTTTTGTTTATGAAAGGTATGTGGTTTTCACTATATGCATATTATATCACAATAAAGTACTGTAGAAGACAAAAACAAAAGGATCACCTGAATATTGCTCTACTAAGAAAATACAAACCTAAAATTCTCCCTCAGAGAAAATCTAGACCAAAATGGCTTTACTACAATTTCTACCAATCATTTAAGAAAGAAGTAATTACAGTCCAATAAAAACTATTCCATAGAATAGATAAAGGAACAAGACTCCCAAAAATCATTTTATGAGGCTCACAAAACCTTAAGATCAAAACCTGACAAGAACTGAACAAGCAAACAAAATTATAGGCTATTCTGATTCATGGTCATGAATGAAAACATCCCTAAAAATGTTCATAAATCATATCCAACAATATACACAAACTGTAATATATCATGGCCAAGTTGGGTTTATCCCAGAAATCCAATTTTGGTTAAAAATTTTAAAAATGTAATTCACCACATTAACATTTTAGAGGAGAAAATATTTTAATTATGCAAAGAGGCATAAGAAAAAAAGGCATCTGATAAAATTTGATATCCATTCTTTCCCCAAAAAAATAGCAAAGAAGGAATATAAGAGAACTTCTTGAATATGATACAATGTATCTAGAAATATACTTACTGAAAACATCACACTTATTTATAACATATTAAAACACTTTTCTTTGACATTGGAAATATGATAAGATGGCTACCATTATCACTACTATTTAGCATTATAGTAGAAATAATAATGAGTTCAGTGTATTAAGAATACAACAAAAAATGAAAACATAAACATAGGAAAGTAAATATAAAATTGTTGTTATTCACAGGTTGTATTTTTGATTATATAGAAAATATAACAGAATATATGGATAAACTATTACATTTAAGTAGGTACTTTAGTAAAATTGTTGGATACAAAAGTGATATACAAAAATCAATTTTCTTAAATGAACAAAAATGTTTATGTCACTAAAAGGTCTCAGTCATAGTAGCATCAAGAATATCTATTTGGATTGCTTCTGAATAAAAGGTCAAGAGAGACAACAATATTTTAAAACTAGAATAAACTGGAAAATGTATATTTTTTATTGAGGTAAAATTGGTATACTACACTGTGTAAGTTTCATATGTATGACATTTTAATTTGATATCTGTAAACTCTACAAAATGGTCACCCCAAAAATTCTACTTAGCATTCATCAACATATAATTGACCCCCTTCATCCATTTTGCACAGCCCCCAACCCCCTCCTTTCTGATAATCATTAATCTTCTCTCTGTATCTATGAGTCAGTTTTTGTTTTGTCTGATCATTTTCTTGTTTGCGTTTTTGTTTTAGATTCCACATATGAGTGAACTCATATAGTATTTTGTCTTTCTCTGACTTACTTCACTCATTTCACTAGAATACAAAAATTATCATTTTAAAGGTAAAAACAACAGGATTAAATAACAGTTCAAGGAAGAGAATACTTTTCAAAGTGAATTGACAATCTTCAATTGTTTTTCCCCCTCTGAAATATGTACCAACTGTAATAACAGGCTGTGGATCAGCCTTAGCCAGACACAAAACCTCTACTGAGAGAAAGAAAAACCAACAAAGTTTTAACAGTTTGACAGGGCTGGTTGAAAAATTGAAAAGTTGATGAGACAAATGCTCAGCAAATTTCCCCTACCAGAAATTTGCTGACTTCTGGTACTGCACAAGAATACAGGGAGCTAGGTCAAATACTTCTAAAAGGTAAAGTGAAATCTCCAGCAACCACCAGTTCCTAGGAAACAGACATGTGCTAGAATTTGAAGTTATAGGAGGCTGCAAACTGTGAATGATAGATCTTGATTTTCAACAATCTTTCAGAAATCAAAAGACAGAAGTCCATTAGTGTTTTGCATCTTTCAGTGGAAAAGCAAACCACAGTAGCTTATTTTATTAAAATTGCAATCCAACCCTGACTCATCTCCATACCTAATTGGATTGAGAAAAGCATCCCCTTACCTTATCCACCTAAAAGGAAAAAGTTAGAAGTCTCTCTAGAATATCTCATCTAGAAATACTATGGTTATTTTGTATGTGGTGCATGGCATGCAATAAAAAAATTGCTAAAATGGCTACATGCCTATCAGAATGGCCCAAATCCAGAAAACTAACAACACTAAGTGCTGATGAGGGTGTAAAGCACAGGAATTTTCACTCATTTCTCATGGGGATGAAAAGGGTATGACCACTTTGGAAGGCAGTTTGGAGATTTCTTACAAAACTAAACATACTCTTATCATATATCCTCCCTGTTATTTACCCAAAGGAACTGAACACTTATTTCCACACACACACAAAAAATTACACAGAGGTGTTTATAACCAGTTTATAATTTCTAAATCCTGGAAGCAACCAACATGTACTTCAGTTGGTGAATAGATAAATAAACTATGATGTATTCAGTTGATAGAATATTCTTTAGCACTAAAAGGAAATGGGCTATTGAGCCATGGAAAGACATGAAGGAAACTTCAATGTATATTACTAAGTGGAAGAAGGTAATCTGAAAAGGGCACATACTGTATTATTCCAACTGTATGACAATCTGGAAAAGACAACACTATATAGACAGTTAAAAGATCAACAGTTGCCAAGGGGTGTGGGGAGGAAGAGATGAATAGGTGGAGCACAAAGAACTTTTTAGGGCAGTGAAACTGTTCTGTATGATCACATAATGGCAGATGCATGTTACGATAAGTCCCCTACATACAAACCTTCAAATCACAAATTTTCAGTCAGGTGTGAGTGACTTTGCAGCAGGCCCTCTGTCTTCTATTGCTGATGATCCTTCAGCTCTACCAGCCCCCAACTCCTCTCCCCATTCCAGTCAGTAATTCTTCGCCAGTTCACTTGATGCAAGCCCTGGTATGTCAGCTGCTGTACTATATACTACTGTACTTTTCAAGGTACTGTGCTATCACATTAAAAATGCTTTCTTTATTTTTGGCATTTTTAATGTACTGTTTTGTTGTTGTTGTTTAGTCACTAAGTCGTGTCCAACTCTTTTGCGACCCCGTGGACTGTAGCCTACCAGGCGCCTCTGTTCATGGGATTTCCCAGGCAAAAATACTGAGGTGGGTTGGCATTTCCTTCTCCAGGGGATCTACCCAACCCAGGGATCAAATTTGTGTTTCCTGTGTTGGCAGGCAGATTCTTTACCATCATCAGGGAAGCCCTTTTAAAATGTATTATTTATGTGAAAAGTTGGCTTTCCTGGTGACTCAGGTGGCAAAGGATCTGCCTGCTATGCGGGAGACCCAGGTTCAGTCCCTGAGTTGGGAAGATCCCCTGCAGAAGGAAATGGCTACCCACTCCAGTATTCTTGACTGGAGAATTCCATGGACAGAAGAGCCTGGTGGGGTATATAGTCCATGGGGTTGCAAAGAAACAGATGCAACTGAGCAACTTTCACTTTTTTCTTTTTATTTTTTCTAAAAAATTTTATTTTTACTTTATTTTGCTTTACAATACTGTATTAGTTTTGCCATACATTGACATGAATCAGCCACGGCTATACATGAGTTCCCAATCCTGAACCCCCCTCTCACCTCCCACCCCATATCATCTCTCTGGATCATCCCTGTGCACCAGCCCCAAGCATCCTGTATCCTGTATTAAACATAGACTGGCGATTCATTTCTTACATGATAGTATACATGTTTCAATGCCATTCTCCCAAATCATCTCCCCCCCCTCCACAGAGTCCGAAAGTCCATTCTAAACATCTCTGTCTCTTTTGCTGTCTCGCATACAGTGTTATCATTACCATCTTTCTAAATTCCATATATATGTGTTAGTATACTGTATTGGTGTTTTTCTTTCTGGCTTACTTCACTCTGTATAATCGGCTCCAGTTTCATCCATCTCATTAGAACTGATTCAAATGTATTCTTTTTAATGGCTGAGTAATATTCCATTGTGTATATGTACCACAGCTTTCTTATCCATTCGTCTGCTGATGAACATCTAGGTTGCTTCCATGTTCTGGCAATTATAAACAGTGCTACGATGAACACTGGTGTGCACGTGTCTTTCAGTTCTGGTTTCCTCGGTGTGTATGCCCAGCAGTGAGATTGCTGGGTCATAAGGCAGTTCTATGTGCAGTTTTTTAAGGAATCTCCACACTGTTCTCCATAGTGGCTGTACTAGTTTGCATTCCCACCAACAGTGTAAGAGGGTTCCCTTTTCTCCACATCCTCTCCAGCATTTATTGCTTGTAGACTTTTGGATCACTGCCATTCTGACTGGTGTGAAATGGTACCTCATTGTGGTTTTGATTTGCATTTCTCTGATAATGAGTGATGTTGAGCATCTTTTCATGTGTTTGTTAGCCATCCGTATGTCTTCTTTGGAGAAATGCCTATTTAGTTCTTTGGCCATTTTTTGATTGGGTCATTTATTTTTCTGGAATTGAGCTGCATAAGATGCTTGTATATTTTTGAGATCAGTTGTTTGTCAGTTGCTTCATTTGCTATTATTTTCTCCCATTCTGAAGGCTGTCTTTTCACCTTGCTTATAGTTTCCTTTGTTGTGCAGAAGCTTTTAATTTTAATTAGATCCCATTTGTTTATTTTTGCTTTTATTTCCAGTATTCAGGGAGGTGGATCATAGAGGATCCTGTTGTGATTTATGTCAGAGAGTGTTTTGCCTATGTTCTCCTCTAGGATTTTTATAGTTTCTGGTCTTACACTTAGATCTTTAATCCATTTTGAGTTTATTTTTGTGTATGGTGTTAGAAAGTGTTCTAGTTTCATTCTTTTACAAGTGGTTGACCAGTTTTTCCAGCACCACTTGTTGAAGAGATTGTCTTTAATCCATTGTATATTCTTGCCTCCTTTGTCAAAGATAAGGTGTCCATATGTGTGTGGATTTATCTCTGGGCTTTCTATTTTGTTCCATTGATCTATATTTCTGTCTTTGTGCCAGTACCATACTATCTTGATGACTGTGGCTTTGTATTAGAGCCTGAAGTCAGGCAGGTTGATTCCTCCATTTCCATTCTTCTTTCTCAAGATTGCTTTGGCTATTCGAGGTTTTTTGTATTTCCATACAAATTGTGAAATTATTTGTTCTAGCTCTGTGAAAAATAGTGCTGGTAGCTTGATAGGGATTGCATTGAATCTGTAGTTTGCTTTGGGTAGTATACTCATTTTCACTATATTGATTCTTCCAATCCATGAACATGGTATATTTCTCCATCTATTAGTGTCCTCTTTGATTTCTTTCATCAGTATTTTATAGTTTTCTATATATAGGTCTTTAGTTTCTTTAGGTAGATATATTCCTAAGTATTTTATTCTTTTCGTTGCAATGGTGAATGGAATTGTTTCCTTAATTTCTTTTTCTACTTTCTCATTATTAGTGTATAGGAATGCAAGGGATTTCTGTGTGTTGATTTTATATCCTGCAACTTTACTATATTCATTGATGAGCTCTAGTAATTTTCTGGTGGAGTCTTTAGGGTTTTCCATGTAGAGGATCATGTCATCTGCAAACAGTGAGAGTTTTACTTCTTCTTTTCCAATTTGGATTCCTTTTATTTCTTTTTCTGCTCTGATTGCTGTAGCCAAAACTTCCAGAACTATGTTGAATAGTAGCGGTGAAAGTGGACATCCTTGTCTTGTTCCTGACTTTAGGGGAAATGCTTTCAATTTTTCACCATTGAGGATAATGTTTGCTGTGGGTTTGTCATAGATAGCTTTTATTATGTTGAGGTATGTTCCTTCTATTCCTGCTTTCTGGAGAGTTTTTTATCATAAATGGATGTTGAATTTTGTCAAAGGCCTTCTCTGCATGTATTGAGATAATCATATAGTTTTTATTTTTCAATTTGTTAATGTGGTGAATTACATTGATTGATTTGTGGATATTGAAGAATCCTTGCATCCCTGGGATAAAGCCCACTTGGTCATGGTGTATGATCTTTTTAATGTGTTGTTGGATTCTGATTGTTAGAATTTTGTTGAGGATTTTTGCATCTATGTTCATCAGTGATATTGGCCTGTAGTTTTCTTTTTTTGTGACATCTTTGTCAGGTTTTGGTATTAGGGTGATGGTGGCCTCATAGAATGAGTTTGGAAGTTTACCTTCCTCTGCAATTTTCTGGAAGAGTTTGAGTAGGATAGGTGTTAGCTCTTCTCGAAATTTTTGGTAGAATTCAGCTGTGAAGCCGTGTGGACCTGGGCTTTTGTTTGCTGGAAGATTTCTGATTACAGTTTCAATTTCCATGCTTGTGATGGGTCTGTTAAGAGTTTCTATTTCTTCCTGGTTCAGTTTTGGAAAATTGTACTTTTCTAAGAATTTGTCCATTTCTTCCACGTTGTCCATTTTATTGGCATACAACTGCTGATAGTAGTCTCTTATGATCCTTTGTATTTCTGTGTTGTCTGTTGTGATCTCCCCATTTTCATTTCTAATTTTATTGATTCGATTTTTCTCTCTTTGCTTCTTGATGAGTCTGGCTAATGGTTTGTCAATTTTATTTATCCTTTCAAAGAACCAGCTTTTGGCTTTGTTGATTTTTGCTATGGTCTCTTTTGTTTCTTTTGCATTTATTTCTGCCCTAATTTTTAAGATTTCTTTCCTTCTACTAACTCTGGGGTTCTCCATTTCTTCCTTTTCTAGTTGCTTTAGGTGTAGAGTTAGGTTATTTATTTGACTTTTTCTTGTTTCTTGAGGTATGCCTGTATTGCTATGAACTTTCCTCTTAGCACTGCTTTTATAGTGTCCCACAGGTTTTGGGTTGTTGTGTTTCATTTTCATTAGTTTCTATGCATATTTTGATTTCTTCTGTGATTTTTTGGTTATTCAGAAGTGTGTTGTTCAACCTCCATATGTTGGAATTTTTAATAGTTTTTCTCCTGTAATTGAGATCTAATCTTAATGCATTATGGTCAGAAAAGATGCTTGGAATGATTTCGATTTTTTTGAATTTATCAAGTTTAGATTTATGGCCCAGGATGTGATCTATCCTGGAGAAGGTTCCATGAGCACTTGAAAAAAAGGTGAAATTCATTGTTTTGGGGTGAAATGTCCTATAGATATCAATTAGGTCTAACTGATCTAATGTATCATTTAAAGTTTGCGTTTCTTTGTTAATTTTCTGTTTAGTTGATCTGTCCATAGGTGTGAGTGGGGTATTAAAGTCTCCCACTATTATTGTGTTATTGTTGATTTCCCCTTTCATACTTGTTAGCATTTGTCTTACATATTGCAGTGCTCCTATACTGGGTGCATATATATTTATAATTGTTATATCTTCTTCTTGGATTGTTCCTTTGATCATTATGTAGTGGCCTTCTTTGTCTCTTTTCACAGCCTTTGTTTTAAAGTCTATTTTAGCTGATATGAGTATTGCCACTCCTGCTTTCTTTTGGTCTCTATTTGCGTGGTATATCTTTTTCCAGCCTTTCACTTTCAGTCCGTATGTGTCCCTTATTTTGAGGTGGGTCTCTTGTAAGCAGCATATAGAGAGGTCTTGTTTTTGTATCCATTCAGCCAGTCTTTGTCTTTTGGTTGGGGTGTTCAACCCATTTACGTTTAAGGTAATTATTGATAAGTATGATCCCGTTACCATTTACTTTATTGTTTTGGGTTCGGGTTTATACACCCTTTCGTGTTTCCTGTCTAGAGAATATCCTTTAGAATTTGTTGGAGAGCTGGTTTGGTGGTGCTGAATTTTCTCAGCTTTTGCTTGTCTGTAAAGGTTTTGATTTCTCCTTCATATTTGAATGAGATCCTTGCTGGGTACAGTAATCTGGGCTGTAGGTTATTGTCTTTCATCACTTTAAGTATGTCTTGCCATTCCCTCCTGGCCTGAAGAGTTTCTATTGAAAGATCAGCTGTTATCCTTATGAGAATCCCCTTGTGTGTTATTTGTTGTTTTTCCCTTGCTGCTTTTAATATTTGTTCTTTGTGTTTGATCTTTGTTAATTTGATTAATATGTGTCTTGGGGTGTTTCGCCTTGGGTTTATCCTATTTGGAACTCTCTGTGTTTCTTGGACTTGGGTGATTATTTCCTTCCCCATTTTAGGGAAGTTTTCAACTATTATCTCCTCAAGGATTTTCTCATGATCTTTCTTTCTGTCTTCTTCTTCTGGGACTCCTATAATTCGAATGTTGGAGCGTTTCATATTGTCCTGGAGGTCTCTGAGATTGTCCTCGTTTCTTTTAATTCGTTTTTCTTGTTTCCTCTCTGATTCATTTATTTCTACCATTCTATCTTCTATTTCACTAATCCTATCTTCTGCCTCCGATATTCTACTATTTGTTGCCTCCAGAGTGTTTCTGATCTCATTTATTGCATTATTCATTATATTTTGACTCTTTTTTATTTCTTCTAGGTCCTTGTTAAACCTTTCTTGCATCTTCTCAATCCTTGTCTCTAGGCTATTTATCTGTGATTCCATTTTGATTTCAAGATTTTGGATCATTTTCACTATCAATATTCGGAATTCCTTCTCATGTAGATTCCCTACTTCTTCCTCTTTTGTTTGGTTTGGTGGGCAACTCTCCTGTTCCTTTACCTGCTGATTATTCCTCTGTCTCTTCATCTTGGTTATATTGCTGCCTTTGGGTGGCCTTTTTATATTCCGGTAATTTGTGGAGTTCTCTTTATTATGGAGCTTCTTCACTGTGGGTGGGGTTGTATCAGTGGCTTGTCTAGGTTTCCTGGTTAGGGAGGCTTGTGTTGGAGTTCTGGTGGGTGGAGCTGGGTTTCTTCTCTCTGGAGTGCAGTGGAGTGACCAGTAATGGGTTATGAGACATCAAAGGTTTTGGAATAATTTTGAGCTGCCTGTATATTGAAGCTCATGGGAGTGTTCCTGTGTTGCTGGAGAATTTGAGTGGTATGTCTTGTTTTGGAACTTGTTGGCCCTTGGGTGGAGCTTGGTTTCAGTGTAGGTATGAAGGCATTTGATGAGCTCCTATTGCTTAATGTTCCCTGAATTCAAGAGTTCTCTAATGTTTTCACATTGAGGGACACTCAGAGAGGTTCACTGAGTTACAAGGAGAAGAGAAGATGGAGGGGGTAGTTAGAGGTAACTGGAATGAGATGCGGTGAGATCAAAAGAGGAGAGAGCAAGCTAGCCAGTAGTCACTTCCTTATGTGCGCTCCATAGTCTGGACTGCTCAGAGGTATTTATGGAGTTATACAGGGAAGAGGAGAGGGAGGAAGTAGACAGAGGTGGCCAGGAGGATAAGAGAGAGGAATGAGAAGGAGAGAGACAAATCCTGCCAGTAACCAGCTCCTTGGGTGTTCTTCACCGTCTGGAACACACAGAGATTCACAGAGTTGGATAGAGAAGAGATGGGGGAGAAAAGAGACAGAGGCCACCTGGTGGAGAAAAAGGAGAGTCCAGAGGAGGAGAGAGAGGTCAAGCCAGAAATCTCGCTCTCAGGTAAACTTGGGTAGTGAAGTTTGGGTTTTTAAATGTACAAAATTGACAATAAAAACCTAAGAGCAAAGATTAAAAATCTAGAGTAGAGGTTGGATTTTCAAAGATACAATATTAAAGAAAAGCAGAAGGAAAAAGGAAGAAAGAAAAAAAAGAATTATTAAAAAACAAACAAACAAACAAAAACAAACAAACAAAAAACCAGCAACAACCATCCAAAGACTATATATGGTGTTTGCCTTTAAAAAAAAAAAAAGTCTTTTTTTTAAATAGTAATAGTAGGTTATAGAAATAAAAATTAGAGGAGAAATAGAAGACTTAACAATTAAAAAAAAGTTAGAAAAAAAAGAAAAACCAAAAAAAACCAACAAACAAACAACAAAAAAAAGGAATGATTTTAAAAATAGTAAAAATAAATCTGACCCTTCTCTGATGTTGTGGGCCATGTGGGATCACTTCCAAGGTGGTTCCCTCTGTTTAACTTCTTCTGTTTGCTGGTTTTTTAGGCTCACTAGTTCAGTCACGCTGTGGGGAGGGGGGATGCTGCAAACAAATAGCACTGTCGTGTGCACACAGTGTCTCAGCCCCGCTTGACCTGTCCCTTCTCGCGGCGCACAAACCGCTCCGGCTCTACGATGCTCAGCTGGGAACGGTCTGGGGCCGGCCCTAGGCTGCATGCACTTCCCCGGTCCAAGCCGCTCAGGTTCAGCGCTCAGGCAGCCCTCAGAGGCACAGATTCGGCTGGGACTGCGCTTTGTGCCCTTCCCAGGTCCGAGTAGCTCAGGAGTTTGGTGAGCGCGATCTCTGCGGCTTGTCACCTTTTCTGCCGCTGCTGCTCAGCTTTCTGGGTGGACCGCTGGTGCCCCCCGTGAAGCAGATTGTGACTGTCCAGCACCCCCAGAAGTCTTAGCAAAGAAGCCTGCTTGCAGTTAGGTAAGTAAAGTCTCTCCGGGTCTGCAATTGCCCCTTTCCAGTCCTTACGGCTCTGGCTGCCTGTCCCCGGCGGGGGATGGTCTGCAGCCGGCTTTTTCCGATCCGTCCTTTGTTCTGTGCTCGGTCCTGGTGGTGTCTTATGTTTGAGGTTTTCGTGCGGTAGCTATCCCACAGTCTGGTTTGGGCGTTCTGGTTGTATGTGGTGCGTTCCTGCCCGATTCTTACAAAGCACTGCAGCCCACGCCTCCCACGCATCCCTGCCCTGCCCCCACTTCCCAATGGCGGATGTAGGCGTCTGTGCTGCTTTTCCGCTGGGGGAGTTACTGTTGGGCTTGTAATCTCTTGGTTTTAATTATTTCTTTATTTTTCCTTCCTGTTATGTTGCCCTCTGTGTTTCCAAGGCTCGCCACAGACTCTGCAGGGAGAGTGTTTCCTGGTGTTTGGAAATCTCTCTTCTTAAAATTCCCTTCCCGGGACGGGCTTCCCTTCCCGGGACAGAGCTCCCTCCCCACCTCCTTTGTCTCCTTTTTCGTCTTTTATATTTTTTCCTACCTGTTTTTGAAGACAATGGTCTGCTTTTCTGGTTGCCTGATGTCCTCTGCCAGCCTACAGAAGTTGTTTTGTGGAGTTTGCTCGGCGTTGAAATATTCTTTTGAGGAATTTGTGAGGGAGAAAGTGGTCTTCCCGTCTTATTCCTCTGCCATCTTTACCTCCTTCTGAGCTACTTTAAATTCTAAAAGATGATGCTGTGAAAGTGCTACATTCAATATGCCAGCAAATTTGGAAAACTGAGCAGTGGCCACAGGACTGGAAAATGTCAGTTTTCATTCCAATCCCAAAGAAAGGCAATGCCAAAGAATGCTCAAACTACCGCAGAACTGCACTCATCTCACATGCTAGTAAAGTAATGCTCAAAATTCTCCAAGCCAGGCTTCAGCAATACATGAACTGTGAACTTCCAGATGTTCAAGCTGGTTTTAGAAAAGGCAGAGGAACCAGAGATCAAATTGCCAACATCTGCTGGATCATCAAAAAAGCAAGAGAGTTCCAGGAAAACATCTATTTCTGCTTTGCTGACTATGCCAAAGCCTTATAAACTGGAAAGTTCTTCAAGAGGTGGGAATACCAGACCACCTGACCTACCTCTTGAGAAACCTGTATGCAGGTCAGGAAGTAACAGTTAGAACTGGACATGGAACAACAGAGTAGTTTCAAATAGGAAAAGGAGTACTTCAAGGCTGTATCTTGTCATTCTGCTTATTTAACTTATATGCAGAGTACATCATGAGACATGCTGGAATGCAGGAAGCACAAGCTGGAATCAAGATTGCTGGGAGAAATATCAATAACCTCAGATATGCAGATAACACCATCCTTATGTCAGAAAGTGAAGAAGAACTAAAGAGCCTCTTGATGAAAGTGAAAGAGGAGAGTGAAAAAGTTGACTTAAAGCTCAGCATTCAGAAAACTAAGATCATGGCATCAGGTCACATCACTTCATGGCAAATAGATGGAGAAACAGTGGAAACAGTGGCTGACTTTATTTTTTTGAGCTCCAAAATCACTGCAGATGGTGATTGCAGCCGTGAAATTAAAAAGACACTTACTCCTTAGAAGGAAAGTTATGACCAATCTAGACAGCGTATTAAAAAGCAGAGACATTACTTTGCCAACAAAGGTCCATCTAGTCAAGGCTATGGTTTTTCCAGTGGTCATGTATGGATGTGAGACTTGGACTATAAATGTATGGCAAAACCAATACAGTATTGTAAGTAAAATAAAGTAAAAATAAAAATAAGAAATAAAAAATTTTAAAAAAGAATAAAAAGATGCTTTAAGAAAAAAAAATAAAGAAAGCTGAGCACTGAAGCATTAATGCTTCTGAACTGTGGTGTTGGAGAAGACTCTTGAGAGTCCCTTGGACTGCAAGGTGATCTAACCAGTCCATCCTAAAGGAGATCAGTCCTGGGTGTTCAATAGAAGGACTGATGTTGAAGCTGAAACTCCAATACTTTGGCCACCTGATGTGATGAGCTGACTCATTTGAAAAGACCCTGATGCTGGGAAAGATTGAGGGCAGGAGGAGAAGGGGATGACAGAGGATGAGATGGTTGGATGGCATTACCGACTCAATGAACATGGGTTTGCGTAGATTCTTGGAGTTGGTGATGGACAGGGAGGCCTAGTGTGCTGCAGTTCACGGGGTCGCAAAGAGTCGAATATGACTGAGCGATTGAACTGGAACTGGGTGGTTTAATTGAGATTATATTGCAGTGCAAAGGTGAAAGCATAGTTTTTCGAACAAATAATGCTACTTTAAGCAGATATTCATATGGAAAAAGAAATGCAATTATATCCCAAACATACATATGAATTGCACATGAATTGCAGTTTTATGTTAAAATTAAAACAGTATTTTTTTTATTATATAAGTTTCAGGTGTACAACAATACATTTGACATCTATATACACTACAGAGTGATCACCACAACAAATCTAGTTGCCATCCATCTTCAGTACATCTGACCCACTTCATCCATTTCACCCACCCTGCCCAACCCTCTGCCCCTCTGGTAAGTGCTAATCTGTTTTCTGTATCTATGAGTTTGTTTTATTTTGTTTGTTCATTTGTCTTATTTTTTATATTCCACATGTGAATGAAGTCATATAGTATTTGTCTTTCTCCATGTGGCTTATTTCACTTAGCACAATATTAATATCTTCAAGGTCCATGCATGTTGTTGCAAATGGCAGGAGAGTTCATTCTTTTTGTATGAATGTGTAGTATTTCATTGTATATGTATGTATTTATATATAAAGCAATGTTTTATAGATAAATATAACTAAGGAAAATCTCCTCATGACGGTATAGGAAAATATTTTTTTAAGCAGGACAGAAAAAGTACTAATTATGAAATTAAAAAAAATTATTACTTATGCCACATTAAAATTAAGACTTGTTCATCAAAAAATACCAATAAAAAATGAAGAAACAGTCCACAGGATGGTAAATAACACTTGAAATACACATATTCAGCAAACAATATATCAAGAATATATAAAGGCCTCCTACAAAATAATAAGGAAAAGATAACCCATGTAGAGAAATAGGCAAATGACTTGAACAGTTTGTGCGTGCTAAGTTGCTTCAGTTGTGTTCAACTCTTTGCAACCCTATAGACTATAGCCTGCCAGGTTCCTCTGTCCATGGGATTCTCCAGGCAAGAGTATTCCCGACCCAGGGACTGGACTTGTGTCTCTTGTGTCTCCTGCATTGGCAGGCGGGTCTTTACCACTAGTGTTGCTTGGGAAGAAGTCCACCAAATGTACATCTGTGGTGGATTCATGTCAATATATGGTAAAACCACTACATTATTGTAAAGTAATTAGCCTCCAATTAAAACAATTAAATTTATATTAAAAAACAATATTCAAATATCCAATATATTTGAAAAGGTATTCAGTTAGAAAGATGGTAATGATAACCCTGTATGCGAGACAGCAAAAGAGACACAGTCTTTTGGACTCTGTGGGAGAGGAAGAGGGTGGGATGATTTGGGAGAATGGCATTGAAACATGTATAATATCATATATGAAATGAATCGCCAGTCCAGGTTTGATGCATGATACTGGATGCTTGGGGCTGGTGCCCTGAGATGACCCAGAGGGATGGTACAGGGAGGGAGGAGGGAGGGGAATTCAGGATGGGGAACACGTGTATACCTGTGGCGGTTTCATGTTGTTGTATGGCAAAACCAATACAATATTGTAAAGTAATTAACTTCCAATTAAAATAAATAAATTTATATATTTTTTAAAAAAAGTTATTCAACTTCATTCTTATCAGAGAGAAGCAAATAAGCACATTAAAACTATAAGGAGATACCGCTACATCCCCACTTGAAAGGTTAAAATTAGCAGTGCTTGCAAGTATTAGACAACTGGATTTATTAAATAAATAAAAGCCCTGATTTGTAGTAGCTTCTAGTTTCCACAGTGTAAATACTACAACCACAGCCAATTTCAAGCAACCATCCTGAGGTCACTGAACAAAGTCGGAAAGAGACACTCACAACTGGCTCTTGAAAGACAGTATGGCCTGGCTCCAGAATACCACTGATGTGCAGCAACAAAAATTCTCACATATTGCTGGTGGGAGCATAAAGTAATACAACCAGTTTGGAAAACTCTTCAGCAGTTTCTTCTAAAAGTTGATGATATGCATATATGTATTACCTAGCAATTCTATTCTAGAGTGTATACTCAACAGAAATGCATATATATGTTCACCAAAAGACATGTTCAAGAAGTCTCACATAGGTAGTATACGTAAGAGCCAAACCATTTGGATACTATCCAAATCACTATCAATAGCTTTAAGGATAAACAAATTGTTAATTTAGTAACATAATAATATGCTATAGAAATCAGCAACGAACAAACTGTGGCCCACAGGACAAATTTGGCCATCCCACTGTTGCTATAGCCTCTGAGCTAAGAATGTTATATGTTTAATAGTTATATAATTACCTACATAATATTATCAGTTTTGCCTCTTGGCCCACAAGTATTTGGTACCTGGCCCTTTAAGAAAAAGTTTGCTGACCCCTGCTATAAATTAATGAAAATGAATAATTTACAAGAGTGATCTCTGGAGCAGCAGCAACAACTGGTTAGAAATGCAGACTCCTGGGAACCACCCCCAGATACATTGAATCAAACGCTGGGGCTGTGACCCAGCAACGTATGTTTTAACTAGTCCCCCTGGTAATTCTGATGCATGCTGAAGTTCACGAACCACTGATCTACAATTCTAAAAACATGAATTAATATCACAAATATAATGTTGAGTAGAAGAATAAAGCTTCCATTGTCACAGCTCCTTCTCTGATTCTGACCTTCCTGCCTCCTTCTCATAAGAGCCCATGTGATTACATTGGGTCCACCTCAACATCCTTAACTTAATCACATTTGCAAATTCTCTTTTGGCATATCAAGTAACATATTCACAGATTCCCAGGATTAGGAAATGGACATCTTTTGAGGGCCATTATTCAGCTTACAAAAAGTTAGAACAATTCAAGAAATAAAATATGTAACATTTACATAGCTTACTATGCACCAGGCCATTATTCTAAGCACTTTACACACAGCATCTTAATTAGAATTCAATAAGATACTGCATATAAAGTCACACTATTTATGTAGTTGGTAGTTACTATTATCTCCATTTTTAATGCATTAGCAAACTAAGACACCGAGAAGTCAGGTAACTTGAGCACTTAATTTTCAACATATTGAAGGAAAAAAGTATTTCTTCAAATCAACGCTAAAAGCTAGCAAATATGGGGATATTCCTTCAAAATTCTGGAAAATAGTTATTTCCAGCTTATAAATTTGTACATAGCCAAAGTACTAATCAATTCTGATGATAAAATAAATATCTTTGTGTATATATATATATGAGTTAAAAAAAATTACCTTCACCACATTCTTTCTCAGGGAGCTGCTGGAATAAGTGCTGTAGTGAAATAGTGCATAATTTAAGAAAAGGAAGTGAGAGCCAAAGTAAAAAAAAAAAAAAAAAAAAAAAAAAAAAAAAACAGGAACTCTAACCCAAGATGGAAGAAAAGCAAATTCTCAAGTTGTCCTGAAAATGGATATTTTCAAGATTACAGCAATTAGTCCAAGCTGGAGCAGCATTGAGGGCCTCAACAACAAAAATGCACTAGGCTGATTATCTAATATTTCAGAACATAATTAAAAGATATTTATGCTTCATGATTGATCAAGAAAAAAGTAAACACATGAATAACCATGAACTCAAAGAAAGGCAATAGGTTGTACAAGAGGAGAACTGGCACCATGTTGTAATAAGTTACCAAACTATTGAGAGGATAGGAAGATGGCATGTGTGTGCACATGCATGTGCATGCACACACATTAGTCAGTGTGAACATCTATGAGAAAGTGGTCCTTGTCATTCACACAGAAAGTGAACAGACAATACTAAAAGAAACTACAAAGAAATAACAGTTCATATATGTTACTTAGGAATATGAAATTAACAAAAAAATGTGTGCAGTTTAAAGTGATCATGTCAGGGTAGAGAGAAAAGTGAAGCAAATTAGAGGGCAACTTGGTTTTTCTTTAGAAGTCTAACATTACTGTTTGTTTTTTTTAAAACATATATATGTTTTATGACATTGGTGGTAGGGCAAAAAGGCTTTGTGAAGTCTCTACAAGACAGTCTGATTCTGGTTGCTAGAATTTTGTTGAGGATTTTTGCATCTATGTTCATCAGTGATATTGGCCCGTAGTTTTCTTTTTTTGTGGTATCTTTGTCAGGTTTTGGTATTAGGGTGATGGTGGCCTCATAGAATGAGTTTGGAAGTTTACCTTCCTCTGCAATTTCTGGAAGAGTTTGAGTTAGGATAGGTGTTAGCTCTTCTCGAAAGAAAAACACCAATACAGTATACTAACACATATATATGGAATTTAGAAAGATGGTAATGATGATCCTGTATGCGAGACAGCAAAAGAGACACAGATGTGTAGAGTGGACTTTTGGACTCTGAGGGAGAGGGAGAGGGTGGGATGATTTGGGAGAATCGCATTGAAACATGTATACTATCACGTAAGAAATGAATCACCAGTCTACGTTCGATGCAGGATACAGGATTCTTGGGGCTGGTGCACGGGGATGATTCAGAGAGATGATATGGGGTGGGAGGTGGGAGGGGGGTTCATGTTTGGGAACTCATGTACACTCGTGGTGGATTCATGTCAATGTATGGCGAAACCAATACAGTATTATAAAGTAAAAAAATAAATAAATTAAAAAAAAAGACACTCTGGATCTAGGTCTTAGCCTGACATCATGGTTTGTTGTATGACTTTCAAACAAGAAAAATTTCTGTGAAAAACCAGCTGAAAGACAAAAATAAACAATGACAGTGAGCGTTAACATTTTAGTTAAGAAAGGAAGAAAAATGGTTGACCAGTTTTCCCAGCACGACTTGTTAAAGAGATTGTCTTAGAGGGAGAGGGTGGGATGATTTGGGAGAATGGCATTGAAACATGTAAGAATCGAATCGCCAGTCTATGTTCAATACAGGATACAGGATGCTTGGGGCTGGTGCACGGGGATGATCCAGAGAGATGATATGGGGTGGGAGGTGGGAGGGGGTTCAGGATTGGGAACTCATGTACACCCGTGGCAGATTCATGTCAATGTATGGCAAAACCAATACAGTATTGTAAAGCAAAATAAAGTAAAAATTAAAATTAAAAAAAAAAAGAAAATAGGCTTTCTGGCTTAAGACCAATAAACACTACATAAATAATAATAAAAAGAAAGAAAGAAAGAAATGAATCTTTACTGGCACCAAAGTACCAAGTTACCCAATTTTGTAATTTTTGCCAGTGCTGCTCAGCTGCTCCAGAATGAGACATTTATCTAAGTTTGGGGTTGGCTGTGCTATGTAACTATATGTACTTAAAAATTTAAGAATTATTACAAATGATATGAATTACCTTAAGAGATAGTAAGTCTGCAGCATCAATGGTAACCATATATTCTGCAACATCAATTCTATTTTGTGCAGAGAAGTCCCAGGTTCTACCATGTTGTCTCAGCATAATTTTTCATAAGTAAATGTTAGTCCCTCAATCGTGTTCAACTCTTTGCGGCTCCATGAACTGTAGCCTGCCAGACTCCTTTGTCCCTGGAATTCTCCAGGCAAGAATACTGGAGTGGGTAGCCTTTCTCTTCTCCAAGGTATCTTCCCGACTCAGGGATCAAACCCAGGTCTACTGCTTTGCAAGCAGATTCTTTATTATCTGAGCCACCAGGGAAGCCCATAATTATTCATACTGCCCACTTTTAATCAGAAAAGTATTCTAGTTTGGATTATATATTGTATAGTTTCCCTACCAATACATGTTAGTTACACACTAAATGAATGGTTGGTAAAGGAGAGCCTAGACAGCAATTTAACAGGGTTATTTTCCAGGGCATTAGTGCATCAAACAGGAGGTTGGATTAGGTAACCAGTAGTGTTTTCCAACTCTAAACTTCTAGGATTCTTTTTTTTTTTTTTTAACTGGGACAATTTGCTTCATAAAGAAGGCAGAAAGATGTTCTGCTGCTTCCACTGGCATAAAATTCAAGATTTTCTAGAATGAAACTCTCTCTGCCAACTGTTTATATCTGCCACTACCCATCAGTCATCAATCATCCCAGGCTCCTCCCTAATGCAAGAATTCACTGCCATCCACTGCACCTCCCAGATGCTTCTGGCCTTGCTCTGGCAGATAGTGAAGCCCACCCAATATTCCTTTTTCTCCCATATATTTTCTATCGCCCTTCATGTTAAGCAGGATCATGATACTACTTCTGGCCAACTCAACGTGTGTGGAATGTGATGTGCCATCAGTCTGGTCCCTGAATGACTGAAGCAGAGCTCTCCATGCAGACCAGCACTGGAAAGGTACTAGAAGGTAGAAATGAATGCTAGTTGTATAGACATTAAGATGGGGATAGGGAGGAATCTACTACCACAGTGTTGCCTAACACACCTTCATTAACAAGCATCTCTGAATCCTTTGCTAAGCAACTCAGGCTGCATTTACTTTCTCTGCAGCCATGGAAGATAAGTATAGTTTCTATCTGAGGACAAGGATAAAGAAAGCCATCTGGGGAATCATTCATTGTAAGGAAAATGAATAGGACTCCTCTATGCAAAGAGTAATGTTGGGCCTGATCATCTCTCCTCCTGAGACCAGATGCTCAGGTCTGTTTGGAGCCTAGTTTCATCTCAACTTGCTACAAGTGAAGGTGACCTTTAGATCTATAAATAATTTTTATAGTTGATTTCTATACAGACCTGTTTCTTTGTTTTTCTGATATTTTTCAATTGAGCATTTTCTGAGAACATATTATAGAAGACAATTCAGGTTGAAGGTCATGGTCTCTTTCTTTAAAGAGTTCAAAGTCTAATAGGGAGATAGAAATGTGGTGACCTGAATATAATATGAAGTAGAATCAAGACACTGCTGTAATGGTAATGGATAGGCATGCTTTAAGGGAGTGAATGACTCAAGAGAACTGGGCTATAATAAGGAAAGGATCAATAATGAGTGGCATTGTTTGACTTCCTACCACCCAGCACTGCACACCTTCCACCACTAACAAAAGAATAATCTGAGGTCTTCAAACCTGGATATTACATCTTAGCTGATCAGATTCTTACAATGAGATAACTGCTGTTTTGCTCACCATTAAACATTTAAAAACATTTGTGTAATTTTCTCTGTTTTAAAAAATATCTCAGTAGTGTTTACAGAAGTATATGCTATACCAAAACAATATTTCATGCTCTTGGCAAGGACTTGAAGAACTAAAATACATACACATTTAAGATAAATTTTGCCAAACTCATGTGACACCAGAATTGTTAAAGAATAACCGTAAAGATGGATGATGATCTGCCTTAGACCTGGGATCCAAAGCTTTCTACACAAAGCTATTGAAGAACCGGGCTTTCCTAAACATATTACCAATCTTAAACTAAGCTATCCATGACTTATTTGGCCCTCAAGACAGGTGCGGGATGGATAATACTTCAGCCATCTTTGTAGTAGGATTAAGTTCATTGATGCACCTTCTATTTTAAAATCTCATACAGACAACAGTTTAATACTAGAAACTGAATCTCAGGTTGAGGACAGGAACAGCTGATCAAAGGCACTAACTCTATATTGCTCTGACTCTCATTTTTCCCTCATGGATGCAGCTTAACACTTTGGTCCAACAAACATTTTCACGTGGTTTTTCTCTTAGAATAACTGAGACAGATTGAAATTTTTTCAAAGAAAAAAAATCCAAATACTAAGGGAGTGAGAAAAAGCAAACATAGATAGTACAAAACACAAAAAGGAGACATGATTCAGTTTATACATGCACCACCAAGTCCATCTGCTGTCTTGCTCTAAATAGCTGACACAATCTTACAGCACTTGGCCTTGATTTTTTTCTTTGCCTTATAGCTATTGAGTCATCTTGTTTTCACCAACCTAGTACCCAAAGATCCCCCTAGACAAATTAATACTATTCATGGTATGGAGAGAGAGAGGAAGACATCAATTGAATTCTCCTATGTTGTTGACCTATTAAACTCCTCCCCCTGGCTTCCTGGTTTGTAGGCTGAAACATAACTCTCTCTCTCCCTTCACTGATGATATTCTGCCCTTACATAAAGGCTGTATTCCTATGCAAAATATAGATGCAACACTACCAGAATGCAGTATCCATCAGCTCAGTACAGTTCAGTCACTCAGTCGTGTCCAACTCTTTGCGATCCCATGAATCGCAGCATGCCAGGCCTCCCTGTCCATCACCAACTCCCGGAGTTCACTCAGACTCACGTCCATCGAGTGGGTGATGCCATCCAGCCATCTCATCCTCTGTCATCCCCTTCTGCTCCTGCCCCCAATCCCTCCCACCATCAGAGTCTTTTCCAATGAGTCAACTCTTCGCATGAGGTGGCCAAAGTATTGTAGTTTCAGCTTTAGCATCATCCCTTCCAAAGAACATCCAGGACTGATCTTCAGAATGGACTGGTTGGATCTCCTTGCAGTCCAAGGGACTCTCAAGAGTCCTCTCCAACACCACAGTTCAAAAGCATCAATTCTTCGGTGCTCAGCTTTCTTCACAGTCCAACTCTCACATCCATACATGACCACTGGAAAAACCATAGTCTTGACTAGATGGACCTTTGTTGGCAAAGTAATCTCTCTGCTTTTCAATATGCTATCTAGGTTGGTCATAACTTTTCTTCCAAGGAGTAAGCATCTTTTAGTTTCATGGCTGCAGTCACCATCTGCAGTGATTTTGGAGCCCCCCAAAATAAAGTCTGACACTGTTTCCACTGTTTCCCCATCTATTTCCCATGAAGTGATGGGACCAGATGCCATGATCTTCATTTTCTGAATGTTGAGCTTTAAGCCAACTTTTTCACTCTCCACTTTCACTTTCATCAAGAGGCTTTTAGCTCCTTTTCACTTTCTGCCATAAGGGTGGTGTCATCTGCATATCTGAGGTTATTGATATTTCTCCCTGCAATCTTGATTCCAGCTTGTGCTTCTTCCAGCCCAGCATTTCTCATGATGTAGTCTGCATATAAGTTAAATAAGCAGGGTGACAATATACAGCCTTGATGTACTCCTTTTCCTATTTGGAACTAGTCAGTTGTTCCATGTCCACTTCTAACTATTGCTTCCTGACCTGCATACAGGTATCTCAAGAGGCAGGTCAGGTGGTCTGATATTCCTATCTCTTTTAGAATTTTCCACAGTATATTGTGATCCACACAGTCAAAGGCTTTGGCATAGTCAGGAAAGCAGAAATAGATGTTTTCCTGGAACTCTCTTGCTTTTTTGATGATCCAGCGGATATTGGCAATTTGATCTCTGGTTCCTCTGCCTTTTCTAAAACCAGCTTGAACATCTGGAATTTCACAGTTCACGTATTGCTGAAGCCTGGCTTGGAAAATTTTGAGCATTACTTTACTAGTATGTGAGATGAGTACAATTGTGCAGTAGTTTGAGCATTCTTTGGCATTGCCTTTTTTGTGATTGGAATGAAAACTGACCTTTTCCAGTCCTGTGGCCACTGCTGAGTTTTCCAAATTTGCTGGTTTATTGAGTGCAGCATTTATCTTTCAGGATTTGAAATAGCTCCACTGGAAATCCATCACCTCCACTAGCTTTGTTCATAGTGATGCTTTCTAAGGCCCACTTGACTTCACGTTCCAGGATGTCTGGGTCTAAGTGAGTGATCACACCATCATGATTATCTTGGTCATGAAGATCTTTTTTGTACAGTTCTTCTGTGTATTCTTGATACCTCTTCTTAATATCTTCTGCTTCTGTTAGGTCCATACCATTTCTGTCCTTTATTGAGCCTATCTTTGCATGAAATGTTCCCTTGGTATTTCTAACTTTCTTGAAGAGATCTCTAGTCTTTCCCATTCTGCTGTTTTCCTCTATTTCTTTGCGTTGATCGCTGTAGAAGGCTTTCTTATCTCTCCTTGCTAGTCTTTAGAACTCTGCATTCAGATGCTTTTATCTTTCCTTTTCTCCTTTGCTTTTTGCTTCTATTCTTTTCACAGCTATTTGTAAGGCTTCCTCAGACAGCCATTTTGCTTTTTTGCATTTCTTTTCCATGGGGATAGTCTTGATCCCTGTCTCTTGTACAATGTCACAAACCTCTGTCCATAGTTCATCGGGCACTCTATCTATCAGATCTAGTCCCTTAAATCTATTTCTCACTTCCACTGTATAATCATAAGGGATTTGATTTAGGTCATACCTGAATGGTTTAATGGTTTTCCCTACTTTCTTCAATTTATGTCTGAATTTGGCAATAAGGAGCTCCATACACCTAGATTTACATGTATTTAAAGAGAATAACAGGGCAGGTGTTGAGGGAAAGTGTATTTCATCATACCCAGTGCTTCCCAAAGTGTAGTTCTAGAATTATTTATAGTACAATCTCCTGTAAAATGGAAATTCGTGTGCACTGCAAAAGACTACTAAATCAGTGTTGGATGAAACCAACAGACATGATCTTTATAACAGATCAGATGATTCTGATGTACCTGAAAGTTTGAGAGTCCCTGGAGTAAATGCTCAAGGCAAAATTAGATGATTACATTTAGATTATGTTAAGACAAAACATTTTGTGTCCTGAACTATGCAATATGCTTTTATATACACACAATTCCTATAAACTTCACAGAAGACCTGCCAAAAAGTTCCCATTGTACTTCCAAGTAAATGAAGGCATAGAGAAATAATGTGATTTCCCAAGGCTATACAGCTAGTAGCTTTACTAGCATTACTTTGCCGACTAAGGTCCGCCTAGTCAAGGCTATGGTTTTTCCTGTGGTCATGTATGGATATGAGAGTTGGACTGTGAAGAAGGCTGAGCACTGAAGAATTGATGCTTTTGAACTGTGGTGTTGGAGAAGACTCTTGAGAGTCCCTTGGACTACAAGGAGATCCAACCAATCTATTCTGAAGGAGATCAGCCCTGGGATTTCTTTGGAAGGAATGATGCTCAAGCTGAAACTCCAGTACTTTGGCCACCTCATGCAAAGAGTTGACTCATTGGAAAAGACTCTGATGGTGGGAGGGATTGGGGGCAGGAGGAGAAGGGGACGACAGAGGATGAGATGGCTGGATGGCATCACTAACTCGATGGACATAAGTCTGAGTGAACTCTGGGAGTTGGTGATAGACAGGGAGGCCTGACGTGCTGCAATACATGGGGTCGCAAAGAGTCAGACACGACTGAGCAACTGAAATGAACTGAACTGAACTGATATAGTTAGTAGAAAGGAAGGCATACCTGTTAGAGGTGGAGTTTAAGGGACAATGTGCTAGTCTCAAAAACTAAGTCAGAAAGAGAAAGAAAAATACCATATGATATCATTTATATGTGGAATCTAAAATATGACACAGATACATCTACCTATGAAACAGCAACAAAATCAAGGACACAGAGAACAGACTTGAGGCTGCTAAAGAAGAGAACTTCCAGATGTACAAGCTGGATTTAGAAAAGGCAGATGAACAGGAGATCAATTGCCAGCATCTGTTGGATCATAGAAAAAGCAAGAGAATTCCAGAAAAACATCTACTTCTGCTTCATTGACTACACTAAAGCCTTTGAGTGTGTAGATAATAACAAACTATAGAAAATTCTTAAAGATATAGGAATAACAGATCACCTTACCTGCATCCTGAGAAACCTATATGCAGGTCAAGAAGCAATAGTTAGAACCGGACATGGAACAACAGACTGGTTCAAAATTGGGAAAGGATTATGGCAAGGCTGTATACTTAAATAAGCTGTCACCCTGCTTATTTAACTTATATGAATAGTACATCATGTGAAATGCCGGGCTGGATGAGGCACAAGCTGGAATCAAGATTGCCAGGAGAAATATAAACAACCTCAAATATACAGAGGACACCACCCTAATGGCAGAAAACGAAGAAGAACTAAAAAGCCTCTTGACGAAGGTGAAAGAAAAGAGTGAAAAAGTTGGCTTAAAACTCAACATTCAAAAAACTAAGATTATGGCATCTTGTCCCATCACTTCGTGGAAAATAGAATGAGAAAAAATGGAAACTAACAGATTTTATTTTCTTTGGAGATTTTCATCTTCAAAAACTGCAGATGGAGACTGCAGTCATGAAATTAAAAGATGCTTGCTCTTTGGAAGAAAAGCTGCAACAAACCTAGACAGCATATTAAAAAGCAGAGACATCACTTTGCTGAGAAAGGTCTATATAGTTAAAGCTATGGTTTTTTCAGTAGTCATATACAGATATGAGAGTTGGACCATAAAGAAGTTTGAGCACCAAAGAATTGATGCTTTTGAACTGTGGTGCTGGAGAAGACTCTTGAGAGTCCCTTGGACTGCAAGGAGATCAAACCAGTCCATCCTAAAGGAAATTAACCTGAATATTCACTAAAAGGACTGATGCTGAAGCTGAAGTTCCAATACTTTGACCACCTGATATGAAGAGCCGACTCACTGGAAAATACCCTGATGCTGGGAAAGATTCAAGGCAAAAGGAGAAGGGTGCGTTCAGGGGATGAGATGGTTAGATAGCAACACTGACTCAATGGACATAAGCTTGAGCAAACTCCGGGAGATGGTGAAGAACAGAGAAGCCTGGCATGCTGCAGTCCATGTGGTTGCAAAGAGTCAGACACGCCTGAGCAACTGAACAACAACAATAAGTAAGATACTTAGAGAAATATCCAACATGTAGTAAGCTCTATATAAGTGGCAATTATTATTATTACTTTCTTGTTTTGATTATAAACATGTACATTTAGCCTCTGATCTCCTCTTAGCGGCAATTGAGAGCTGGCCTCTTGCTCCTCCCCCACCAGCTTCTGTGAAGCTGCTCATCATTGCTATATACAACAGTCCAGAGTCCCTGAGCATTTTGAGGAAGTGGCCTGTAATTCTATTTCTGTGCCCTAGGAAGAATTGTCTCCTCCCAAGTCTATTACAATTGCTGTCATACCACTGTGTTTGTTTATTGAAGAACCCAGACAAAGTAATAGTAACTTACCAGGCTTGGGAGGTGACATAATAACCTAGTAAGTCCTTAAAAATCAGCCAACTGAAACTTACTTAAAATCAAAGTTCCAAGGAAATGTAAAAACCCCTGGGGAAATTTCAGAACAGAAACTATCACAATATGGGACACTTGAAAGAGATTCAAACACCAATTTATTACACTGTGACTAGACTTTGTGCAAAATAACATCAACCTAAAGCCTTTCAGATTCCCTGTAACTATAACAGGTTTGTTTACTCAAAGCAGCAGCAGACCTTGGTGCTCTGGCCATCACTAAACTATTTATGGTAGATTCTTGGGAATGCTTCATAGAAATGATATATGAGCAAGTGCATGCACAGTGGGTAGGCAGGGAAAGGAGAAAGCACATCACAAACAAAATGCAATCATATTGCCTTCTGATCCTCCCTATCCAGGTCAGGCAGTTGGAGAATCATTCATGATAGAAACCATACCTCTATACTTCTTTTTAATGACAGGGGCTGGCACTTCATGCAGATCAGTGAAGAAGACTGGCCAGAGAAGACAGTGCCTAATTTTTTCTAAAAAACTACAACAGAACACACATATGCCCCACCATCCCATGCTGCTAACTTACCCACCCCAAGGGATGTGAACGTAAAATTCAAATTACTACTTTCACAACAGCAAAGTATAGCTTCACCCAACCCAAACAGAAGTGCTTGAAGTAGCTGCTGCCTAGAAAGGGGATGTTCTTGAGGGAATCTTCAAGTAATGTCTATCTGCCTTTATCATTTAGATTCAGAATTTCAGAATCTTCACATTTCAAGGTCGGAACTTCAAAGATCATGTGGCTGACAGGTCAAGTAGGAGGATAACCATTGGTTAAGCAGCAAAAGATGCCCAATAAGTATTTCTGGATTTGAACTAAAATAGAATACAATGAGTTATCAGGCTTAGAAACATTACTTTTGATAAAGAATGAAATGTGTCTATAACATATCAATTTTCTTGTTTTGCTACTGAACTGGATCCTCTCTCATCTGCTGTTTGCATTAACTCTTCAAAGGAGATTGACAAAGTCTCAAGCATAATATCATAAAGTTTGTTTAGTGTCTGTAATGGAATTTACCTGTTCTATGAATTGAATTTATGTATTTATTATCCATCCTCTCTTGGAATATAATTCTTTCTCTAAAAAAACTTACTCTAGTATTTTGCAATGAGGGTACTGCTGGCATCTGGAGTGGGAAAATTCTCTATTAGAAGAGACCGTCCCATAATTTGAAGGACTTTTAGCACATTTAGGTCCTGTCTACTAAATACCAGTAGTATGTTCCCTTTCTTCAGTTATTGTGTAACCAAAGAGCCCATACACACAATTCCAAATGCTCCTTAGTGGGATACTACCTCTCCTGGTTGAGAACCAGTCATTTCCACTTGGATAACTGGTACAGTTTCAAGAAGGAAAGGAAAATAAACAGATTTAGATGCCTCTGAAAGATCAGGTAAGATGAGGAGTGAGATTTGATAAAGTGAAGTTCCTTGGCAAACTTGACAAGAGAAGTTCCAGTGGAGTGATGAAACTGAAAACTTAACTACAATAGCTTTATGAAAGAACAAGAACAGAAAGGAGAAACATCAGGTCCAGAAAATTCTTTCAAGAAATTTTGCTGTAAAGAGAACCAGAGACATACTTAAGGAAGCGGAAGGTAAGGGAAATATGAGGTCCAAGTTATGTTTAGTATTTTAGCATGTTTGTTGACAAATGGAAGGGATTCAGTAGAAAAGAAAAGGTTGGTAATGCAAGAAAGAGAGGACTTGCAGGACATTTAGTCTTATCCAAAATGTCCATTAGACATTTGGTCCATGCCAAAACATCCTTGAAATCTGGTTATATTTGGTCCTGTCCAAAACATCCATGGAGACATTTCAGTTCAGTTCAGTCACTCATTCATGTCCAACTCTTTGAGACCCCATGGAAAGCAGCACGCCAAATTTCCCTATCCATCACAAACTCCTGGAGCTTGCTCAGACTCATGTCAATTGAATCAGTGATGCCATCCAACCATCTCATCCTCTGTCATCCCCTTCTCCTCCTGCCTTCAATCTTTCCCAGCACCAGGGACTTTTTCAATCAGTCAATTCTCATCAGGTGGCCAAAGTATCGGAGCTTCAGGTTCAGCATCAGTCCTTCCAACGACTATTCAGGACTGATTTCCTTTAGGATGGACTGGTTGGAGCTCCTTGCAGTCCAAGGGACCCTCAAGAGTCTTCTCCAACACCACAGTTCAAAAGCATCAATTCTTTGGTGCTCAGCTTTCTTTATAGTAAAACTCTCACATCCTTACATGACTATTGGAAAAACCATAGTTTGACTAGATGGACTTTTGTCGGCAAGGTAATATCTCTGCTCTTTAATACACTGTCTAGGCTTTTCTTCTAAGAGCAAGCTTCTTTTAATTTCATGGCTGCACTCACCATCTGCACTGATTTTGGAGCCCAAGAAAATAAAATCTCTTGCTGTTTTCATTGTTTCTCCATCCGTTTTCCATGATTGACAGGGCTGGATGCCATGATCTTCATTTTTTAAATGCTGAGTTTTAAGCCAACTTTTTCACTCTCTTCTTTCACTTTCATCAGGAGGCTCTTTAGTTTTTCTTTGCTTTCTGCTATAAGGGTGGTGTCATCTGCATATCTGAGGTTATTGATATTTCTCCCAGCAATCTTGATTCCAGCTTGTGCTTCAGTCAGCCTGGCATTTCACATGATATACTCTGCATATAAGTTAAATAAGCAGAGTGACAATACACAACCTTGACACATTCCTTTCTCAATTTGGAATCAGTCTGTTGTTCCACGTCTGGTTCTAACTGTTGCTTCTTGACATGCATGCAGATTTCTCAGGAGGCAGGTAAGGTGGTCTGGCATTCCCATTTCTTGAAGAATTTTCCACAGTTTTTTGTGATCCACACAGTCAAAGGCTTTGGCATAGTCAATAAAGCAGATGTTTTTCTAGAACTCTCTTGCTTTTTCTATGATCCAATGGATGTTGGCAATTTGATCTCTGGTTCCTCTGCATTTTCTAAATCCAGCTTGAACATCTGGGAGTTCATGGTTCATGTATTCTTGAAGCCTGGCTTGGAGAATTTTGAGCATTATTTTGCTAGTGTGTGAGATGAGTGCAATTGTGCAGTGCAATGGAGACACTTAACATCAAAAAACCATGTCATTTGTTCCTATATGAAATTGTTTAGCATGGACCAAATATGTTCATGAATGTTCTGGACAGAACTACAAGTTTTAAGGACCTTTTGGCATGGACCAAAGGTCTTACAGAAATTTTGGACAGAACCAGTTGTCTGCTGAGAGAGGTGAGGCTTATTACAGTGCTGCACTTGGAGGGGATTCAAGGTACAAGTAGAAAGATTAATACTAGTTAGGAGTATGCATAGTTCAGAGAAATAGGAGGAAGGTAGGTTATATGGGTGCAAATAATGAGCGATAGATATAGTGGTGAAAGTATGAGGCAATCACCTTCTGATTGCTTCTATTTTCCCAGTAAAAACAAGAATGAAAGAGGAGATTTTGGAATTTTAAGTAAAAGTGATAGTGTGCTTCAGTTGTCTGAGTGAGAGAGTGAATGGAAAGGGAACTGAGGATGCCACTAAGCAGGCCACCTAAGTTTAAGAATTTAAAATGAAACCAACCCAGAGAGTTGTGTATTTCTCTCTAGATACCAGCCAAAATTTAGTCTCTCAGGTACAGGCCTAGTGTAAGTAAAGAGTTAAACATTCAAATTTGTGATGGGTTTGGGGATGGCATATCAGTGTTTCCAGGGCAGCATGTGAGTCTAGATTGACAGGATCTAGATCACAAGAGATGGAGACTCAAGGGTTCCACTTAATATCTAAAAGCTCAGCAAGAAAGAGTAGGGTTCAAGGTAGGGCTCTATTCCTAGTGGGATTGGAGTGGGCCTCAAAGAAAATAAAACAGAAAGAACTAGAGTGAGCCTGAGAATATGTCCCAACTTGGTGGAATTTTTAATAACAACTAAGACAAGGGTAATGAGCATAGAACAAGCAATTTGTTCTGTTCTTTAGTATCCATGAAACTATCCTATACAAATAAGTATATTTATGCTTTCATATTCTTTGGGTGTGTATTCTTCTTTCCAACTTCAATAAAAGTCAAAATCTCTCTAGGAAGCTTCCTGAAGTTCTCAGAGTTCCTCTGTTTAACTCTGTCACTGCTACTTTTTATATCTATTTTGTCCTCATTTCATTGTTTGGAATCTTCCATTCCTCCTAAGACAGTGCTCCAGAGCCTCTTCCTAGCTTCATCTATTTAACCAGTGTCTTTCAGTGAAATAGTTGGCTAGTACTGATAAAGGGCCAAATGGACGAACACCTTAAAAAGATTTTCCCTCATTTGTAGGCATAGGAAAACTATCCAACAAATTTTAAACTGTTTTTTTTTCCTTGGAGTTTAATTATTTTATGGTAAGCATCACTAAAATACAAGTTTTACTTGGTTCATATGCAGCTTTGAGAAAGATTATTGATAGCTACAGATGTCTCATCTTACACCGCTGTAAAAATTGAACTTTTCTCCATCATTTAATGGGACTGGGGTGAATGGTCTAGTCTGGGTTTCAACAGAAAGTGCTTAATAAGTCAGTAAGCCTTTTGAAAAATATCTCGAAGGCCAACTTGCCTCCAGCATGCCCAAGACTCCAGAAACATGGCTCATGAAATGAAACTTCCCACATGCACTCAGTTAGTTAAAAACACCTCCTTGAATAAAGTTCCTGGAGAAGGAAATGGCAACCCACTCCAGTATTCTTGCCTGGAGAATCCTATGGACTTAGGAGCCTGGCAGGGTCACAAAGCGTTGGACACAACTGAGTGACTAACACTTTGAACCAAGTGCTGTGCCAAGCCAGGGCTTTGGCAGTAGAAAAAGAGGCCAGGAAAGGAACAGTGAAACAAATGCAACATGCTCCCTGATATATCAGCTTCATCTGTGTTTGTATTCTAGCAGTGGAAATAGCACAAGTATAAGAACATTTTATTTAGGATGAAATACATGACTTACATACTGGGAGATTTATCACCCTTTGTTTGGCTGAACCTCCATGTAGAATGTTAAAAATTCACTGCTGGGTAGCCAAGCAAAGTAGGAAGAGATCTGATTTAAAAGAAAAAAGTATCAATACATAAAGATTGAATTTCCCCCAGTTTCTCAAAGTTCCTGTAATGCTCTTTGGTTTTTCAAAATTATGTACATATGCCCAGTTCTTTCAAGTTCCTAGTGAGTAGTGCCAGACAAAGCTTAGAGCTTCAGAAAGTAAGATTTCTTCATATCATTTCTCCCTGTTGTCACACTCAGCTTCTGTGTCATCATAGGCACAGTCACATTACTTGAACCAATCAGAAATTTCCCTCAGGAATGAACTGGTCATCATTACCAGGCTCCGATAAGTTTGTGTCTTCTCTTTGATGGTCTACTCAGATCTACTCTGAGTATTTTACTCAGCTAATGTCTCCTCACAATTAAAGTATCTAAGCCCTCACCAGGGTATTCTTGACATCCACAGGAGGAATTTCCCAGGTTCATTTCTATTCTCTCTAGTAGGTAGCCTGTTCTAGTATCTTCTCTTTTCCAGCTTCCTGCCCTTTATGAGAAGAACATTGACTCCTGTTTTAAAAATGATATTGTATCCCTCCTTCCATCATAACACCATTATAAGGTAATATGACTCCTTTACACCTCTTTGCACAAGATTGCTGGTGAAAGAGTCCTATTGTCAATCCAAAGAGACCATCATAAAAGAAAATCCTCTAATCTATGTAACAAATCACAACTTTTGATAAGCATCATGGAATATGTACCATGATCAGCACATGAAAAATTACTATAAGAACATGTAGGAACAATTGTTGATGACAGGGAAAGGCCCAGAAGGCTTCACGGGAAAGATATCCCAGCATAATGAATAAAAATTAAACTACTCATCATGAAAGAGACAAAAGAAGGAATAAGTATACAGAGGGACACGTTCTCAAGTAACAGATAGTACAGTTTTCAGGTTAGACAAATAAATGTAGCAGATAAGGTGATAAAAGATAGATGATGGTTACACGATTCAGTTCAGTTCAGTCACTCAGTCGTGTCCAACTCTTTGCGACCCCATGAACCGCAGCACGTCAGGGTCCCTGTCCATCACCAACTCCTGGAGTCTACCCAAACCCATGTCCATTGCATCAGTGATGCCATCCAACCATCTCATCCTCTGTCATCCCCTTCTCCTCCTGCCCTCAATCTTTCCCAGTATCAGGGTCCTTTCAAATGAGTCAGCTCCTCACATCAAGTGGCCAAAGTATTGGAGCTTCAGCTTTAACATCAGTCCTTCCAATGAACACCCAGGACTGTTCTCCTTTAGGATGGACTGGTTGGATCACCTTGCAGTCCAAGGGACTCTCAAGAGTCTTCTCCAACAACAGAGTTCAGAAGCATCAATGCTTCGGTGCTCAGCTTTCTTTATAGTCCAACTCTCACACATGACTACTGGAAAAACCATAGCCTTGATTAGATGGACCTTTGTTGGCAAAGTAATATCTCTGCTTTATAATATGCTGTCTAGGTTGGTCATAACTTTCTTTCCAAGGAGTAAGCATCTTTTAATTTCATGGCTGCAATCACAATCTACAGTGATTTTGGAGCCCCCCAAAATAAAGTCTGACACTGTTTCCACTGTTTCCCCATCTATTTCCCATGAAGTGATGGGACCAGATGCCATGATCTTCGTTTTCTGAATGTTGAGCTTTAAGCCAACTTTTTCACTCTCCTCTTTCACTTTCATCCAGAGGTTCTTTAGTTCTTCTTCACTTTCTGCCATAAGGGTGGTGTCATCTGCATATCTCAGGTTATTGACATTTCTCCCAGAAATCTTGATTCCAACTTGTGCTTTCTCCAGCCCAGCGTTTCTCATGATGTACTCTGCATATAAGTTAAATAAGCAGGGTGACAATATACAGCCTTGACATACTCCTTTTCCTATTTGGAACCAGTCTGTTGTTTCATGTCCAGTTCTAACTGTTACTTCCTGACCTGCATACAGGTTTCTCAAGAGGCAGGTCAGGTGGTCTGGTATTCCCATCTTTTTAAGAATTTTCCACAGTTTATTGTGATCCACACAATCAAAGGCTTTGGCATAGTCAATAGAGCAGAAATAGATGTTTTTCTGGAGCTCTCTTGCTTTTTATATGATCCAGCAAATGTTGGCAATTTGATCTCTGGTTCCTCTGCCTTTTCTAAAAGCAGCTTGAACATCTGGAAGTTCACGGTTCACATATTGCTGAAGCCTGGCTTGGAGAATTTTGAGCATTACTTTACTAGCATGTGAGATGAGTGCAATGATTAGAAGACTTGAATTCGGACTTTAAATCTCTCTGATAACCTGAAAGAACAGGGTTTATTGTCATCATCATTTTATGTTGAGAAGCATAATGTTGTAGAAGGCACAAAAGATCTAAGATTTACTCTTGGTTCTGTCTCTAGCTAGCTGTATGAAGTAAAAAAAATTAATTTAACTCAGTTTACACCACATATGTACAAAGGAGTTAAGCTGAATGGCCTTTAAAGGTGCATCTTGATCTGGCACAATGTGGTTGAAAAAATGGCTTATTCCCCTTGGTCAATCATATATGTGACATCTATGTACAGTCCATATTAAATAGTTCTGAAGGTTTTAAGCTAATAACTTTAATTTATTTTTAAAAATCATTGATTATTAATAACATCTTAGACTCTCCCTATGACCATGGGCTACAGAGGATTCTCTGGGGGAAAAATTAAATTAGCCCAACTGTTTGAAACTAGGTGAGAATTATTTTGTAAAGCAAAAGAAACACAAAAACCAGGGAATATCTACTACCTCCTTATAACTCAGAAAAAGTAAAAAAAGAAAGGTCCAGTGGAAAAGGGAGACAAAGTAGGCCAATATTAGAAAGATAATGTGGATTTCTATCTTGAGACTGTGAAATGAACTCAATTATTTACCTATTTCAATGCCAAAATTTCCATTGAAATAGAAAAAAAAAAGAAACAAAAAAGTACAAGTAGGGGAACCATCATTAGACCAGAAGCACTGAAGAATTTCTGCAAGATATAAAATAAGTATAATAGTGATGGTAAAACTAGCACATAGACTATGCAATGTAAAATAGAAAGAGGAGAAAGACAACTATTGCAGAGGTAAGAGACATTGTTTACAATGGTGCTTCAAAGAAACTCCAAGCTTTATGGAACCAAAACCAGGTCATAGAAAAATCATCATGGTGATAAAATATTGTAGAACAGTGGAAATAAACATCAAAACATCCCCAACACCAAGTTGTGTATAAACAGTACCTGAATACAGTATTTTGACCCTCTTATCAGTTATCAGTTTTAAAAACATGGAATATTGTAAAGTAAAAAAATAATAAGAATAAGTTTTTTTAAAAAAAGAAAAAAAAACACGGAATATATTCCATGATGAGCTTATGTGTATTGGGACTAGAGTGATATCATCAAATCACACAACAAAAAAAATGGGAGTGTGTAGGAAAAATACAGCTCTACATAGGAGTTAAATACACTAAAATGTTCCACTGCAAGATGAAGACTTCCTTACTTTGGCAATAATAACAATCCCTGGCTTGCCTAGCAGTTTCATACCAAAGCACTCTGGAGAAAAGCCTGTCAACATATCCTCCCACTTGTACACAGGGAAAATTACTCAATTTTCCATTCAGTGAAGTTTATTAAGACAATGTACTCTCCATAATTGCTGAAGAAACCCTTATCTGTTGCTAATGATGAACCAAGACCTTTTTTGGTGAATATGAATAGGCAATCAAGAATCACCAAGTATTTGAAGAAATCATAGTAATAAAAGTGAACAAATTGAATGATTTTCCCCAGTAAAAAGATAATTTTTAAAAGGCTTTAAAATGAGTTAATTTAACAACCTCAGAGAAAGTCAATAGCATATCAAAAAAATAAAGCAAGAACACATGGCTATGAAAATGCATCAATCTGATCTCTAAGAAATTAAAATATTTATTGTTAAAAATATTAAAATCTCAAAATAAAGGAACATCAAGGAAAAATAAGATGGCTACAAATTAGTGATTTGGAAGACTTAGCTAGAATATTCTCCTAGAAATCTCTAAGAAAGTAAAATATTATAACAATCAACACAAAAACAATAGATGAAATATATTGTTTGATTAAGCCTATAACAATTTAAAAATACTCTTTAATTAAAAACATTCTTACAGATAAATCTTCAGGTCAAGATGTCTTTGGCAAATTCAAATATTTAAAGAAGAAATAAGGTCAATATTTCAAAACATCTTCCTGCAAAGAGAAAATGAGGAAATACTTCAACTCATGTTATAAGGTCAATATAATCTTACTACTAAACCTGATATAAAAAAGAGTAAGGAAAAGAGAAATACAGGTGATTCTTTCTTATAAATATAGATGCAATAATCTTAAACAAAAGACTAGCAAACTGAAGAAAGAAATATATTATAAAGATAAAACATCATAAGCAAGTTAGGCCTATTTCAGAAATGAAAGAGTGGCTAAAATTTTTTAATCAATGTAACTCATCACATTAACAAAATAAAAGAGAAAAAATCATATAACATTTCAATAGTTGGAGAAATACTGTTCCATTGATGATAAAAAGTCTAAAAAGTCTATGAATGGATAGGAACTTCTTTAATCTGATGAAAAGTAGTTACAAATAAATCTATAACAAACATCATAATTAGTAGTGGGGATAAATTAGCTCTAGACTAAAGGCTGTTCTGGACTTGCTTAATAAAGCTGAAACACAAAGCTTGAATAGATTAAAAATTTTCTAAGTAATTTACCTATTTCACAGAACAAAGCACAAAAATATTTAAGGGAATACACAAACAATTCAACACATACAACAATTTACAACACAATATCTGGCATTCAATAAAAATTACCAGGCATGTAAAGAAATAGGAAAATATAATCTATAATGAGAAAAATAACTCCACTGAAAAAGAACCATTAATGACACAGATGATAGAATTAGTAGACAAAGATGATAAAATAACAATTATAAATAAATAATATATTTACAAAAAGGTAGAGAAGAACATGAACATGATGAGGAAAGAAATAAAAGATATAAAAAGGCCCAAATTAAAATTCTAGGGAAAAATATATTTTAGATGGGAAATCATTGGTTTTGGTTAGCAACAGACTAGACATTGTAGAAAAACCTATAAACCATTAAGCATAGCAATAGAAACTATCCAAAATAAAACAGAGAAAGGATACTTTTATTTTTTTTTTTGAAAGGATACTTTTAAAAATGAATAAAATGTCAGTGAGCTGTTGGACAACAGCAAGTGACTTAATATATGTTTAACTGGAAACTGAGAAGTGAGTGGAATTATTTAAAAAAAACAGTGGCCAAAATTTACAAATTTGTTAGAAAATATAAACTCAGAGGTCCAAGATTAATATTAAAAGATGGAGTTCTGAAAGATGGAAAACTTAGCTTGAGAATTCCAACTTGGCACAATTCTATTCTAATGTTAACTTATCAGATTACTTTGGAGCATCAGATAATACTACCATCATAAGTTAAGATTCTTGGTATTTGAAAGTCTGTTAGATGCCACTAAGAAAATAGAGATGAGTTTCCTTTCTGAAAGCTTTTGCTATAGTATCATAGAATACAACCAGGTGCTTTGTTACTTAAAATTACACAGTTGTAAATTTTAAAACTTAAGGAAATGGCAGGTGATGTCCTTTAAAACCCTCACCTGTTTAGATTGGACCTAACATAATTCTTCCTTTTTCTTAAAAAAAAAAAAAAAAAAAAAAAAAACCAACAAAGACTTATAGCTCAATACTCTTTTTTTTTCTAATTTGCTGCTGATAAGGTATATGAATTTAACAGTCTGTGTGAGCTACATGCTACTTACTGAAGAGCTTATGAAGTGTCAAATACAGTTAAAAGTAAGGGGAAAAATGATAATTATTTAAATAAAAAATGACAACATAATGATTGTGCGACTTAAAACATATGTAGTAGAAGTAAAATATGCAACAAAAAGGAGCACAAAGACTTAAGGAGAGAAATGAAAATATATCTCTGTGGGGTTCTTATACTACATAAAAAGTGGTATTATATTTTTTTAAGGTAAGACTTCTATTCAGCATTGAGCTGGAGATACTATCCAGTGCAATAAGAATAAATGTAGGGCAAAAAAAGCATGGGGCTTGAAAAGGAAAAGATAAATTTTTATTTATTAGCAGTAGACATAATCATCTATGTATAAAATCTTAGAGAATCACAAATAAGCTACTAGAACTAACATGCAAATTATGAAAAATTTAGAAAGTATATGAGGTCAACATACAAGATGAAATGCATTTCTATATGCTAGCTATATTCAGAAATTGACATTATTTTATTAAAATTACCATTTATAATGTTATCCAAAAGATGAAAGACTAAATATTTCTGAATAGCATCCATAAATGTTCAAATGAAAATGAAAAATTTGACATAGATTTTCATGATATGAAAAACAGAGTTTAGAAACCAAAGACTAAAATAAAGGGAGAGCTAAACTATATTCACAGATCAGAAGCTTTATTATTGTTAATATTGTTTCTATAGATTCAATCCAATGCCAATCAAAAACTCAGCAATTTCATAGAAGCTGACAAACTGGTTCTAAAATTCATATGAAAATACAAGGAATGTAAAATAACCTAAACAATTTTGAAAAAGAAAAGAGTAGTGATAGTTATTTAAAGAGAGTATAGAAGCAATATAAATATAAATATATAGATCAATGAAACACAGTGAAGTGCGTAGAAATAGACCCACACATGTGTGGCCAATTAATGTACAGAATAATGAAAATGCAGTTAAGTGGGGAAAGGATAATCATTTTGATAATTGGTACTGGAATAATTAAATATCCATATGCAAAATAAAGAACTTTGACCATGACCTCTCACCATATAAAACAATTTACTTGAAATCAATCACTGAACTAAATGTGAGAGCTAAAACTAGAAATGTTCTAGAATAAAACTTAAAAAAATTTTTGAGTGACTTTGGATCAGGAAAATATTTTTTAAATAGGACACAACAACCACAAAATATAAAAGAAAAAATGATGAATCGGACTTCATTGAAAGTAAAGGCTTTTTCTTTTCCAAGTGAAGTGAAGTCGCTCAGTCATATCCGACTCTTTGCAATCCCATGGACTGTAGCCCACCAGCCTCCTCCATCCATAAGATTCTCCAGGCAAGAATACTGGAGTGGGTTTCCAAAGACACTGTTAAGAAAATGAAAAGGTAAGCCCCAAACTGATCTTTTTTTCAAAATATTTATCTGAAAAGGGATTTTATAGAGAGAGTAAATCAAACTCTTACACCTGAAGAATAAAAAGGCAAACAGCCTAAATTTTTAATGGGCAAAAATTTAAGCTCTCACTTTACCAAATATGCATGAATCTCATAAATTTAATATTGAGTAAAAGAAGCAAAAACCAATACAATAAAATATAGGCACTGTGATTGCATTTATATAATGGTCTAAAAACAAGTACAGCTATACAATATTGTGTAGGGATGGACGTATAGGTGGTAAAACTATAATAAAAACAAAGGCATTCTAATCACAAAATTCAAGATATCAGTTTCCTCTATGAAGGAATTAGTGCCAAAGATTTCCAAGGGACACACAGTGGGCCTTTAGGGTGCTGGTAATGTTCTATTTCTTGAGCTGAATCATAACTACACAGGTGTTTGCTTTATAAACACAGGTGTTTACTTTTTATAAAATTGATGAAAAGAAAAATTTTAAGTAACCACAGGTAAAGTAAAAATAGGAAGTGAAAATTACCAGCCACTTGAGAATAAAAATGGAATAAGGAAACTTAATAAATATATCAAAAATGAACAGAGAGTGGTATCCCAGAAAATGGCAGGATAGGGAAATCCATGGCCCCCTTATTCCACAAATGTGACAGATAAACTGGCCAAAACCTCAGAATCAACTTTTTGGGACTCTGGAAAATAGTAAAAAACTTACAACAGCCAGAGGAAATTTTTCTTTTAAATCAACCATACTTTATTTAATTTATTTTTTAAAATAGGAAAATATGATAGCACATTTACAGAAGACTTGGAAAATACAGAACAAAGTACATATAGTTCCACTATATATTACCATTGTTTAAGTAGATATATGAAGACTTTTACTTGGAGTTTCAATGTCATATTCTCAGAAATAAATAGAATGAATGTATAGAGAATTAGAAGAATATAGTAGACCTGAAAAGCAGTATGAACCAATTCAACATAATTAAGATGTATATAATTTTCACACAACAGTGGGATACAAATTCTATCCAAGTTCCCATAGACTATAAACTAGGAGATACTGGAACATATCCAGAGACATAGGAAGCCAGAAGAAATTTTAATGAAGAAAGAAGGGGCTACATTGCACTAAGAGAATGCTATGACTCTTTGAATGCCTCCCCATCTTCCATCCCCAGATAAAGAAGTGACCATGAAAATGACAGTCCACATTCTTGAGGAAGGTTTACTAATGCCAAAAGGAACACTATGTACTTTATTCTCAAAGAATTGTTGCTGTGTGTTTGTTTCAAACTCTGTCATCATCCTAAAGGACCAGTGCAAGGACTTGTCCTTGTTTCAACTGACTTGCAGCTTTCCCAGGGCTGGGGAGGATTCCCAAGTGGCATTTACAGAAAGTAAAAACAAAATAGGCCAAAGGAACCTGGAGCAAGAAATAACAGTAGGCATTAGCAATAAGCTGGAAACCATGGTCAGGAGAAGGTTGGGAAAGGAGATATGGGAGTGGGAATAATGACATTTAAATCTTCTGCATATAGCTGGAAATCAAGAAAGCCACAGACATGCCTAGGGCTGAACATATGCTCAGAAAAGGCCTGAGAAGATGCTAAAATTTCACCTCTGAGTGACTTTCAGACTACATGCAAAAATGAAGTAAATGTTAAAGTAGACTTCTAAATGACCTGGCTAAATGTTAAAAGAGTCCCACAACACAGAGTCAACCTTCTACAACTAAAGAGACTCTTTTTTTTTTCCTTTTTGGTATTTTTGCTTTTATTTTTTAGCTCCAGGCATTTAAAGAATCACTATCTAATCACAAAGCTAATGAAATATAGATTTCTCATCACAGCACTGTTTATGATAGCCAGGGCAGGAAAGCAACCTAGATGTCCATCAGCAGACAAATGGATTAGAAAGCTGTGGTACATATACACAACGAAGTATTACTCAGCCATTAAAAAGAATACATTTGAATCAGTTCTAATGAGGTGGATGAAACTGGAGCCTATTATACAGAGTGAAGTAAGCCAGAAAGAAAAACACCCAGTAGTCATCTATGGATGTGAGAGTTGGACTGTGAAGAAAGCTGAGTGCCAAACAATTGATGCTTTTGAACTGTGGTGTTGGAGAAGACTCTTGAGAGTCCTTGAACTACAAGGAGATTCAACCAGTCCATCCTAAAGGAGATCAGTCCTGGGTGTTCTTTGGAAGGAATGATGCTAAAGCTGAAACTCCAGTACTTTGGCCACCTCATGCAAAGAGTTGACTCATTGGAAAAGACTCTGATGCTAGGTGGGACTGGGGGCAGGAGGAGAAGGGGACGACAGGGGATGAGATGGCTGGATGGCGTCACCGACTTGATGGACATGAGTTTGAGTGAACTCCAGGAGTTGGTGATGGACAGGGAGGCCTGGCGTGCTGCAGTTCATGGGGTCTCAAAGAGTTGGACACAACTGAGCAACTGAACTGAACTGAACTGAACGCATATATATGGAATTTAGAAAGATAGTAACGATAACCCTGTATGCAAGACAGCAAAAGAGACACAGATGTATAGAACAGTCTTTTGGACTCTGTGGGAGAGGGTGAGGGCGGGATGATTTGGGAGAATGGCATTCAAACATGTATAATATCATATGTGAAATGAATCACCAGACCAGGCTTGATACATGATATAGGATGCTCAGGGCTGGTGCACTGGGATGACCCAGAGGGATGGTATGGGGAGAGAGGTGGGAAGGGGGTTCAGGATGGGGAACATGTGTACACCCGTGGTGGATTCATGTTGATGTATGGCAAAGCCAATACAATATTGTAATGTAATTAGCCTCCAATTAAAATAAATAAATTTATATTTAAAAAAGAAATTAGATTTCCATGACCATGCAAGACAAAGAATACAAACTTTATAAAAATAATTTAGAAGAGTCACTAAACAAAGTACAGCCCACATGAAGAAGAAACAACAATCCTAAGAAAGAAAGATAACCTTATTTTCAGAGTTGTAACATTATAGTACTTAAAATATACTATTTTAACCAAAAAAAAAAGACAAGCAAAAAGAAAAGAAAATATAGCCCATTCACAAGAAAAATGGAAATTAACAGAAACTGTCTTTCAAGAAACCCAGACATATGTAAAATAGATAGCCAGTGGGAATTTGCTATATGATGCAGGGAGCTCAAACCCAGTGCTCTGTGACAATGTAGAGGGGTTGGAATGGGGTGGGAGGGGACATGTGTATACCTATGGCTGATTCGTGTTGATGTATGGCAGAAACCAACACATTATTGTAAAACAATTATCCCCCAATTAAAAATAAATTAATTTAATTTAAAGAAAGAAACCCGGGCATGGACTTGGTAAACAAATACATTAAATCAGCTGTTTAAAATATGATAAAAGAGCTGCAGGAAATCAATAAATTGATCTCTCACCAAATAGAGAATATCAATAAAGACTGGGAAGTTATAAAAAGGAACCACATGGAAATTCTAGCCTTGAAAAATGTAATAACTGCACTGAAAATTTTACTAGAGCGGTTCAATAGTAGATTTGACCAGGCAGAAGAAAGAATCAATAAGCTTAAAGATATGCCAATGAGATCTTCCAGTCTGAAGAGCAGAAAGACAAAAGAATGAAAAAAGTGAACAGAGCCTAAAAGACCCATGAGATAACATCAAGTATACCAACACTTGCATAATGAAAACCTCAGAAGGAGAGAAGACAGAGAAAGAGAAACAAAGATTATTTACAGATATAATAGCCCAAAATTAATCAAATTTGAGGAAAGGCATAAATCTACACATCTCAGAAGTTTAAAAAACTACAAGCAGGATAAACTCAAAGAGACATCAATGGAAATCCATTATAATGAAGTTGTTGAAAGTCAAATACATAGAATCTTGAAAGCTGCTCGAGATAATTTACTCTTGTAAAAATGATCCTCAGTAGGATTAACAGACTGTTAAATTCAGAAACCATGGAAGCCAGAAGGAAGTGGTCCAGCATATTTATATTGATGAAAATAAAAATTTGTCAACAAAATTCTGTTTCCAATAAAACTGTTCTTCTATGAAGGAAATGAAGGAAAAATTAAGATAGTCTCATATAAAGAAAAGCTAAACTAAGGAAGTTCAAAACTTGTAGATCTGCCCTATAAGAAATACCAAAGGGAGGCTTCCAAACTGAATGGAAAGGACACTACAAAGCAACTGAAAGCCTTATGAAAAATGAAAAACAATGTAAAGCTACTATATAGGGAAATAGAAAACACAGTATTATTGCTACTTTGGTTTCCAAGTCTTTTTTTTTTTTCCTGTACTACTTAAAAGACAAATGCTTAAAACAATAATTTTAAGTCTATATAAGTGAGCACACAATGTAAAAAGGCATGATTTGTGAAAGAAACAATATAAGAAAGGAGACTTGAGGTGTGAATGAGCAAAGATTTGTATACTATTAAAACCAAGTTGGCATTAATTCAAATTTGATAGTTACAAAGCTAAGATGTTAATTGTAAATGCCAGGGGAGGTTACAATTTATCTTAGTGTAACCAATAAGATAAAAACTAAAAAAAAAAAAAAAAAAATGCAGCAAAGGAAATGAAGAGAGAATCAAAATGATAGAAAGAAAGGAATAATTAATGACAAAATATGGCATTTATGGATGAATTAAGAGAAAAAAGGACATAAGTAAAATATAGAGAAAACCATGAAATGACAAGAGTAAGTAACCACTTATCAGTTATTACTTTAAATTTAAATGAATTAAACTCTCCAATTCAAAGATTAGGCATTGGTTTAACAAAATTTTTAAAAACATGATCTAATTATATACACTGTCTACAAAAGGCTCCCTTTAGAGGCACAGACACAATAGATCAGAAGTGAAAAAATGAAACATATTTCATTCTTGAAACATTTCAAACATTCTTGAAATGAAATGAATTTCATTCATGAAATGAAACATTTCATGCAAATAGTAAGAAAAAAAGAGGCCTGAGATGGCTCTAATATATCAAAGAAAATATATTTTAACCCCCCAAAATTTAAGAGATAAACAAGAATACCATATATTGATAAAATGGTCAATTCACAAGTAAGTTATAACAATAATAAACATGGACATGTATAAAAGCTGACAGAACTGAAGGGAGGAATAGACAGCTCAATAGAAATAGTTGTAGATATCAACAGCTCAATTTCAATAATGGATAGAAATAAAAAGAAAACCAATAATGAAATAGAGGACTTGGACAAATCTATGAACCAACTATACCTAACAGACATACATAGAACATTTATCCCTTAGCAGAAGAATGCTCATTTTTCCCAAGTGCATATAGAATATTTTCCATGTTAGAAAATATATTAGGCCACAAAACAAGTCTCAACACATTTCTTAAAAATTAAATCATACAAAATATCTTCTCTGACCACAACAGAATAAAAATAAAAATCAATAACAGGAGGAAAATAGGAAAATTTACAAATATGTGAAAATTAAACAATACACAAAGAATCAAAAACACTCCCAACAAACAAGTCCAGAACCAGATGGCTTCACAGGTGAATTCTACCTTTATAGAAGAGTTAACACCTATCCTTATGAAACTATAAGGAATACTTCCAAACTCATTCTATGAGGTACTATCACCCTGACACCAAAGCCAGACAAAGATAGCACAAAGAAAGAAAACCACAAGCTGTATCACTATGTCTATGATAAACATAGACACAAAAATTCTCAATTAAATACTAGCAAACCAAATTCAACAATACATTAAAGGATCAAAAAACACGACCAAGTGGGAATTATCCCAGGGAAGCAAGGATTTTTTAGTATCTGCAAATCTGTGTGATACACCACATTAACATACTGAAGAATAAAAACCATACAATCATCTCAATAGATAAATAAAAAGCTTTTAATAAAATTCAACACCCATTTATAATAACTCTACAGAAAGTGGGTATAGAGGGAACATACCTCTCAACATAATAAAGACAATATATGACAAACCCACAGCTAACATCATAGTCAACAGTGAAAAGCTGAAATCATTTCCTCTAGAATCAGGAATAAGACAAGGATATTCAATGTCACCACATCTATTCAACATAGTTTTGGAAGTCCTAGCCACAACAATCTGAGGAGAAAAAGAAATAGAAGGAATGCAAATTGGAAAAGAAGGAGTAAAACTGTCACTGTTTTCAGGTGACATGATTCTATACATAGAAAATCCTAAAGATGTTACCAGAAAACTACTAGAGTTTACAATGAATCTGGTAAAGCTGAAGGATATAAAATCAATACACAAAAATCTGTTGCATTTCTATACACTAATAATGAAATATCAGAAATAAAATTTAAGGAAACAACTCCATTTACCATTATATTACAAAGAATAAAATACCTAGGGCTTCCCTTGTAGCTCAGTTGGTAAAGAATCTGCCTGCAGTGCAGGAGACCCGGGTTCGATTCCTGGGTTGGAAAGATCCCCTGGAGAAGGAAATGGCAACCCACTCCAGTATCCTTGCCTGGAAAATCTCATGGACAGAGGGCTGCAGTCCATGGGGTCACAAAGAGCTGGGCATGTCTGAGCGACTAACAGTTACTTAACACACTTAGGAATAAACCCATGTAAGGAGGCAAAAGACTTGTACACAGAAAACTATAAGACACTGATGAAAGAAATCAAATATGACACCAACAGAAGGAAAAACTTGTCATGATCTTGTACTAAAAGAAAAAATATTGTCAAAATGACTCTACTACCTAAGGTTGCAGTCCATATCAAATTACCTAATAGCATTTTTTGGAGATCTAGAACAAAACATCTTAAAATTTGTATGGAAACAGAAAAGATCCTTAATAGTCAAAGCAATCTTGAGAAAGAAAAGCAGAGCTGGAGAAATCAGTCTCCCTGACTTCAGACTCTACTATACAGCTACAGTAGTCAAAACAGTGTGATACTGGCACAAAGACAGACTTATGGATTAGTGAAACAGGATAGAAAGCCCAGAAATAAACCTGTGCACCTAATGTCAATTACTCTACCACAAAGGAGGCAAGAATATGCAATGGAAAAAAGACAACCTCTTCAATCAGTTGTGCTGGGAAAACTGGACAGTTACATGTAAAACAATGAAATTAGAACATTCTCTAATACTGTACACAAAAATAAACTCAAAATGGCTTAAAGACCTAAATGTCAGACCAGATACTATAAAACTCTTAGAGGAAAACAGGCAGAACACTGTGACATAAATCGCAGCAAGATCTTTTTTGACTCACCTTCTAGAGTAATGAAAATAAAAGCAAAAATAAACAAATGGGACCTAATTAAAATTAAAAGCTTTTGCACAGCAAAGGAAACCATAAACAAAATGAAAAGACGACCCTCAAAATGAGAGAAAATATTTGCAAACAAAGTGACCAACAAGGGATTAATCTCCAAACTATACAAACAGCTCATGCAGCTCAATAGCAAACAAATAAACAAACAATCCAATCAAAAAATGGGAAGAAGATCTAAATAGACATTTCTCCAAAGAAGACATACAAATGGCATACAAAAGACATACAGATGGCAAATAGGCACATGAAAGGATGTTAAACATCACTAATTACTAGAAAAATGCAAATGAAAACTACAATAATTGGGGTGGGTGGGTGGGAGGCAGGCTCCAGAGGGAGGAGATATATATATGCTTATGGATGATTTGTGTTGTTGTACAATAGAAACCAACACAACACTGTAAAGCAATTACCCTCCAATTAAAGAAAAAAACAAAACACAATGACCTATCACTTCACACTGGTCAGAATGGCCATCATCAAAAAGTTTATAAACTTTTTAAGCATATAGGATTGTTGTTATCATCTTGGATGGGGAGGGAGGTGGGAGGGGGTTTCAGAATGGTGGGGGTGCATGTGTGCCCATGGCTGATTCCTGTCAATGTGTGGCAGGGGCCACCACAGTGATGTGAAGTGATTGTATAAGTGATTGTCCTCCAGTTAAAATAAATAAATTTAAAAAGTTTTTAAGTTATAAACAACAAATTCTGGAGAGAGTGTAGAGAAAATGGAACTTTCCTATACTGTTGGTGGGAATGTAAATTGGTGGGCCAATATGGAGAACAGTATGGAGGTTCCTTACCAAAAACAACAACAACAACAACAACAACAAACTAAAAATAGAGCTACCATATGATTTAGCAATCCCACTCCTGGGCATATACCCAGAGAAAACCATACTTTGAAAAGATACATGCACCACAATATTCATTGTCATTGCAGCACTATTTACAATAGCCAAGACACAGAAGCAGCCTAAATGTCCATCAGCAGATGAATGGATAAAGATAAAGATGTGGTACATATATGTAATGGAATATTGCTCAGCCATAAAAAGAATGAAATAATGTCATTTGTAGCAACATGAAGAGACCTAGAGCTTATCATACTTAGTCAAGTAAGTCAGCAAAAGACAAATACTGTATCACTTGTACATGGAATTGAATAAATGATGTAAATCAACTTATTTACAAAACAGGCTCACAGACATAGAAAATAAACTTCTGGTTACTAAAGGGGAAAGACGGAGGTAGAGATAAATTGGGAGATTGGGATTGACATATATACACTACTGTATATAAAATAAATAACTGAAAAGCACCTACTGTATAGCACGGGGAATGTCTCAACACTCTGTAATAACCTATGTGGGAAAAGAATTTGGAAAAGAATGGATATATGTATATGTATGGCTGAATCACTTTGCTGTACACCTGAAACTAACACAACATTGTAAATCAACTACACTTCGATATAAAACGAAAAAAATTTAAAAACTCAAGTAAGTTCTCTTTACTAATGCACACACACACACATATGTGTATATATATATACATATATATACATATATATACATATATATACACATATATATACGTATATATATATGACAGAACCAAAAGAAAAAATCTGCTTAGAGATATGTACTTCATTTCCACATAGAAAGACAGTATTGTAAAAATGTAACTTCCACCCAAAGCAATCTGTAAGTTTAATTCACTCCCAGTAATTACCTCAACTATATTATTTATAGAACTGAGCATATATTTGATTTGTATGGTTTATTTCTTCTGAAAATTCTGAAAATAAAAAGGAGGTATTTGCCAAGTATCTGTACTAAAACATTATGGTTGACATTGGGATGAAAATAAACTAGTATAAGCAACAATAACAGTAATAATAACTAGCATTTATATATCACTAGTATGCTAAATACACTGTTTTAATGCTTTCTAGCATCAGACTTTACTTCCATCATCAGTCACATCCATAACTGGGTGTTGTTTTTGCTTTGGCTCCATGTCTCCATTCTTTCTGGAATTAGTTCTCCACTGATCTCCAGTAGCATATTGGGCACCTACTGACATGGGGAGTTCATCTTTCAGTGTCCTATCTTTTGCCTTTTCATACTGTTCATGGGGTTCTCAAGACAAGAATACTGAAGTGGTTTGCCATTCCCTTCTCCAGGGGACCACATTTTGTCAGAACTCTCCACTATGACCTGTCCATCCTGGGTGGCCCTACAGGGCATGGCTCATACTTTCCTTGAGTTAGACAAGGCTGTGGTCCATGTGATCAGATTGGTTAGTTTTCTGTGATTGTGGTTTTCAGTCTATCTGCCCTCTGATGGAGAAGGATAAGAGGCTTATAGAAGCTTCCTGATGGGAGAGACTGACTGTCAAATTCAGACTTAAATTGAAGAAAGTAGGGAAAACCACTAGACCATTCAGATATGACCTAAATCAAATCCCTTATGACTATACAGGACAAGTGAGAAATAGATTCCAGGGATTAGATCTGATAGACAGAGTACCTGAGGAACTATGGGTAGAGTTTTGTGACATTGTACAGGAGACAGGGATCAAGACCATTCCCAAGAAAGAGAAATGCAAAAAGGCAAAATGGTTGTCTGAGGAGGCCTTACAAATAGCTATGAAAACAACAGAAGTGAAAAGCAAAGAAGAAAATGAAAGATATGCCCATTTGAACGCACAGTTCCAAAGAATAGCAAGGAGAGAGAAGAAAGCCTTCTTCAGTGAGCAGTGCAAAGAAATAGCGGAAAACAATAGAATGGGAAAGACCAGAGATCTCAAGAAAATTGGAGATACCAAGGGAAATTTTCATACAAAGATGGGCTCAATAAAGGACAGAATTGGTATGGACCTAACAGAAGCAGAAGATATTAAGAAGAGGTGGCAAGAATACACAGAACTATACAAAAAAGGTCATCATGACCCAGATTATCACAATGGTGTGATCACTCACCTAGAGCCAGACATCCTGGAATGTGAAGTCAAAGGGGCCTTAGGAAGCATCACTATGACCAATGCTAGGGGAGGTGATGGAATTCCAGTTGAGCTGTTTCAAATCCTGAAACATGATGCTGTCAAAGTGCTGCACTCAATGTGCCAGCAAATTTGGAAAACTCAGCAGTGGCCACTGGACTGGAAAAGGTCAGTTTTCATTCCAATCCCAAAGAAAGGCAATGCCAAAGAATGCTCAAACTACCACACAATGGCAATCATCTCACACGCTGGCAAAGTAAAGCTCAAAATTCTCCAAGCCAGGCTTCAGCAGTATGTGAACTATGTACATCCAGATGTTCAAGCTGAATTTAGAAAAGGCAGAGGACCAAAGATCAAATTGCCAGCATCTGTTGGATCATGGAAAAAGCAAGAGAGTTCCAGAAAAACATCTATTTCTGCTTTATTGAATATGTCAAAGCCTTTGACTGTGTGAATCACAAAAAACTGTGGAAAAATTCTGAAAGAGATGAGAATACCAGAACACCTAATCTGCCTCCTGAGAAGTCTGTATGCCAGTCAAGAAGCAACAGTTAGAACTGGACATGGAAAAACAGACTGGTTCCAAATAGGGAAATGAGTACGTCAAGGCTGTATATTGTCACCCTGCTTATTTAACTTATATGCAGATTACATCATGAGAAATGCTGGGCTGGAAGAAGCACAAGCTGGAGTCAAGATTGCCAGGAGAAATATCAGTAACCTCAGATATGCAGATGATACCACCCTTATCGCAGAAAGTGAAGAACTAAAGAGCCCCTTGATGAAAATGAAAGAGAAGAGTGAAAAAGTTGGCTTAAAGCTCAACATTCAGAAAACTAAGATCATGGCATCTGTCCCATCACTTCATGGGAAATAGATGGGGAAACAGTGGAAACAGTGGCTGACTTTATTTTTCTGGGCTCCAAAATCACTGTAGATGGTGATTGCAGCCATGAAATTAAAAGACACTTACTCCTTGGAAGGAAAGTTTTGACCAACATAAACAGCATATTAAAAAGCAGAGACATTACTTTGCCAACAAAGGTCCATCTAGTCAAGGCTATGGTTTTTCCACTGGTCATGTATGGATATGAGAGTTGTACTATAAAGAAAGGTGAGCACAGAAAAATTGATGCTTTTGAACTGTGGTGTTGGAGAAGACTCTTGAGAGTTCCTTGGACTTCAAGGCAATCCAACCAGTTCATCCTAAAGGAGATCAGTCCTGGGTGTTCATTGGAAGGACTGATGTTGAAGCTGAAAGTTCAATACTTTGGCCACCTGATGCGAAGTGCTGACTCATTGGAAAAGACCCTGATGCTGCGAAAGATTGAGGGCAGGAGGAGAAGGGAACAAGAGAGGATGAGATGGTTGGATGGCGTCACCGACTCAATGCACATGGGTTTGGGTGGACTCCAGGAGTTGGTGATGGACAGGGAGGCCTGACGTGCTGCGATTCTTGGGGTCACAAAGTCAGACATGACTAAGTGACTGAACTGAACTGAACTGAACATGAACCAAGTAGCCTGGCTCCAGAGTCTTAGCCCTTAACTACTATGTTTAGCTGTCACTTTGCTAATGATGGGCTTCCCTGGTGGCTCAGATGGTAAAGAATCTGCCTGCAAATCAGGAGACCTAGGTTTAATCCCTGGGTTGGGAAGATTCCTCTGGAGAAGTCAATGGCTACCCACTCCAGTATTCTTGCCTGGGAAATCTCATGGACAGAGGAGTCTGACAGTCCATGGGGTCACAAAGAGTCAGACACAACTGAGCGACTAACATTGTCACTTTCACTTTGCTAATGATGTCAAATAGAATACCTGTAGTGGAATATATTCACATGGAAATTTAATGTATAATAAAGCTGGTACATCAGGTAAGTAGGGAAAAGATGAACTATTTAATAATAACGGAGGCAAAGTTGGCTATCCATTTGGAACAAGTTAAGACCTACTTCATTCCACACCTTAAAATAAATTCCAGATGGTTTAAATATATAATAAAAAGAATATACTGAAAAATTCATGTGAAAAGGTAAAGTTAACTGTAGACCAAAACACACCACAAATTATAACAGACTGGGGAAAATATTTACAATATATATATGCCAGAGCTAGTGTCTCAAACCACCTCCTCTCAAAAATGGCAAAGAATAATAATAGACAATTTATGTATATATGGTAATACATTTATTAAAATAAGCTCAACCTTACTAATAATCAGGAAAATGAGAAAATAAAGCATGTTCGATTGGAGAAAATTTTAACGATTGAGAATATCCAGCAATGATGATGACATATAGGGATATGAGCATTCCCTCTTCCTCTTGGTTGTCAACCAGGAAAACCTTTTTGGACAGCAATTTGGCAGTATCTAGCAAATATTAAATGGGTTAATTTTAACCCAGTAAGTTAATTTCAAGGAATCTATCCTATGGATATATTTGCCTTTGTTGCTAAAACGTATGAGATTATGAATGCAACATTTGTAGTAATGCTATAAAGCATATAATACCTCGGTAGATAAAGAAGACTAGAAAACATGTGGCTGGAGAACCAAGAGGAAAACCAGAAATGTAGTATCATGGAAGCAAATGGAAAAGAATTTCAAAAATACAACATCAACAATGCCAAATGCTTTACAAGATAAAGATTCAATCAATTCAGGATAAAGTGTTCACTCCATGTAGCCACATGTAGCTCATTGGTTTGGAGAAGGCAACTGAGCGACTTCACTTTCACTTTTCATTTCCATGCAATGGAGAAGGAAACGGCAACCCACTCCAGTGCTCTTGCCTGGAGAATCCCAGGGACGGGGAGCCTGGTGGGCTGCCACCTATGGGGTCAGACAGAGTCGGATATGACTGACGTGACTTAGCAGCAGCAGCAGCAGCTCATTGGTTAATCTTGGTAAGCTCTCTTTTAGTGGAATGCTCTGGGAAAAATTCCATGGACTAAGAAGTGAGTGGGAATGAAGAATTAAAGAAAGTGAATGTAAACAATAATTTCAAGAAGTTTGGCAGCAAAGGAAGAAGATGTATAGGTTGATAGCAAGAGAAGAAGTTTGAAGATCGCCCTGAATCATCCTCTCTAACACTTTTTTGGGGGAAAGTTAAGAGTATAAGTCATAAGTCACAAACTGATTATGCCCACAGGTGTCAGAAACAGCCTGAATTAGAAGCAGACTCTATGTAAAGTGATAGATAGTAAGTGACACTAGCTTCTCTTTGGGAATCAGTAAAGTAGTAGAAACTATGGTGAATGGGAAATCACATCTCCCATCTAAAAGGAATAGCCATGACTTGGCTCTAGTAGATTATGGCTATGTTGGAATCCAGATCCTGTGTTGCTAGATCTTACAATTGTTCAACAAACAAAAAAATCAAGACTACTAACACCATGCATAGCAATGCTATGAACCAAACATGTCTATGGGTAATACCTAGAGCAACTACTAAGAAAATTATACAAAACATATGCTAGAAAACACTAAAAGCAAGTCAAGATGTAATCTTAAGAAATGTTCAAGTAACCCACAGGGAGTTAAGAAAAACAGAGGAAAGAAAAAGAGAAGAAGCAGAAAACAAAACAAAAAAATGGCAGATTAAGGTGCCAACTTATCAATAAGCAATTTAAATGTAAACAGTCTAATTTAATAAAAAAAAAAAAGAGAGATTGTCAGATTAGGTGAAATGAAATCAAGACCCATGGTATGCTGTCTACAAAAAACTCACTTTTAATATGAAAGTACAAATAGATGAAAAGCAAAAAGATGGGCAAAGATGTAACACGTGGACTAATAAAAAGAAAACTGGAGGAGCTAGACTGCTATCAGACAAAGTAGGCCTCACAGTAAAGAATTGATCTGGGACTAATAGGGACAATTCAGAATAATAAAGAGGATGGTTTTTCAAGAAGATATAGCACTCCTATTGTTTTAGGGTGTATACACCAAATAACAGAGCTTCAATATATGAGAAGCAAAATTTGATCAAGCTGAAAAGAGAAGTAAACAAAGTATTTCATGATCTAACCCAACCTAACTTTCCAGGTTTCTTTCCTGCTTGCTCTGTTCTACATACTAGATACTCTATTGTTTTTCAAGCATTTAACAGATTTTCCCATCTCTGTCTTTAACTACACAGTCCTCTATGCCTAAAATGACTTCTCACCTATTACCATCTTCCCTCCACCCTGAATCCTCACATTTCAGAGACAGATTCAAATGCCACTTCATCAAAAAAAAGGCTTTCCCTGATACCAGATATGATCTATCCTTCCTCTGAAACCTAACTTCACATGGTACAGAAAGTGAAAGTGTTAGTTGCTCAGTTGTGTCCGACTCTTTGCAACCCCATGGACTGCAGTTGGCCAGGCTCCTCTATCCATGGAATTCTCTAGGCAAGAATACTGGAGTGGGTAGCCATTCCCTTATCAGATCATATTCCCAACCCAGGGACCAAACTCGGGTCTCTCACATTGCAGGCAGATTCTTTATCATCTAGAGCCACCAGGTAAATGCTTCTCTTAATTATAGTACTATTTACAGGAACATTTCCTGAAGAGTAGAGATCTATCTTATTCATCACTGTTTTTCTAATGCCAAATTCTAGCACAGTAGCCAATAAATACATGTTTCCTAAACAGGAAAAAATTTAAGCAACTTATAAGAGGAAAGTAATAGTTGAGGAAGAGGAGATCTTAAGCAGTAACCAAGCTTGGGGTATGTTCAAATTTTATTAATTCATTTATTCATATACCCCGGCCTACTTTCTTCCTTCCCTCATTTCTAACAAGCTCCCAGGTGATTCTGAAACTGATGTTTCACTGACCACACTTTGGGTATCATGGTCTTAGAGAAATTCTCCAAGATATGTAAAAGAAGGCACATATAAGGATACTAATTAAAGCCCTGTTTGTAATAGCAGGGAGGGAGAGAAAAAGAGAAGATCCCTTAAATATCCCTTAGTATAATAGATAAATAATCTGATTTTCATAAAATAAAACACTGTTCAGTAGACAAAATTGATGAACTAGACCTACCATGTATCAACTTGGATAAATATTTTAAAACATATTGATAACTGACAAAAGAATGTTTTAGAATATAGTTTGATACTTTGCAGATACATTAAAAATATGCAATTAGCCTCCAATTAAAATAAATAAATTTATATTTAAAACAATTTTAAAAATATGCAATAAAATATTATATATAGTTTATGGATCTATACCCGTATAGTTATAATTTTCTAGCTTTCATGGGAGTGATACATGCTAATTTTAAGAGAACACTTACCCTCAGAGAGTGAAAGGAAAGAGATGTGAGATTCCATCTTTATTTTTCAAGTGGAAGGAAGGTCAGCAAGAACTTAGCTCTGAGTCATATTTTCAATAAGTTACTGTCTATTGTATCCAGATGATTTGTTACATTTTTCTGAACTTCTCAATATGTTAAATATTTTTTATTAAATTTTTTAAACATCGAGGGCTTTAATTCTTATCTTATATCTGACACTACTGTGAGGAAAGCCTTTGGTCTTGGTAATAGGAACCTCATTGTAAAATGAATTACTGTATTCTCTCTTTTGTATCTAGTCCTGCTCAGCTCCATTCAATCAGCAAATAAAAGACTCCCTCCAATACCCTCACCAGTATTCCTGTCCTTAGTCACAAACTTCTTGCCTGAACTCTTTTTATACTCTCTTTGGCCCCTGATCCCTCTCTGCCTTAACATAGGAGTCTCAAGTAGGGGCTTCAACAAGTATGCTCCAAATCCTATAGTGTGACCTCAGTACCCTGGGATCATCTCTGTTTTAAGCCTCTTCACTAAGAAATAAATGTTGATGTTTTCCATAATAGGAAATTCAAGTAAAACTCAGACAACTTCCATGTCTCTGAAGCATGTTTCTGTCTTATGACACCTCCAATTGTAATTGCTATAGCAAGATGGCAAATACTAGCATCATAAAATGAGTCTCCTCAAAATATGCCTGTTCCTATGTGATTGGGAGATGCCCCAAAAGAAGCTGTTATAACATTTAAAAACATAAATTGCAAAGTCTACCTTTAGCTATTCATTGACTTCCTTCACCCCTAGTATGGACTAGCTTGATGAAATGGAATAAAACTAGGGCTATAATACCTGCCAGTGACTAGAAGTCTAACTTTAGACAAGTCACCTAAGAAACATAGATGGTTCTAAAATTCCTCATCTAGAAAATACCAAATTTCTAGCCTAATATATATGGAGGACTGATAAAATTCATTATTTTTTAAAGGTAAGGAATTAGTATTACTCATCAACCATTTTTCAATTTTCTCCTTTTCAGTCTCTGCTCTCCTTTAGATAATCTTTCTCTCACTGTTTCTAACACATATGTTTTTTTCCTGCTTTCCCTTGGGGACAGCTATCATTAAGATGCACTGCAAGTCAGCTATCAATGATATTTTCCTTAAGTCTCTAAAATATTACTGACAGAATAAATGTCTTGAAGACCCATCTTAAAGGGCAATAGCAATGTACTTTGTACCTCAACTCACACTTAATGAATATATTGCCCAATATTTTCTGCCTGAAGCTGTTGCATTTTTGTTCTACATAAAAACTTGCTAGGCATGAGCATTTCCATGGAAACCCACTAACAACTTAATTCCAGAGACTCATCTCCCTAAACATTTATAAATTTCCAACCTGCATATGGAGCCAGGTGGTGTTAAGCCTTCCTGCTTAGCTATACCTACCATCTGGATGGTTTTTTGTTTGGGGACAGGGTCAAAGTGGGAAGAAGCAGTGGGAAAAGACAACAGTAACAACAATAGCCTTTCTTATGAACTGAAAAAGTTATAGCTTAAGGTCTCATCAGTTTAGTTCAGTTCAGTCACTCAGTCATGTCCAACTCTGCGATGCCATGGACTGCAGCACACCAGGGCTCCCTGTCCATCACCAACTCCCAGAGTTTACTCGAACTCATGTCCACTGAGTCGGTGATGCCATCCAACCATCTCATCCTCTGTTGTCCCCTTTTCCTCCCGCCTTCTATCTTTCCCAGCATCAGGGTCTTTTCCAATGAGTCAGTTCTTTGCATCAGGTGGCCAAAGTATTGGAGTTTCAGCTTCAGCATCAGTCCTTCCAATGAATATTCAGGACTGATTTCCTTTAGTATGGGCTGGTTGGATCTCCTAGCAGTCCAAGGGACTCTCAAGAGTCTTCTCTAACACCACAGATCAAAAGCATCAATTCTTTGGTGCTCAGCTTTCTTTATAGTCCAACTCTCATAATCCTTTGTAACTCCCACTCATGGGTCATTGCCTGACTCAGGACACACACAGCTTCTAAGTTTAAAAGTCAAAGCTTCCAAATCATCCCACCCTCTCCCTCTCCCACAGAGTCCAAAAGACTGTTCTATACATCTATGTCTCTTTTGCTGCCTCCAATTAAAGTAAATAAATTTAAATTTAAAAAATAAAATAAATAAAATAAAAAACACAAAAAAGTCAAAGCTTCTCCGAGATGGAGCTTGTAATAAAAGTCAGAAAAGAAATAAAAACTTTCCAAATACTTTTTAACTCATCTGTAAGAAAAACTAAAAATTAGTTGTAGGAAGGATCTGTGCATCAAGAAAGGCTGCATGGGGCTATAGCCAGAGCAAAAGATTTGAATTCAAGAAGACTGGCATGCCATTCTGGACCCTGCCACTTCCTAGTTTACTCACTGTATACAAATAACTTAAGCTCACTGAGCCTCGTTTTTCTCAACTGTAAATGGGAATCTCATCACTTCCTTGCTGGGTTTCTGTGAAGATTGTTCAGCTATAGTCTCTAATTCTCCACTGCCCCGTCTTCTACATAACCAATATATGCCCTCAAGGATGCCTCCTGACTGTTTCTTTTATTACTATTCTCTTTCCCATGATTCAGTTGCTATATGTCCATTGTTACCAAGTATCTTGAGCTCTGAGCTTCAGACCTATGCATCAATTTGCCTATTTGATATCATGTCCCAAATGAACCTCAACATAACATATTCAATATTGAACTAAAAACTCCTCCCTCCTTTTCTTGGACACATTTCACTTGCAGTCTTCCCAGTCCTGGTAAACGGTTTCACAAAATACCAAGACCTATTAATTATATCTCCTAAATGTTTTTTAATTCTTTCCTCTTCTTCCCAGCTTCATCATTTACTCACAAGCCCAAGCCACCATTATCTTTTTCCAGGACTCTTTCAAAAAAATATTACTTGGTGTCCTTGCTTTCAATTTGCCCCTCTAATTAATCCTCCATGGGGTCGCAAAGAGTCGGACATGACTGAGCGACTGAACTGAACTGAACTGAATTAATCCTCCATACAGCATAGACTGTTCTTTTTACAGTGTAAATCAGAACCATGCCATTCCATCCCTCATTTCTGTTAGAACAAAGATCAAATTGAATATAATGTGATTTACTGGGTTCTACATGATCTGAACACTGTATACCTCTTCAGTTATGTCATGTCATTCTACCCTACTTCTCTTTCTATTCCAATCACACTGAACTTTTTTTAAAAATATAAATTTATTTATTTTAATTGGAGGTTACTTTACAATATTGTATTGTTTTTTTTATTTTTTATTTTATTTTTATTTTTTTAAATTTTACTTTATTTTACTTTACAATACTGTATTGGTTTTGCCAGACATCAACATGAATCCACCACATGTATACATGTGTTCCCTATCCTGAACCTCCCCCCCTCCTCCCTCCCCATACCATCCCTCTGGATCGTCTCAGTGCACCAGCCCCAACTTTTCTTAGTACTTGAAACATGCATGCGGGCTAAGTTATTTCAGTCATGTCTGACTCTGTGCAATGCTATGGACTGCAGCCTGCCAGGCTCCTCTGTCCATGGGATATACTCCAGACAAAAACACTGGAGTGGGTTGCCACATCCTCCAGGAGGATCTTCCCAACCCAGGGATCGAACCTGCGCCTCTTATGTCTCCTGCCTGGGCAGGCAGGTTCTTTACCACCAGTGCCACGTGGGAAGTCCTGAAACATACTATATCCTTTTCAATTCGGGCTTCAGCATATTCTATCCCATCTATGAGAACATAATCTACTTATAATCCCAACTCCTTTTATCTGGTTAACCTTTATTCTTTCCTTTGTCAGCAGTTTAAACTTCAGTTCCCTAGGTGAACACTGATTTCCCCCACCTCAAACAATGCCAGGTCCTCTTCTTTAGCTTCCACAGAATCCTGTACTTCTTCATGGCACTTAGCACATATATAATCATGTAATCTACACACTTAATATCTTCCCCACTCCCAAAATACTAAGCTCTAAGAGGGCAGCGCTTGTATTCTTTTGTTTAACAGTGTATCCCCAGTGTATAGCACAATACCTAGAACCTAGCTAGAGTTCAATAAATTTGTGGACCTATTTCAACAACACTTAAGTATTGACCCTATTTTTATTCGTCCCCTTTAAACTTCTTTTATAACATGCAAATTTGAACAAAAGAATTAAATAGTTGCCCAGTGTCCTTGGGATAAAAGCCAAACTCAATATGATATATCATATTGCCTGATCAAGATACTTCTTGCCATCTAGGCTCATTTCCCAACATTCACCATTGCCACACTGGGCTCCATGCTAAACTATTTGCAGTTCCACAAATTCATCATGCTTTCTATCACCTCCCTTACTCTGCATATTGTTCCCTATGCCTACAAAATTCTCCTCACATTTCTTTGTCTGGGTAATTCCTATTTATCATTTAGATATCAGCCTTAGAAATTAATTCTCCTGAAAGCTTTCCCAGCATCTTCAGGATTGCATTATGTATACCTCTCATAAACTCCCATAGCATATTGTACTTATGTTATCAAAGCATGTATCATTCAGTATTGCAACCAGCTTTCTACATGGGTCTTTCCAAATAGACTCTAAATTCCTTAAGAGAAAGGCTGTATCACATTTACTTTTGTATCCTGCATATATGCATGCTAAGTCGCTAAGTCATGTCCAACTCTTTGAGACCCTATGAACTACAGTGCACCAGGCTTCCCAGTCCTTCGCCATCTCCTGGAGCTTACTCAAACTCATGTCCATTGAGTCAGTGATACCATCCAACCATCTCATCTTCTGTCACCCCTTTCTCCTCCTGCCTTCAATCTTTCCCAGCATCAGGGTCTTTTCCAATGAGTCAGTTCTTTGTATCAGGTGGCCAAAGGATTGCAGCTTCAGCCTCAGCATCAGTCCTTCCAATGAATATTCAGGACTGATTTCCTTTAGGATTGACTAGTTTGATATCCTTGCTGCCCAGGGGACTCTCTAGAGTCCTCTCCAGCACTTATTACAAGATGTTGAATATAGTTCCCTGTGTTATACAGGAGGCCATTCTTCTTTACCTATTTTATATACAGTAGTCTATATCTGTTAATCCCAAAGCAAAAATGAAAGTTGCTCAGTCGTGTCAGACTCTTTGCGACCCCATGGACTATACCATCCAAGGAATTCTCCAGGCCAAAATACTGGAGTGGGTAGCCTTTCTCTTTTCCAGGGGATCTTCCCAACCCAGGCATCGAACCCAGGTCTCCCACATTGCTGGTGGATTCTTTACCAGCTGAGTCACAAGGGAAGCCCAAGAATACTGGAGGGGGTAACCTATTCCTTCTCCAGCAGATCTTTCTGACCCAGGAATTGAACCAGGGTCTCCTGAATTGCAGGCGAATTCTCTATCAACTGAGCTATCTGGGAAGCCCAAACACCTATTTTATCTTTTTCAATTTTTATCTTTTCCAATCTTTCCCCCCAAGCCTATCCTCTATCTCTGAGTCTTTCTTGTTTCATAGATAAGTTCATTTGTGTCATATTTTAGATCCTACAATAAGTGATATAATATGTTATTTGTCTTTATTTTCCTGACTTATTTTGCTTAGTATGATAATCTTTAGATCCACCCATGCTGCAAATGGTTGTATTTCATTCTTTTTTATGGGGTCGCACAGAGTCAGACACGAGTGAAGTGACTTAGCAGCAGCAGCAGCAATATGCCATTGCAGATGGTGACTGCAGCCATGAAATTTAAAGACGCTTACTCCTTGGAAGGAAAGTTATGACCAACCTAGATAGCATATTCAAAAGCAGAGACATTACTTTGCCGACTAAGGTCCGTCTAGTCAAGGCTATGGTTTTTCCTGTGGTCATGTATGGATGTGAGAGTTGGACTGTGAAGAAAGCTGAGCTCTGAAGAACTGATGCTTTTGAAATGTGGTGTTGGAGAAGACTCTTGAGAGTCCCTTGGACTGCAAGGAGATCCAACCAGTCCATTCTGAAGGAGATCAGCTCTGGGTGTTCTTTGGAAGGAATGATGCTAAAGCTGAAACTCCAGTACTTTGGCCACCTCATGTGAAGAGTTGACTCGTTGGAAAAGACTCTGATGCTGGGAGGGATTGGGAGCAGGAGGAGAAGGGGACGACAGAGGATGAGATGGCTGGATGGCATCACTGACTCGATGGACGTGAGTCTGAGTGAACTCCGGGAGGTGGTGATGGACAGGGAGGCCTGGCATGCTGTGATTCATGGGGTTGCAAAGAGTTGGACACGACTGAGTGACTGAACTGAACTGAACTGAATATGCCATTTTATATACCACATTCCAGGAAAACATCAACTTCTGCTTCATTCACTATACCAAAGCCTTTGATTGTGTAGATCAGAACAAACTAGAAAATTCTTAAAGAGATGAGAATACCAGACCACCTTATCTGCCTCCTGAGAAACCTGTATGCAGGTCACGAAACAACAGTTAGAAGCAGACATGGAACAACAGACTGGTTCCAAATTGGGAAAGGAGTATGTCAAGGCTGTATATTGTCACTGTGCTTATTTAACTTATATGCAGAGTACATCATGTGGAATGCCACACTGGATGAAGCACAAGCTGGAATCAAAATTGAAGGGAGAAATATCAATCACCTCAGATACACAGACACCACCACCCTTATGGCAGAAAGCGAAGAAAAGCTAAAGAGCCTCTTGATGAAAGTGAAAGAACAGAGTGAAAAAGCTGGCTTAAAACTCAATATGAAAAGAAAAAAAATAAGATCATGGCATCCAGTCCCATCACTTCATTGGCAAATAGATGGGGAAACAGTGACAAACATTTTTTCCTTGGGCTCCAAAATCACTGCAGATGGTGACTACAGCCATGAAACTGAAAGATGCTTGCTCCTTGGAAGAAAACCTATGACCAACTTAGTGTATTAAAAAGCAGAGACATTACTTTGCCACCCAAGGTCCATATAGTCAAAGCTATGATTTTTCCAGTAGTCGTGTATAGATGTGAGAGTTGGACCATAAAGAAGGCTGAGTGTGCAAGAATTGATGCTTTTGAACTGTGGTGTTGGAGAAGACTCTTGAGAGTCTCTTGGACTGGAAGGAGATTAAATCAGTCAATCCTAAAGGAGATCAGTCCTGAATATTCATTGGAAGGACTGATGCTGGAACTGAAGCTCCAATACTTTGGCCACCTGATGTGAAGAACCGACTCATTGGAAAAAACCGTGATTGCTGTGAAAGATTGAAGGCAGGAGGAGAAGCGGATGACAGAGGACAAGATGGTTGGATGGCATCCCCAACTCAATGGACAAGAGTTTGAGCAAACTCTGGGAGATGGTGAAGGACAGGGAAGCCTGGTGTGGTGAAGGACAGGGAAGCCTGGTGTGCTGCAGTCCATGGGGTCGAAAAGAGTTGGACATGACTGAAGTGACTTACCACATACACATTCTGACCACTGTGAGGTGGTGCCTTATTGCACTTTGATTTGCATTTCTCTAATAATTAGCAATGATGAGCATCTTTTCATGTGCCTATTGGACATCTGTATGTCTTTGGAGAATTGCTCATTTTTTTGATTGGGTTGTTTTTGTTGTTGTTATTGAATGTTTGAATGTATGAATATATGAATTTTTTTGTATATTTTGGAAATTAAACACTGGTCAGTTGCATCATTTGTAAATATTTTCTCCCAAGCCATAGATAGTCTTTTCATTTTGTTTATGATTTCCTTTGCTGTGAAAAAGCTTATAAGTTTGATTACATGTCATTTGTTTATTTTTGCTTTTATTTCAATTGCCTTAGGAGACTTATGTAAGAAAACATTGGTACAATTTATGTCGGTGAATGTTTTGCCTATATTCTATTCTAGAAGTTTTACAATGTGACTGGCTTATTTAACTTAGCAAAATGTCTTCAAGCTTCATCCATATCGTTGCATGCATTATTGCATTGTATGTATATATCACATTTTGTTTATCCATTCATTCGTCCTTGGACATTTGTGTTCCTTCCACCTTTTGTCCATTATGAATAAGGCTGCTGTGAACATTAGTACACAAATATCTCAAGACTGTTTTCAATTCTTTTGGACATATATCCACAAACAGACTTGCTGGACCTTATGGTAATTCTATTTTTTTAATTTTTTGAGAAACTGCCACATTGTTTTCCAGAGCAGCTACCCAATTTTACGTTTCTACCAGTAGAACACAAGGACTTCAGTGTCTCCATACCCACGCCAACATGTATTATTTTCTGGTTTGTTTTTTAATAGCAGCCATCCTAATGGATATGTGGTAAGCCATTAAGTTTTGAAGTGGTTTCTTACACAGGAATGAAAACTTGTTTAAAGAGGCCAGTTTTGCCCTGATTACAACCCACACAAAACATTATAAGAAAACTACATACTAATGTCAACCATGAACATGGGTGTAAATTTTTAATTAAACATTAACATGTCAAATCCAACAATATGTTAAAATGTCATACAAAGTAAAATTTATCTCAAGAATTCAAGATTTGTTTAATGTTTATAAATCAATCAGTGTTAATTCAAGATATGCTAAGGACTGAATTTTCTTGACACCCGAAATTTATATGTTGAAATTCTAATTCTCAATGTGATTGTTATCAGGAAGGGCCTAAGGGACATAATTCAGTCATGAGGCAGAGTCTCATGAATAGGATGAATGCCCTTATTAAAGGGATTCCAGAGAGATCCTTCTCCCCTTATACTGTGTGAGAAGACAGCAAGAAGATACCAAATATGAACTAGAACAAGGGCCATCATCAGAATGAAAACATTCCAGCATGTTGGTCTTGGACTTCATAGCTTCCAGAACTGTGAGAAATAATTTTGCTGTTTATAAGCTATCCAATATATGGTCTTTTCTTATATCAATGCAAGTGGACTAAGATACAGTATTAACAGGTTAAAAAATACTATCACCTAAAAAATGCAGAAAAAGCATTTCATAAAATTAAACACCCATTCCTGACTTTAAAAACCTCTCAGAAAACTTGGAATAAATGTAAATTTTCATAATATAATAAAGTCAATTCACAAAAATCTTACAGCTAACATTTTACTTATGAATAAAAGACAATATTCTCCCCTAAGATCAGAAACAAGACAAGAATATCCACACCCACCACTTCTGTTAAATACTGTACCATCAATTTGAGATATTGTAATCGGTCAAAACAAGGGGGGAACAAAATTCATCCAGCTTGAAAAGAATGATATAAAACTGCTTATATTTGCAGATGACAGGATCATCTATGATCATTTATGCATCAATAGAAAACCATACGGGACTTACAGGGAAGTTGCTAATTACTAGTTATAGAAAAGTTAGCAATGTTATAAGATAAAAGATTAGTGTATAAAAATCTATTGTATTTCTATATATGAGCAATAAACAATCATTGAATAAAATTAAAAGAACTAATCAATTTCATTTATATTAGTGCCAAAACAAATGAGCGATAAACCTGGAAAAAGATGTGCAAGTCTGAAAACCAAAAATATTTCTGAGAGCAATTAAAAATGGAGAGATATACTATATTTATGGATTATAAAAATCAATAGTATTTTGAGTCCAATGCTCTCCAAATTGACCTATAAATTCAGTGCAATCCCAACCAAAATTCCTGTAAGATCTTTTTATAAAATATCCAGCTGATTTTAAAATTGCCTTAGATAGAAAGGAAAAGAATCTAGATTAGCCAGAACAATTGAAAGAGAAGAAAACTGTTTGAGGATTTATAGTACTGGATTTCAAGACATATTCTAAAGCTATAGAGCTGTGCTTAGTCGCTCAGTTGTAGCCTACTCTTTGCGACCCCATCGACTGTAGCCTGCCAGGCTCCTCTGTCCATGGTGATTCTCCAGGCAAGAATACTTGAGTGGGTTGCCATTTCCTCCTCCAGGGGATCTTCCTCATCCAGGGATTGGATCCAGATCTCCCGCATTGCAGGTGGATTCTTTACAGTCTGAGCCACCAGGGAAGCCCTGGATATACCTATATACTTCCCTGTATACACCAGGGAAGCTATAGAACAAGATGGTATGATATTAGAACAAATATAGACAAATAGACCAATGGAATACAGTCTAGAAATAGACTCATGTGTACATATGGTCAGTTGAATTTTTCCAGAGTGCAAAGGTAATTCAGTGAAGAAAGAAAAAGAATAATATTGCCAACAAATTGTGAAGGAATAATTGGATTGTATATGCAAAAAAGATTAAACCTTGACACAAATTGCACAGCATATAAAAAACTTACCTGAAAATGTATCATCAACTTAAATGCAAAAACCTAAATGTATACATCATCTATAATAAAATACTGTTGAGTTTGGATTATGCAAAGATTTATTACATACTAAGCTGAAAGCCCAACCAATGAAATAATTGATAAATTTAACTTCATCCAAGTTAATAACTTTTGCTCCTCAAAAGACACTGTTAAGAGAGTAAACGGATGAGCTACACACTAGGAGAAATTATTCACAAATCACATATCTGATAAAGGATTGTATTCAGAATATATTAAAAACAACAAAGTTTAATAATACGAAAACAACCCAATTCCAAAATGGGCAAAAATATTCACCAAAGAACATATATGGATAGCAAATAAGCACATAAAATGACGTTCAACATTGTAAGTCATGAAGGAAAAGCAAATTAAAATCTTGAGATACCACTTTAGGCATACTGGAATGTCTAAACTAAAAGGACTGCTCATACCAATTGTTACTGAGGTTGTGAAGCAGCTGAACTTCTCATACACTGCTGGTAGGAATGCTAAAATGGTTCAGTGCTGGTAGGAATGGTACAATGGTACAATTTAGGGAAACAGTTTTATATATACTTACCATATGACCCAGCCATACCACCCCTAGGTATTTACTCAAGAGAAATTAAAATATGTGTTCATACAAATACTTGAACATGAATCTTCACAACAGCTTTCTTCATAATATTCGAAAACTAGAAAGCAAGTCAATGGCAGCATGGGGGTAGGTCAGAATAATCATACAGGAAAAGGATTACCAAAGGGAGTAAAGAAACCTTTGGAGTTAGCAGATATGTTCCTTCTCTTGGTTATGGTGATGGCTTCATGGGTTAATACTTAAAACATATCAAATTGTACCACATAAATATATGCAGTTTCTTTTACATCAATTGTACCTCAGTGAGGCTATTTTTCAATGCTCCTCTGTTAAGAAAACTTTTAAAACACATTCAGGACTCACTTTCAAGATGGTCAATTAAGCACATGTTTACTTTTTTTCCTCAAATAGAAATGCATTGACTCAAAGTAGTTCTGAAAGTGCATACTGGAGAACCTAATACAGTCTAGAAACTGAATCCAAGAAGATTTCCCAAAGGAAATGACATTTATTTTGAGATTTTGATGGTAAATAAGAGAAGGAAAGGCTAACAAAATGGGAAGAAAGTTAAGAGAGCTTCAGGCAAAATGAACCATGTGATAAATTTTCCAAGTTGGTTAAATATTCTAAACTTCCTTGGACCTTAATGAGATTAAGAAAATGAAAAATTTCAAGATATTTCTTGAGGATTTGGTTATATTTTAAATACTGATTTAAATAGAACTTGTTTTAAACATGACACCCTGGATTTTGCATCACACATAGTACCCTATAAGCATAAAGCTGGAAGGACCCCCAAGAGAGAATCAAAACCAGTGATACTCAATTATAATCTCCCTCCTTCTATCAACAGTTATATATAATAAAAGATAACTTTCAAAAGAAAAGTAATTCTCAGTTTTCTAATATACCTTTTACATCCTCATGGGAGTCCCTACTCTCAACTGAAAGTTTTCATTTTACAAATGGAAAAACTAAGTCCTAGAGAGAGTAAGGGGGGGGGGGCGTAAATCACATAGCAAAGGAATAGCAAAGTTAGGATAAGAACTCAGGTTTTTTGAGTTGCAAGCCTGTGCTCTTTCTATAACCTGTGAGACAGTATAGTGTAACATGGATTCTGGAATAAGACTGATGGGACCAAACCCTGGCCCTATTCCTTACTAGTCATGTAACCTTGGACAACTTAATATTCTTCAGCCTGTTTCCTCATCTTTAAAATTAAATGGTTAATATTTTGAAACATGCTTTAAAATGTATTGAAATAAGAATGAATAATTATTATTTAGGAAGAACTCTATAATGAGTTGCCATGGCTGGTATAGCACCATAAGAATTCACATCATGCCATACTTGATACATTTACTAGAATCATGGAAAGTGGGAAGAAGTCTGGCAGCTTATCACTTGGAACAAAGTCCATCTGCATTAAATAACAGAGATAAAAACAAGTAGAAACTCAAACACTGAAAGATGCTGATCTTAAGGTAAATGTCTAGCTAGCTCACAGTCTCCCCTCCCACAGGGGCATGTATCGGGAGAAAAGGCTATAAAGACAAAATTTCCTAAACTCTTCCAGAAAAACCCTTACTATGACCTTAATGCCAGGAACGAACTATAAGTCTCCAGGCCAGGCTAGAAGCTATTGATCAGGCTCTAGGTATGGCAGCCTGCATTCTCTGGGAGAGACTTTAATATGCTGATCATGCTTTTTCTTATTCATTCAACAAATATTCACTGAGCACTTACTCTGTGCCAAGTACTGGTCTAGACCCTGGAGATACAGCAGGTATCAAAGTACTGCCACCATAGGGCTCACATTCTAATCAGGGAATACAGACAACAAACAAGCATGTAAATAGGATGTCAGAGAGTGATTAAGTATAATAGAAAAATAAAGCAGGGGAAGGAGAATAGGGAATAGCACACAGAGGAATGTGTATATATATGCACATACACATACATACATATGCAAATATGTTTATATAAATATATATTCCTAAGCCACATATCTGATATACTTTCTATTCCCCTTAATCTGCTTTTATTTTTATGTATGTGTATAAAACTCTTAAAGAGATGGGAATACTAGACCACATTACCTATCTCCTGAGAAATTTGTAGGCAAGTCAAGAAGCAACAGTTAGAACTGGACATGGAAAAATGGACTGGTTCCAAGTTGGGAAATGGGCACGTCAAGGCTGTATATTGTCACCCTGCTTATTTAACTCATTTGCAGAGTACATCATGCAAAATGCTGGGCTGGATGAAGCACAAGCTGGAATCAAGATTGCCAGGAGAAATATCAATAACCTCAAATATGCAGATGACACCACCCTTATGGCAGAAAGTGAAGAAAAACTAAAGAGCCTCTTGATGAAAGTGAAAGAGGAGAGTGAAAAAGTTGGCTTAAAGCTCAACATTTGGAAAACTAAGGTCATGGCATCCAGTCCCATCACTTCATGGCAAATAGATGGGGAAACAATAGAAACAGTGAGAGACTTTATTTTCTTGGGCTCCAAAATCACTGCAGATGGTGACTGCAACCATGAAATTAATAGACGCTTGCTCCTTGGAAGAGAAGTTGTGACCAAACTAGACAGCATATTAAAAAGCAGAAACATTACTTTGCTGACAAAGGACTATCTAGTCAAAGCTATGGTTTTTCCAGTGGTCATGTATGGATGTGAGACTTAGACTATAAAGAGAGCTGAGCACAGAAGAATTGATGTGTATATAATATGTATGAATATGTATATATGTGATATGTGTTAAAGTGTTAGAGACTCAATCATGTCTGACTCTTTGTGATCTCATGGACTGTAGCCCACCAGGCTCCTTTATCCATGAAATTTTACAGGCCAGAAGACTGGAGTGGGTTGCTGTTTCCTTCTCCAGGGGATGTTCCTGACTCAGCAATCAAACCTGGATCTATAAATTGGTACGTCAATGAAAAGTAAACATTTGAGCAGGGGCATGAAAAGAATCTGCCTGCAGTACAGGAGACCTGGGTTCAATCCCTGGGTTGGGAAGATCCCCTGGAGAAGGCAAAGGCTACCCACTCCAGTATTCTGGCCTGGAGAATTCCATGGACTGTATAGTCCATGGGGTCAAAGAGTCAGACATGACTGAGCAACTTTCACATGAAGGAGGAAAGGCAGCAATTTCATACAAATATCAGGGGAAAGAAGAGTCTAGAGAGAGGAAACATCAAGTGCAGAGGCCACATGCAGGAGTGTTCTTGGCATGTGTAGGGAACAACAAGGAGCCATGAATGGGGGCACTGGGGTATGGAAGAGGAGGTTTCAGATGTGGTGAGTAGCAATATCACATAGGGCCTTATGGAATGTTGTAAGGAATGTGGCTTTTACTTGAGCAAAATAGAAAGACTTTAGAGCATTTTGAGGGGAGGCAAAACATGCGATTTGCATTTTTGAAAGATTACTCTGGCTGTAGTGTGGAGAACATACTCAGTGGAGTCAGAGCAGAAGCAAGAACACCACTTAGAGATAATTGCAATAAGCCAAGTGAAAGGTGACGGTAGCTAGATACAGGGTGGTAGCAGGGAAGAAGATAAAAACTGGTCAGATACTAGATATATACTGAAGGGTTTGAAGATTGAGCAGATGTGTTATTTGTGAGAGACAAATCACAAGAGACTGCAAGATATTAGACCTGAACAGCTAGAAGCTTGCACTTGCCACATAGCAACAAGGGAGGATTGTGTAAGCAATGTGTTTGGAGAACAAAGACAGAAATTCAATTTACAATACATTTAGTCCTGCTTTAATGTGACATCTGTTCCTGACAGTCACTGTACTATGCAAAATCACTCAATAAAAACCTAGAGCTTATAGAAGAAAATGGAAATTATGACACGATACTCAAAAACTTTATCACTGACACATAAAAAATATGAATGTCTTATAAAACATATTGCAATAATTTTACACATGTAAAATGGATAAGAAATATATAAATACTGCACAATACATAAGGTGCTTTACCTTGAAAAAGACAGGAAGTTTACATGTGCAAGTGGGCATCAGAAAGGATATAGTTTGTGAGTTCTTTTGAAGAGGTAGAAAGAGGACCATCTGAAATCTGAGGCAAAGTTATAAAGCCAGAGGTAAACTGGTATGACTCCTAGCTTCAGTCCTTCCAATGAATATTCAGGACTGGTTCCCTTTAGGATTGACTGGCTGGATCTCCTTGCAGTCCAGGGGATTTTCAAGAGCCTTCTCCAACACCGCAGTTCAAAAACATCAACCCTTCGGCACTCAGCTTTCTTTACGGTCCAACTCAAACATCCATACATGACTACTGGACAAACCATAGCTTTGACTATGAAAGGTTGTTATTGAACCACAAAAGACGCCTGGATTCTTGGCCTCAGGAGAAGAATTCAATCCGGGGCCAGTGACGAGGCTTGATCACTCAGAGATTTTGTGTAATAATGTTTTTTTTTTTTTTAAGTATAAAAGAGATAGAGAAAGCTTCTGACAGACATCAAAAGAAGGCAGAAAGAGTGCCCCCTTGATAGTCTTTAGCCTAATGATATACAGCTACTAGCAGTCTGCTAATTAGAGAAAGGAAATGTCTCAAAACTCAGGGACTGGCACCAGGTCCCTCACCCACAACATGCATTTTGAGATAACATTGGGACAAAGTGAGTTGTCCTGGGCCATAAAATGATTAACATGAATCGAAAAAAGGCTAATTTCCAAGCAAATACAGTTTCATTAACATAGCTGAAGAGAACATTTGCCTGAGTAAAACATACTGGTTTGTCAAGTTCTGAGTCTTAGCCAGAACCTACTTGAAGACAGAATCTAGGGTAAATACATAGTTCATTAACATAGCTTAAGACAAACATTTCCATAAGAAAAAGGCATTGGTTAGCTCAAGGTTTGAGAAAAGTTAAGTTCATGCAGGAGACCTGGGTTCGATCCCTGGGTCAGGAAGATTCCCTGGAGAAGGCAATGGCACCCCACTCCAGTACTCTTGCCTGGAAAATCCCATGGATGGAGGAGCCTGGTGGGCTACAGTCCATGAGGTCGCAGAATTGGGCACAACTGAGCGACTTCACTTTCTTCTTTCTTCCTTTCACTCAAGGTTTCAGAAAAGTTAAGTTCAGGTGGAGCCAGATGCCATCATGGCAACACAGAATTTTATTTTTTTTTAATTTTTATTTAAATTTCATTTTTATTTTACATTGGCATATAATTTACAATGTTGTATTAGTTTCAGGTGTACAGTAAAGTGATTCAGCTATATATGTGCATATATCCACTCCTTTTCAGATTTTTTTTCCAAGTCAACTTGTTTATTTTTTACTTTTTAAATATAAATTATGTATTTTAATTGGAGGCTAATTACTTTACAATATTGTATTGATTTTTCCATACATCAACATGAATCCACCATGGGTGTACACATGTTCCCCATCCTGAACCCCCCTCCCTCCTCCCTCCCCATACCATCCCTCTGGGTCATCCCAGTGCACCAGCCGCAAGCATCCTGTATCCTGCATCGAAACTGGACTGGCGATTCATTTCATATATGATATTATACATGTTTCAATGCCATTCTCCCAAATCATCCCACCCTCTCCCTCTCCCACAGAGTCCAAAAGACTGTTCTATACATCTGTGTCTCTTTTGCTGTCTCGCATACAGGGTTATCATTAACATCTTTCTAAATTCCATATATATGTGTTAGTATACTGTATTGGTGTTTTTCCTTCTGGCTTACTTCATTCTGTATAATAGGCTCCAGTTTCATCCACCTCATTAGAACTGATTCAAATGTACTGTTTTTAATGGCTGAGTAATACTTCATTGTATATATGTACCACAGCTTTCTTATCCATTCATCTGCTGATGGACATTTAGGTTGCTTCCATGTCTTGGCTATTATAAACAGTGCTGCGATGAACATTGGAGTACACGTGTCTCTTTCAATTCTGGTTTCCTCACTGTGTATGCCTAGTAGTGAGATTGCTGGGTCATAAGGCAGTTCTATTTGCAGTTTTTTAAGGAATCTCCACACTGTTCTTCATAGTAGCTGTACTAGTTTGCATTCCCACCAACAGTGTAAGAGGGTTCCCTTTTCTCCACACCCTCTCCAGCATTTATTGCTTGTAGACTTTTGGATTGCAGCCATTCTGACTGGCGTGAAATGGTACCTCATTGTGGCTTTGATTTGCATTTCTCTGATAATGAGTGATGTTGAGCATCTTTTCGTGTGTTTGTTAGCCATCTGTATGTCTTTGGAGAAATGTCTGTTTAGTTCTTAGGCCCATTTTTTTGATTGGGTCGTTTATTTTTCTGGAATTGAGCTGCAGGAGTTGATTGTATATTTTTGAGATTAGTTGTCAGTTGCTTCATTTTCTATTATTTTTTCCCATTCTGAAGGCTGTCTTTTCACCTTGCTTATAGTTTCCTTTGTTGTGCAGAAGCTTTTAATTTTAATTAGGTCCCATTTGTTTATTTTTGTGTTTTTTCCCTATATTCTGGGAGCTGGATCATAAAGGATCCTGCTGTGATTTATGTTGGAGAGGCAACATAGAATTTTAAGAGAAACCTCCTTTTAATTTTGTATAGAGAGGGAAAAAATATCCGACACTTGTTTGTTTCCTCCTGCCTCTTAAGAGAGAGATAAAAAATGTCTGACACTTGCAGCCTATTTCCTCCGTTTGGAAACCCCTGGCCTTCCTGCCTGTTACCCTCTCAACTATGTGGGTCTTTGTTGGGAAAGTAATGTCTCTGCTTTTTAACACACTGTTTAGTTTTGTCATATCTTTCCTTCCAAGAAGCAAGCGTCTTTTAATTTCATGGCTACAGTCACTGTCCACAGTGATTTTGGACCGGAGAAAATAAAGTCTGTCACTGTTTCCATTGGTTCTCCATCTATTTGCCATGAAGTGATGGGGCCCTTTGAATGCAGAGTTTCAAAGACTAGCAAGTAAAGATAAGAAAGCCTTCCTCAGTGCAAATAAATAGAGGAAAACAATAGAATGGGAAAAACTAGAGATCTCTTCAAGAAAATTAGAGATATCAAGGGAACATTTCATGCAAAGGTGGGCTCAATACAGGACAGAAATGGTATGAACCTAATAGAAGCAGAAGAAATTATAAGAAAAAGCAGCAAGAATACACAGACGAAATATACCAAAAAGATCTTCATGGCCCTGGTAACCATTATGGTGTGATCACTCACCTAGAGCCAGACATCCTGGAATGTGAAGTCAAGTGGGCCTCAGGAAGCGTCACTATGAACAAAGCTACTAGAGGGGATGGAATTCCCATTGAGCTATTTCAAGTCTTAAAAGATGATGCTGTGAAAGTACTACACTCAATATGTCAGCAAATTTGGAAAACTCAGCAGTGGCCACAGGACTGAAAAAGGTCAGTTTTCATTGCAATCCCAAGGAAAGGTAATGCCAAAGAATGCTCAAACTACCGCACAACTGCACTCATCTCACACACTGGCAAAGTATTGCTCAAAATTTTCCAAGCCAGCTTCAACAGTACATGAAGCGTGAACTTCCAGATCTTCAAGCTGGTTTTAGAAAAGGCAGAGGAACTAGAGATCAAACTGCCAACATCGGTTGGATTATCGAAAAAGCAAGAGAGTTCCAGAAAAACATCTACTTCTGCTTTACTGACTATGCCAAAGCCTTTGACTGTGTGGATCACCCAAAACTGTGGGAAATTCTGAAAAGATGGGAATACCAGACCACCTGACCTGCTTCCTGAGAAATCTGTATGCAGGTCAGGAAGCAACAGTTAGAACTGAACATGGAACAACAAACTAGTTCCAAATAGGGAAAGGCTGGATATTGTCACCCTACTTATTTAACTTACATGCAGAGCACATCGTGAGAAACACTGGGCTTGATGAAGCACATGTTGGAATCAAGATTGCCAGGAAAAATATCAATAACCTCAGGTATGCAGATGATACCACGGCAGAAAGCAAAGAAGAACTAAAGAGCTTCTTGATGAAAGTGAAAGAGGAAAGTGAAAAAGTTGGCTTAAAGCTCAACATTCAGAAAACTAAGATCATGGCATCCGGTCCGATCACTTCATGGCAAATAGACAGAGAAACAGTGTAAACAGTAGCTGAGTTTATTTTTCTGGGATCCAAAATCACTGCAGATGGTGATTGCAGCCATGAAATTAAGAAACATACTCCTTGGAAGGAAAGTTATGACCAACCTAGACAGCATATTAAAAAGCAGAGACATTACTTTGCCAACAAAGGTCCATCTAGTCAAGGCTATGGTTTTTCCACTGGTCATGTATGGATATGAGAGTTGTACTATAAAGAAAGCTGAGTGCAGAAGAATTGATGCTTTTGAACTGTGGTGTTGGAGAAGATTCTTGAGAGTCCCTTGGACTGCAAGGAGATCCAACCAGCCCATCCTAAAGGAAATCAGTCCTGCATATATATTCATTGGAAGGACTGATTTTGAAACTGAAAGTTCAATTCTTTGGCCACCTGATGCGAAGAACTGACTCATTTCAAAAGACCTTGATGCTGGGAAAGATTGAAGGGGAAGATTGGAGGAGAAGGGGACGACAGAGGATGAGATGTTGGATGGCATCACCGACTCAATGGACATGAGTTTTAGTAAACTCTGGGAGTTGGTGATGAATGGGGAAGCCTGGCATGCTGCAGTCCATGGGGTCACTAAGAGTCGAACACAACTGAGTGACTGAACTGAACTGAACTGATGGGACTGGATGCCATGATTTTAATTTTTTGAATGTTGAGTTTTAAGCCAGCTTTTCCACTGTGCTCTTTCACCTTCAAGGAGAGGCTCTTTAGGTCCTCTTTGCTTTCTGCCATAAGGGTGGTGTCTGCATATCTGAGGTTATTGATATTTTCCTGTCAATCTTGATTCCAGCTTGTGTGTCAACCAGTCCAGAATTTCTCATGATGTGCTCTGCATATATGTTAAATAAGCAGTGTGACAATATACAGCCTTGACATACTCCTTTTCCAGTTTGGAACCTGTCCGTTGTCCATGTCCTGTTTTAACTGTTGCTTCTTGACCTGCATACAGATTTCTCAGGAGGCAGGAAGGTGGTCTGGTACTCCCATCTCTTGAATAATTTTCCACAGTTTGTTTTTGTCCACACAGTCAAAGGCTTTAGCGTAGTCAATGAAGCAGAAGTAGATGTTTTTCTGGAATTCTCTTGCTTTTTCTATGATCCAACAGATATTGGCAATTTGATCTCTGGTTCCTCTGCCTTTTCTAAATCCAGCTTGAACATCTGGAAGTTCTTGGTTTGTGTACTGTTGAACACTGGCTTGGAGAATTTTGAACATTACTTTCCTAAGCATGTGAAATGAGTACTATATTGAGGTAGTTTGAACATTCTTTGGCATTGTCCTTCTTTGGGATTGGACAAAATGTGATAAACTGGTAGATATTTGAAATGTCTGCATATGTATATTATATGGAATCCTACATGGCTCAGTTCAGCCAGAGTTTTCTGTGTTCTCCAAGAGATTTTCTTGGAGAAAAACCACACAGAACCCAAATCCACATTGCACTCAAATTGTCACTGAATTCATCAATCACATTGGAATAAATTTGTGTTCTCAAGGCACATGTTACAGTGTAACTGACTCTGTGTTAGACATCAAGATAGATATATCAAGTAAGCAACTAGATTTATAAATCTGGAGTTCATGGTAGAGGTATCAGTTAAATCTAATTTAAAAGAAATATGTGTGTGTGTGTGTGTGTGTATCTCTGTTGAAAGTGATGGGATTGGATGAGACTACCTAGGGAGTGAATATAAATGTAGAGGTCACCTAACTGAACCCTAGTAAAACAGAGCAGGACCCTTTTTGTCCCTAGTTTTCTTGTCTATAGGGAATAGACTCCAGCCTCCATGACCTTCCCTGAGTTCCAAAGGACAGGTTCAAACTTCGCTAATCAAGGGAGGAGCAGCCAAAAAATCCTCTGAGGCAAGATCAAAGGGAGTGCAGTCCCTGAAGACACCCAAAACTTGTCAGCAACCCCACTCTTGAACCATTGCTATGAAACGCCTCACCAAATCCTCCCAGGTGGGGATGCATAGTTTTTCAGGGCAGGAGTCCACTGTGGCCCCCTTTGCCTGGCAAATCAATAGAGCTATTATTTTCTACTTCACCCAAAGCTCTGTCTCTAAAATTTTGTTCGTATCAGTGCACAGAGGCCAAGCTTTCATCATCACTGGGACACCTACAGCATTTAGAAGTCAAGAAAGTGATGAGGAATAAGAAAAGGATTCTGAGAAGGAGCAGCCAGAGGCGAGGTTGGAGGAGAATCAGGGAAACGAACTCTTCCTGAAAGCCAAGTGAAGAAAGTCTACAAGGAATGGGGAACATTCTACCAGATCAATATATAGCAGATAGGTTCAAAAAGGACTGAGAATAGTTCCTAGAATCTGGTTAACTGAATGAGTGAGTGAAAGTCACTCAGTCGTGTCCAACTCGGAATTCTCCAGGCCAGAATACTGGAGTGGGTAGCCTTTCCCTTCTCCAGGGTATCTTCCCAAATGAGGGATCAAACCCAGGAATCAAACCCAGGTCTCCCGCATTGCAGGCTGATTCTTTACCAGCTGGGTCAGAAGGGAAGGTTAACTGAAGGTGACTGCTAGCTTTGGACAAGAACATTCGGGTGGTATGGTGAGAGAGAAAACCTGGTTGGAGGTAGTTGAAGGGGAAATGGAGAAAGAGGGACTGAAGAGAGTATAGGGAGCTTTTTTTTGAGGGGAAGATAAATAGAAAAAAGGGCAAGGTGAGGCATTAGCTGTTTTAAGATTTTTAAAAATTACAGCTTTTTTTTTTGTATACTGATCAGAGTAGAGGAGAAGGAAAATTTGACCATATAGGAGACAGGGTAGATTTGCTGGATCTGCCACTGTACTAACAGACTAGAGGAAAAGGAATCCAGTGCTAGGAGTATGGACAGTTGATCCTCAGCAACCAGAGTGAAGACAGAGTTCCTGGGCATAGACGTGAGTAAGTTGAAGAGATGCTAGCAGTATGTGCAGATTTTCTTCTGTTTTCTCCGTTTATCTCTGTTTTCCCAAGGAAGTAAGAAGCAAGGTTATCAGCAGAGAGTGTGGTAGGAGAGGAAATGCTAGACATTCCAGAAGAGAAAAATCAAACTGTTGTTCAGGAGAGCTTATGAGTGAAAGAACTAGGGTAACAGGAGAGTACATTTGCTTAAAACATTTCTTATACATAGAACTGCTGTATATAACAAAGGGTACAACTATTTTAATTTTGTTAAATATTGAAAGATTCCCCTCTGAGGTTTAGTTCACATTCCCACATGTAACAAGTCTGCTTCCTCAAGCTTTTGCCAACACAGTATGCTATCAAACATTTTCACCCTTCCTGATCTGATAGTTGAGAATGTTATTGGTATGATTTTAATTTGCATTTTTCTTATTTAAATGAACTTGAATACATTTTCTTCTGATTAATGATGAAAGACCACAGATAGAACTGTATCCTCCCAGGGAGCTGTGACTTGGTAAATTAGACAAGCAATTTCTTTTTGTCCTAGGTTTTCACTCTTTCAATCAACATTGATTGTCTAGTATGGATCATGTATTGTTCTATTAATTAAGGGATATAGCAGTGGACAAAAATAAAACAAAATAAGGTCAGAGCCTGAACTGGGCAACATAGCCCAGAATCACAGAAACTCCAGGGAAGGAGATGTCTCAGATAATAACCTATAGTCCAAGATCACAAAACAAGGCTCCAGATTAGTACCCAGTTTAGTTCAGTCATTCAGTCGTGTCCAACTCTTTGCGATCCCATGAACTGCAGCATGCCAGGCCTCCCTATTCATCACCAACTCCTGGAGTTCAACCAAACTTATGTCCATTGAGTCAGTGAAGCCATCCAACCATCTCATCCTCTGTTGTCCCCTTCTCCTCCTGCCCTCAATCTTTCCCAGCATCAGATTAGTACCCAGGCAGAGATAAATCTTTCTTTTATGTGCTATGGAGAGAGACAAAAGGATTTTTTTTCTTTTTATATATATTTTTAGTAAATTTATTTATTTTAATTGGAGGTTAATTACTTTACAATATTGTATTGGTTTTCCCATACATCACCATGTATCCACCACAGGTATACACATGTTCCCCATCCTGAACCCCCTCCCTCCTCTCTCCCCATACCATCCCTCTGGGTCGTCCCAGTGTACCAGCCCCAAGCATCCAGTATCATGCATTGAACCTGGGCTGGCGACTCGTTTCATATATGATATTATACATGTTTCAATGCCATTCTCCCAAATCATCCCACCCTCTCCCTCTCCCACAGTCCAAAAGATTCTGTGGATGTTCTATACATCTGTGTCTCTTTTGCTGTCCTGCATACAGGGTTATCATTACCATCTTTCTAAATTCCATATATGCGCATTAGTATACTGTATTGGTGTTTTTCTTTCTGGCTTACTTCACTCTGTATAATAGGTTCCAGTTTCATCCACCTCATTAGAGCTGATTCAAATGTATTCTTTTTAACGGCTGAGTAATACTCCATTGTGTATATGTACCACAGCTTTCTTATCCATTCATCTGCTGATGGACATCTAGGTTGCTTCCATGTCCTGGCTATTATAAACAGTGCTGCGATGAACATTGGGGTACACATGTCTCTTTCAATTCTGGTTTCCTCGGTGTGTATGCCCAGCAGTGGGATTGCTGGGTCATAAGCTGATTGCTGCTGCTGCTGCTAAGTCATTTCAGTCGTGGCTGACTCTGTGCGACCCCAGAGACGGCAGCCCACCAGGCTCCCCCGTCCCTGGGATTCTCCAGGCAAGAACACTGGGGTGGGTTGCCATTTCCTTCTCCAGTGCATTAGTAAGTGACATAAATCAGTTCAGCCTTAGGAGGATGGATCAACCAATGTATCTGTTAAGGATGGAAGAGAAACAGTGGCTGGTTCATAGTAAATGCTTAATACATACAAAAGGAGAAAAAGAAGAGAAAGGACCAACCAACAAGGAAAAGTCATCCCAGATACAATAGTATCCCTCTTTTTCATAGAATTCTAAATCAAATGGTCTGGTAAAACTCTGCAGGAGAAATAGAGTACAGAGAAAACAGTTGCTGGAAGCTGTTCTTAGCCATTCTCCCAGGTCCTCTAGACTCTGTAATTTTCCAGGCTTGTATGCAATGGCAAATCTAGAGCAGAGCTGGAGGTGTAATGCCTGTTTAAAGATAGATTTTCAGCCTTAAATAAATTCCTCTTGGCAATGCTCTCAGCTATTGCCCCTAGGGACTAGTACACATTTCCATTCAAGTGTCAAATGACCAAATATGCTGAACTATTTAACTCAAATTTGCCTGAACCAAGTTCCTCAGTGACAATCTAACATGCAAACCAAAAGAGTAATGCTATTTGAAAGGTTTTGTTGCTTACTCCTGCCACCAGTAGTGCCCATGTGTGCACAATTCCAGTCTACCAGGTAAATTAGCTGACTGATCCAAATAGGAAGTATCCAGAGGGCTCAAAAAAAAAAAAAAAAGTGGTGTAGGAGGTTCCTTATCTTCCCTGTTTTCCATGCACACACAACAAATGGACAGCTGTACATGGAGCAATTCCCTCTGAAGAAAATCCAGAAAAGTAGCTGAGTGATTCCTACATATCAGGCAAATGAGAAAATATCCACATCAAAACATGTAGGAAAAGCTGAGACACACTTGTACCATAAAACCCACCCCCGTCCAGTGCCATACAATTGGGAGGATGGCCCCAAACCCCAGTTTCTCCATGAGAAAGGTTTGGACCACAATCGAGTGTCCCAGCTTTTACAGCTCTAGCTCAAGGGATGAACCCCAAAACATCTACCTCTGAAAGCCCGCAGTACTTGCATCCATAAGACCTACAAGACTATAGCAAACAAAGAAGCAATTCTTGACCAGTGAAGCACACAAGCAATGGCTGTGGCTATTCCATCAGGGCTCAGCAGAAAGAACAGACAAAAATGCCCATTTTTTGGTCTTTCCCTGAAAGAGTCTAAATGCAGACTTCATAAACTGCTGTCTGAGAGTCTGGCTTCTAATTTGAGCATGCATCTAGAGACTGGCTGCCATCCTCCCCAGAGCCCAGGGAAGCCAGTGGGAACTTCTCCCATCTCCTCCTTCTGGCTGGTTCAAATGATAAAACCAAATGACCAGTATCTCCCTGGAAAGTGCTTATACACACATCTGATACCCCACCTTTTGCAGCTGCTGCCTAATGGAAGGGACCACAAATCACCTAGCTCTGATAGCCAACAGGGCTAGCATTCACAAGTCCTACAGGTTTACACTAAAGAAGCAGTTTTTCCATAGGTGGAGGAAGACCCCCATCATGGCTCTCCCTCCAGGGCTCAGCACAGAGGAAAAAGCAAATCTCCCATCTCCCAGTTTATTCCTGGAAGGGTCTTAACTATATATTTTCCTAACTACCACCTGAGGGCCCAGCTTCTAACCAGCCTGCATCTAGGGGCTGACTGTGCTCCTCCCCTCTGGGACACTGATGGGTCTTGGCACACCTTCAACCACTAGGAGCCACGAAGGACAAAGAAGGTGGTTGGATAATCACAAGGGTTTGAGCGGCAACCAGGAGCTCAGACTAGATAGACTGACAAGTTTCATTTTCCATACAAGACCACTCTGTCACGACTGGAAGAGGTGTCTGTTTTATCTGATGTATAGAAACCAACACAGAGAGTCGAGGAAAATAAAGAAATAGAGGACTGTGTTCCAAACAAAATAACAAGATAAATCTACAGAGCAGATTTTTTTTTTTAGGAACAGATCTTAATGAAATGGAGATAAATTATTTATCTGATAGAATTCAAGATAATGGTCTTAAAGAAGCTCACTGTGGTGAGGAGATCAACTCATGAACAATCTATGGAATAGGAGAATATTTGCAAGCCACATATCTAATAAATGGTTAATATCCAATACATATAAGGAACTCATATAACTCAATAGCAGAAAACCACAAAATCACCCAATTTATAAATGGACAATGGACCTATATGGACATTTTCCCAAAGAAGATAAACAAATGGCCAACAGGTACTTGAAAAACCCATGTTAAACATCACTAATCATCAATTAATGTAAATGAAAGCCACAATGAGCTATCACCTCACATCTGTTAAGATGTATATTATCAAAAAGACAAGAGATTACAAGTATCGGTGGTGATGAGGAGTTAATGAGGATGTAAGGATGTGGATAAAAGGGAACCCTTGTGTACTGTGGGAATATAAATTGGTATAGTCACTGTGGAAAACTGTCTGGAGGGTCCTCGAGAAATTAAAAATAGAACTACCATATGAACCATCAATCCCACTTCTGGGTATATATACAAAGGAAGTAAAATCATTATCTTGAAGAGATATATGTGCTCCCATATTCATAGCAGCATTATTCACAATAGCCAAGGTATGGAAATAACTTATGTATGTGTCAGTAGATGAATGGATAAAGAACAGGTAGTGTCTATGTACACTGAAATATTATTCTGCCTTTAAAAAGAAGGAGATCTGCAGAAGTTGCTTCTGCAGCTCAACTCCAGAAAAATAAACGACCCAATCAAAAAATGGGCCAAAGAACTAAATAGACATTTCTCCAAAGAAGACATACGGATGGCTAACAAACACATGAAAAGATGCTCAACATCACTCATTATTAGAGAAATGCAAATCAAAACCACAATGAGGTACCACTTCACACCAGTCAGAATGGCTGCGATCCAAAAATCTGCAAGCAATAAATGCTGGAGAGGGTGTGGAGAAAAGGGAACCCTCCTACACTGCTGGTGGGAATGCAAACTAGTACAGCCACTATGGAGAACAGTGTGGAGATTCCTTAAAAAATTGCAAATAGAACTACCTTATGACCCAGCAATCCCACTGCTGGGCATACACACCGAGGAAACCAGAATTGAAAGAGACACATGTACCCCAATGTTCATCGCAGCACTGTTTATAATAGCCAGGACATGGAAACAACCTAGATGTCCATCAGCAGATGAATGGATAAGAAAGCTGTGGTACATATACACAATGGAGTATTACTCAGCCGTTAAAAAGAATTCATTTGAATCAGTTCTGATGAGATGGATGAAACTGGAGCCGATTATACAGAGTGAAGTAAGCCAGAAAGAAAAACACCAATACAGTATACTAACACATATATATGGAATTTAGGAAGATGGCAATGACGACCCTGTATGCAAGACAGGGAAAGAGACACAGATGTGTATAACGGACTTTTGGACTCAGAGGGAGAGGGAGAGGGTGGGATGATTTGGGAGAATGACATTCTAACATGTATACTATCATGTGAATTGAATCGCCAGTCTATGTCTGACGCAGGATGCAGCATGCTTGGGGCTGGTGCATGGGGATGACCCAGAAAGATGTTATGGGGAGGGAGGTGGGAGGGGGGTTCATGTTTGGGAATGCATGTAAGAATTAAAGATTTTAAAATTTAAAAAATAAAAAACTAAAAAAATTAAAAAAAAAAAGAAGGAGATCTGCTATTTGCAATAACACAGGTGAACCTGGAGGGCATTATGCTAAGTTAAATAAACCAGACAGAAAAAGACAAATATTTCAAGGTATCACTTATATATTGAATCAAAGAAAGAAAGAGAGAAAGAAAAAGAGTCAAACTAATAGAAATAGTAAGTAGAAAACTGTTTGAATGGTTACCAGGGCAAGGGCTGAGAGGTACAATAGAGGTTGGTAAAAAGGCACAAACTTTCATTTATAAGATGAATAAGGTCTGAGGATCTAATTAGTGTATAACATGGTGATATAGTTGACAACAGTGTATTGTATAATTGAAATTTGCTAAGAGTAGAACTTACATGACCTCACAAAATGAAAAAAAAGTAAATCTTTGAGGTGATTTATATGTTAATTAACTCAGGGAGGGATATTATTTCACAATACATACATTCATCATGTTGTACACTTTAAATATCTTACTATTTTATTTGGTAATTATACCTCAATAAATCTGAAAAAAATAGAAGCATCCATCAAATTTAATCATACAACTCTTGGCCATAACCTCCAGTTAGTAGAGCTAGTAGTATAAGCAATCCAACAAGTAGATATCTCACGTAACTGCTGAGATTCGTCTTCCCCCATCTTCTACTTTTGATGTTAGAACTATGACATACGTAATGATGCCCCAGTAAGTGCACCAACTGTACTATTCCTCTACAGTCTTTTATCCTACTGACCTCCTTGCTTTATCTGTATTTCACTCCAGGCACCTATCACCTTAAGCCAACTTTACTATGAACAACAACATCTGCCCATACTGAATATAACCACCAACATGAGAAGACAGCTGCTCTATTGTTGAGTGTTTATAATTCTTACAGTAGATGTCATGGTTAGTGTTCAGAAAAATAATTGCTATACTCTGGCCCTTTAACTGGAGGACTTTTTGAAGGTACTTCTATTGTTTATAAGCTTGAGTCTCCAGGAAGCAGATCATGAAAAGGAGTTTGGGAATGCAAGAGGTTTACTGGAGAGTAATATGCATGGAAGATGAAAAAGGAATGAAGCAGGATAAGCAGGAAGAGCCCTCCAGTTGTGATGCAGATCTGACCTATGTGAAAGGAAAGTAGAACGGAAGCAATCTTAACAAGACGAGTTTCAAGAAGTTAAGCAAAAAGGTCAAAGTACAGATCTGAGAAAATCTTGGCAAATCCGCTGGGGATATCTGGAGCGAAGATATCCCATTAGAAGTACCCCCCATTGGACAGAAAGGACCAGGCAGTAGTAAGTACACCATTCTCAGTCATTGGCTGGAGGCCTTCTGGGAAGCCCATGGCTTCCCCTCAGACACTGAGGCAGACACTGAAGGTGACGAGGAAAAGTTAAAATTTTACATAACCTCCTGCTCCTTCTGCCCCTGTAACTCAGCTTCCCCTTGCAAAGTCTGGATCCCAAAGTTCATGTAGTCTCAGAAAGTAGGAACATACAATACTAGGGACTGGAGCTTATCTCACTCACCTTTGTCCTGCTCTTTGCAATCATCCAGCCCCTGCAAACCTGCTTAATCATGCCTGTCCATGTAAGGGTCAGGTATCCCCCTCCGAATCTTGATCACTGTTCTCACGAGCACATGAAACCCCTTAGTTTAAACCAGCCCATTAGCAGCTAGTGTTACCCACTATAGTCTGTCTATAAAAACTTTGTAATCCTTTGTTCAGGGCTCAGAGCTTGGAGTGTTAACTCCTCTGGGCTCAACGGCATACTAAACCTGAGTTCTCCAACTCTGAGCGTGGTGCTTGGTTTCTTGATTACTGATTTCTGCAACAAAGGTACTATACCTAGAGAGGGTCAGCTCACTGCACAACTGGCAGAGGAACAGCAAGTTATTTTTTGAAAGGAGATCCTAGCAGCGTACCTCCATGGCTGCCATACCTGGAATCAAATCGCACCTGGAAGTTACAGCCATCTGTTGCTTCAATTCTCTGTGAATGAGGCAGTTCCCTCAAATTAGAAACCAAAGCTGAATGGGAGAGTCTTAGGTAGGTGACAGTGTCAGATTCTGGACTTTTGCATGTGTTCCAAAAGAAAACACATTGACCAATATCTGAGAAGTGGAAAATGAGATAACTCTGACCATGTGACAATTAATTAGGAGTGTAGAGGCCAGGCAAAGGAACTATGAAGACACAGCTGCCTTTTAAGGCTTCATGTTAGTTACTTTGGGCCAGAAATTTGGGTTCAAAGACCTGGTGCCATTGGTAATTTTTAATTGATATTTTATTGATAAATTGTAGTTTTAGGAAATAACACACAGTTCTCGTGTACAATTTAGCCTGTTTCTTCCAATGGCAACATTTTGCAAAAATGTCCATTACCAACTCCTGGAGATTACTCAAACTCATGTCCATTTAGTCAGTGATGCCATCCAGCCATCTCATCCTCTGTCATCACCTGCTCCTCCTGCCTTCAATCTTTTCCAGCATCCGGGTCTTTTCAAATGAATCAGTTCTTCACATCAGGTGGCCAAAGTATTGGAGTTTCTCAGCTTCAGCATCAGTCCTTCCAATGAATATTCAGGACTGATTTCCTTTAGGATGGGCTGGTTGGATCTCCTAGCAGCCCAAGGGACTCTCAAGAGTCTCAAGAGTCTTCTCCAACACCACAGTTCAAAAGCATTGATTCTTTGGTGCTCAGCTTTCTTTATAGTCCAACTCTCACATCCATACATGACTACTGGAAAAACCATAGCTTTGACTAGACAGATTTTTGTTGGCAAAGTAATCTCTGCTTTTTAATATGCTGTCTAGGTTGGTTATAACTTTTCTTCCAAGGGGCAAGGAGCAAGTGTCTATGATATCACAACCAGGATACTGACATTGATTCAATCCACTAAACTCATTCAGATTTCTTATTTTATCTGCACTTAACTGTGCACACCATGATAGTCAAGAAACTGAATAGTTCCTCATATTGCCCTTTTAAAACCTCATCCACTTCCTTCCCACCTTCCTATCCCCATCCCTGGCCCTTAGTAACCACTAATCTGTTCTTTCTCTCAAATTTTATTTCAAAAATGTTATATACATAGAATCATCCATCATGTAACCATTTGAGGTTGTCCCTTTTCACTCAGCATAGTGCCTTGAAATCCATCCAAGTAGTTGCATGTATCAATTCCTTTTCATTGCTGAATTTATTTCATGGTATGAATGTGTCACAAAATGTTTAACCATTTACCCATTGAAGGACACATAGGCCTTTTTTCCCCAGTATTTGGCTATAAACATTCTTGTAGACATTTTTGTGTGAGCGTAAGTTTTCACTGCTTTGGGATAAGTACCCAGAGATGCAATTGATGAGTCGTATTGTAGTTGCATGTTTAATTTCTTTTAAGAAATTGCCAAATGTTTTCTGGAATAGCTGTACCATTCTACATTCTATCAGCAATGTACGAGTGATTCAGCTTTTCTGCATCCTCTCCAGCATTTGGTGTTGTCACAGTTTTTCATTTTAGACATACTGCATATAGTGATATCTCATTGTGGTTTTAATTTGCACTTCCCTAGTGGCTAATGATGGAGAAGGCAATGGCACGCCAATCCAGTGCTCTTGCCTGGAAACCCATGGACGGTAGAGCCTGGTAGGCTGCAGTCCATGGGGTTGTGAGGAGTCCGACACAACTGAGCGACTTCACTTTCACTTTTCACCTTCATGCATTGGGGAAGGAAATGGCAACCCACTCCAGTGTTCTTGCCTGGAGAATCCCAGGGATGGCGGAGCCTGGTGGGCTACCGTCTATGGTGTTGCACAGAGTCGGCCATGACTGAAGCGACTTAGCAGCAGCAGCAGCAGTGGCTAATGATGGAGAAGGCAGTGGCACCCCCAATCCAGTACTCTTGCCTGAAAACCCATGGATGGAAGAGCCTGGTAGGCTGTAGTCCATGGGGTTGTGAGGAGTCGGACACAACTGAACGACTTCACTTTCACTTTTCACTTTCATGCACTGAAGAAGAAAATGGCAACCCACTCCAGTGTTCTTGCCTGGAGAATCCCAGGGACAGCAGAGCCTGGTGGGCTGCCATGTATGGGATCGCACAGTCAGACACAACTGAAGTGACTTAGAAGCAGCAGCAGCAGCAGCAGCAGTGGCTAATGATGTTGAACATCTTTTCATGTGGTCATTTGGGCTTTGACAGTTTCTTTATTAGCTTCTTGGCATTTAGCCAAGTTAGTTTTGAAAATACCAATATGATTCAACTAAGCAAAAGAAGCCACGGTAAAGGGAGAGTGGGATCAGAGGAGGTTGGATTTTTAAAGGAAAGTATTTATCCATTCCACAATCTTACTCAAACCTTTCTTTCCATCTCCATGTCATACTCTTCATCCATTCCAATCCACTTTCCAGAAAAAGATCACCCAGTGCTCTCTACACATACCACATATTTTCTGGCCTCTGTGCTCCCTTACATTATTCTCTGCCTAGGTTGTTTCTCCATCTCCAAATGTCCAAATTCTAAGAATCACAAAATTTAAGCTCAGATGCCAACTTCTCCATGAAACTGCACCTGATCCCAGCGGCTGGAATTAATCTCTCCCTCATCTGAACTTTCCTAAAAACTTTCTATATATTTTTTTTGCTATGTACCACAGCTGTATGTCATATACCTTAACCACCCAAGTAGTCTATGAATTCAAGAGCTAGTGAAAAAATAGGCCAGGTCTTCTATCTCCTAGTCCAGTTGTCTATCTTGCCTACATCAAGTTCCTCATATTAAAGTGCAGTCATTAAAGACCAAGTCCAGGGGGTTCCTTCTGTGAGGAAACAATTCTCCACCTAATTTTCCAGAAAGGTGTCTCCCAGTCATACACCATTTAAAACACTATCAAGGTCTGCCAATTTTTGCATTCAATCAGTTCAGTTCAGTTCAGTCACTCAGTTGTGTCCGACTCTTTGCGACCCCATGAATCACAGCACACCAGGCCTCCCTGTTCATACTCTTTCTTCATATCAAAGTTTGGATAATGTTTTCATTGTCAAAGGAATCACCAGATAAATGAGAATATTGGTCTCTCCCTCAGAAAAGAGGACTAGAATTTTATACAGTAAACACATGAAAAGAATTAATTATTGAAAAACAAACACAGAAAGGTAGAAATAAGATGTGACAGCAGACATTTTGTGATGCAGTGTCATTTCTAGAGAACTTACAAGAGAGAAGACTATAAAACCCAGGAATTTTTATGCTGCATCTCTTTAAAACATGTTCTAAGTAGATTTTCAAATCTGTGGTGGATTCATGTCAATGTATGGCAAAACCAATACAGTATTGTAAAGTAAAATAAAGTAAAAATAAAAATTAAAAAAAGAATAAATTTCTTCACAATATTGATCCAAAATAAAAGATGCAATTAGATGTAACTTTAGAGGTAAAAAGAATTAACAAATATTGCAAAATGTAAAGCAAAGAATCATCACTCTGTATACTTAAAATGTATAAATTTTATTTTATGTAAATGAACCCTCAGTATAACTAATTGAAAAATGAGATAGGGGTTACAATATTATGTAGACAAGTTTGAGAAGACTTCTGTGAGTATAGAACATTTTACCTGATTGCCTTTCACCTCTAATCCCTTTAATTCACAGATAGGAAACTGACTTTTTCCCATTGCAGAAAGAAGTCCTCCTACTCTCAAATTGTGGGAAGCAAGCTAGAGATAAACTCCAGAGTCAGCTTTCCGCACCATGCTCTGTAAGAAAAAAAAGTGATTCTTTACTGCCAGAATCCTGTGATTCAGTTTTATTTATAACAACCTACATATTTCAAAAAGAATGGCTAACATAAAAAGTCATTAATATGGAGACAATATACTGCTGGTGGGAGTATATGATAGTATGACCTTTTAAAAGGTAATTTGAAATTCCTTTGACCCAGAGTAATATAGTAATATATCTTGTAGTAATATATCTTCACAAATTCATTTATTCAACAAATATCAAAGGTCTACAATATGCCAGACACTGAGCTGGACACTGAAGAGACAACAGTAAACAATTCAATCTCACAGTCTCACATGGTTGTTACATTCTAGTATGGAAGATGGCTACAAAACTACAGCAGGTGGTAATCAGTGCTCTGATGGAAAGTAAAGTACAGTGGTATTCACTTCATTGCTTTGTTCAAATCACCCATAACTAAAATATACATGGTATGCATTATCAAGCATGCAGTTGTATATATTCAATGACACATAATGAATAAAAGAGAAAACAGGAAAAAGGGACTAGCCTGATGGAGGAAAGCAACAGTGCCATTGTTTGTTGAGTGGACAGCCAGGGAACACTTCTTTAATAAGGTGATATATCAGAGAGAACTGAAGAAGCAGGGGGTGAGCCACCCAGAAAATCCACAGGTTCTGAGGGGCTTGGTGTGTTTAAGTAAGAGTCATTGTGACTGGAGTGGAATGAGCAAAAAGAAAAATAACAGCTGTTGCAGTGTCAGGTAGCCACATCCTAAAGGCTCTGGTAGTCCATGGTAAGGAAGTTAGAGTCTAGCTAAGTGTGATGGAAGTATTGAGTAGGCTTACATTTTAAAAGCATACACTGGCTGCTGTGTTGACGACAGACAGCAAAGATGCTGAAATGTACAATGATGATCATTGCCTCTGCATTTAAAAGAACAAAAATAGAAACAGCTCACATATCCACTCATGACAATAGAATAAAGAAATGGTGATAAAACCATCTCCCGGACCACAGACAGCCATTAAAAAGAATGAGGCCAAAGTATATGTAATGATTTACATATAATATAATGATTTACATATGATATACTGTTAAGTGAACAAAATGTCTATTAAGATCCTTGTTTACTGAAAAACAAAAAGAAAAAAAATACATAGATCTACACACACACACACGCACGCACACACACACACACACACACACACACACACCCCTATTTGCAGAAGCAGGAAAAAAAATAGAAGTATTCAGAACAAACTGGTAAACTATGGTAGGTAGAATAATGACCTCCCACAAATATTCACATCTTAATACCAGGTGTCTGTGAATATCTTATTTACATGGCAAAAATGGCCAGATGGGTGTGATTAAATGGACTGGTTCCAAATCGGGAAAGGAGTATGTCAAGGCTGTATATTGTCACCCTGCTTATTTAACTTCTATGCAGAGTACATAATGAGAAACACTGGGCTGGATGAAGCACAAGCTGGAATCAAGATTCCCAGGAGAAATATCAATAACCTCAGATATGCAGATGACACCATCCTTATGGCAGAAAGTGAAGAGGAACTAAAAAGCCTCTTGATGAAAGTCAAAGAGGAGAGTGAAAAAGTTGGCTTAAAGTTCAACATTCAGAAAAGTAAGATCATGGCATCTGGTCCTATCACTTCATGGCAAATAGATGGGGAAACAGTGGAAATAGTGACAGACTTTACTTTTAGGGGCTCCAAAATCACTGCAGATGGTGGCTGCAACCATGAAATTAAAAGATGCTCCTTGGAAGAAAAGTTATGACCAACTTAGACAGTATATCAAAAAGTAGAGACATTACTTTGCCAACAAAGGTCCAGTAGTCATGTATGGATGTGAGAGTTGAACAGTAAAGAAAGTTGAGTGCCGAAGAATTGATGCTTTTGAATTGTGGTGTTGGAGAAGACTCTTGAGAGTCCCTTGGACTGCAAGGAGATCCAACCAGTCAATCCTAAAGGAAGTCAGTCCTGCATATTCATTGGAAGGACTGATGCTGAACCTCCAAACCTTTGACCACCTGATGAAAAGAACTTGACCCATTGGAAAAAACCCTGATGATGGGAAAGATTGAAGGAAGGAGGAGAAGGGGACAACAGAGGATGAGATGGTTGGATGTCATCACTGACTCAATGGACGTGAGTTTGAACAAGCTCCAGGAGTTGATGATGGACAGGGAAGCCTGGTGTGCTGCAGTTCATGAGATTGCAGAGTCGAACACGACTGAGCAAGTGAACTGAACTGAATAGGTATATAGTTGTTAAAAACTAGCAAGGTGCACTCTTTCTGCCCCTTTCTGATGTCTACGTCAGAAGTTTTCTTTATCTCTTTTATACTTGAATAAAACTATTACACAAAAGCTCTGAGCAATCAAGCCTCGTCACTGACCCCAGATCAAATTCTCCTCCTCTGGAGGGCAAGAATCCTGGTATTGTTCATGGCTCATAGCAACAACATTTCATTATTTGCAAGTAAATAATACAGATATTTTTTAGAGAATTATCTAGCTTACTTTCAACACACTAATATTAAAAGAAAAGAGAAATAGAAACAGCAGAAAATACGACACCAAGTTGGGTTTTGACCAACATCCAGACTTAATCAGCACTAGGAAGTCCCGTGTCACAGCACATCTGGAGTCCCCATTGGGAAAAGGGACCCAGGCAGCGTGGCTGAGACTTCAAAGACTGCAGTTTGGGGTTCCACTTTAATCCCAGGATGGTGGCCAACTGATACCATCATCAATCTGTGACCAAATTGCAGCTCTGGTTTCAGATCAATGCTGTTTGTTTTCTTGTGTAAAACTTGGAATGTAGTTAAGCCTGGCCTTGGTTGGCCAGCCCCCTCAGGGTCTCAACAGTTCTCAAGATTCCTCCCCTATCTTATCTCTGTTGCAGCAAGTCTTGCACTCACAGCAGGCAGTCACTCACAGACAGGGCAGTGTCCAGGCAGGTTAGAAGCAAGGTCAGAGGCCTGATCTGCTTTGTCTCTGAAGCCTAATTCATTTAATTTCCCTAACACCCTTCTATTAACTTTTAGATGAAATCCTTTATAGATGGACCTCTTTCTTCAACAAACCTGGCCCTCAATGGGGTAAGGAAGGCCTCCAGCTATAGAGCAACAATCATCTTCTCCTTTCCTGCACCTTATCCTTCACTCTTCTTACCCCCTTTCCATTGACGGGGAAATGCCTCAGGAAAAAGGAACTGCTATAGCAGCAAATCTCTTTTGCTTAGGCTTCTATTGCAGTAGGGCTTCCCTGTGGCTCAGAGGTTAAAGTGTCTGCCTCCAATGCCAGAGACCTGGGTTCGATCCCTGGGTGGGAAGATCCCCTGGAGAAGGAAATGGTAACCCACTCCAGTATTCTTGCCTGGAGAATCCCACGGACGGAGAAGCCTGGTGGGCTACAGTCCACGGGGTTGCAAAGAGTCGGACACACTGAGTGACTTCACTTTCACTTTTCTATTGCAGTAGTTGGTCTGGAACAAGCTACAGAATTATTGTTCTGGTGGAGATTTGATGACAGATACCAAAATGACAAAAGTTATTTACCTCAACTTTTGCTAAACTAAACAAAATAGTTGATGTGTAATGCCTGTCTTTTTGATAAGCTGCCTCATGTTCGAAAATATGGGGCTTATGAATAAGTTCAATTAAGAGACAGGGCTTTTCAAATTGTCAGTCTCTATTGGCAGCAGTGGCATTTTCATCTAAACACTGACAAAGCCAGCAGGACACCAACTCTCAGCCTCTTCTCTTATTTGCAGACTGAGCCATGCTGTGGCCTCTGCCAACCCCTCACCCACACTCTTCCCCTAACCAGCAGTCACTAGGCAGGTTTTCTGACTAACTGCATCCTTATCTACGATAACTTTGAACTCAGGGAAATTTACACAGGGTGTTGCAAATTTTACTGGTAATGAGTTAATTTACACTTATGGTTATCACTTCTCATCCAGTTCTCCGGGCATTCCACAAGAAAAGCTTGGGAGCTGGTTGCAAAGGAGGGGAGGTGGCGAGGGTCCAGGTGCCCAAACTGGCTCTGTCTGCCAAGTACCAGGACCCCAGTGGCAGCATGTCTCCCTCCACTGGCCCAAGAGCAGGTCCAGTCTTGCCCACCAACTGTGCCAACTCCAGACCTGTACTTTTAACCCCTGTGCTGTTCAGATCCTTCACAGAACTGCAACAAGGCCACTCAATACATCAATTAGAGGTAGGGGGAGATGAGATTTAATTTTAAGTACTTTTTAAATCCCAGAAGATCCATCTTTGCAATTGTTTGTGTTGGCATTCCCACCCAGAAGGCCCCAGGTGTCTGCTAAAGCATCTTGTAAAAGTCCTAACGGGGAACGCATCACCTCCTCTGAGTCCAACATTGCCAAATACGGTATCCTCCAGCAAGGATTGCAGTGACCTCCTTGCTGTGTGAAAAACCTTTCTGCAACACCGCCTCCTAGCTTGCCCACCTGCCCATGGGGAAACCAATGGGGAATTTTATTGATAATAATTACATGTACTATTACATAATAATGTTATGTGGAATAACAGTATAATGGTGTCAAATATAATTCATTCTTTGTTAACATTTGGCTTTCAGTGCTCTAACCCAGACATCCCCAACCTTTTTGGCATCAGGGGCCAGTTTCATAGAAGACAATTTTTCTAAGGATGGGAACAAGATGGTTTTGGGATGATTCAAGTACATTACACTTATTGCGCACTTTATTTCTGTTATTACATCAGCTCCACCTCAGATCATTAAGCGTTAGATGTCAGAGGTTGGGGACCCCTGCCCTAACCCAAAGGTTAGCTAAAATGTTCTGATCACCTAAGGAGCTTTGCCAAACCCAGCTAACATCCCATACCAATCAAATTGGATTCTCTGGGGTTATGAGTCAATGGACAGTATTTGTGAAAATGGTTCCAGATTATTCCAACTTACAGCAAAGTTTGGGAACCGCTGCTGCTGCTGCTGCTGCTCAGTTGCTTCAGTTGTGTCTGACTCTGTGTGACCCCATAGACAGCAGCCCACCAGGCTCTGCCGTCCCTGGGATTTTCCAGGCAAGAACACTGGAGTGGGTTGCCATTTCCTTCTCCAATGCATGAAAGTGAAAAGTCAAAGTGAAGTCACTCAGTCATGTCTGACTACTCACGACCCCATGGACTGCAGCCTACCAGGCTCTTCCATTCATGGGATTTTCCAGGCAAGAATACTGGAGTGGGGTGCCATTGCCTTCTCGTTCCCTGAACCCAAACAAGAGACCCTGGGCAGACCAGCAGGAGCTAACTTAATGAGCTGAGACAAGTCTCCACATTAAGGACTATCTCCTCCATCCTCTTGCCTGTTCCAACCTTGTTCTAGTACTTATGTGTGTGGGGGTGGGGGTGGGAAGGGGGGAGTGGGGAGGGGCATTCCCCAGCCATACAATGTATTTAAGGCAGGAACAATAATAAACGTTTACAAACCCACCAACTAGTAGCCTGGGCTCCTTCCAGCCTCCTCTTACTCATTTTGGGCTCCAGTCAACCTGAGCCACATGCTGTTTCCTCACCTACCCTCTCACCTCCTAGTCTGTGGTCATCTTGTTGCCATCACTGTAGTGCATTCCCAAATCCTGACTTCAGCTATCCACCTTCTCAGCATCAATGCAAGTACAACCCAAATGCCATGCCCTCCATGAAACATACTCTGATCCTTCCTCCAAGCTGTCACTTCAAATCTGAGAATCAGGCCTATAGATTTAATGGAAAGAGCATCACATACGGGTCAGCATACCAGCATGTGAGGCTTAGCATTCTAGCAGAAACGCTAGTTGTTGAGTTGATTTGGATCTCCCCTTCTTCCTTAATAACTGACTTGTGGCAGCAATATATCTAGCTCAAAAAAACTGTATTTCTAATCTCCCATGCAGATAGGAGTGTCCAGTGAGATGGAAATTTTAGATGACATCTCTGGGGAAGCCCTTTATACTGAATTGACTTGGTTTGGAGACAGACACCCTTTACATCTCTATCTTTCACCACATCATCACCAGAATGACAGTAACCCTCTTGAGCCTCTGAGCAACATTGAAGAAGGAACACAGCACTCAGGATGGCAAAGCACAAAAACAAGAAGCCAGGGTCCCTGATGACCAAGCAGCTGCTATGCAGACCCTGCACTGTCTAACACTGTGCCAGTGTTATTGCGGGGGAAAATAAACCTCTATCTTGACCCACCAAGCCTTTCAATCAATGGCTGAGCCTAACTAGAACTAAAACAAGCAACTGCTGCCTGTGAGATCCTGAATAAGCTATTCTTTCCCTCTTGACTTTAGTTTCCTCAACTATATTTTTTTTAAAATGGAGAAAATAAAGTTGTGAGCAATAATTAAAATCACCAAAGAGTTGCAGGAACATGAGAGATTTAGATGAATCTAAGTCAAGATCTTAAGGAATCTCATAAAACCTCACTTTGTAGACAATGAAACTGAGCACTTAATGGGAAAGTGATTTGCTCAAGGAAACAAAAAAATTAGCAGCAGATGCAAGGTTGAAACCAGGGCTGTCTTGATTTGAGGTCCAACTTAATACATCAACAGAGATCATATATAACTACCTACAAATGCTTGAGAGCAGTAATGAGAAAATATTGATTTAAAAACATGGTAGTAGATGATTAAAAAAAGAAGCTATGTAAACTAATGGGAATTGCTTTTAAGCTTTCAGAATGTGGGAGTTTCCTTATAGATAAATAACCAATAGCCAATTATTCCCACACTATCTTTAATAAAACATACACTCAAATACACACAATCTCATGGACCTATTTGTATTCCAGTGTCAATAACTCATTATGCTGATTAATAATAAGACAAACCCTTCTACTATGTTATTTGTGGAAAAAAAATTTGGCTGTTCTTTCTCACTTGCTAACGAATTTTAGAATCAGCTTCTCAGATTCTATAAAGTATCTCACAGGGATACTGATTGAGACTGGATTCAGTTCAGTTCAGTCACTCAGACATGTCCAACTAATTGCAACCCCATGGGCAGCAGCACGCCAGACCTCCCTGTCGTTCACCAAACCCGAAGTTTACTCAAACTCATGTCCATTGAGTTGGTGATGCCATCCAACCATCTCATCCTTTGTAGTCCCCTTTTCCTCCTGCTCTCAGTCTTTCCCAGTGTCAGGGTCTTTTCCAATGAGTCAGATCTTCATATCAGGTGGCCAAGGTATTGGAGTTTCAGCTTTAGCATCAGTCCTTGCAATGAATATTCAGGACTGATTTCCTTTAGGATGGACTGGTTGGATCTCCTTGCAGTCCAAGGGACTCTCAAGAGTCTTCTACAATACCATAGTTCAAAAGTATCAATTCTTCGGTGCTCAGCTTTCTTTATAGTCCAACTTTCATATCCATACATGACTACTGGAAAAACCATAGCCTTGACTAGATGGACATTTGTTGGCAAAGTAATGTCTTTGCTTTTTAATATGCTGTCTCGGTTGGTCATAACTTTCCTTCCAAGGAGCAAGTGTCTTTTAATTTCATGGTTGCAGTCAACATCTACAGTGATTTTGGAGCTCCCCAAAATAAAGTTAGCCATTGTTTTCACTGTTTCCCCATCTATTCGTCATGAAGTGATAGGACCAGATGCCATGATCTTAGTTTTCTGAATGTTGAGCTTTAAGCCAACTTTTTTACTCTCCTCTTTCACTTTCATCAAGAGGGTCTTTAGTTCTTCGCTTTCTGCCATAAGAGTGGTGTCATCTGCATATTTGAGGTTATTGATATTTCTCCTGGCAATCTTGATTCCAGCATGTACTTCATCCAGCCCAGTGTTTCTCAAAATGTACTCTGCACATAAGTTAAATAAGCAGGGTGACAATATACAGCCTTGACATACTCCTTTTCCTACTTGGAACCAGTCTGTTGTTCATGTCCAGTTCTAACTGTTGCTTCCTGGCCTGCATACAGATTTCTCAAGAGGCAGGTCAGGTGGTCTGGTATTCCCATCTCTCTCAGAATTTTCCACAGTTTATTGTGATCCACAGAGTCAAAGGCTTTGGCATAGTCAATAAGGCAGAAGTAGATGTTTTTCTGGAACTCTCTTCCTTTTTTGATGATCCAGCGGATGTTGGCAATTTGATCTCTGGTTCCTCTGCCTTTTCTAAAACCAGCTCGAACATCTGGAAGTTCACAGTTCATGTATTGCTAAAGCCTAGCTTGGAGAATTTTGAGCATTACTTTGCTAGCATGTGAGATGAGGGCAATTGCACGGTAGTTTGAGCATTCTTTGGCATTGCCTTTCTTTGGGATTGGAATAAAAACTGACCTTTTCCAGTCACTGGAAAGGTCACTCAGCCACTGCTGAGTTTTCCAAACTTGCTGGCATATCGAGTCTAGCACTTTCACAGCATCATCTTTTAGGATTTGAAATAGCTCAACTGGAATTCCATCACCTCCACTAGCTTTGTTTGTAGTGATACTCCCTAAGGCTGACTTGACTTCACATTCCAGGATGTCTGGCTCTAGGTGAGTGATATACCATTTTTATCTTTTATTTGAGACCATCTTTGCATTTAATGTTCCCTTGGTATCGCCAATTTTCTTGAAGAGATCTCTAGTTTTTCCCATTCTTTTATTTTCCTCTATTTCTTTGCACTGATCACTGAGGAAGGCTTTCTTATCTCTCTTTGCTATTCTTTGGAATTCTGCATTCAAATGGATATATCTTTCCTTTTCTCCTTTGCCTTTAGCTTCTCTTCTTTTCTCAGCTATTTGGAAGGCCTCCTCAGATAACCATTTTACCTTTTTGCATTTCTTTTTCTTGAGGATGGTCTTGATCACTGCCTCCTGCACAATGTCACAAACCTCCATCCATAGTTCTTCAGGCACTCTATCAGATCTAATCCTATGGATCTATTTGTCACTTCCACTGTATAGTTGTAAGGGATCTGATTAAGGTCACACCTCAATGGTCTAGTGGTTTTCCCTACTTTCTTCAGTTTAAGTCTGAATTTGGCAATAAGCTGTTCACGATCTGAGCCACAGTCAGCTCCCGGTCTTGTTTTCGCTGACTGCATAGAACTTCTCCATCTTTGGCTGCAAAGAACATAATCAATCTGATTTCGGTGTTGACCATCTCTTGATGTCCATGTGTACAGTCTTATTTTGTGTTGTTGTAAGAGGGTGTTTGCTATGACCACTGCATTCTCTTGGCAAAACTATTAGCCTTTCCCGTGCTTCATTCTGTACTCCAATGCCAAATTTGTCTGTTACTCCAGGTGTTTTTTGTCTTCCTACTTTTGCATTCCAGTCCCCTATAATGAAAACGACATCTTTTAGGGGTGTTAGTTCTAAAAGGTCTTGTAGGTCTTCATAGAACTGTTCAACTTCAGCTTCTTCAGCATAACTGGTTGGGGCATAGACTTGGATTACTGTGATATTGAATGGTTTGCCTTGGAAACAAACAGAGATCATTCTGTCATTTTGAGACTGCATCCAAGTACTACATTTTGGACTCTTTTGTTGACTAAACTATGATGGCTACTCCATTTCTTCAAAGGGATTCCTGCCCACAGTAGTAGATATAATGGTCATCTGAGTTAAATTCACCCATTGCAGTCCGTTTTAGTTTGCTGATTTCTAGAATGTCGATGTTCACTCTTGCCATCTCCTGTTTGACCACTTCCAATTTGCCTTGATTCATGGACCTGACATTCCAGGTTCCTATGCAATATTACTCTTTCCAGCATCGGACCTTGCTTCTATCACCAGTCACATCCAGAACTGGGTGTTGTTTTTGCTTTGGCTCCGTCCCTTCATTCTCTCTGGAGTTATTTCTCTACTGATCTCCAATAACATATTGGGCACCTACCGACCTGTGGAGTTCATCTTTCAGTGTCCTATCTTTTTGCTTTTTCATACCATTCATGGGGGTTCTCAAGGCAAGAATACTGAAGTGGTTTGCCATTCCCTTCTCCAGTGGACCACATTTTGTCAGAACTCTGCACCATGACCCGTCCATCTTGGGTGGTCCTACACAGCATGGCTTAGTTTCACTGAGTTAGACAAGGCTGTGGTCCATGTGATCAGATTGGCTAGTTTCTGTGATTGTGGTTTCAGTCTGTCTGCTCTCTGATGCCCTCTCTCAGTGCCTACTGTCTTACTGAGGTTTCTCTTACCTTGGATGTGGGGTAGCTCCTCTTGGCTGCTTGCCACTCCAGTGCCACACAGCTGCTGCTCACCGCTCCAGCACCACACAGCCGCCACTCAGAAAACCTAAATCTGGAGACTGGATTACATTTATAATCTCTAGAGAACTGACATCTTTACAGTAATAATAGTACTTTTTATGTGCCAGATTCTATGCTATGTGCCTGGGCATGTGCCAAGTAATTTTCTAAGTATTTGGGATACATTTGCCAAAAAATATAGACATTTACAAAAAATTGAAAAAAAAAATAGCAGAATTGCCCTTAAGGAGCATATAGTCACTCAATTGTGTCCAACTGTTTATGACCTCATGGACTGTACAGTCCATGGAATTCTCCAGGCCAGAATACTGGAGTGGGTAGCTGTTCCCTTCTCCAGGGAACCTTCCCAATCCAGGGATCAAACCCAGGTCTCCTGCATTGTAGGTGGAGTCTTTACCAGCTGAGCCACCAGGGAAGCCCATATTTTAGCAGAAGTAGTCAATAAACAATGTAAGAAATAAGTAAATATACAGCATGTTAGAGGGTAGAAAATGCTACAGAAAAGAAAAAAAAAAGTGGATAGACTACGATCTGAGGGCCAGGGGAGCAGGGTACAGGTCACAGCCTTATATAGGTTAAGTCATGGGAAAGTAAACTCATTTAGTCCTACCTCTATGAGGTGGTTTTTGTTCAGTTGCTAAGTCATGTTCAACTCTCTGCGACCCCATGGACTGCAGCACACCAGGCTTCTCTGTCCTTCACTATCTCCTTGAGTTTGCTCAGACTCATGTCCATTGAGTTGGTGATGCCATCCAACCATCTCGTCCTCTGTTGTCCCCTTCTCCTACTGCCTTCAATCTTTCCCAGCATCGGGGTCTTTTCCAATGAGTTGACTCTTTGCATCAGGTGGCCAAAGGACTAGAGCTTCAGCATCAGTCCTTCCAATGAATATTCGGAGTTGATTTCTTTTAGAGACTATCATGTTATCACCATTTCAAAGATAAAGGAAACTGAGGCATAAAGACATTGAATAGTAATAACTTGCCAGGGTTACACAGCTAGGAAGTAGCAGAGTCAGGATTTGAATTTGAGCTTAAGTTGGTGTTCTTAACCCTTCAGGTGAGTTTCTGGAGGATTAAGACTCCAGGTGTATTTCTCCATTTATTCATGTCTTTTTATTCATCAGCAAATTACAGCATTTCTTATTAGGTTTCTTTTTAGGTATTAATAGTATTTGTTGCTATTATGATGTAGAATATTTCTACCATGACATTTTCTAATTAACTTTTGCTAGTGTATGAAAAAGTCATCGATTTTTATGTGGTAATCAGCCATCTCTTTGAGTGCTTATTAGTTCCAATAGTTTTCAAGTTGATTTTCTTGGATTTTATAATTAGAAACACATATAATGACAGTTTGTCTCTTCCTTTCCAATATGTTTTTATATTGTTTATCTTAGTTCTAAGTATTTGCTAATTTCCACTGTAATTCTGTTTTTGACCCACTGGTTATTTAGAAATGTGTTGCTTAATTTACAGTCCTATGGGGATTTACTGGTTATCATTTTGTTTTTTGATTTCTTGCTTAGTTCTACTATGGTCAAGCCAATGTGCTCTGCATAATTTTGGTCCTTTGAAACTTGCTTTATGGCCCAATATATGGTCATTTTTGGTAAATGTTCCATATGCACTGAAAAAAAGTATATTCTGCCATTTTTAAATGCACTGTTCTATGAAAAATGTCAATTAGATCAAGTGTGTTAACCATATTTGCACATTCTATATACTTATTTTTTAATCTGCTTATTCATTTTAGTAGTTAGTTTAGAGATTGCAACATGTATGGTTGAATTTTCAGAGTGTAATAGAAATTAGTACAGGACCATTCAAGGACCCTAAAACACTTATTTTATTTACATTCTCCTGCCACTTGTGCTATTTATAATACATAATATTTATATTTATATTGCATTGCCATTTCTATTTAATGTAATCAATATTTATTTATATTTTTCCCTATAATAATATGTATTTTTTTCTTGCATCTAACAGCTTCCACTTGGGATAAAGTTTTGCTGCCTGAAGGTATTTCCTTTAAGGTATTTCCCTTTAAGGTATTTCCTTTAGTGCAAGTGTCCTGGTGATGTCTTTTTTAGTTTAAAAATGTCTCTGTTTTGCCTTCATTTGCAAAAGATAGCTTCATGAATAGAGAGTTCCAGATTGGCAACTATTTTATTTCATTACATTTAAGATGCCATTTTGTTTGCTTCTGATATCTATTGTTTCAATCATATTTTTTCCTTTGAAGAAGGGGTGTCTCTCTCTTTTTTTTTTTTTCTTCTGGCTGTTTTTAAGATTTTTGCTTTGTCTTTGGTTTTAAGCAGTTTGACTATGATGTATGTAGGAGAAATTCTGCTTAAGTTTTACAAAACTTCTTGAATTTTTGCTTCAATGTAAGAATTTCATGAATTTTAGAAAAGTCACAACTGTTATCTCCACAATCGTTATCTCCACATTGTTTTTATTGCTTCTCCTTTTGAAATTCCAATCCCATGTACTCTATTTTTTCACATATAATTCTTTACCTTTATTTCTTTATTTTTAATCATTTTATTCCTCTGTGCTTCAGTCTGAGATTTCTTCTTCAGAATTATCTTCTTGTTCACTAGTTTTCCCTCCAGATATATTTAATCAGTTCTTAAACCTACCCGTTAAGCTCTTAATTCATTGATTTCCAAGAGTCTGCCAAAATCTCAGCTCAACTGCTTAGCTTCTTATCCACAGCTTTTCAGAATCAGCAATTTCTTAGAAGGCTCCTGCTGCTGCTGCTGCTGCTGCTGCTGCTGCTGCTGCTGCTGCTGCTGCTGCTGCTGCTGCTGCTGCTGCTGCTGCTGCTGCTGCTGCTGCTGCTGCTGCTGCTGCTGCTGCTGCGCTTCAGTCGTGTCCGACTCTGTGCGACCCCATAGACGGCAGCCCACCAGGCTCCCCCATCCCTGGGATTCTCCAGACAAGAACACTGGAGTGGGTTGCCATTTCCTTTGCTCAGTCATGTCCGACTCTTAGCGATCCCATGGACTACAGCCTACCAGGCTCCTCCGTCCATGGGATTTTCCAGGCAAGAGTACTGGAGTGGGGTGCCATTGCCTTCTCTGCTTAGAAGGGTGAAGCCCCACCAAATACCAGACTCCCCTCCCCAAGCTTCCATCCTCTCTGGAATCTTGGCCCTGCAAATCTTCTCTTCTCTGTTAGCTCCCTTTCAAAGAAGTGTTTTTAAATATTTCACCCAGTTTCTCTAGCTATTTTCAGTGGAAGTGTTGGTAGGGTATAATCTAGTCTAACATTGCTGGAAGTAGATTTTCTCCATTATTTTGGGAGGCAGCATACTGGCTAAATGGCTTTGAACTGTGTCTGGCACAATAATATGTACTGAATAGGTTTCTGATATTATTAGACATGAAATTCGCCTATAGTTCCCTATTTCTGTTACCCTACATCAGCTTTAGTATCATGATTCTGACAGTTTTGTAAAATGAGTTGTATAGCATTGCATTTTTCCCTATCCTCCAGAACGCTTTATATAACATAGAGATTATCTATTCCTTGAAGAGTTGATATAACTCATCCATAAAATTACTTACTGTATGGTCAGGCCATTCCTGTTGACTGTTCTCTTGCTCTCTGTACATATCCCCAGCTCGATCAGTTCTACTTCACTCACGCAACTGTCCAACCTTCTTAATTACAGGGCTTAGTCCATAACTGCCTACAGGCTTGCCCCATGCCCTAGGCCAATGGTTTCCTTGGTAACTGATGAGCCCCCACCTGACGTCAATTCTCCCTATAAACAGTAGTGGCCTCCTTCTCTCCCAAGTAGTAAAGGTGGCTGCCATGTCCTGCCAGCTGTCTGCTATACACAGAGGGGTGTCCCTCCAGGAGCCTTTGTTTTGGACGTGTAAGATGCCCCTGTCCAATAAACCACTGATGTCTCTGTCACTGTCTTCAAGCTCATTCTTTGGTCTTGAAGCTAGGGAGTTACATGGCTTTCAGCTCTGTAGGATGCAGCCCAACACTTGGACCTATTATTATTGTAGTGATTAACTTTGGGCTATGTTTTCAATTTGTCCTTTAGTTATTCTCATACAGCAATTATTCACAAATTCTGTTAGGAACTCAAGAATTATTCCTGTTTAGGTTTTATATCTCTTCTTGAAAATTTTTAAAATTTCTAAATTAAAAAATTCCTAGCAGAGTCTGTGGCTACACTTCAGTTGATATTTCCAATATCATTTGTGTTTCTCTTGCTTTTTAAATCACACCTGACTAATTTTACTTTATGCAACTTTTAAGAAAAGAGGTTTTGGTTTTATGGTTCAAATATACTGTTGTTATATCAATTAGCATGTGTGGCTTTGGGGCTGAGGTGGTTTATAGCCCTCTCTTCCCCTGCCTTAGTGACATGGAGGCCATATGTTCAAGAGGGGAACAAGACAGATTGAATGACACCCAACCCACATCAGGTTCTGTGTAAAAAGTAACCCTTAATTTTGTTCAGTCACTGAGATACCAAGGTTTATTTGTAATTGCAACATAGTCAAGCCAATTCTGATTAGTACATGCAGTAAAAATTCTGCTATCCTAAAATACAGTCAAATTTTTAAAGTTTCATTGTTTAAAAGCAATTTTGTATTATTGGCCTCTACTTGTGTAAACCTTTATTTTGTAGTTGTTTTGAACTTATCTCATGTTTAAAATCTTTCCAATGTATTAAGAACTTTGAGGTAGGAAAGGGCATGTACTCAGTCCCACTTTGATCCACTTTGATCCAACCTCTATCTTTTGTTATATTCTGGAAGAGTTTGCTTCTTGTAGCTGAAAATGGATGTTTAAAGAAACAAGGTAGTAAACATCATGTAGGCTTTATCATTTTAGTGCTAAGGAAACATGGGCTTTGTAACTTTAATCTCATTATTGATGTCAGAAGGCAGTGAGCTATAAACATGAACCCTTCCCCTCCTCCATTGCCCTGACGATGTGTTTGTCTTCTGATAGCATCTCAGGTAAAATTCACAGCATTCAGGTCACTTGCAGCATGAAAAACTCCATTACAGGCTAATTCAATCAATTGCAAATTTGAATCTCAGACCCTCCCCTCCTCAGCCAATGGCAGCTAAACTCCTCCCAGTAGAGATAGAGATTCTCCCTCTGACAACTAACCCTTCCCTCCTGTGGATCTACCTTTCTTCTGAGATGTGGAAATGATTTTTAGTGCTGTGAAATGTGTGCAAAGATAGGGCGATTTAGATCATAGGGTTACTCAGAAGCTATCATTGACAGAGTTGAATACAACAGAAAAGATCTTATTCAGCATACTTTAATCACATACATCCTAAAGAAATGCTTACAGAGATGAAAGGCCATAATACTCTCATATTGTTTTTTTTTTCTCATTTTTAAAAATATTGTATTCATACTACTGGTGATAAACACTTTGTATTCCTTCTTTCAAAGTTTGGTAAAGCTTAAGTATGCATGAGTTCTTGGTAAAGATTTAAGATTATGGAGTATGGAAGTGCCAATACAGACACAGTTCCTCTCCTCCAGGAGTTTACATTCTAGTAAGGGGTAAATATACCAGAAGCAAGTAAATAAAAGTTGTGGTAAGTGATAATAAAGAAATAAAAGTGAAGGATGTAGTAGACAGTGAAGGGAGACTACTCTGAGGAAGGATATTTGAGACAACATCTGAAGGAGGCAGGGAACTCAGGCCAGAAGCTGTTGCCAAATCCTTTTCACAGGATGATGACTAGATATGATGAGAAGCAGATGAACTAAAAATAAAGTTTAGAAATGGAATTACGAAGACACACTGACACATTTTCTGGGGAAGACAAGGAAATAGCAGGAATCAAGGATGATCCCTAGGTTTGAGGTTTAAACAACTGTGTTAATAGTGGTACCGTTTACTGAAATAGGGACTTCCCTGGTTGCTCAGATGGTAAAGAATCTGCCTGCAATGTAGGAGATCTAGGTTCAATCCCTGGGTTGGGAAGATCTGCTGGAAAATAAAATGGCAGCCCACTCCAGTATTCTTGCCTAGATAATTCCATGGACAGAGGAGCCCGGTGGGTTACAGTCCATGGGGTCACAAAGAGTCAGACACAACCGAGCAACTAACACTTACTGAAATAGAGTAGCGCTGAAACATACACATTACCACATGTAAAAGAGATAGTGGGAAACCACTGCACGGCACAGGCAGACCAGCTCAGTGCTCTGTGATGACCTAGAGGGGTGGGAGGGGGTGGCAGGTGGAAGGGAGACTCAAGAGGGAAGGAATATATGTATTCTTATGGCTGACTAATGCTGTTGCAAAGCAGAAACTACCACAACACTGTAAAGCAATTAGCTTCCAATAAAAAATATAGGACTCAAGTATAGTGAGATCTGGCCCATGACTACAATATTTCTACCCTAATTTTTGTAAAGCAGTTTACAAGGAAGAACATCTCTGTAAAAAAGGAAGCTTGGGGAAGTAACAATAGCTCACTAAGATATATTCACAGAATCAAAGAGAATTCTCTTAATTTTCCACTCAATTACCTGCAGCCATCTCCCACACCAGAAGAAGGCTATAACTTTCACTCCAACAATTAGAATGCTGAATACAAGGCCAGAGCCCTTTCATATGTGGCAGACAGGTAAGACAGAGTTAAATATTTTTCTCATTACAGCCTGATGCAAAACAAATAAAAGAATTAAAATCTGTAACAAAAATGAGTAAGATCCCTAATTGTACCCAGGTGTTTGTAGTTCCCTAAGCCTTGCTCTAAATTATATCCTATTTATATTTAATATTTATGCTAATACTAGTTACCATTATGCACAGTTGATTTAGTAAAGTGTTCTCTTGTATGAAAAAATGTAAATTAGTGGAAAATCATGATAATTCTCTTTAATTCTGTTTATCATGCTGAGCTGTTCATGACATGATATCATAACCAAAACACGCCTTCCACTTGTCAGCAGCTTGTTCAAATTGCCGATAAAACAAGGGTGAAATAAACAGTCTCTGGAGTGTTAACCTCGTATAACAAAGGGTATATGGAGACTGCAAACAACATAGATACTAAAGACTCACCAATGTGAAGAAGTGTTGTCAGAATAACAAGAATTACAGCAATTAGTCCCTTGAAGTAGAATCACTCTGCAAGTAACTTGCATATTACTTTTCATATTTACATAAGTAAATCTTTGCAACAAAAAGAATCTTATCTCACTGCTTCCAAAAGTAAATTCCAAGCCAATGAATGGCACAGATGGATAAATTAAATTAGCCACATCAATGTATTTTTTAAAGTATTGGGTTCATCACAATTCCAGTTATTTATTTTTCCTGAGACATAAATATTTCTCTTACCAAAAAATATGTGGTTGAATCAGAGGTAGATACAGTAAAAGATATGAAGTTTTTCAAATGTTTCAAAGAAATAATACCTATGTATCTCCAGCACTAGTCACATCATCAGGGACAGAAGAGATATCAGGCCATTTTTCATTTGTGTCATGGCTGTTAGTAAACTAAAAACCAAATATGAATTTAAATCACAGTCATGCTATCAATATGATAGCCTAATTCTGTCCTCATTTCCTTGATCCCCATTTTATATTTTTTCTTGTTGAGTAGGCAGTGGTATTTCACAGAGCCAAAATGCCCATGTCATCCACTCTGGAAATCCCAATTGCTTTTCTTTTTTTTTTTTATTTTTTATTTTTTAAATTTTAAAATCTTTAATTCTTACATGCATTCCCAAACATGAACCCCCCTCCCACCTCCCCTCCCCATAACATCTTTCTGGGTCATCCCCATGCACCAGCCCCAAGCATGCTGCATCCTGCGTCAGACATAGACTGGCGATTCAATTCACATGATAGTATACATGTTAGAATGTCATTCTCCCTAATCATCCCACCCTCTCCCTCTCCCTCTGAGTCCAAAAGTCCGTTATACACATCTCTGTCTTCTTCCCAGACTTGTTCTCTGTAAACCATGAAGATAACCACAAGTTGTACCCTAAGATCTTGGGCTTGGTAAATTTGCCTTGTAGTCCAATATGGTTTACTGAAAACAAGTGAAGAAATTTACAAAATCATTTCTTTATCTTGAGGTTTTGATCAGATGACTTAAGGTTTTACCATTAAGCAGTGGTTAGCGTAATGGTTTGTATTAATGGTTGAAAGCAGACATCAATATGCTTTGGAAACCATTCAAGAGATTGGTAGACCTATGGTCCAGTAATCCACTTCTGGGTATATAACCAAAGAAATTATAGCCAAGATACGAAAGAGACACCACACTACTGTGTTCACTGCAGCATTATTCACAACAGCCAAGGCATGGAAGCAACCTAACTGACCATCAACAAATGAATGGGTTAAAAAAAAACATATTCTATACTTACAATGGAATATTATTGAGCCTTTAAAAAGAAAGAAACCCTGTCATTTATGACAATACAGATGAGCATGGAGAACATTATGCTAAGTGAAACAAGCCAGACACAGAAAGAAAAATACTATGAGATAACACTTATAAGTGTTATCAGTATACTGAGAAATCGAAATAGTTGAACTCATAGAAGCAGAGGGTGGAATAGTGGTTACCAGGGGCTGGAAGGAGGGGAAACAGGAGATATTAGCTAAAGAATACGAAGTTTAAGTTATGCGAGATGAACGAAAGCCTAGAGATATACAGCACACTGCCTATAGTAAACAGTACTGTAGTGTGTACTTAAAATTTTACTAATAGGTTAGATGTGTTAGAGTTCTTATGACACACGTGCACACAAAATAATAACAATAATAGAGTAGGAGAAATCATTTTGAGGTGACGGATAGGTTTATAATATAGATTGTGGTAATAGTTTGCCGCTCAGTTTGTTCTTCTGTAATATGGAGATAGTTTTTTTAATCTCTAATTATAGCTTGTGACAATGTTGTAATATCCCAAAAAGTGACATGTGTGAAATTATTTTGCAATTCATCAAGAGCTAAATCTACCTAAAGAACTAGAGATGGGAGACTTAAGTAGCAGCTAAGCCAACAAAATCAGAACAGAAATGGCAATTGTTTAGGGTTTTTTCTCACATGTCATTTAGTTTCACATTCTTTATAACCCAGTATTAGCATTTAGAATATTCCTATGATTTATTCCACTAACAGCCTCTGCTTTTCTTTATCTTTTCAGTCTCTCCATTTGATGCAGGTAAATCTTTAGTCTCTTGGGTGGCCACTTCCACCTGTTTTCCCTTTGCTCCCCTTTTCTCTTTTGTTTGCACTTTTCTATCTGAAGATTCATCCTTTCCTGCTGCTTTCTTTGGTTTTGTTTCCACTTTGGCAGGAGCACGTTTAGTTGACAGCCTCCCAGCTCTCCTCTTGGGCTCCTCCTCCCCAGCCCCAATGCAGAGCTGACCTTCCTCTGGGGCACCCTGGCAGCAAGGTGGACATGGACTAGGAGTGTGGAGAGGAGTCTGGAAGCTGGTCTGCCTGGCCACGGCTGCTCCTTCTGCTGCTGGAGCAGCTATGGGCTAGTCTTGGTTTTGTTTGTTTGTTGTGTTTTTTGTTGTTGTTGTTTTGTTTTTATTCTCTTTCCTTTTTGCTATTCTGATTGAGTGACTTCTACTACCCTTTTCACCCACATCACCTCCCTAGTTTCTACTCAAACTGATCTTTATAGGCAAACATACCTTGGGTGCCTCTTCAGGGGAGGAAAAATGAGAGGAAAATGATTACTAGATTACTTTGTGTCATGTAGCATAAGGACATATACTGGTAATAATCCCTTAAATGCATACGGTATAGACCTGGGCCTACATATTTGATTAAATACATAGACAAATATGTATGTGTTCACACACACCACAGTAATGTCCTCACCCTCCTTTTTTCACCTAGTACATCACATGATAAAGGGGTGACATGGTCTTTGGGAAGGAAAGTCTGTAATCTAGGTCACATTATTAACTTGGCTCACCCAGTGAGATGCTCCACTGATTTCACATGTTCTGTTTCTATTTTAATGTGAATTGAGGCAGAACTAAATCATCTTAAAGCATCTGTCAATAGGCAGTTATCCAGATACTTAGTTTCATGTTCTTCATAACCCAATATTAGCATTTGGAATATTTTTGAAATCCATTTATATAACAGCTTCTGAGTTTTTCTCATTTCTTTTACTTTCTATTTCAAATTGATCTTTGATCCTGAATATTCATCGGAAGGACTGATGCTGAAACTGAAACTCCAATACTTTGGCCACCTGATTCGAAGAACTGACTCATTGAAAAAGACCCTGATGCTGGGAAAGATTGAAGGCAGGAGGAGAAGGGGACAACAGAGGATGGGATGGTTGGATGGCATCATGGACTCAATGGACATGAGTTTGAGCAAGCTCCAGGAGTTGGTGATGGACTGTCTTGCTGTAGTCCATGGGGTCGCAGAGAGCCAGACCTGACTGAACAACTGAATTAAACTGAGGCCCTAAGTGGTCACAGACTTCATCAGGAAGCAAAAGTAATATATGTCAGTAATTATCCCTTGGATTTATACAAAGTGCTCTGAAAACAGCCCGATGCTAGTTATTTGACCACAAGTGTCACTTCACTTCCCTCCATCTATTTCTTCATCCGAAAATGGTGATAATGTTGGTGATTTAAATAGCCTATTTGAGATATAGTCACTCAACCAATTAGGAATTGACCTAATCACTTGCTCGTTCCGCTCCCTTTTCTCCATCTTGTCCATGAGGACATCATGAATGACTTTGTCAGATGCCTGGCTGAAATCCAAATTCACTATGCTCAACATTTCCATTATCTACAAGGATAGTAAGAAACTTGATCAAAAATTGAAAAGGATGCTGTATGGCTTAGGAAACTCAAACAGGGACTCTGCATCAATCTAGAAGGGTGGGATGAGGCAGGAGATGGAAGGGAGGTTCAAAAGAGAGGGGATATATGTATACCTATGGCCGATTCATGTTGAGGTTTGACAGAAAACAACAAAATGCTGTAAAGCAATTATCTTTCAATTAAAAAAATAAAAAGAAAAAAATTGAAAAGGAGAAGAAGAAAATGAGGTGGTTTGATCTGTACTCCATATTCAACTGCTATGTTCTAATGAGAGTCACCTCACTCTACAAGTGCCCACAAGACATATGTTTCCACTTGGCCTAATGACAGAACTTCAGCTTCACTGGTGGATATTTTCTAAAAATGACCATTTGTTCACTTTGAAAGTAAAATCAGCTTTTCCCCAGTTGTCGCTTCTCCTCAACACTGTTTCTTAAAAGTCCTGTAGAGGAGCTTACATCAGAGTTTGGAGGTCATAGCTCATAGATGCAGATCCGCATTCATTCCTCCCTTGACTTCAAAGCACATTCAATTCCTCCCAAGGAGTCTCACAGTCCTCCTGGGTCCATGACAGAATCACTGGAAATGTCCGGAGGAGGCGGTAAAGTCACTGTGTACACTTTATTTTCATGCCGAGTAACATTCACAGAGGAACCACTCTATGCCAAGGTCCTATAGACACAAAGGAACTCTTTTCACATAGTTTACTGCCTAGTGTGAAAGATAGGTGCATGACCAAATAAACATTGGCCTAATTTCAGAACTTCAGTTTCACTGGTATGTATTTTCTAAAAATGATCATTTATTCACTTTTTTTAAAATTTTACTTTATTTTACTTTATAATACTGTATTGGTTTTGCCATACATCAACGTGAATCCGCCACGGGTGTACACATGTTCCCAATCCTGAACCCCCCCTCCCACCTCCCTCCCCATACCATCTCTCTGCGTCATCCCAGTGCACCAGCCCCAAGCATCCTGTATCCTGCATCGAACCTAGACTGGCGATTCGTTTCTTATATATTATACATGTTTCAATGCCATTCTCCCAAGTCATCCCACCCTCTCCCTCTCCCACAGAGTCCAAAAGCATACAGGGTTATCATTACCATCTTTCTAAATTCCATATATATGCGTTAGTATACTGTTTTTCTTTCTGGCTTACTTCACTCTGTATAATAGGCTCCAGGTCCATCCACCTCACTAGAACTGATTCAAATGTATTCTTTTTAATGGCTGAGTAATACTCCATTGTGTATACGTACCATAGCTTTCTTATCCATTCATCTGCTGATGGACATCTAGGTTGCTTCCATGCCCTGGCTATTATAAACAGTGCTGCGATGAACATTGGGGTACATGTGTCTCTTTCAATTCTGGTTTCCTCAGTGTGTATGTCCAGCATTTATTCACTTTTGAAGTAAAATCAGCTTTTCCCCAGTTGTCACTTCTCCTCAACAGTTTTATGTGCATTTGAACTTGCATTAGAAGAGCTATGGTTTCAACTCGCTCATCTTCCCATTTTTATGGGTATTTCTGTTCTAGCTAAGCATGGGGCCAAGTATGACTTGGTTTATCAAAGGAAAAGATGGGCTGGATGAGACCAAGACCTGAAAATATGCTGGATTAGTATAGCAGAACAGGTACATGGATGACAAGCCATTCTCTACATTCTAGAAAACAATTTGCTCTGGAGGATTAAAGTGCTATGTAGCAACAGCGATAGCTCAGAGAGGTGGGATGACAAGGGTTCAAGTCTAGTAGATACTTAATCTCCCAATGGGTGGCACAAGTACAATAATGGGAAATTTAAATACCAAGAAAGCAAGCCATCAGCATCAAGATGATTCATTAGCAGGTATCAAGTCCTGGCCACTCAGGTGAAGTTCAAGGGAAGTTCTCCAGTTACCAGTTGCCCTACCTACAGTACATTCTGAGATGGTAAAATTGACAGTTTAAGCCAACATAGTAGGCCTCACTGCACATCTGAAAGTCTAGTGTTCCCCATGGATAGTATGTCTCAACTTTAGAATTACCTACAGATATGACTTAATACACCTCTCAGCGTGTAGTGAACAAGTTGTGGCTGCCAGATAACCCTAAAGATTAACTCGAATGCCTGAAGTGCCCATTTCTGAAATCTGCCTCAAGTTCAAACCCATGTGAATGTTTCCACTGAGAGAACCTCAAAACTAAATTACGAGGCTTGTAAACCACTGGAATTAAGAATGAGAAGAGAGGGGTAATGATTGCATAGATTAGTGATTTTATTTGGAAGGGATGGGCACGGGACCAGGAGAAGAGAAGAAGGGCAGGGAATTTATAATTTGAATAGATTTTCCCAAGTTCTACTTTCTCATCTATACATATCTAACTGAGGGTCAGTAGCATAGTTGAATGATTTTATTTAATAGCAGAATCTCTATCCTGGGAGACTGAACTATTTGTGATACTTGGAGAAGAAAGTAGAATATTCACAGTCAGCTAAGGCTGACTGACATTCAGGAGAAGGAAATCCACTAGCTTTTCAATTAAAAACTCTAACCCTTATACAAAGTATATAAATAGTCCCATTTAGCAAGAATGTGCTTACAAGCAAAGTGCTTATTGAGGCTTGAGCACTATGACTCAGAATTCTCTTTCAACTAGAAATTAAGCCCCAATTGGAGGTCCATACAAACACTGATGCACCACCACTCAATCTCACCCCCACATTTTTCTGACAAAATTCCAGGGGATGAAAATGTCAAACGACATTTTCTGAAAGACTTAAGTGGCTTACAAACATCACGAAGCTACACTAAAACCAGATGTGTTGAAAGGAGGGTTCCAGGATCAGTTCCTGGTGCTGATTCCCAGCATGAATATAGTGGCCTAAGAGTGACCTCTGTGTTGAAGGAATTGAAGCAGGAAGGGTATTAAGTGATAGGCCTGAAGGAGTCTGTGAGATGGGCCAAGTGTATCTTCTGCATTCTCACCTACACTCAGAATACTTGGTTCTAGCTTGTAAGTTTCTCCTGAACTCAACCAAGATATTTATTATATTTTATACATTTCTGAGCTTATTGCAGTAGGAAGGCTTTTGAAGAATGTTTAGTTGACCCAAAATTCCAGAACCATAAGTTCAACCCTTAAAAATCACAAGGAAAATATGTCCTTTGGTTCTCATTAAATTGATATAAAACATTAAGAGTATTGGATGGATATAAGGATGTGTCACTTAGAACACCTTCAAGAAGGGAATTCCTGCCTGACTGAAAGTTGACATTCTCTAGCCATGAGCTCCTTCAGAGCCCACCTCAGCATGTGAGCCAGTGACGCTCTTCACAGGAAGGCCCCAACTAATGACTAAGCAAAATAATACAGTATAAGTATTAGTAATTATTGTAATAGTACAAGGACCCACCTGGTTCCATACAGCAGGACTTAGCAAGACATTTCAGCAGGAGTCCTGTGAGTAAGTTTTCACTTTTATCTCCCCTTTGGGGGGGTCAGAGTCTATGAGCTCAGTTCAGTCGCTCAGTAGTGTCCAACTCTTTGTGACCCCATGAATTGCAGCATGCCAGGCCTCCCTGTCCATCACCAACTCCCGGAGTTCACTCAGACTCATGTCCATCAAGTCGGTGATGCCATCCAGCCATCTCATCCTCTGTTATCCCCTTCTCCTCCTGCCCCCAATCCCTCCCAGCATCAGTCTTTTCCAATGAGTCAACTTTTCGCATGAGGTGGCCAAAGTATTGGAGTTTCAGCTTTAGCATCATTCTTTCCAAAGAACACCCAGGACTGATCTCCTTTAGAATGGACTAGTTGGATCTCCTTGCATTCCAAGAGAAGCTCAAGAGTCTTCTCCAACACCACAGTTCAAAAGCATCAATTCTTCGGCACTCAGCTTTCTTAACAATCCAACTCTCACATCCACACATGACTACAGGAAAAACCATAGCCTTGACTAGACGGACATTAGTCGGCAAAGTAATATCTCTGCTTTTGAATATGCTATCTAGGTTGGTCATAACTTTCCTTCCAAGGAGTAAGCGTCTTTTAATTTCATGGCTGCAGTCACCATCTGCAGTGATTTTGGAGCCCCAAAAAATAAAGTCTGACACTGCTTCCACTGTTTCCCCATCTATTTCCCATGAAGTGATGGGACCAGATGCCATGATCTTCGTTTTCTGAATGTTGAGCTTTAAGCCAACTTTTTCACTCTCCTCTTTCACTTTCATCAAGAGGCTTTTTAGTTCCTCTTTACTTTCTGCCATAATGGTGGTGTCATCTGCATATCTGAGGTTATTGATATTTCTCCCAGGAATCTTGATTCCAGCTTGTGCTTCTTCCAGTCCAGCGTTTCTCATGATGTACTCTGCATAGAAGTTAAATAAGCAGGGTGACAATATACAGCCTTGATGTACTCCTTTTCCTATTTGGCACCAGTCTGTTGTTCCATGTCCAGTTCTAACTGTTGCTTCCTAACCTGCATATAGGTTTCTCGAGAGGCAGGTCAGGTGGTCTGGTATTCCCATCTCTTTCAGAATTTTCCACAGTTTATTGTGATCCACACAGTCAAAGGCTTTGGCATCAGAGTCTATATTGTGGTCTGTTTGCTCCCCCTGCCCAGTTTTACTCCCCCCATCTCTTTTCACAGGCATTACTACACAAACAATGTTTCACACTCCTAAGTCCGTACTGTGTCTGTTTCCCATAAACCCCAACTTGGCATATGGATCATATTAAAAATCTGGGAGGATTTCACAGACAGAATGATTCACAGAATCACTCAAAAGTAAGGGTATAAATGCTAATAAAATATACAAGTAATACTATTCTAAGTAAGACTATAAAAGGCAGAAGTGAACTTGGAGTGGTATACTAGAACTCTGAAAACAGGAAAGCACTGGAAATGAACAAGGCTGACCTGTTAAGCTACTCCATGGCAACAAACACATCAGAGAGATAACAGTGGAGTCCAGGTGGATTGAAGGGGTTTTCTAGGATATTTTTACCTTTCTTTTTTGTCAGTTTGATTTCTAGAGAATAAAGGTTAAGTGTTGCAACCTTGTTCAAAATATTGCAACACTCTATTGAGATTAGAGGTTCAGTGTGGGAACTGACATTCCTGCATTCCCAGGCAAGGGAAGAAAAAGAAAGAATAGAGCAAAAGTGAGGGACAGAGACAGAGATGGGCAGAAACAGAGACAGAGCCTAACAGAGTTCAGGAGGCAGCTCAACATAAGACTTGTCCTCGCCGACTTGTCCAGTTCAGTAGAAGCAACTGGCCTTACTTTAAACCAACGGTATCCCAGCCAGGAATACATATTGCATGCAAAAAAAAAAAAAAAGAAAGAAAGAAATGTAAGAAAGGAGAAAATATAGTAGAAATAGGAAATTGGGAAGGAGATTACAGGAGCTAATTTTTTTTTTTTTTTTTTACTGATTTTTCTCTTTATAGTATTAAAGGCAATACTGATAGGAGGGTATGGCTCAGTACACAGATATTAGGTCATCTATCATGAAATTTGCCTGATCATCCTTCCTCCCAGTACTCTGTCAAGAGTCAGCCCTCTCTGATCAAATTCACACAAATGACTTACTTTCTTGATCCCACTTCTGCTTCAACCAAGAACTTAATCTCTTCCAAGGCAGTCATTTGATCTAACAGTCTAAGGTCACACAGCCACTACTGAGAAGATGAGCTAGAAATAGAGTTCAGGTCCCTGTGGGATTGGAGCTTCAAAAAGACCTAGAGACCCATCCATTTGCACAAGCTTACTTGTATGGCCCACATAACTACAGGGGAGCGGGGAAGTATAGCTAAGCCGTGTTTCCAAGGAGAGAAGATCTAGGTATTAGCAAACAGTTTCTATATAGCACTCTATTTCCAACTGTTCTTAAATGTATGTGGTACCCACACCCATCTGTTACACTGGAGGCAACAAGGATATTAGTACCTCTTACCAGGGAATACTCATCACCTTGCCCCAGGATCTGACAATCTCAAGGAAGTTAAGAGTGGATGTGCCTTCTCTGTACTCTGTTTCTCAGCCAGTCAGTTGAAAGGGATTCAGTAGAGGACTCCCAAAGGCACTAGTTACTGGAAACTAGATCTCTGAATCACCATTTAGAGAACAACTACCCAAGAGAGCCACCAAACTCTCATCAGACTGTCTTATGTGTGAGAAATACACTTGTGTTAAGCCACTGAGATCAGGAGTTGTTTATATAGCAGCTAGCATTAATTGTCTTGACTAATATAGAATCTGTATGCTCCTGAGAAGGGCCCAGGTGGAGTTAGTCAAAGGACTGGGAGGGATCATACCCCCATCCAATGCTGTATTCATTTGCTTGGGGCTTGCATACCAAAGTACCACAGATTGGGTGGCTTAAAAAAAAAAAAAACAGAAATGTATTGTCTCTCAGTTCTGGAGACTAGAAGCTCAAGATTAAGGTATTGGCAGAGTTTTTCCCTCTGAGGCCTGTGAGGGAAGGCTCTGTACCAGGTCTTTCCTAGGCTTATAGACACATCACCCCAATCTCTGCGTTGGTCTTTCCACAGCCTTCTCTGTGTTCAGATTTCTTCTTCTCGTAAGGATTCCAGTCATTTTGAACCAAGGACTCATCCTACTCCAGTGTGACCTCATCCTACTGTGAAAAGTGAAAGTGAAGTCTCTCAGTCGTGTCTGACTCTTTACGACCCCGTGGACTGTAGCCCACCAAGCTCCTTTGTCCATGGGATTCTCCAGGCAAGAGTACTGAAGTGGGTTGCCATTTCCTTCTCCAGGGGATCTTCCTGACCCAGGGATCGAACCCAGGTCTCCTGCATTGCAGGCAGACACTTTAACCTCTGAGCCACCAGGGAAGCCAGGTCTGTAAAAGCCTACTGTAACTGACTACATCTGCAATCACCCTGTTTTCAAACAATACCACTTCTGAAGTACTGAGGTTTAGGGCTTCAACCTATAAATCTGGAGGCATTCAATTCAACCCCAAATCAGGAACTACCACTGCTCATTCCCCTCATCTACCTTGGGATAGGCTTTTCCTGTGACTTATCTTTCACTAGGTCTATAGATTCAAATAATGAGTGGCGACTCTGGAAACTGGATTTCATAAGAAAATAGTGAGTGAACAAACCTGTGTGATAAAATCCAGGCCTTGTCAGAATGGGCACCAGAGCTCTGGTTGAGAGCCTTTCCCCAAGAGCAGGAAGAACTGCAACCTAGGCCTGAAGGCAACTAAATGAGCGTCCTATAGTTAGTGATTCCTTTCCTATAAACCTCTGCTTCTTAGTGCATGGTATATTATAAGGCTTATCCCCACCACACACATGCAAGCTGCCTCCTGGTTTCCTGACTCACTGAATGTCAAATGTGGTACGATGCTGAGGTGGCACTGCTAAACTTAGAAGGCTCAAAGTTGCCAATTAATTCTGTGCAAAAAAAAAAAAAAAGTGTTTGTATCAGCCTTCACTTTTGGCTCAGCCTGATATTCTCCAGCTTCTGCCAGTGTGGGGCCTCCTCAGAAGTAACTGCTTGCCTCAGGCCTGGGAACAAAGCAATCATCACTTGGAGCAAAATGACTGGCCTATTTGTTGGACAGCAACTGGCTATATTTATCCCACTCCCACTGCCTCTCACCCTGTATTAGTTTTATATTCAGTTCAGTTGCTCAGTTGTGTCCAACTCTTTGCGACCCCATGAATTGCGGCATACCAGGACTCCATGTCCATCACCAACTCATGGAGTTCACTCAAACTCATGTCCATCGAGTCGGTGATGCCATCCAGACATCTCATCCTCTGTCGTCCCCTTCTTCTCCTGCCCCCAACCCCTCTCAACATCAGAGTCTTTTCCAACGAGTCAACTCTTCACATGAGGTGGCCAAAGTATTGGAGTTTCAGCTTTAGCATCATTCCTTCCAAAGAAAACCCAGGACTGATCTCTTTTAGAATGGACTGGTTGGATCTCCTTGCAGTCCAAGGGACTCTCAAGAGTCTTCTCCAACACCACAGTTCAAAAGCATCAATTCTTCAGCACTGAGCTTTCTTCACAGTCCATCTCTCACATCCACACATGACTACTGGAAAAACCATAGCCTTGACTAGATGGACCTTTGTTGGCAAAGTAATATCTCTGCTTTTGAATATGCTATCTAGGTTGGTCATAACTTTCCTTCCAAGGAGTAAGCATCTTTTAATTTCATGGCTGCAGTCACCATCTGCAGTGATTTTGGAGCCCCAAAAAATAAAGTCTGACACTATTTCCACTGTCTCCCCATCTATTTCCCATGAAGTGATGGGACCAGATACCATGATCTTCATTTTCTGAATGTTGAGCTTTAAGCCAACTTTTTCACTCTCCTCTTTCACTTTCACCAAGAGGCTTTTAGTTCCTCTTCACTTTCTGCCATAAGGGTGGTGTTATCTGCATATCTGAGGTTATTGATGTTTCTCCCAGCAATCTTGATTCCAGCTTGTGCTTCTTCCAGCCCAGCATTTCTCATGATGGACTTTGCATAAAGTTAAATAAGTAGGGTGACCATATACAGCCTTGATGTACTCCTTTTCCTATTTGGCACCAATCTGCTTTTCCATGTCCACTTCTAACTGTTGCTTCCTGATCTGCATACAGATTTCTCAAGAGGCAGGTCAGGTGGTCTGGTATTCCCATCTCTCTCAGAATTTTCCACAGTTTATTGTGATCCACACAGGCAAAGGCTTTGGCATAGTCAATAAAGCAGAAATAGATGTTTTTCTGGAACTCTTTTGCTTTTTCAATGATTCAGCGGATGTTGGCAATTTGATCTCTGGTTCCTCTGCCTTTTCTAAAACCAGCTTGAACATCTGGAAGTTCACAGTTTATGTATTGCTGAAGCCTGGCTTGGAGAATTTTGAGCATTACTTTACTAGCATGTGAGATGAGTGCAATTGTGCGGTAGTTTGAGCATTCTTTGGCATTGCCTTTCTTTGGGATTGGAATGAAAAGTGACATTTTCCAGTCCTGTGGCCACTGCTGAGTTTTCCAAATTTGCTGGCATATTGAGCATCATCTTCAAGGATTTGAAATAGCTCAACTGGAATTCTATCACCTCCACTAGCCTTGTTCATAGTGATGCTTTCTAAGGCCCGCTTGACTTCACATTCCAGGATGTCTGGCACTAGGTGAGTGATCACACCATTGTGATTATATTGCTGTGTAACAAATGACCACATGTTTAGGTATTGTAAACAGCACACGTTTATTAACTCGACTTTCGTGGGTTAGGAGTCTGGATACCATTCAGGTGAGTCCTCTGCTCGGGCTCTCACAAGGCCATAGTGGAGGTATCAGTCAGGTTGCCTTCTCATCTGGAGTTTAAGTCCTTTTCCAAGCTCCCATAGCTGCTAACAGAATTCATTTCTTTATGCTCTAGATTGAGGGCCCTGATTTTTGCAGCTTCTTAACGATAGGCTCCCTCTAGGTCCTAGAGGCTGAGGCAGTCACAGCATAGCTGTTTGCTTCTTCAAAGCCAGCAGTATAATCTCTCCAGTTTGCTAGAATGCAGTCTTAAGTAACCAGAGAAGGCAATGGCACCCCACTCCAGTACTCTTGCCTGGAAAATCCCATGTACAGAGGAGCATGGTAGGCTGCAGTCCATAGGATCACAAAGAGTTGGACACGACTGCTGCTGCTGCTAAGTCACATCAGTCGTGTCAGACTCTGTGCGACACCAGGCTCCTCTGTCCCTGGGATTCTCCAGGCAAGAGCACTGAAGTGGGTTGCCATTTCCTTCTCCAATGCATGAAAGTGAAAAGTGAAAGTGAAGTTGCTCAGTCATGTCCAACTCTTCGCGACCCCATGGACTGCAGCCTACCAGGCTCCTCCGTCCATGGGATTTTCCAGGCAAGAGTATGCCTTCTCCTCGGACACAACTGAGCGACTAAATAACAACAATGAGTTTACTGCTATAGCAAAGTACCATAGAATGGGTGGCTTAAACAACAGAAACTTCTCTCACAATTCTGGAGACTGGAAGTCCAAGATCTAAGTGTTAATAGGGTGGTTCCTTCTATGGCCTCTCTCCTTTGCATGTAGACAGCCATCTGCTCCCTGTGTCTTCACACAGTCTTCCCTCTGTGTGCGTCTGTGTCCTAATTATCTCTTTTTAAATGGATACCAGTCAAGTTGATATTTCTAATGATATCATTTTACATTAGTTACCTCTGTAAAGACCCTATCACCAAATACAGTTACATTCTGAAGTACAGGGGCTTAGAGCTTTAACCTATGAACTTCGGGGAGACAGCAAACACCCTGTCCGTCCTCTGTTCTCAAAGAGAGATGTGTTGAGATCAGGATGCTGTTGGGCCCAGAAAATGACTCTGAATTATAAGACAGGGAGGCCTCTACATTGCAGGTCACCCTTTTTGTCCTATTTACTGGGGGAAAGAACAAGCTGTTTGGTGGCTGACAGTCAGGATTTGAGGTGTCAACTATTTCCAGGCATTGTTTTGAAATGCCAATGCAATGGCTCAGCACTGGGAGATCTTGGGACCCATAGGATATTGTCAGTCCCCTGGTAGAAGAGGCACTGCTGGTCCTATTAGAAGCTGGAAATCAAAGTCCAGTGAGAGTAATACTTGAGAGTGTCCACTGGATATGGCAACAGGGAGGTCTTTACTTATCTTCACAAAAACAGATTTTTCAGACTGACAGGAGAGAAGACATATGGGAACAGCTGGAAAGAGGTGTGTAGGCTACCTTTTTTTAAAATGTAAAGAGTAAAGAATTTTTTAAACATAAAGAGTAAAGGTTTTTTAAAATATAAAGAATAAAGAAAGGACAATAACTGGAGGGAGGTGTGGATTAAAGGAAGAGGAATTTTTAAGATGCAAGATAGAGAATTTTTCAATCCTGAGGGGAAAGATCCAGTTAGAAAGAGAGACATTAAATGTGCACAAGGTGGGAGGACATAACCAATGCAGCAAGGTCGTTTAGAAAGTGAGAAGGCATTGGATTCAGAAAGAGATGTGTTGATTAGCCTTTGATAGGAGGAAGGACATCCCTTCTAGCAAAGTACTGTTCAGACCAGAACATGCCTGTGAAACCTCTGCGTCTATCAAAGGATGTATGAGTAAAGAAGATGTGGTATATGTGTACAATGAAATATTATTCACCCATGAGAAGGAAGAAAATCCTGCCATTTACAACAACATGGATGGTCCTTGAGAGCAGTGTTTAGTGAGATAAGCCAGACAAAGACAGATATTGATTGTATCATATCCTAAAACTGTAGAAACAGAAAGTAGAATGGGAAGTTCAGGAGGTATTAAGTGGTACAAAGTTGCAACTAGAAGATGAATATGTTCTGGAAATCTAATGTACAGCATAGTGATTATAGACAGCAATATCATATTATACACTTCAAAATTGCTGAGACTAGATCTTAAATGTTCTCACCACATTAAAGAAATAATTTCTCTATTGTGACATGGTATTAGCTAAAGATATGGTGGTAATCATATTGCAATATGCTAAATGTATCATATCAGTGCAATGCACACCTGAAATTTATATACTTATATATCAATTATATCTCAATTAAAAACAAAGAAAATAAAACACGTGTAATAAAAATTTTTATAAGAGTGATATTCACTACATAGAGAACATTTTTATTTAAGGGAATTGATATGATAGCCATTGTTTTTTTTCTTAATTTTATTTATTTATTTTTGGCTGTGCTAAGTCTTCGTTCCTGCAAGGGCCTTTCTCTAGCTGTAGTGAGTGGGGGCTACAGATTTCTTATTGTGGTGGCTTTTCCTGTTGCAGAGCATGGGCTCCAGGGCACACAGACTTCAAGTTGCGACACATGGGCTCAATAGTTGAAGTGCCTGGGCTCAGTTGCTCTGCAGCATGTGGAATCTTCCTGGATCAGGGATTGAACCCATGTCTCCTGCATTGACAGGCAGATTCTTTACAACTGAGCCACCAGGAAAGCCCTGATAGCCATTCTGAAAGGCACATAAGAGGTATTTATAAGCACATGTAATACAGATGGTCATAAAACTACTACACACATACAGAAAGAGTGAAGTGAATGAGGCAGGATGAAAGCAACTTTGAAAGATATTTTTGCTATCGCATGACTTGGCCAGATTTGCCTCCTTAAAAAAAACAAATATTCAAATTTATTTTTAGCAAAAATATGTGCACTCAGTTTTTAAAAGTAAAACAACATAAAGAATTAATAGTGCAAACCAATAGTCCCTTACATGACCCTAGTCCTACTTCCTAGAAGGGTCCCTTTGAATTCTTCTGCATGATTCTATTTTCTATCTTCTGAGAACTTGTACCACATTGCTAAATCATCTGCTTCCACTTCTGTTTGGTGCTTAATCATTTTGATAGTATTATTGATAGCTGTGGAAACTGAGGCTTTAACTCAGTGACATCACCTACATGTGCTTTCTTCCTTCCCTACCCCATACAGCTATAGTAAACTATTTTTGCTTGCTTTATGGGTTGGCTTTACCTAGTTATCTGAGCTCTCACTACCCAGTGATTGGCTATAAGCCTATGTAGAAATGTTTATCCATATACTTGCTGTGGACAAGAAGTGTACACTTGCTCTAATGAATCTCCATACAATGTCAGCCAAAGTGTTTAGGTCATGGACTACTTAATGAGAGAGAGGTTAGAGCCTTGTTTAAATATACTAGGCATTATAGTTATCCACCCTACCCTTACCCTACAGGGTTTTTAAATTTTTATTTATTTATTTTAATTGGAGGATAATTACCATACAATATTGTGATGGTTTTTGCCATACATCGACATGTATCAGCTACAGGTGCACATGTGTCCCCCCATCCTGAACTCCCCTCCCACCTCCCTCCCCACCCCATCCCTCTGGGTTGGCTCAGAGCACAAGCTTTGACTGCCCTGCTTGATGCATTGAACTTGCACTGGTCATCTATTTTACATATGGTAATATACATGTTTTAGTGCCATTCTCTCATATCATCCTACCCTCCACTTCTCCCACATAGTCCAATAGTCTGTTCTTTACATCTGTGTCTCTTTTGCTGCCTGTGTATGGGATCATCATTACCATCTTTCTAAATTCCATGTATATACATTAATATACTGCATTGGTGTTTCTCTTTCTGACTTACTTCATTCTGTATAATAGGCTCATCCACCTCATTAGAACTGACTCAAATATGTTGTTTTTTATAGCTGAGTAATATTCCATTGTGTATGTGTACCACAACTTCCTTATCCAGTCATCTGCCAATGAACATCTAGGTTGCTTCCATGTCCTAGCTATTATAAGTAGTGCTGCAGTGAACATTGGGGTACAGGGGTCTCTTTCAATTCTGGTTTCCTCACTGTGGATGCCCAGTAGTGGGACTGCTGGGTCATGTGGCAGTTATATTTCCACTTTTAAAAGAAATCTCCACAATATTCTCCATAATGGCTGTACCAGTTTGCATTCCCACCAAGGTGTAAAAGGTTTCCCTTTTCTCCACACCCTCTCCAGCATTTATTGTTTGCAGACTTTTTGATAGCAGCCATTCTGACTGGAGTGAGATGATACCTCATTGTGGTTTTGATTTGCATTTCTCTAATAATGAGTGATACTGAGGATCTTTTCATGTGTTTAATAGCCATCTGTATGTCTTCTTTAGAGAAATGTCTGTTTGGTTCTTTGACTCACTTTTTGATTGGGTTGTTCATTTTTCTGGTATTAAGCTACATGAACTGCTTGTGTATTTTGGAGATTAATTTTGTCAGTTGCTTCATTTGCTATTATTTTCTCCCATTCTGAAGGCTGCCTTTTCACCTTGCTTATAGTGTCCTTCGTTGTGCAAAACCTTTTAAGTTTAATTAGGTCCCATTTGTTTATTTTTGGTTTTTATTTCCATTATTCTGGGATGTGGGTCAAAGAAGATTTTGCTGTGATTTTTGTCAGAGCGTTCTGCCTATGTTTTCCTCTAAGAGTTTTACAGTTTCTGTTCTTAAATTTAGATCTTTAATCCATGTTGAGTTTCTTTTTGTGTATGGTGTTAGAAAGTGTTCTAGTTTCACTCTTTTACATGTAGTTGACCAGTTTTCCCAGCACCACTTGCTAAAGAGATTGTCTTCTCTTCATTGTATATTTTTGCCTCCTTTGTCAAAGATAACACATCCGCAGGTGTGCGGATTTATCTCTGGGCTTTCTATTTTGTTGCATTGATCTATATTTCTGTCTTTGTGCCAGTACCATACTCTCTTGATGACTGTAGCTTTGTAGTGTAGTCTGAAGTCAGGAAACTTGATTCCTCCAGTTTCATTCTTCTCTCTCAAGATTGCTTTGGCTATTCAAGGATTTTTGTGTTTTCATACAAACTGTGAAATTATTTGTTCTAGTTCTGTGAAAAATACTGTTGGTAGCTTGATAGGGATTGTGTTGAATCTATAGGTAGCTTTGATAGTATACTCATTTTCATTATAATGATTCTTCAAATCCAAAAACATGGTATATTTCTCCATCTATTTATGTCATCTTTGATTTCTTTCATCAATGTTTTATGGCTTTCTATATATAGGTCTTTTGCTTCTTTAGGTAAATTCATTCTTAGGTATTTTATTCTTTCTGTTACAATGGTGAATGGGTTTTAGCCCTTAATTTTTCCAGTGCTTACTTCAGTCAGGTTCCTAGGAGGCTAACCAAACGTGGTCTGATTTAGATACTATCTGTACTGTGTCATTACATTGTTTATTTTCATACAGTAAACATCATTAAAAGACACAGGGAAATCAAGTTCATATCCAATATGCTACAGGAATAGGTTTTCAAAATCTATAGGAGTTTCCTCTTGAGTTCCTGTTAAATAATTAGGTAATTGGTATTTAAGATGCTTTATATTATGCAGAGGTCTTTGATGGGTTATTTTGTGGATGTTTCAGAGTGTTTTAATAATATTTATAGAAGTGGTTTGGGGTTTTTGAATGGGCTATGCAGTATTCGTTTCCATTTAAATAATGGAGAAACTCTGCTGCTATCTGAACATTTACTTTCTGACGTGCTCATAGGAATAGATTAGACTCAGATAATGAGGAATTCCTGTACTTACACTTTCATTCCTTGTTTCTTGAGCTATCCATAAAATCCCTTGACTCTCCATGCTGAATGAAGATATAATACTCTTACTCTTCCTGACATTTCTACTTCCCTTTTTCTACCTACCCATTGCTGCTTCTGTACTTGTATTTTTCTACTGTCAAGGTTAATAATGTTTAACCTTCTATTCTATAAGTATTTGGTCTATATTTGGTTTAAAAAGTTAAAAATCAATTTACAATATCTGCATTATTATGGATATTAAATATTACTGCACAGATCTGAAATATATTGTTATATTCTTAGTACAACTTTTTTTGCTTTCCTGGAGGCTCTATTTGCATATCTGTCCCTTTTCTGTTTGCTTTTACCTCCTTCTTAGAATGATCTATGTTCTTAAGTGTTAGTCGCTCAGTCAGGTCTGACTGTTTGTGACCCCATGGACTATAGCCCACCAGGTTCCTCTGTCCATGGAATTCTCCAGGCAAGAATACTGGAGTGGGCTGCCATTCCCTTCTCCATGGGATCTTCCTGACCCAGGAACAGAACCTGGGTCTCCTGCACTGCAAGCAGATTCTTACCATCTAAGCGACCAGGGAATCCTTGATTCTCAGAGACTCCCATCTGAAACCTCTATCATCCAGAAATTTCAGTTGAGCTATTTCAAATCCTAAAAGATGATGCTGTGAAAGTGCTGCATTCAATATGCCAGCAAATTTGGAAAACTCAGCAGTGGCCACAGGACTGGAAAAGGTCAGTTTTCACTCCAATCCCAAAGAAAAGCAATGCCAAAGAATGTTCAAACTACCCCACAATTGCACTCATCTCATATGCTAGCAAGGTAATGCTCACAATTCTCCAAGCCAGGCTTGAACTGTACATGAACCATGAAATTCCAGATATTCAAGCTGGATTTAGAAAAGGCAGAGGAAACAGAGATCAAATTGCCAACATCCGTTAAATCATTGAAAAAGCAAGATAGTTCCAGAAAAACATATATTTCTGCTTTATTGAATATGTCAAAGCCTTTGATTGTGTGGATCACAACAAACTCTGGAAAATTCTGAAAGAGATGGGAATACCAAACCACCTGCCATGCTTCTTGAGAAATCTGTATACAGGTCAGGAAGCAACAGTTAGAACTGGACATGGAACAACAGACTGGTTCCAAATTGGGAAAGGAGTACATCAAGGCTGTATATTGTCACCCTGCTTATTTAACTTCTATGCAGAGTACATCATGAGAAACACTGGGCTTGATGAAGCACAAGCTGGAATCAAGATTGCCAGGAGAAATATCAATAACCTCATATATACAGACGACACCACCCTTATGGCAGAAAGTGAAGAGAACTAAAGAGCCTCTTGATGAAAGTAAAAGCGGAGAGTGAAAAAGTTGGCTTAAAGTTCAATATTCAGAAAACGAAGATCATGACATCTGGTCCCATCACTTCATGGCAAATAGATGGGGAAACAGTGGAAACAGTTTCCCCTGTTGGAAAAATAAAGCTAACTTTATTTTTGGGGGGCTCCAAAGTCACTGCAGGTGGTAACTGCAGCCATGAAAGTAAAAGATGCTTGCTCCTTGGAAGGAAAGTTATGACCAACATAGATAGCATATTCAAAAGCAGAGACATTACTTTGCCAACAAAGGTCTGTCTAGTCAAGGCTATGATTTTTCCAGTAGTCATGTATGGATATGAGAGTTGGGCTATAAAGAAAGCTGAGCACCAAAGAACTGATGCTTTTGAACTGTGGTGTTGGAGAAGACTCATGAGAGTCCCTTGGACTGCAAGGCGATCCAACCAGTCCATCCTAAAGGAAATGAGTCCTGAATATTCGTTGGAAGGACTAATGTTGAAGTGAAACTCCAATACTTTGGCTACCTGATGCGAAGAACTGACTCATTGGAAAAGACCCTGATGTTGGGAAAGATTGAATGCAGTAGGAGAAGGGGATGACAGAAGATGGCGTGGTTGGATGGCACCACCAACTCAACAGACATGAGTTTAGGTAGACTCTGGGAGTTGGTGATGGACCGGGAGGCCTGGCGTGCTGCAGCCCATGGGGTTGCAAAGAGTCAGACACGACTGAGTGACTGAACTGAATTGAACCAAACTCATCCTAGGACTTTACTTTCATTGATCTCCTCTGTTGGATTAACATGATTTATGCCTAACTTTTTCACATACAGTCAAAGAACATACTAAGAAAAGGTGCATGGGGATTTAATTAATCTATTTAATTAATTATTTAATTTAATTTTTGATTCTACTCTCATCTTTGATTGATAATTTTCAAGACTTGAAATTTTAGGTCAAAAATAACTTTCCCTATGACTTTGAAAACCTGTTCCTTTGAATGTAATCTGTTTCCCCTGCTCTTTGGATTCATTTAGGATCTACTCTTTGTGACTAGTGTTTTGAATTTCATGTTAATCTGCTCTGATGGTTTTTAAAAATTTCCTTAACTATTCTGGTTGCCTGATCAGTTCAGTTCAATTGCTCAGTCGTGTCCGACTCTTTGTGACCCCATGAATCGCAGCACGCCAGCCCTCCCTGTCCATCACCAACTCCCGGAGTTCACTCAGATTCACGTTCATTGATTCAGTGATGCCATCCAGCCAGCTCATCCTCTGTCGTCCCCTTCTCCTCCTGCCCCCAGTCCCTCACAGCATCAGGGTCTTTTCCAATGAGTCAACTCTTCGCATGAGGTGGCCAAAGTACTGGAGTTTCAGCTTTAGCATCATTCCTTCCAAAGAAATCCCTGGGCTGATCTCCTTCAGAATGGACTGGTTGGATCTTCTTGCAGTCCAAGGGACTCTCAAGAGTCTTCTCCAACACCACAGTTCAAAAGCATCAATTCTTCAGCGCTCAGCTTTCTTCACAGTTCAACACTCACATCCATACATGACTACTGGAAAAACCATAGCCTTGACTAGATGGACTTTAGTCGGCAAAGTAATGTCTCTGCTTTTGAATATGCTATCTAGGTTGGTCATAACTTTTCTTCCAAGGAGTAAGCGTCTTTTAATTTCATGGCTGCAGTCACCATCTGCAGTGATTTTGGAGCCCCCCAAAATAAAGTCTGACACTGTTTCCACTGTTTCCCCATCTATTTCCCATGAAGTGATGGGACCAGATGCCATGATCTTTGTTTTCTGAATGTTGAGCTTTAAGCCAACTTTTTCACTCTCCTCTTTCACTTTCATCAAGAGGCTTTTAGTTCCTCTTCACTTTCTGCCATAAGAGTGGTGTCATCTGCATATCTGAGGTTATTGATATTTCTCCTGGCAATCTTGATTCCAGCTTGTGTTTCTTCCAGTCCAGCATTTCTCATGATGTACTCTGCATAGAAGTTAAATAAGCAGGATGACAATATACAGCCTTGATGTACTCCTTTTCCTATTTGGAACCAGTCTGTTGTTCCATGTCCAGTTCTAACTGTTGCTTCCTGATCTGCATACAGATTTCTCAAGAGGCAGGTCAGGTGGTCTAGTATTCCCATCTCTCTCAGAATTTTCCACAGTTTCTTGTGATCCACACAGGCAAAGGCTTTGGCATAGTCAATAAAGTAGAAATAGATGTTTTTCTGGAATTCTCTTGCTTTTTCCATGATCCAGTGGATTTTGGCAATTTAAGTTCAGTTCAGTTCAGTTCAGTTCAGTCGCTCAGTCATGTCCGGCTCTTTGCAACCCCATGAATGGCAGCACGCCAGGCCTCCCTGTCCATCACCAATTCCCGGGGTTCACTCAAACTCAAGTCCATCAAGTCCATGATGCCATCCAGCCATCTCATCCTGGATCGTCCCCTTCTCCTCCTGCCCCCAATCCCTCCCAGCATCAGAGTCTTTTCCAATGAGTCAGCTCTTCGCATGAGGTGTCCAAAGTACTGGAGATTCAGCTTTAGCATCATTCCTTCCAAAGAAATCCCAGGGTTGATCTCCTTCAGAATGGACTGGTTGGATCTCCTTTTTGGCAATTTGATCTCTGGTTTCTCTGCCTTTTTCTAAAACCAGCTTGAACATCAGGAAGTTCATGGTTCACATATTGCTGAAGCCTGGTTTGGAGAATTTTGAGCATTACTTTACTATCATGTGAAGTTAAGTGAAGTCGCTCAGTCATGTCTGACTCTTTGCGACCCCATGGACTGTAGCCTACCAGACTCCTCTGTCCGTGGGATTTTCCAGGCAATAGTCCTGGAGTGGATTGCCATTTCCTTCTCCAGGGGATCTTCCCAACCCAGGGATCAAACCTGGGTCTCCTGCACTGTAGACAGACGCTTTACCTTCTGAGCCAGAAATAAGTACAATTGCACGGTACTTTGAGCATTCTTTGGCATTGCCTTTCTTTGGGATTGGAATAAAAACTGACCTTTTCCCGTCCTGTGGCCACTGCTGAGTTTTCCAAATTTGCTGGCATATTGAGTGCAGCACTTTCACAGCATCATCTTTCAGGATTTGAAGCAGCTCAACTGGAATTCCATCACCTCCACTAGCTTTGTTCGTAGTGATGCTTTCTAAGGCCCACTTGACTTCACATTCCAGGATGTCTGGCTTTAGATGAGTGATCACACCATCGTGATTATCTGAGTCGTGAAAATATTTTTTGTACAGTTCTTCTGTGTATTCTTGCCACCTCTTCTTAACATCTTCTGCTTCTGTTAGGTCCATACCATTTCTGTCCTTTATCGAGCCCATCTTTGCATGAAGTGTTCCCTTGGTATCTCTAATTTTCTTGAAGAGATCTTTAGTCTTTCCCATTCTGTCGTTTTCCTCTATTTCTTTGCATTGATCACTGAAGAAGGCTTTCTCATCTCTTCTTGGAACTCTGCATTCTGATGCTTATATCTTTCCTTTTCTCCTTTGCTTTTCGCGCCTGATAGGCTCTTTCCAATTAAGGCTTATATTTTTCTTCAGCTCAGGGAAGTTTTCTTGTTTTATTTTTGGGTAATTTTTTTTTTTCCTATCAACTCCTTTTATATTCTTCCTCCTCTGGAATTCCTATTGCTCATGAGGAGGCAGGAATGCTACCTAGTTCTGAAGTCATTATAAGTAATATAGATTCACATTCCAGTCAGGAGGGGGAGGAAACATTTTACATCCTGAGATAAACAGACTAATAAAAACCAGAGTCACCCTATCTAGTTAGAGCGTCCCTCCAAAATAAGTCAATCGTTAAGACTTTTCTGTCAGCTACTGACAAAAAATGATGCTAAAGCTGAAACTCCAGTACTTTGGCCACCTCATGCAAAGAGTTGACTCATTGGAAAAGACTCTGATGCTGGGAGGGATTGGGGGCAGGAGGAGAAGGGGACGACAGAGGATGAGATGGCTGGATGGCATCACTGACTCGATGGATGTAAGTTTCAGTGAACTCCAGGAGTTGGTGTTGGACAGGGAGGCCTGGCGTGCTGCAATTCATGGGGTTGCAGAGTCAGACACGACTGAATGACTGAACTGAACTGAACTGAACTGACAAAAAAAATTCCTTTCTTTTATACTGAATGCTGGTCCCTACAGATATGCTATGGCTGTAATCATGTGAGAAAATTATCATTTTCCACCATAAACTAAATGTAAACTCAGTAACCACCTTGTTAATTTTGTAGTTTTTGTTTATACCTCCCCCCTCCACCTTTACACACCTGTCTACTCCTTTTAGAGCTTTGACTGTCTTGCAAAACTTTTCTGCAAGTAAACTTCCTTCCCAAAAGTGTTTGCTTTTGAGGCTTCTTTTGTTGCTCATATCCTAGACATAATCACACAAGAAGGAATAATAACAATAATCAATATGTATGAAGAATACTCAAATAGAAGTTTTCCTTGAAAGACTCATGACCTAAATGGATTTAAAGGAAAAAGTTCCAAGGTTACTAAGTTTACACTTAGTTTGTTCATGGTCGGAAAATAGTAATTTTCTCACATGATGGTTCAGACACATTTAGAAAGTTCCACAAGTAACATATCAGAACTGCAGACTCTCAGCAGAAAGGTAATGGACAATTCTACTTGTATGTCACATAGAATTTGGGAAATGCTTTATCATGTACTTATACAAGATGTTCAAATAAGATGGAGCAGCAGCTGCTATTTTTTAGAGAGACAGCTAAAGAAAGAAAAGCCTTTATTCTGCACTTTGGAGGTACCAATACCAATAACAGGACTAACTGACAACCACTGGTTGCTTGCAGAGAAAGTAGTTTGTTTCCTAGAACCCACTGAGAATATCATTAAACTGGCAGATTTTGAGATTGGGAATACTTCCTATACAAAATTGCTGTAAAGGCACTTCCCATCACTCTATCCCAGAAAAGATGCTGAAAATGGTGGCTATCAATGAAAGCTGAGATGCAAATTGACATTCAGAGGCACTATGCCTATTTTGAAAGCCCATTGTAAGTGAAGAAAGCAAAACACTAATTAGAAAAGATATATCCACCCCTATGTTCAAAACAATGCTATTTACAATAGCCAAAGTATGAAAGCAATCTAAGTGTCCATCAAAAGATGAATAAATAAATAAGGTGTGGTATATATATATATATATATATATAATGGGATACTACTCAACCATTAAAAGAATGAAATAGTGCCATTTGCAGCAGCACTGATGGACCTAAAGGGCATTATGCTAAGTGAAATATTAATAAGTTAGTGAAAGATAAATAACATTATTTCACTTATATGTGGTATCTGAAAAACACACAAATGAACTGAACAAACATAACAAAAAAAAAAACAGAGTCATAGATACTGAGAATATGCAAGTAGTTGCCAAAGGGGAGGGGGTGGAGGAATGAGAGATATACATGAAGGAAATTAAGAGGTAAAAACATCGAGTTACAAATAAATGAGTCATAAGTACAAAATGTACAGTGTGAGTAATATAGTCAATAACTGCATGATATCTTTGTATGGTGACACATGGTAGCTAAACTAATTGTGGTGATCATTTTGAAATATATAAAAATATCGAATAAGAATGTTGTGTACCATGTCATACTTCAAAAACAAATGAACAAACAAATTCACATAAAAAGAGATCAGATTTGTGGCTACCAGAGGTGAAGTTTGGGTGGAAGGGGAGTTGGATGAAGGCTGTCTAAAGGAACAAACCTCCAGTTATAAACAAATTACTAGGCATGCAATGTACAACATGATAATTAACACATGTTTTATATAAAAGTTGTTGAGAGTTAAAGGAAAGATTTTTTTTATTTCTTTAATTTTGTGTCTACATGAGATGACAGATGTTCACGAAACTTACTGTGGTCATCATTTCATGATGTATGTTCATTATGTTGTTCACTTTAAACTTATACAAATGTTGTATGTCAATTATTTCTCAATGAAACTGGAGGGGAAAAGAATTATTGCAAAACCCTAGTAATAAAACAGGTTGCCGTAGTGGCACAAGGATTAAAAATTAATCCAGTGGAACAAAATAGTCCAGAAACATGTGGGATCTTAGTATATGATTCATGAGGGGAAGATAGATCATCTAATAAGCATTATTAGTAAACTACATACTGCATGGAGAAATAGGAATTTGTATGCCTTTTTTACACCACATACAAAAATGAACTTCATATGACTTAAATAACTAATGGTGAAAAGTTAAACTATAAAGATTTTAAAAGCAAGCTAGAGAGAATATCTTTGAGGCCTCAATTTGGGAGACTTATTAACTAATCCTACAAAAGCATGAACAGTATGGTGAAAAGGCAATGGACTTGACTACACCAAAATTAAAGATTTATTTTCAGCAGTGGCCATTATAGACAAATTAACAAGAGGATGAGAAAGATATTTGCAGTGTCTGAAAGTGAAGAATCAGTATCTAGGATGCAAAATAAACCTATTCCAAGAAGTAAATAAAAGACAAGAATTCCACAAGGGAAATGGGCAAAGGATATGACAGGCAAACCCATGCCTGCGAATATACACCAAAAGAAATTCTCAGTTCAGTTCAGCTGCTCAGTCGTGTCTGACTCTTTGTGACCCCATGGACTGCAGCACACCAGGCTTCCCTGTCCATCACCAGCTCCTGGAGTTTACTCAAACTCATGTCCATCAAGTTGGTGATGCTATCCAAAATCCTCTGTCATCTCCTCTTCTGCCTTCAATCTTTCCCAGCATCAGAGTCTTTTCCAATGAGTCAGTTCTTCACATGAGCTGGCCAAAGTATTAGAGCTTCAGCTACAGCATCAGTCCTTCCAATGAATATGCAGGACTGATTTCCTTTAGAATTGATGTACCATGCACCAGTAACTCCATCACCGCCGGCTTGCCCCTCAACACTAGAAGAGATCACTCTGGCCAGTAGAGCAGCAGATGATGCCTCTGGCTTGCTTTCAGGAGACACAGCCATTCTGGTGGGAAATCACTGAAGTTTAACCACTGAAGTCATGCTTAGACAGGGTTTCTCTCATCTAATAAGAGATTAGCTGTTTTTAGGAGTTGAGAGCAACTGAGACTACACATGGATCATGTCTCTGCTGCTCATGCACTCTGAGCTGTAGATTCATGAGCAGGCAACATCAATCACCTGTCTTGTCCCCTGCCTTTTTCTAGGAGACATATTTGAACCTGTGCAAGTTAAAGCCCTAGAAGATATAACTCCACTGTCCAGCTCTTGCTGACTTACCTGCTCCTCCCTGCCTTTTCTCCCTTGCCACACAGGACTGTCTGCTGATCAAGGCTCATGACCCTTGCTTCTTACCACCTTCATTTCCTTTCTAGAACTTGCACTCCCGCCAGCTCTCCAGCACTTGCTTGCCCCTTCTTTATTTCCACCAGGCCTTGGCTGATGCACACTGCAAACTCAGGACTTTTCCAGGTGTTTCTTACTTCCTTTATCTCCTAACCTTGGTCCTTTTTATTTGTACCCATTGCTTTGTGTGTCACTCTTTCCTTGGAATCTTCTCCCCAAGAAGTAGCTGCTTTTCTGGAAGACTCCTTCTGCTAGGGCAGAAATCTATGTTTCTGAGTTAATGCACTGTTTTTCCATTTCTTCTTTTCCAGAAGAAAACAAACTGTTACATGTGGGAGTCTCATCAAAAAAAAAAAAAAAAAGGTGGAGAATTATAAGGCAGTATAAATCAGGAGCTTCAGCTGCAGTGTGTCCTAGGCACTTTAAGCCTTGGTAAGCTAGGGATAATAACTCTTGTACTCTTAGTTTACACAAAAAAAATCAAATGAAATATGAAAATGACCATCGCAAAGGATGTTTGTGATTAAAACAGGATTACCTTTCATAGTAAGCATGCACAGAACTACTCAGTAGGAACTTGAGCTTTCTCTTTTGATGATTAATTCCATCTTTGCTAGGATCGAATCAGCAGGTGTTCACTGAATGCTTGTGCATTCATGTGAATCAATGAAATGGTGTTAAATGCTGTATGTTGCCTCTGTTTCAAAGCATTTTAGACCTTAGTTAGCTAAGTGTAGGTGGGTGGATGCCTGGAGGTGGGGATAATGGTAATGATGATAATCAACTTGTTCTGTTGCACTAAGCCCAAATCGGTACTACAAAAATCAACCCCTAGTCTACAGTCTGGGGCACCTTAGGACAGAGATGGCTTGCTCCTGTCAGCATTTTCCCCAGCACCAAGCAGTGTTTGGCACACAATATGGGTCTGTGATTGTTTTTAATAATAAAAAAAAAAAAGAATGAATAGTCAGATAAAATAAAGCATTATGCCTGGCAACATGATTTACAACAGGTGCTGAGTAGCGCTGAATGGTATCAGAGCCCCCCGGCTTTAATCCTGATCTGTGAATCCTCCGTGTAGCTTTATGCCAGTCCCTTCTCTCCTCTTGTCCTCATTTGCTGTTGTATATTCGCTCAGTCATTTCCGACTCTTTTGCAACCTCATGGACTGTAACCCACCAAGCTCCTCTGTCCATGGGATTTCCCAGGCAAGGATACTGGAGTGAGTTGCCATTTCCTTCTCAAGAGGTCTTCCCAACCCAGGGATTGAACCCATATCTCCTGCATGGGCAGGTAGATAGATTCTTTACCACTGAGCCACCTGGGAAGCCACCTTATCCTCATGCATATATGGAAAACAAAGAGATGACAATGGGGAGGATGATAAACTATGTGATTTCTAAGGGCTCTTACTGGCCTGATGTCCTATAAAAAGAGTGAGCACAACTTGCTAAATTAATTGATCAAGTACAAGGAGTTGAGATACGACTGTGGGACATGCCAACATGAGATCCAAGTTTTACCCTCTGTCAGGATGTAAAAGAGAGAAGATGCCCTAGATCCCGCGGCCTCAGGGAGAAAGGAAGCAGTCCTTGTCATTACTAAAACTTTGTCTTTGCCATGCAAAACGATGGTACTGACTGAGGTTAGAAGCCAATATAACTGGAGAAATAGATCATCCTGATGCAGAACCTTGACAGAGAAGAAGGAAACACTAAAGACTTGGGTAAAGGAAAAGTGAAATCAGGATTAAATCCTTTCTTAGTACATAGAATCCTAGGAGCCTGGAACTGGAAGCGAGACGTCTTAGCATCCATCTAATCGAACCTCTTAATTTGAAGGGACAGTTAAACAGGCCAAGATGGGAAGGACACTTGACTAAAGTCATAGACACAATACATGGCAGAATTAGAACCAGACCCAGGCATGCTGATTTTGAGTAAAGTGAGACAGCTGCTACGTTTTCAAATAGGAAGACTTCACCCCTTCCCCTTTACTTTCTCTCCCTCTCTTTCCTTATATTCAAAAAAAGATAAGCTGGCGAATTGTTTAGACATGGAAGAGAGTATGAACAGGCATATCTTACACATGAAGGGAGCAAAGTGATGAAAAGTTTGAATCTTCTCTCCAGAAAACTTCATGTATACACACAATTTCGTCTGCATTTTCAAGGGTGATCAGACTCCAGGTTAAGGGCCCACATAGTATAAGAGTGCCTAGAATCCTCAAAACTTGAGGCAGGAAAGGACTCTGTCAGTGAGCCCTCTGACATCTCTGCTGGTCAACCACTTTCTTTATTAGAACATTTTTCTGATGTTCCAACCACAGCAAGATTGTATTACTTTTGGCAAAAAAGTCATTATAATACTCAGAGCAGAGTTGATATGATGTCAGCTTTAAAATAAACTGGAAGGATGTTTGGGGCTGGTGCACTGGGATGACCCGGAGGGATGGTGTGGGGTGGGAGGTGGGAGGGGGGGTCAGGATTGGGAACACATGTACACCCGTGGCAGATTCATGTTGGTGTGTGGCAAAACCAATACAATACTGTAAAGTAAAAAAGATAATAATAATAAATTTAAAAAGAAGGATTAAAATAGACCAATTGAGAGTGAGCCCCTAAGAGTAAGAATGGGCCATATACTGTGTTCATAAAAGGAGTCATTAAATTCATGCATCTCTAGTCATATTTTTAAAAAATTAATTTATTTATATTAATTGGAGGATAATTACTTTACAATATTGTAATGGCTTTGCCATACATCTTATCTGCAGCATTTAAACCAGTTCCCACTTGGTTTTCTGATGTTATCATTGAAAATTAAAAGATCCTGTAATTTACACCTGCATCCATCTTATATAGTAATTCATTTGATTTTTCTGATATTGTCCAAAAAGTAAATGAAAAAGCACTCCCAAAAACTTCTTAAGTGATTCTAGATTCATAGGGACAGAGATAAAGAAGTAACTAGGGAAAACTCATTCACAGAGGCAGAATTACTGGCGTGAGAGCATCCATCTATAAAGCTGAGTAGTGCATTCATAAAAGTTTTTCTGAGTTTGGAAAGGTAAGATAAAGTAAAGATTGATACAAATTTGTAAGTCTGAGTTCCTAGTAGCTAGCCTTTAGGACTTTGTCTAAAGTACATCTTGTTAAAGTACATTTTTTAAAGTGCATCTTGTTAAAATCAATTGTTTTAAGCTTTATTGACAAACAATTAAATGCACATATTTAAGTATTTGATAAAAGCTTTGACATATGTAAATACCTGGGAAATCATCATCATGGTGAAGATATTGAACATATTCACTTCCCCTCAAAGTTTCCTCATTCCTTTGTAACTCTTTCTTTCCATCACTCCCCCTATCCCAGTCCCCAAACATTGATCTGCTTTCTGTCACTACAGAATAGTTTGAATTTTATATAAATAGAATCATACAGCATGTACTTATTTTGTCTAGCTTCTTTCACACAGCATAATTATTTAAGATCGATTCAAACTGTAGCATGTATCAATAGTTTATTTTTATTGCTAAGTAAAATTCCATTTTATGTTAAATACCACAATTTGTTTATGCATTCACTTGTTAATGAACATTTTGTTTTTTTCCAATTTTTGGCTTTTTGACTATTACATAGTTACTATTAACATTTGTTACAATTCTTTGAGTGAACATATGTTTTAGTCACTTGGATAAATACCTCAGAGTGGTTTCTTTGGCATTGGTAGGTCTGTTAGAGTTATATGGTAGGAGCAAGATTAACTTTCAAAGAAACTGCAGAAATATTTCCAAAGTGGTTGCATCATTTCGCATTCTGGAAAGAAGTGTATGAATGTCTCAGCTGCTCCACTGGAGAAGGGAATGGCAAACCACCTCATTATTCTTGCCTCAAGACCCCCATGAACACAATGAAAGGGCAAAAAGATATGACACTGGAAGATGAGCACCCCAGGCCGGTAGGTGTCCAATATACTACTGGGGAAGAGTGGAGAAATAGCTCCAGAAAGAATGAAGAGGCTGAGCCAAAGTGGAAAAGATGCTCAGTTGTGGATGTGTATGCTGGGGACAGTAAAGTCCGATGCTGTAAAGAACAATATTGCTAAGAACCTGGAATGTTAGGTCCACGAATGAAGGTAAATTGGACGTGGTCAAGCAGGAGGTGGCGAGAGTGAACATCAACATTTTAGGAATCAGTGAACTAAAATGAACAGGAATGGTGAATTTAATTCATATGACCATTATATCTACTACTGTGGGCAAGAATCTCTTAGAAGAAATGAGTAGCCCTCATAGTCAACAAGAGTCCAGAATGCAGTACTTGGGTGCAATCTCTAAAACAATAGAATAATCTTGGTTTGTTTCTAAGGGAAACCACTAAACATCACAGTAATCCAAGTGCCCCAACCACTGATGCCAAAGAAACTGAAGTTGACTGGTTCTATAAAGACCTACAAGACTTTCTAGAATTAGCACCAAAGAAGATGTCCTTTTCATCCTCAGAGATTGGAATGCAAAAGTAGAAAGTAAGAGATACCTGAAGTAATAGGCAAGTTTGGCTTTTAAGTTCAAAATGAAGCAGGGCAAAGGCTAAGAGAGTTTTCCCAAGAGAACACACTCGTCATAGCAAACACTCTCTTCCAACAACACAAGAAGCATCCCTACACATGGACATCACCAGATGGTTGATACCAAAATCAGATTGATTATATTCTTTGCAGCTGAAGATGGAGAAGCTCTATACAGTCAGCAAAAACAAGACCTGGAGCTGCCTATGGCTCAGACTATCAGCCTCTGTATTGCAAACAAGTGAAGTTGCTCAGTCATGTCCGACTCTTTGCGACCCCATGGACTGTAGCCCACCAGGCTCTTCCATCCATGGAATTTTCTAGGCAAGAGTACTGGAGTGGGTTGCCATTTCTTTCTCCAGGAGATCTTCCCAACTCAGGGATAGAACCTAGGTCTCTTGCATTGCAGGCAGATGCTTTACCCTCTGAGCCACCAGGGAATCCCTGTATTGGAAATCTCAGGCTTAAATTGAAGAAAGTATGGGAAATTGCTAGGCCAATCAGATATGACCTAACTCAGATCCCTTATGATTATACAGCAGAGGTGAAAAATAGATTCAAAGGATTAGATCTGGTAGACAGAGTGCCTGAAGAACTGTAGATGGAAGTTTCTAACAATTGTACAGAAAGTGGTAAGCAAAACCATCCCCAAGACAAAGAAATGTAAGAGGGCCAAGTGGTTGTCTGAGGAGGCCTTAAAAAAAGTTGAAAAAAGAAGATAAGTGAAAAGCAAAGGAGAAAAGGAAAGATATATCCAGCTGAATGCAGGGTTCCAGAGAATACTAAGGAGAGATAAGAAGACCATCTTGAATGAATAGTGCAAAGAAATAGAGGGGGAAAATAGAGTGAGAAAGACTAGAGATCTCGTCAAGAAAATTGGAGATATCAAGGAAACATTTCATGCAAGGATGGGCACAATAAACTACAAAAATGGTAAGAACCTAACAGAAGCAGAAGATACTAAGAAGAGGTGGCAAGAATACACAGAAGGGCTTACGAAAAAGGTCTTAATGACCCAGATATCACTCACCTAGAGGCAGACATCCTGGAGTGTGAAGTCAAGTGGGTCTTAGCCATTCTAAAGCAGATCAGTCCTGGGTGTTCTTTGGAAGGAATGATGCTAAAGCTGAAACTCCACTACTTTGGCCACCTCATGCGAAGAGTTGACTCATTGGAAAAGACTCTGATGCTGGGAGGGATTGGGGGCAGGAGGAAAAGGGGACGACAGAGGATGAGATGGCTGGATGGCATCACCGACTCGATGGGCATGAGTTTGAGTGAACTCCGGGAGTTGGTGATGGACAGGGAGGCCTGGCGTGCTGTGATTCATGGGGTCGCAAAGAGTCAGACACGACTGAGCGACTGAACTGAACTGAACTAGGAACAAAACCAGTGGAGGTGATGGACCACAACAAACTGAAAAATTCTTCAAGAGATGGAAATACCAGTCCGCCTTACCTGCCTCCTGAGAAACCTGGGTACAGGTCAAGAAGCAACAGCTAAAACCACGGACATGGAACATGGTTTTGAACAATGGACTGGTTCAAAATTGGGAAAGGAGTATGACAAGGCTGTATATTGTCACTCTGCTTATTTAACTTATACACAGAGTACATCATTCAAAATGCCAAGCTGGATGAATCACAAGCTTGAATCAAGATTTCCGGGAGAGATATCAACAATTGCACATATGCAGATGAAACCATTCTAATGGCAGAAAGCAAAGAGGAACTAGAATTTCTTGATGAGGGTGAAAGAGGAGAGTGAAAAGGTTTGCTTGAAATTCAACATTCAAAAAATGAAGATCATGGTATCCAGTCCCATCACTTCATGGCAACTAGATGGGGAAAAAGTGAAAGTAGTGACAGATTTTGTTTTCTTGGGCAACAATGATATTGACCAACTTTTCATGTTCCTGTTGGCCAGCAGTATATTGTCTTTGGGGAAATGTCTATTTAGGTCTTCTGCCTATTTTTTTATTGAGTTGTTAATTTTTTGATATTGATTTGTATGAGCTGTTTGTATATTTTAGAAATTAAGCTCCTGTCATTTTCATCATTTGCAAATATTTACTCCCAATCCATAGGTTCTCTTTTCATTTTGTTTATGGTTTCCTTTGCTATGCAGTATTTTAAGTTTGATTAGACCTCATTAGTTTATTTTTGCTTTTAATTCTTTTGCCTTTGGAGACTGATCTAAGAAAATATTGCTGTGATTTATGTCAGAATGTTTTGCCTATGTTCTCTTCTAGGAGATTTATGGTATCATATCTTATATTCAAGTCTTTAAGCCATTTGAATTTATTTTTTATTGTGCTGTGAGGGCATGTTCTAACTTTACTGATTTATATGTGACTGTCCAACTTTTCCAACTCCACTTGCTGAAGAGACTCTCCCTTGTATATTCTTGCCTTCTTTATCAAAGATTAATTGACTGTAAGTGTGTGGGTTAATTTCTAAGGTGTCTATTCTGAGAATTGACACCTTAATAATACTTTCATCCCATGAACACAATATATCTCTCTATTTAGGTCTCTAATTTTTCTCAATGATGTTTATTAGCTTTCATTGCACAAGTCATTCATATGCTTTGTTAGATTTATACCTAAATTCTTCATATTTTATGACATTGTAACTGTAAATTTTTAATTTTTTTTAAATTGCTCATTACTAGGATATAGAAATTTAGTTGGTTTTTGTACATTAATCTGGTATCCTGCAACCTGGCCAAACTCACTTATTTTTTCTAATATTCTTTGTAGAAATCATAGGATTTTCAACATATATGAGCATATCATCTACAAAGAAGGACAATTTTGATTATTTTTCCTCTCCTGTCAATATGGATGCCTATTATTTCTTGGGCTTTGTTCATTTGATTTGCTTTATTGGTTTATTATTTTTATTGCACTGTCTAGAATTTCCAGTGCAATGTTGAATGGTAATGATGAGAGCAGACATCCTTGTCTTGTTCTTGACCATAACAGAAGACATTTAGTCTTTCACCATCAAGTATGATGCTGTGGCTATAGGTATTTCATAAATGCAATCTAAACCGAAAGGTTTAACCAATTGTTTTTAATTTTAAGAGCAATACAGTAAAATACTTCTGACAGTGCAGTTGACTGTATTCTGAAATACTTTCTTGCTTCATAAACCAATATGATGGATAAGCTGCAACCAGTTTCCTTATATATGCATAGCTGACATTGCAAGAAAATAAAGGAAGTCAATCTTCAAGGGCTAAAATCAGAGTAACAGTGGAGCACAGAAGGCAGAAGAGTGCTAGGGTCATTTTCCAATCCCAGAAACCTTCCTATCTCAAGTATCACGATGCTGATGACATGCAAATTCTTTTATCTATGGTGCTATTTCCTGAAATCCTATCTCTTTTACCCAACTTCTTAAAAGATATGAACTTGACTACATATCCCTCAAACTCATGTCCAAACTGCTTATCTTTCTTCTGCTTATGTCTCTTCTTCCTTCCACCCCAGTTACTGGCACCATGATTTGTGAGTCATCCATTATTCTTTTTACTTCTCTCACCCTTCCATATCTAAATGATTTTTTTGTTCAACCTTCTAAATATCAGTCAGTCACTTCAGTCACTCAGTCCTGTCTGACTCTTTGCAACCCCATAGACTGCAGCACACCAGGCTTCCCTGTCCTTCACCAACTCCCAGACCATGCTCAAACTCAAGTCCATTGAGCTGGTGATGCTGTCCAACTATCTCATCCTCTGTCATCCCCTTCTCCTGCCTTCAATCTTTCCCAGCATCTTTTCCACTGAGACAGTTCTTCACATTAGGTGACCAAAATATTGGAGTTTCAACTTCAGCATCAGTCCTTCCAATGAAAATTCAGAGTTAATTTCCTTTAGGATGGACTGATTGGATCACCTTGCAGTCCAAGGGACTCCCAAGAGTCTTCTCCAACACCACAATTCAAAAACATCAATTCTTTGGCACTCAGCTTTCTTTATAGTCCAACTCTCGCATCCATGCATGACTAATGGAAAAACCATAGCTTTGACTAGATGGACCTTTGTTGGCAAAGTAATGTCTCTGCTTTTTAATATGCTGCCTAGGTTGGTCACAGCTTTTCTTCCAAGGAGCAAATGTCTTTTGATTTCATGGCTGCAATCACCATCTGCAGTGATTTTGGAGCCCCCAAAAATAAAGTCTGTCACTATTTCCATTGTTCCCCCATCTCTTTGCCATGAAGTGATGGGGCCGGATGTCATGATCTTAGTTTTCTGAATGTTTTGAGACAACTTTTTCACTCTCCTCTTTCACTTTCATCAAGAAACTCTTTAGTTCTTCTTTGCTTTCTGCCATAAGAGTGGTGTCATCTGCATATCTGAGGTTATTGATATTTCTCTCGGCAATCTTGATTCCAGCTTGTGCTTCATCCAGCCCAGTGTTTCTCATGATGTACTCTGCATAGAAGTTAAATAAGCAGGGTGGCAATATCCAGCCTTGACGTACTCCTTTCCCAATTTTGAACCAGTCTGTGGTTCCATGTCCAGTTCTAACTATTGCTTTTTGACCTGCATACAGCTTTCTCAGGAGGCAGGTCAGGTGGTCTGGTATTCCTATCTCTTTCAGAATTTCCCACAATTTGTTGTGATCCACACAGTCAAAGCCTTTGGTGTAGTCAATAAAGCAGAGATAGATGTTTTTCTGGAACTCTCTTGCTTTCTCGATGATCCAGCGGATGTTGGCAATTTGATCTCTGGTTCCTCTGCCTTTTCCAAATTCAGCTTGAACATCTGGAAGTTCATGGTTCACATACTGTTGAAGCCTGGCTTGAAAAATTTTGAGAATTACTTTGCTAGCATGTGAGATGAGTGCAATTGTGTGGTAGTTTGAACATTCTTTCAGTTCAGTTCAGTTGCTCAGTTGTGTCCAGCTCTTTGTGACCCCATGGACTGCAGCACACCAGGCTTCCCTGTCCATCACCAACTCCTGGAGTTTACTCAAACTCATGTGCATTGAGTTGGTGATGCCATCCAACCGTCTCATTCTCTGCCATCCCCTTCTCCTCCCACCTTCAATCTTTCCCCAAAACAGGGTCTTTTTAAATGAGTCAGTTCTTCACATCAGGTGGCCAAAATATTGGCATTTCAGCTTCAGCATCAGTCCTTCTTTGATCATTCTTTGGCATTGTCTTTCTTTGGGATTGGAATGAAAACTGACCTTTTCCTGGCCTGTGGCCACTACTGATATCTAAATATCACTCAAGTGCTTTTCTTCATGTTCATATTCATTGCTACTACCTTTCTTCAAGTCACCATTTTCCAGCTAAACTACTACAATAGCCTCCTATACAGTTCTGTGCAGCCTGGGCAGCTCTTGTCAATCTTCCTCAGTGCTACCAGATTCATAACTTACAAACTGATGTCATTCTCTATTGCACATAAAGTTTAATCCCCTAAAGTTTTCATATAATGAGATGTATTATCTGAGCTCTCACTACCTCTCAAGCCTCATTCCTTCCTTCCATACCCTGAAAGTGTTAGTCGCTCAGTTGTGTCTGATTCTTTGCATACCAGGTTCCTCTGTCCATGGACTTTTCCAGGCACGAATATTGGAATGGGTTGCCATTCCCTTCTCCTTGGGATCTTCTCAACTCAGGGACTGAACCCAGGTCTCCTGCATTGCAGGCAGATTCTTTACCATCTGAGTCACCAGGGAAGCCCCTACTCTTCAGTTATCTTGAGTGCCCTGTGCGTGCATGCATACTAAGTGGCTTCAGTTGTGTCCAACTCTCTGTGACCTCAGAGACTATAGCCCACCAGGTTTCTCTGTCCATGGGATTCTACAGGCAAGAATATTGGAGTGGGTTGCCTTGACCTCCTCCAGGAGATCTCCAACCAGGTCTCGAACCAGGGTCTCCTGCATTGGCAGGTGGGTTTGTAGCCAAGAAGGGTTAATTTTTAATTTACACCATATCTACTTCTGTGACTTTAACCCTTTTTTGTTATTATAAACATACATAATGGCCTGCCTCAAGGAGATAACCTGAGCCACCCACCTGTGAAGGACTGTAAGGAAGTAAAACTAACACATTCCCCTGCCTGAGCCTTGCCTTTCTAGGGGACATTTGCAAGAAATGAATAGTCTTTTTACTTTGTTTCCTCACCTCCCCTGCACCCCCCCCCATCTCTGATTCATAAAAGAACCTGGCAACCAGGCACTGGCAAGATGGTTACTTTGAGGTGCTAGTCTGCCTTCTTCTCAGTCAGCTAGCTCCACCATTTAAGTCTCTTCCTTGCCTCAACATCTCATCTTGGGGACTCATTGACCTGTTGTACAACAAATGGAGTGAGTTTGAACTCCATAACAATTTGGCCTAGCCAGTTAGGAGCCTTGTGCTCATGGCTAGCCGGCCCTGAACAGGGATTATTGGGGCAAGATCCTAGCAGCTGCTGGGATCATTCGTCCTGAGGTTCTTTGCTTCAAGATTCGCTGAAGCAGCACTGGCTGCCCCCAGCATTTGGCAGTTGAGACAAGGAACCAACAAACTTTTATGATTTAACAGACTCAATTTCATTTGTAGGGTACTGTGCTGTGCTGTGCTTAGTTACCCAGTCACGTCTGATTCTTTGCAACCCCATGGACTGTAGCCCACCAGCCTCCTCTGTCCATGGGGATTCTCCAGACAAGAATACTGGAGTGGGTTGCCATGCCCTCCTCCAGGGGATCTTCCCAACCCAGGGATTGAACCCAGGTCTCCTTCATTGCAGATAAATTCTTTACTGTCTGAGCCACCAGGGAAGCCCCATTTGTAGGGTAAGTCTATCCAGTTTGATAGCTGGTTCAGCTGGTTTGCTTGTTTTGTGTGCCCTTTTGTGAGCTGACAGGCTCAGTTTTGGAGGGTAACTCTCTCTTGGTGTGCACACCGGCAACATATTTTCCCCTTAATTTGGGCTTTTCCTTTATGGGACAAGCTGATTTGGTTGGGGTACACTGTTGGAGAAGGGAAGTGTTTTTGGGCTCTGCCCTGAACCAGTTCATTTGGGAACTAGTTCTTGTGGGGCAAGCTCACCTTAGTTGGAATTAGTTCAGTTGTTTTGTAGGGTAAATTTATTTACCTGATTTGGGAATTGGCTCTGTTTGAACCAGTTCACTGGGGAGCTAGTTTTTCTGGAGTTGGGTAGCCTAGCTGGAATTAATTCATTTGTTTTGTAGGGTAAACTTATTTACCTGATTGGGGGAATTGGTTCATCTGTGAATCAGTGCTGAAATTGTGCTACTTTTGTGAGAATCTATCTGCATCTTTTGTGTTTTGGTGTTATAAAACTTATTAAAATGGGAAATATTTCATTTATCCTGAAGGAAAGATCTTTGGGGTGCATATTAGTTTGTTAAGATCAGAAGAGCAGTGACCCCTGAATGGCTCACAGTTAAACAATCTGGCAGTCAGAAGTGCTTTACAAAGGAGAGGAACATTCTGATAATGAGCAGACCCAGGGGTTCCATTGGACTTGAGACGTCCAACTCTAATTTCCCCTACAGGACCCCGGGGTAACTGACACTGGGGAATAAGTTGATTGACTCTCTAATAGATACTACTCTCCTTTGTAAATGAAGCGCTCAAAGAGCCTTTCTCCCCAGAACAGCTTGACATCAGGGTCCCACTGGGGCCTTTTGGACCTTGTCCAATCTGGGGAGCCTCAGCTCCCATCTGAGGGAGGGGGGCTTTGGCTCCAATTGGGGTGTTCTCCCTGTGAAGAGAAACTCTGTTTACAAGGAGCTTTGGAGAAAGGTCATTGATCTAATGGGACTGGGAAGTCATGTTAATGTGACTTTCCAGCTGGTTAGGTTTTGGTTTATTCTGGTTACTTTGGTAATATGCAGACATCTGGTACTAACTGCTTCCTCTAAGCTTTCCTCTAGAGTTTTCTCATCTCTTTCTCCTTGAACAATCTGTGAACAGGCCAGTGGCTGTGGAAACAATTGAGGAACTCTGGCCAGGATTACTCTCTGGTGTGTCCATAGGCCCACAGCTCACTGTGCCCCAGAAGCTGCCACTCAAGTAGGTAAGGATTCTCCTTTCCTCTTCCTCCCGTAAGCTGGTAACCAGGCCAGTTGAATTATAGGGTGGATTCCTCAGTCTGTCTTCCCTATCTCTCTTGTTTCCTTTGCCTCTTTTCCCCTTGGCCCAGATTGATTTGTGGGAGCCTGAGTGTTGCCTCTGGGCCGCCCACAGAGGCCTTCTCCTTTAGGCTGGAGGAGGAGGAGTGACGTTTTTCAACATGAGTGGATATACGTGTCAGTCCTTGTTGGGGAGGCCACCCAGTTATTTTGGGACGGAGGGAAAAACAAAACTATCGTTGGTTTACAAATGTAGTCTTTACAGGACCACAAGGGTGGCTCCAAAAACCCTTTCAGTAAGTCAATCAGTTCAGTCCCTCACTCGTGTCTGACTTTTGGTGACCCCATGGACTGCAGCACACCAGAATTCCCTGTCCATCACCAACGCCCAGAGCTTATTCAAACTTATGTGCATTGAGTCAGTGATGCCATCCAACCATCTGCTGTCCCCTTCTCTTCCTTTCTTCAATCTTTCCCAGCATCAGGGCTTTTTCCAATGGGTCAGTTCTTCCCATCAGGTGGCCAAAGTACTGGAGTTTCAGCTTCAGCATCAGTCCTTCCAATGAATATATATGCAGGACTGATTTCCTTTAGGATGGGCTGGTTGGATCTCCTTGCAGTCCAAGGGACTCTCCAACACCACAGCTTTCTTTATGGTTCAACTCTCACATCCATACATGACTACTGAAAAACTATAGCTTTGACTAGATGGAATTTTGTTGGCAAAGTGATGTCTCTGCTTTTTTTTTTTTTTATTTTTTTTATTTTTATTTTTTAAATTTTAAAATCTTTAATTCTTACATGCATTCCCAAACATGAACCCCCCTCCCACCTCCCTCCCCATAACATCTTTCTGGGTCATCCCCATGCACCAGCCCCAAGCATGCTGCATCCTGCGTCAGACATAGACTGGTCTAGGTTGGTCATAGCTTTTCTTCCAAGGAGCAAGCGTCTTTTAATTTCATGGCTGCAGTCACCATCTGCAGTGATTTTGGAGCCCAAGAAAATAAAATCTTTCACTGTTTCTACTTTTCCCCCTTCTATTTGCCATGAAGTGATGCGAACAGATGCCATAATCTTAGTTTTTTGAATGCTGAGTTTTAAGCCAGCTTTTTCACTCTCCTCTTTCGCCTTCATCAAGAGGCTCTTTAGTTCCTCATCACTTTCTGCCATTAGAGTGGTATCTGCATATATGAGGTTATTGATATTTCTCCTGGCGATCTTGATTCCAGCTTGTGCTTCATCCAGGCCAGCATTTCGCATGATGAACTCTGCATATAAGTTAAATAAGTAGGGTGACAATATACAGCCTTGAAGTACTCTTTTCTCAATTTGGAACTGGTCTGTTGTTCCTTGTTCAGTTCTAACTGTTGCTTCTTGATGTGCATACAGATTTCTCAGGAGGCAGGTAAGGTGGTCTGGTATTCCATAAAACTGACATCAGTAAAAACAACAACAACAAAAAAAAGGATTTTTTATCTTTGGTTCCTCTTTGATTTTTTATCTCTGATTCCTCTGCCTTTTCTAAATCCAGCTTGTACATCTGGAATTTCTCAGTTCATGTACTGTTGAAGCCTAGCTTGGAGGATTTTGAGCGTGCCCATGTCCAAGGGCAAAGGAGAAGCTGCAGCAAGATGGTAGAAGGGGCTCAACTGAGCTTAAAATCAAACCCCACACCCTCCAGAGTTGCTTTGAGTACACAAACAAAACCTTGTGTGCACCAAAACCCAGGGAAAGGAGCAGTGCACCCCACAAGAGACTGAGCCAGACCTGCCTGTGCTGTTTTGCCTTTAAGTAATGTGTATTCACTTTTGAGATATCTGGTTACTTTGGTTATGGGGTAAGTATTATCCAAGTCCTTTTGTTGGTTGATCAGGTTTAATTAACCATGACTTTGAAGTATTTTGTCATTTATAGATACTTTCGTACTTTCATGCTGTACAGAAAGGGCTTCATTACCAAGGAGATTCACAGGAAGTCTGTGGAAGCAGTTGAAGCAGATCCATATCAAAATGATGACTATGTAAAGATTCCAGACCATACAGATTAAAACAAGGAGCTCTCCTGCCCCTGGGGCCCCTAGACCAGGTATTTTGAGACTTTTGCTCCCTGACAGGCAGGGTAGATGCTCTACTCAGCCTTAGAGCAATTACAGAAGGCAGAGCTTCACCACTCTGCTTCCCATAAGAATATGGGAATAAAATCTTATGGGGAGGGAGGGAATGAAACAGAACAAAATGGGGCAGGGCACAATCTTTTAAAGAATGATATAACCCAAGGACATTGCATAGGCTGAACATAAGCAAACAGATCCAGGATGGTGGACTAATTAATTTCCACTAGATCTTGAGCCTCAATATACACTCTGTAACATATCAGCAAGCTAAGTGCTAAACTCCCAAGAGGGTGGAGGCCCAATTAAATGTAAAGAAACTTTTAGAAATATATGTTATAGGATCTCTCCAGATATTCTGCAACTTAAAAGTTAAAATTGTGGTAATAAGTGATAAAAGTGTTTTGTATAGGGTTAGTCAGGATTGACTAAGGTTTAAAACAAGTTTAATTGAGTAAATGAAACTTTAAGCTAATGTAAAACATACATTTGCCTTTTCTGTCTCTTAAAACAAATTTTCTGAAGATGTCAAACTGCCTTTTGATAACAGAGTTCAAGTTTATTAAACCTGTATTTGTCTTCAAAATCTATTTTTGCTTTGGCTAAGTTTCACAGTGACCCATGGTTCAGTTATATTTTTTTGCAACAAAAAGAATAAAATACTTAGGAATATATCTACCTAAAGAAACTAAAGACCTGTATATAGAAAGCTATAAAACACTGGTGAAAGAAATCAAAGAGGACACTAATAGATGGAGAAATATACCATGTTCATGGATCAGAAGAATCAATATAGTGAAAATGAGTATACTACTCAAAGCAATTTATAGATTCAACGGAATCCCTATCAAGCTACCAACGGTATTTTTCAGAGCTAGAACAAATAATTTCACAATTTGTATGGAAATACAAAAAACCTCGAGTAGCCAAAGCAATCTTGAGAAAGAAAAATGGAACTGGAGGAATCAACCTGCCTGACTTCAGGCTCTACTACAAAGCCACAGTCATATAGATCAATGGAACAAAATAGAAAGCCCAGAGATAAATCCATGCACCAATGGACACCTTATCTTTGACAAAGGAGGCAAGAATATAAAATGGAGAAAAGACAATCTCTTTAACAGGTGATGCTGGGAAAACTGGTCAACCACTTGTAAAAGAATGAAATTAGAACACTTTCTAACACCATACACAAAAATAAACTCAACTTGGATTAAAGATCTAAACTTAAGGCCAGAAACTATAAAACTCCTAGAGGAGAACATAGGCAAAACACTCTCCGACATACATCACAGAAGGATCCTCTATGACCCACCTCACAGAATATGGGAAATAAAAGCAAAAGTAAACAAATGGGACCTAATTAAACTTAAAAGCTTCTGCACAACAAAGGAAACTATAAGCAAGGTGAAAAGACAGCCTTCGGAATGGGAGAAAATAATAGCAAATGAAGCAACTGACAAACAACTAATCTCAAAAATATACAAGCAACTCCTGCAGCTCAATTCCAGAAAAATAAATGACCCAATCATAAAAAATAGGCCAAAGAACTAAATAGACATTTCTCCAAAGAAGACATACAGATGGCTAACAAACACATGGAAAGATGCTCAACATCACTCATTATCAGAGAAATCCAAATCAAAGCCACAATGAGGTACCATTTCACACCAGTCAGAATGGCTGCAATCCAAAAGTCTACAAGCAATAAATGCTGGAGAGGGTGTGGAGAAAAGGGAACCCTCTTACCCTGTTGGTGGGAATGCAAACCAGTACAGCCACTATCGAGAACAGTGTGGAGATTCCTTAAGAAAGTGGAAATAGAACTGCCTTATGACCCAGCAATCCCACTGCTGGGCATACACACCGAGGAAACCAGAATTGAAAGAGACATGTGTACCCCAATGTTCATCGCAGCACTGTTTATAATAGCCAGGACATGGAAGCAACTTAGATGTCCATCAGGAGATGAATGGATAAGAAAGCAGTGGTACATATGCACAATGGAGTATTACTCAGCCATTAAAAAGAATACATTTGAATCATTTCTAATGAGGTGGATGAAACTGGAGCCGCTATGCAGAGTGAAGTAAGCCAGAAAGAAAAACACCAATACAGTATGCTAACACATATATATGGAATTTAGAAAGATGGTAATGATAACCCTGTATGTGGAACAGCAAAAGAGACACAGATGTATAGAACAGTCTTTTGGACTCTGTGGGAGAGGGAGAGGGTGGGATGATTTAGGAGAATGGCATTGAAACATGTATAATATCATATATGAAATGAATCGCCAGTCCAGGTTCGATGCATGATACTGGATGCTTGGGGCTGGTGCACTGAGACGACCCAGAGGGATGGTATGGGAAGGGAGGGGGATTCAGGATGGGGAACACGTGTATACCTATGGAGGATTCATGTTGATGTATGGGAAAACCAATACAATATTGTAAAGTAATTAACCTCTAATTAAAATAAATAAATTTATATTTAATAAATAAATAAAATAATAGAATATTACTTTGTGCTTCTTTGACAAGGCTTACAAAATCAAATTATAATAAAGTTCCTTTGACCTCCAGCTTTTGGGGTGCTTCAAATGAGCCCCTGAAGAACCCTAAATGGAGATATTAAACTAATCAGGTTCATTTGGTATGTTAAACTACAAGGGAAGTGTTGTCAAGTGAATAACACACTTATTAGTTATATAGAACTGAGAAAACTTGTAAATATTGTTGTAATTTTTATAGTCTCTATCTCAAAGGATTACTGGTTTAAATTTGCGTTTTCCAGGTGTAAGAAAAAAGAAAACTTCTCCTTCAATTAACTATGACTTGCAATAAATAGTTTGGTAGATTATGCCTTTTGGAACAGTTATCTTTTTCTTTCTACCTGGTTGATCTTGCCAGTAACATATGTGTGTGCTTAGTTGCCCAGTCATATCCGACTCTTTGTGACCCCATGGACTGCAGCATGCCAGGTTCCTCTGTCCATGGGGATTCTTTAGGCTAGAATTCTGGAATGGGTTGCAACGCCCTCCTCCAGGGGATCTTCCCTTTCCAGGGATCAAACCCAGGTCTCCAGCATTGCAGATGGATTCTTTACCAACTGAGCCACCAGGGAAGCCAGTAACATATGCTTCTCTCAAAGATTAAGCCATGCATAAGTGTGCATGGTCAGTATAATGAAAGTGCAGGTAGCTCATTAAGTCAGTTATGGCTCCTCTGGTCACTCAATTATTATAACTGGACTACAACTAGTTATACTAATCATTAGTTAAATCTGTTTTTTTATTTTCAAATCATGCTTGTGTCTCCATGCTGCACTATGTCATTGTCTGGATTACTTATATCCTGTCTAATTAGTAATATTGTTGTTCTTAGAGTAATCAATGTGTAAATCAGGCCTCCAACAAAACTTCTATGACTAAACATTTTTTGAGGAAATAATTGTAATAGTATGATTCTAGGTATGGAAGAAGCAACAAGGGAAAATGTCTCCTGGATTATAGTTAGAAAGAATCCAGAGAATTTGGATAATTTTAATTATTTATGGGACCTGGTCCAAAACTTAACACCTGAAGTGACATGTTAAGAATTTTTCGACTGAATGAGCCTCCCAGTGGCATGGGACAAATGTTGGTCATGAAATGTTTCCAAATAATGGTCATTCATGACCAAGAGGGGAAGATATGAGAAATAGGATCAGCAATTGCAGCCCTTCAATATGAGCCAGTGAGCTCTGAGAAAGGGGAATGCCTGCCACATGGCAGTCATTAGACTGCAGCCACTCCTATCACTTCCTATGGTGAACCTTGAGGAAACCCTGAGACTAAAGGATTACAGGCCCCAGTTAGCTAAGGTATATAAAATATGATTTAATGTGTCTTCCCATGCATCAAAGTGAAAGTTGCTCAGTAGTGCCCAACTCTATGTAAACCAATGGACTATACAGTCCATGGGATTCTCCAGGCCAGAATACTGGAGTGGATAGCCTTTTCCTTCTCCAGGAGATCTTCCCAACCCAGGGATCGAACCGGGGTCTTCTGTATTTCAGGCAGATTCTTTACCAGCTGAGCCACTAGGGAAGCCCCTTCCTGTGCGTAGAAAAGCACTAAATTTTTTAGCTTGAGATGCTGCCTCTTATGTTTGAAGTTCAATATTTCTAAGTCTACTGGTGTAAAGTAGACACTTTTCCAAGAAGAACAGAGGAAGACAAGTTTCAACATTTAAAAACACCGGCACCAATGGCAGGCACTCCCAGGAAGATCCACCTGACAAGCAAAATGGCCCCCCTCTTCCCACAAGTTTGTGGGATGGACACTGAGATAGGGGAATTGTAACCAGGAAGGGTTAATTTTAAATTTACACTGCATCTACTACTGTGACTTTAACCCTTTTCTATTATTATAAACATACCTAATATCTTGCTTCAAGAACACAACCTGAGCAGCCCACCTGTGAAGGATTATGGTGGTGGTGGTGGTAGTTTAGTCGCCAGGTCGTGTCCGACTCTTGTGACTCCATGGACTGTAACATGTCAGGCTCCTCTCTCCATGAGATTCTCCAGGCAAGAATATTGGAGTGGGTTGCCATTTCCTTCTCCAGGGGATCTTTCCAATCCAGGAATCAAACCTGGGTCTCCTGCATTGCAGGCAGATTCTTTCCCAACTGAGCTATAAGGGAAGCCCCATGAAGGACTGTAAGGAAGTGAAACTAACATATTCCCCTGCCTGAGGTTTGCTATTCTAGGGGACATTTTAAGGATTGAAAAGTCTTTTTATTTTGTTTCCTCATCTCCCCCCATCTCTGATTCATAAAAGAGCCTGGCAACCAGGCCCTGATAAGATGATTACTATGAGGTGCTAGCTGGCCATCTCTCTGTCAGTTGGCTCCCCCATTAAAGTCTCTTCCTTGCCTCAACACCTCATCTCAGACTCATTGGCCAGTCATGCAGAGAACAGAGAAACTTGGACTCAGTAACAGGTTCTTTACCACCAATGCCACCTGGGAGGCCCCTTGAATGCCATACCATTTCCCAAACATTTTATGGTCTGTCTCACTTTTGTATTTTTGAGCTGCTTCCCCCACTCACCTCTCTCTTGTTTCACCTAGTTAACCAAATTCTGTAGATTCTTCAAGACTCAGATCAAATGTCACCAGAAAGAAACATTCCCTGACACTGCTTTTTTAGTCTGTCCCTATATACTCTCAGCAGTTACGTTAACATAGTTACAAGAAGTAGATTCCTTATTAACTTCCCTTCTTGCCTGTTGGCTTCACAAGAACAGAGTCCCTAGGACAGTAGTAATCCAAAACTAAGCATCTTAAATAAATTAATTAATGAAAGTTTTTACTTGACATTTCAAAGGCAGAAATGCTATGGTGGAGCAGTAATAAGATGGTATTAATTCAACAATACTTTTTTGAGTATTTACTCCTTCCTTAGAGTCTGGCAAAGTGAAGATAAATAAGATACCAGCTTTGCCCTCAGGAAGTTAATGGTCCAGTGGGAAATGAGATGAAGAGCATGGCTCTAGCAGGGACAGATCCAAACTCAGTAAAGAAGTATATAGTGCTTAACAAGCACTAATAATTCTTAAATGGAGCAAAAGAGACTAGAACAACTCACTGGTGGACTGTTTTTTTTTTTTTTTCAACCTTTGATCCACTCTTCTTTTAAAAATATTTCCAGACTACATATATTTGAAAAGAAAAACATTTCCTAAAAGCAATCACTACCAGGAAGCCAAAAGCAATTTGAAATAAAATGTATTAACTGCTCTGAGATTCATTATCAAAGAGTCAAGGGTTGAAGTAGGAAAGGCTGGAGAGAGGGGAAAAAAGGGAAGGAAGAGAAGATGAAAGAGGTATTCAGTAAAAAACCACCAGAATCTGTTATTTGGCATCATTTGGTCCCCAAAACATAAAACCCAGGTACTTGATCTGATTCTTGTACTTTTCTGATGATTGTGATAGTCAGGTCCAAGTTAGAGAATAACTAGAGAGGCTAGGTTCACCTGTTTCTAGGAAGAGTATAGTTTGAAGGAGCACTAGTTAGGTGGTGCAGTGGTAAAGAATCCACCTACCAATGCAAGAGATGCAGGAGACATGGGTTCTATCCCTGGGTCCAGAAGATCCCCTGGAGGAGGAAGTGGCAACCTACCCCAGTTTTCTTGCCTGGAAAATTCCATGGACAGAGGTGCCTAGTAGGCTACAGTCCATGGGGTCACAAAGAGTCAGACACAAGTGAGCACACACAAGCACAAATAATTTGAAGGAAGTCATTCCTTCACTTGAATACTAATCCTTAGTCTGAGTTAAATAATCCTTAACAGGTACTTTGTTGCAGTTGGGGGAAAAAAAAAGTGTGAAAGTGTTAGTTGCCCAGTCATGTTTGAGTCTTTGCGATCCCATGGACTGTAGCCTACTAGATTCTTCTGTCCATGGAATTATCCAGGCAAGAACACTGGAGCAGGTAGCCAATCCCTTCTCCAAGGGGTCTTCCTGACCTGGGGACCAAACCAAGGACCCTGGATTGCAGGCAGATTCTTTACTGTCTGAGCCACCAGGAAAGGCAGCTCTGACTGCATGTTGGAACTATTTCTTTGACTTGCCTTCCATTGTTTTTGTTATTATAGTCATACATAGTGGCCAACCTTAGAGAATCCTGACCCTCTGCCTGAATGTGAAAAACAAGTTAAAGTTCCCTTGTTCAGGACCCTGACCACCTGTGGATGGCAGAAAGGAAGCCATTAAGACATACTCTGGCCAAGGCTTATCATTCTAGGAGATATTTGCCTTTTCACTTTGTTTCCTCACCTCCCTACACATTCATTCTATAAAAGAACCTGACATCCAGACCCCGACACGATGGTTATTTTGAGATATTAGTCTGCCATCTTCTCGGTCAGCTAGCTCTCCAAATAAAGTCGTATTCCTTGCCTCATCACCTTGTGTCTGATTCATTGGCTTGTCACGCGGTGAGCAGAGCAAGCTTAGACTCAGTAACACTTTCTCAAAACTCTTGAAATGGCCCCCAATTTTGATCTTCTACCTAGTTATATTTTCATTCAAATTATGTTTTGTAACAAAATTTATTCTCACAAAAATTTATTTCTCTCTGATTTTCACCTTAAAGTGCTTATTGTCTCAAAATTACATTGAGGGAAGTTTTCAATTTCTTCCTGGTTCTATTGCTCAACTTTTTAACTTTTTAAATTCAATTTTGGTAAACTCAAAATTGCATTTTTTTAATCCTTCTTGTGAAGGATTAACTCACTGGAAGCCAAGAGCAGTGTTGACATTGGTATAGTGGCTAGATTTCTCTCTAATGCAAAAATTTTAAGTACTGTATTTATTTCTTTTTTATAAATAACATGACTAAAATCACAGTGCATGCATGCTTAGTCACTCAATCATACCCAACTCTTTGTGAGCCTATGGAGTCCACCAGGCTCCTCTGTCCATGGAATTTTCCAAGCAAGAATACTGGAGTGGGTTGTCATTTCCTCCTCCAAGGAATCTTCCTGACCCAGGGATCAAACCCTAGTCTTCTGCATTGACAGGTAGGTTCTTTAACGCCAAGTCATATTGGAAGCCCAAAATCGTAGTATATATATCTTAAATATGAATAATCTGCAAGTCATATTGAGAATCCCACAATATCTGACATGTGAAAGAATCTTCCTATCTCTCCATAGTCAAGGGTGGGGATCACCAAAACTTTCTTGCTTCTAACTATGATTCAATCTGCTGTCTTCAGAAGGTCTGATTCAAAAGACAGAATGCATATATCAGTCTAAACATTTTCTGTCTTGAGCCAATATTCAATTTACTGGCTGATGTTGGTTGCTTGTAGACTCGTGTAGACATTCTGGTTTCTGGGTCCTGCCTGTGAAGAAACTTGGACCTATAGCACATGCTTGCTCCTTGTTATCTTTATTAACTCTCCTAGGTTTGATTCATGGCTTTATTGAAACTGAAGTTCTGCCATAGTTTTGTGCATAGCTGGGATCCCAATACCAGGATCTCCCAGGTACCCCTCTCTCAAGCTGACTATACTTTGTCATGACACATCATGACACTCTCTCTAAGAAAGAAGTAAAATGTCTTTGACTGCCAGAGCATGCCTTGTGGTTTAAAATATATGCTTGCATGGGCAGTCCTTTCTCTGTTTCTACCCCTTCCATATCTTTCTCTGACTAGTTTGCTTGGTTATCACTGCCATCTCCATCTCTATGGCTGCTCAAATATCTTTCAGAATTGAGTTTCTAAGGCTAATGACTTTCATCTAAATTATTTAATCCTTGTCTTTTACTTTTTCCTGCATTTTCTGAGAGGGAGATGCACTGCATATGGCTGAGATGATCCATAGATTCTGTATCAGTGTAGTGATTAAGAGCTCGAGTTCTCCAAGGTTTGAATCCCTGCTTTATCTCTTACTCAGTGGTATGAATTAGGGCAAGTTATTTAATCTCTCCCATCTTCAGTTTCTCATATGTAAAAACAAGGATAATAAATGTACCTACCATATATGCATAGTACCTGGCAAATAATGAGTGCTCAGTAATTATCAATTACATTATATTAATCTGACATTACTCCCTTTCTTCATACACAAAATAGAGTCAGTTGACCAAATTCTTCTGTGCCAAGTTCAGTTCAGTTCAGTTCAGTTCATTCACTCAGTCGTGTCTGACCCTTTGCGACCCCATGAATCACAGCACGCCAGGCCTCCCTGTCCATCACCAACTCCCGGAGTCTACCCAAATCCATGTCCATTGAGTCAGTGATGCCATCCAACTATCTCATCCTCTGTCATACCCTTCTCCTCCTGCCCTCAATCTTTCCCAGCATCAGGGTCTTTTCAAATGAGTCAGCTCTTCACATCAGGTGGCCAAAGTATTGGAGCTTCAGCTTCAACATCGAGTCCTTCCAATGAACACCCAGGACTGATCTTCTTTAGGATGGACTGGTTGGATCTCCTTGCAGTGCAAGGGACTCTCAAGAGTCTTCTCCAACAGCCATGCATTGAGATATGAGGCTCTTCCAGCCCAGTCATGCTTCAGTCACCTTTTATTTTTCACAGATGCTCCCCTCTTGCTCTCTTAACTCTCTGATCCAGCATCTGCTCATAGAGGACTCTAACAACTCCATCATCCATTTGTGATGTAAGCAATTTCACAGGAAATGATGTATTTATTCAATCTACCCCCACCTCCAACCTGCTACACAAACACACATATCACTAACCAGGGTGCTGCAAAAAGAAAAATAATAACAAAGATGAAAAAAATCAGTTGATTACTATACTCAGCCTTGCAGAAGGAAATGGCAACAAATTCCAGTAATCTTGCCTGGAAAATCCCAAGGACAGAGGAGCCTGACGGGCTAAAGTTCATGGTGTCACAAAGAGTCAGACACAACTGAGTGACTAAACAACTATACTCAGACAATTCACCATAAGAAAGGGATAAGTGCTTCCTCCTGTCCCCGAATTATTCAAACATTTTTGATAGGCCAGATAATCCACAGAGTAAAATCTCCAGTGAGCCTATAATCAAGTCAGGATGCACAAAAGCAATAAATAGAAGACAACATTCTTCCTGAAGCATGGACTCTTTGTATACAGTGCCATGCTGATTTTGCTATGTAACTCCTCAGGCTTTCCCAGAAAAATCCCAAGGGATATCAAGAACCAGCTCTTTGTTGCCTGTCAGGACAATATCTTGGCCTTTTCCATTATACTGATATTAGGTGAACTGGACTAGACAGTTGCAAGCTCTACTGCAGTATTTCTAGAATGACCAGCTAGATGTAAAATCAGAAAAAATAAAATGTAAAAATGTGTAATCGACCTGGAAGAGTGGGATCTCTGAGTCATATCATCTCATCTGATGGATTGCTGAGGACTTCCCAATGGTGTCCTCAATCACAAATGGGGCCCTCCCACCATATGAGGAGTCCAGAAATTCTTTGTGCTTACTATTTTACTCCCCATGTTGCTCATACGCCCGCAATCTTATTAAAAAACAGCTCCTAGTTCAGAAAAAAAGGGGAACTTCTAAGTTTAAATGAACCCAGATACTCAAGCCATCTATAGCCAGTATAAAGTGGCCATGACAAAATACCATATTGGGACATATTTCTATTTATATTCCTTTTCCATGTTTCATTGAATTTTACCTGAGAACTTCTCCTTCCCCAGCCAAGATGCTAGACATGAATCACCCATGGCTTTAGGGGAAGTTGTCAGAATGTAACCAGAGAATAAAGGTGTCAAAATCTTGGCTCTAGAGTTTTTCAAAAGCCAGAGGTTAGGTGTAAGACAAAGAAGATTTGGAAGTATTTGTAACCTACTTTTCTTGTCCTGCCCCAGATTCCATAGACTAGAGAGAAAAGAAAGGAGGGAACACAGGAAAAGGAGTGGAGTCAGAAGGGAAGGAATATGAAACTTGACAGAAGAAAAATCCATGAGTGGCCAGCACCATAAAGCCATGCGCCAAGGAGCCCATTGCTCACTGATCAACTGTCCAGCAGAAACAATGCCTGGCTACAACCATTCAGCAGTCCAGACTCTCTCGAATTCCTGGGCACCTGGACAAGGTGGGATAATAAAGAATCATCTTGAGCTGTCTCATGGAGTAACTGTTGAAATACCCGTTGCTATAAGGTTTACTCTTTTTTTATTGGAAGATAATTGCTTTACAATACTGTGTAGGTTTTTGCCATATATCAACATGAGTCAGCTACAGGTATACATATGTCCCCTCCCTCCTGAACCCCCTCCCATCTGCCTCCTCATTCCACCACTCTAGGTTGCCACAGAGCAATGGGTTGAGTTCCCTGTGTCACATAGCAAATTTCCACTTGCTATCTATTTTACATATGTTAGTGTGCATGTTTTCATGCTATTCTCTCAATTTGTCCCACCTTCTCTTTCCCCTACTATGTCCATAAGTCTGTTCTGCATGTCTGCGTCTTCATTGCTACCCTGGAAATAGGTTCATCAGTACCATCTTTTTAGATTCCAATGTTTGGAATACAATATTTTCCTTTCTCTTTATTGGTTCAATCTGTATCATAGGCTCTAGGTACACCCACCTTGGGCTTCCCTGATAGCTCAGTTGGTAAAGAATCCACCTGCAATGCAGGAGACCTGTGTTCGATACCTGGGTCAGAAAGATCCACTGGAGAAGGGAAAGGCTACCCACTCCAGTATTCTTGGGCTTCCCTTGTGGCTTAGCTGGTAAAGAATCTACCTGCAATGCAGGAGATCCGGGTTTTATGCCTGGGTTGGGAAGATCCCCTGGAGAAGGGAAAAGCTACCCACTCCAGTATTCTGGCCTGGAGAATTCCATGGACTGTATAGTTCACGAGGTTGCAAAGAGTTGGCCATGACTGAGCAACTTTCACTTTCACCCATCTCATTAGGACTGACTCAAATGCATTCTTTTTATAGCTGAGTAATATTCCATTGTATACAAGTACCACAATTTCTGTATCCATTCATCTGTCAATGGACATATAAGCTGCTTCCATGTCCTAGCTATTGTAAAAAGTGCTGCAACAAACACTGGGGTATGTGCGTTTCCTTTAATTATGGTTTTCTCAGGGTATATGCACAGTAATGGGATTGTTGGGTCATATGGTAATTTTATTCCCAGTTTTTTAAGTAATCTCCATACTGTTCTCCATAGTGGATGTATCAATTTACATTCCTACCAAAAGTGCAAGAGACTTCTCTTTTCTACATATCCTTTCCAGCATTTATTACCCTTGATCTCAAGTTGTTATTACTATGGAGGCAAGTACCACCAGTTGATCCACTGGAATTATTGATATGTCAGAATTAGTTAGAAACCATCATATAGTCATACTCCTTTCATCCCTGGTACTTAATTCTGGTAGAACAACATGAATCCATCTGACACAGAATGCCACTAAAGCTGAGTCCATTAAAGTTGAGCTTTTTTAATGATCACACCTACTCAAATAATTACTATTTGCAAATAAGTTCCAAATCCTTACTTCTTGCCTCCATCTTTTAATTTATTTTATGACTCCATTTATTAGTCAGGGCCAGACAGGAAATGTATAACTCCTTCAAACTGGATTATTTGAGGAGGGCTTAATAAAGAGACTATTTACTTACATGTGGTCATGGTTAAAGGAAACCAATGATGTTCCCTGGGAATGTTAGCTGCAGGAGCCCTTACTATCCCTATGTCTATTGCAGATGGGGATGGGCAATGAAAGACATTCAGCACAGACAATTTAAGAGTTGGAAATCCATGTAAGAACTTTCTGGAAAACCTTTCTCCCTTAAAGAATCTCATGAAACCTATAAATCCTCACAACAACAAAAATGTGCAAAGTATAAATATTTGATTCTACATGACATCCTGCAATGTCCATGGCCTCTCCACAGTATATGTATCTAGGAGTTCCATGGGTACAGGTTCAGAACCTCTCCCTCTCACCACTCCAGAGAGGTTGTTCATAAAAATGTTATAGTTATTTCTATAGTTCTTATTTCCCTAAATTTTTTTCCTACTATGTTTCCAGCAACTTAGATATACCACAGCAAATCTGATACCTTTGGCCAACTATAAGTGAATCAACTGGGCCCTTTCTTTATTCAGATCAGCCTAATGTGAGCTATAACAGAGTATAAGCAGCAGAACTCTGAAGAAGCAGACAGAAAATGTAGGGCTGGCCATGTGATACAGGGTTACCTAGCAACACTGGCTGGGAGTCTCTCCTTCCCGAGCTTCTCAGCAGAGAGGAATGATTTTAAAAGTGTGTGTGTGTGTGTGTGTGTGTGTGTGTGTGTGTGTGTGTGTGTGTAACAGAGTGAGACAGAGACAGAGAAGGGAGGGGAGAGGAGAAACAGAAAGAGAAAGGGACAGAAAGAGAGAGAGTGAAATGTAAAAACAATGACAAGCAAAGGAGAGAATTTAGTAGACAAAGAAAAGAAGTAAGAGATAATGAAAATGAATTCAGGGGAAAAGGGAAATGGAGCAGGTTCAGGAGGTGTGATGTAAGATGAACTTGACTGATGGGAAAAAGTGAGAAGCAAAGGCTGAAGGAAAGGATGGTGTGAAGGGGTGATGGAGTCAGCAGGAGAGGCTCCTTCTCCCAGCCCCTCACTGCTGGCTGCTGTGTTACTTTTACTTCACAATGGAAGTTACCCAGTTTCTTTCCCTAACTGCAATTTTTTCTTTGTCAAATGCTCAGTTGCAGTGGCAGCATCAGAAATTCTTTAATTAAGCACTATTGGGTCCACAGCATTGCTAGCCCAGTAAAGAGCCTCTTTTATGATAACCATAATGATGACTCAGCCCTGGAGCCCAGCTCTTTACGGTTTACCAAGTGCTTTCACAGCTGCCATCTCCTGGGATCCTGATTGCAGCTCTGTGAGTTAGGGAGTGCAGGATTGTTAGACTTCAATTTTGCACATGAGGAAATTGAGGGTACATAGCTAGGGCCCTGACTCCAAGCTCCAGGGCTGGGGCTGGGGACTGCTCTTTTGGACTTTCCAATTACATACTAAGTGCAGTGGACTTATAGGTGAAGTGCTGCTCCCTGAAGAGTTATTGCAAGTCTCAAGCCAATAAGGGGCTTCTCCTTTCATCTTCTTTCCTTCTAATGTGCAAAGGTGTCCATCTCTATCTCCCAGAGCAGAGCTTAATTGGCCTGGGTGTACAGCCAGCTTCTGACAACCTCTTGAGATACTCCTGGGCACTCATCCTCTCAGGAAAGCTCTGACTCTTTCATTTTCAGCATAACCACCAATGGCTACAAAGCCTCTTGGGTAGGGGAATGGATATTTGAGAGGAGCAATTGGTAACTAGAGCCAGAGGGTTTGCAGGATCAGGTAGAGTAGAAGAGTTGGCAGCTGCATGCCTTGGAGCAGTTGAGCCATTCCTGTTCCTTCCCAGGTCTCTCCAAAGCCTACAAGCTAGAATGGAGCCAAAATGAGCTGAAGTCTTCTGTTTGCACCAAGTTTCTCTCCTGCCAGTATCCCCCTTATCTGATCCATCCTGTACTTACTGAGGATTAAGTTTCTAAAAATGCCATTTACCTGCTCAGCAACCTTTAATGATTTCTCCATTCATTATGGTATTATTTCATCACTCTGGCACTCAACAGCCACTTAGTATTGTCCAAACCTTCCTTTTTAGGTTAATATCTGCATTTTTCCTATATATAACACAAGAGTCTGACAAACCAGGCTATTTGCAGTTTCCAAACACAGTCCGCAGCTCCCATCTATGCCTCTCTGCCTGCTATCCCCCTCCCAAATAGACAGTATCCCCCCTTTATGTCTCCACATAGCAGTTGCCTTTGTAATATGTCAACTAGGTTAAATTGAACTACATTTCATACAATTACCTTCCTGCAAGTTACAGTGGGCCACAGGAGAGATTCTTACAGGAGATTTGGAAGGTGGAAAGAAAGCAGCTGCTCTTTTGTTGCTTGCACATGTCGTCACTTGTATGCTGACTCACCTTGTTCACATAGAGCGGTAGCCAGGCCTGCAACTGCTCCACCTTCCTCTGGATCCTATTTCAGCTTCCCTGACTTCTGAACCATGTGTGTATTTAACTCAATGACAAAGGGCCACATGTCTAACTTCTGTAGGACACTCACATCATCAAGGGCAGATGCAATGAGAACTGATGCAGATTTTGGTCCACACTCCTGGGGTCCAGCTCATGCTTTTGGGTCCCGTCCTTGCTCCCCCACCTTACATCCATTTTCTCTTCCCCATTGCCTACCCTGTGCAGATATGAGTTTTACAAGTCACTTTGCTCCTGTGGGTCTCAGGAGATTTTCCAAATCTCAAAGAGATTTTCCAAATCTCTTATATCTAAGGATACTTCTAGCTCTAACATTCAAGATGTCAATATCCATGGCTTCTTATGGGAATTTAATCTCTGAAACAACAAAGGCATTGAGCTTGGAACAAAGGCATTGAGTTGGAGATCTGGATTCCAACCTCAGCTCTGCCTCTCCATAGCAATGGGAACTTGATCGAGAAGCTTTCCCTCTCTGGGCTGCACTTGCCCCAACATGTTCACATGCAGAAGTTAGAGTTGCTGCTCTCAGCAGTCCGGTACAGCTCTAGTGTATCAGGCAGAACTCTTGAGAGTCCAAGTTCTCAGCCCTGAATGTGGGTCAAGGCTATTTCTTTGATATTTGTGGGGGGGTGTTATATTTTTGTGATATTTGATATCAGATATAAAATTCCTTGATGTCTGATATTTCCTGCATATTTGTGGGTTTTTCTATTTTCACATGGGTTAAATATGTTCTCAGTGAGTCCTTCAGTGCTTCAACTTTGAAAACCTTGTGTCTCTTTTAGAAAAATGCCAGCCTCCTCTCCCCCACATACTCAGGAAAAGTTGAGATGCTTTAATGTTTTCCTTGTTTATGGATCATTCTTTTGAAGAGATTTGGTTATGAATTAGCCTTTCATTCCTCTACCTAGGGGATAACCAATGAGAAAAAAGGGGCAGGGGAGTAGAGTGGATGCCAGAGTTAGAAACATCTTCCTGTACCTCTTCTAATGATACTAAAGTTAGAGATGAAGAATCACTTTTATTCTAAGCCCCCTATTTTCAGATGCTTAAGACTTCAAGAAACATAAATGAGTACATGTGTTGGAAGTCTAATCAGGCTGAATTCTCAGATAATGGGTTTTTGTTACTGCTGCTGCTGCTAAGTTGCTTCAATGCGATTATTGTAGAAGACTAGTAGTCAAGTCTTGTGACCCATGTATTGAGAAGGTAAGGAGCCATTGATCAAAAATCTATGAAGAAAACACAACTATTCTTGCATCTACTCAAGAGATACCTAAAGGTTGGCTTTTCTCCCTCATCCAACATCCATTTAGTTATTGACTCTGGTGACCTCCTCTCCATTCTTCCTGTCTTATTTTTATACTTCAGTACTTCCTTAATATTATGTAATATTTAATACACATGAAAGAGAAAATTTCATATATGTAAAGGTAAATGTCAAGCAGGCAGATGTAGCAACGAATCACAAGTGAAGATTTCCACTTGGAAGGCAACTTCAGTCATGTCTGACTCTCAGTGACCCCATGGACTGTAGCCCACCAGGCTCCTCTGTCAATGGAATTCTCTAGGCAAGAATACTGGAGAGGGCAGCCATTTCCTTCTCCAGGGGATCTTCCCAAACTAGGGATCTAACATGGCTCTCCTGCACTGCAGGCAAACTCTTTAGTCACGCGGGAAGACCTTGGAAGGCAACAAAGATCATAACAATGCTCACTACCAGAAAGAGAAGCCAAGAGCTTAGCCCACTGCACCTTCTATGTTCAGAGTAGCCAAGGAGGGCTCAACACAGAGGCATCATTTGAAACAAGGCTTTTCTCACACACAGAAGAGATGTACCAAAGTCTGAGACAGTGTGCCCTGGTCTCCCACAGCCAGTGGGTTCCTTATGAAGAGAACTGCTGCCTCTAACTTCCTTGTTTGGGGGAAGGAGTGAAACAAAATCTGGAATGTAGAGCCTATGAGTAGGTTGTCTATTATTCCCCTTATTCTTTCCCTAGTCTATGTACAACAAGAGTAATGATCTCTGGTAACTGCATTTCTTTGAAACTTTTTTTCCTGACTCTTTGGCTTTAGAGTTTGCCTTGCAAGTCTCCTCACAGTTATACTAGGACTAACAGCTTTGTCTTTCTGCAAGGGTGGGCTTTAGGACTCCTCAGTGTGTGGCTATGGAAAGTCAGTGACATTGAGGCTACTTTGTGCATTATTAGGTATGCTTTAAACCATGGAGGAGTTGGCCTGCTGGGGCTTGAAACTAAACAGGTTTCTATAGTATCAACTCACAGAGCTTGCTCAAACTCATGTCCATCGAGTCGGTGATGCCATCCAACCATTTCATCCTCTGCTGTCCCTTTCTCCTCCTGCCTTCAATCTTTCCCAGCATCAGGGTCTTTTCCAATGGTTCTGTTCTTCCCATCAGGTGGCCAAAGTATTGGAATTTCAGCTTCAGCATCAGCCCTTCCAATGAATATTCAAGACTGATTTCCTTTAGGATGGACTGGTTGGATCTCCTTGGAGTCCAACAGAATCACAAGAGTCTTCTCCAATACCACAGTTCAAAAGCATCAATTCTTCAGCACTCAGCCTTCTTTATGGCCCAACTCTCACATCCATACATGACTACTAGAAAAACCATAGCTTTGACTAGATGGACCTTTGTTGGCAAAGTAATGTCTCTGCTTTTTAATATGCTATCAAGGTTGACCATAGCTTTTCTTCCAAGGAGCAAGTGTCTTTTAATTTCATGGCTGCAGTCATCATCTGCTGTGACTTTGGAACCCAAGAAAATAAAGTCTGTCACTGTTTCTGTTGTTTTCCCATCTATTTGCCATGAGGTGATGGGACTGGATGCCATAATCTTCGTTTTTTGAATGTTTTAGTTTTAACCGAGCTTTTTCACTCTCCTCTTTCACTTGCATCAAGAGGCTCTTCAGTTCCTCTTCGCTTTCTGCCATAAGGATGGTGTTATCTGCATATCTGAGGTTATTGATATTTCTCCTGCCAATCTTGATTCCAGTTTGTGCTTTATCCAGCCCAGCATTTCACATGATGTACTCTGCATATAAGTTAAATAAGCAGGGTGACAATATACCGCCTTGACATACTCCTTTCCCAATTTGGAACCAGTCCATTGTTCCACTTCCTGTTCTAACTGTTGCTTCTTGACCTGCATACAGATTTCTCAGGAGGCATGTAAGGTGGTCTGGTATTCCCACCACTTTAAGAATTTTCCAGTTTGTTGTGATCTACAGAGTCAAACGCTTTAGCATAGTCAATGAAGCAGATGTTTTTCTGGAACTTTCTTGCTTTTTCTATGATCCAACGGAAATTGACAATTTGATCTCTGGTTCCTCTGCCTTTTCCAGCTTGAACATCTGGAAGTTCATGGTTCATGTACTGTTGAAGCCTGGCTTGGAGAATTTTGAGCATTACTTTGCTAGCTTGTGAGATGAGTGCAATTGTGGGGTAGTTTGAGCATTCTTTGGCATTGCCTTTCTTTGGGATTGGAATGAAAACTGACCTTTCCCAGTCCTGTGGCCACTGCTGAGTTTTCCAAATTTGTTGGCATATTGAGTGCAGCACTTTCACAATGTCATCTTTTAGGATTTGAAATAGTTCAACTGGAATTCCATCACTTCCACTAGCTTTGTTTGTTGTGATGCTTCCTAAGGCCCACTTGACTTCACATTCCAGGATGTCTGGATTTGGGTGAGTGATCATACCATCATGGTTATCTGGGTCATGATAATCTTTTTTGTATAGTTCTGTGTATTCTTGCCACCTTTTCTTAATATCTTCTGCTTTTGTTAGGTCCATACCATTTCTGTCCTTTATTGTTCTCATCTTAAGACCATACTAATTCATTTCTTCACTCAACCAATGTTCAATCATTCAGTCGTTTCTGACTCGTTGTGATGCCACGGATTGCAGCACGCCAGGCTTCCCTGTCATTCACCATCTCCCAGAGCTGGCTCAAACTCATGTCCATCAAGTTAGTGATGACTTTCAACCATCTCATCCTCTCTCACTCCCTTCTCCTCCTGCCCTTAATCTTTCCCAGCATCCGGGTCTTTTTCAAGGAGTTGGCTCTTCAAATCAGATGGCCAAAGTATTGGAGCTTCAGCTTCAGCATCAGTCCTTCCAATGAATATTCAGGGTTTATTTCCTTTAGGATTAACTGGTTTGATCTCAGTAACGAGGCAGGGAGGGGACTTGCATACCAGAGTCAATAGTTTGGACTTATCTGTAAGACTGCATTATGCCATCAGAAGGCTTTAATTAGAGAAGTGATTTGTGTTGTAGAAGTACCACTCTGGAAGCAATGTAGAGAAAGGATAAAAGAGAGACAATAACGCAGTACAGATTATAGCAAAACCTGTGTAAGGATTGCTGAAGGAAGTAGTAGAAGGCACATTAAGACATACATAGAATTCAGAATCAACAGTTGATTGCCTATGAGCCATGACTGGAGGTGGGGGTGCAGGAGATGTTGTTCATATATAGGGATAAGTGGTGGTTGGAGTATGTACAACTTAGTAAGTCTTCATATAAACAAGAAAAGAAAGGAGGGAGGAGAATTTCACCAAGCCAAATCAATGAAATGAGAAAAAAAGGAGAGAACAGATGGTCAGGAGATAGAGATGAAGAAGCAAATCTCTCAATATGATTGAAGATCAAAAGTGTAGAGGAAATAGGAGAATGAGAGAGCTAGGAGAATAACTGAGAGGTTGTGATCTGGGATATTTTAATTTATGCTGTCAGAAATAGAGTAAGTAGTTTCAGGTGAAGAATAAACCTAGACTGGGTCTGTGGGAGAACGTGGCTAGTATGGGCTGGAGGTGTTCACTAGAGATGAGAAGGCCAAATTGCTTGGTGGTCGATGTGGAGGTTGACATCATCTGGAAGATGGTAGGATGGGGCAGAGAGTAAGACCATGAGACAGATGGCCAAGTCCTTGATACAACTGAATAACTAGAAGGTCAGTAGATGATAGCACAAAGAAGCATAGAAGATGACACAGAAGAATGGCATGAACCTCAAAAAGGTAGATATAATTTGGCTTAGAAGCAGCATAAGAGTGAAGAATAGCTATCTCCTGTCCAGCCTTAAGGTACATGGTGTATGAGAGAACAAAGTCTTCACTGGAGAAGACTTCAGGATAAGCTGTGTTTTTAGTGAATAACCAGGGTACAGTTAAAGCCTGAACGTGAAGGGATAATTCAGAGCAGATGACAGAATGGAGATATCCTGGGTTCTCTACTCTGTTCAACTGATATATTCATCTATCCTTCTGCTAGAACTTCACCATCTTATTATAGCTTTATAATGATATTTGGCAGAGCAAACCTTTTCACTATCCTATTTAGAAATATCTTGATTATTCTTGGGCTTTTGCTTTTCTACATAAATTTTAAAGTTAGATTGACAAATTCTACAAAATAAAACTTGTTAAAATGTTTACTATAAAAGTATTGGATTATCAATGTTAGAGAGTATTGACATATTTATATTTAATCTGTCAGTCCATGAATATGGTATCTGTATTTGTTTCAGACTTGTTTCATGCCTTCTAATAAAGTTCTATTAATTTATCTGTGGAAGTCTTCCACATTTTATATTAAAGTTGTTCCTAGGCACTTCACATGTTTTAATATCACTGCAATATTTAATTTTAATCTTAGTTTCTAAATATTTTTGAGTCAACATTGTTATCTTTTTCCTAACTTCTTGGAGGAAATGCTTAGTTCATTAATTTTCAGATTTTCTTCCTTTTTATTTGAAAGATGCTATTTTAACTGTATCTCACAAAATTTTTTGGCCTTGTAGCATGTGGTAGTTACCCTACCAGGATTTGAACCCATGTCCCCTGCAAGGAAATGGCAACCCACTCCAGTGTTCTTGCCTGGAGAATCCCAGGGACAGTGGAGCCTGATGGGCTGCTGTCTATGGGGTCGCATAGAGTTGGACACAACTGAAGCGACTTAGCAGCAGCAGCAGCCCCTGCATCGAAAGTACAGCATCATAACTACTGGACCACTAGGGAAGTTCCATGTATCTCACAAATTTTATTATTTGGTATTTTCATTTTTTTCAGTTCAAATTATTTTCAAATTCCTGTTATGATTTCTTCTTTTATCTTGAATTATTTTAAATTGACTATCTTCAAATATGTAGAGATTTTTCTAGTTAATGCCTGTTTTGATCTCTAGCTTAATTCCACTGTGGTCAGAGAACCTGCTCTGTGTTGTTGCAATCCTTTGCAATTTGTTGAGACTTGCTTTCTGGATATACTATGGACAATTTTTGTAAATGTTACACATGTTCTGGGAAAAATTGTACTTTCAAATTCCTTGGTAGATAATAGGCATAGATGAAGATGGAGATGTAATTACAGATATAGGTATAGAAATAGATATTTAGATATAAGTGCATACAGCTATATGTCTCCGTTAAGTCGTTTGTTAATCACTTTTTTTTCAGATCTTCTATATATTTACTGATTTTTGTTCTGCTTGTTATAACAATTACAAAGAGAGATATATTAAAATATCCAACTATGATTGGTCATTTCTCTTAATAATTATGTCAATTTTTGCTCTTGTGTTTTTAGGTCACATCATTAGGCGGCAGAAATATTTTAAGACTGCCAGGATAAACACCTGTTTATCAACAGAGGAACAGACAAATAAAATGTGGTACATATATACAATGGAGTATTACTTGGCTTAAAAGAGAAGGAAATAATGCCACTTACAGCAACATGGATGGACCTAGAGATTGCCATACTGGGTGAAGTAAGTCACACACAGAAAGACAAATATCACCTGATATCGCTTATATGTGAATCTAAACAAAATAGTACAAATGAACTTATTCACAAAACAGAAACAGACTCACAGATGTAGAAAACAACCTTATAGTTACCAGGGGGAAAGAGGGAGAGGGATAAATTGGGAGATTGGAATTGACGTATAAACACTACTATATATAAAATAGGTAAATAATTTTCTCCTGGCCTTTTCCTTCTCCAGAGCAACCACTCCATCTGATTCCTGCAGGCTAATCCTCTCCTAATCAGTTCTTTGATTCTTATTGCACAGTAGCTTGTCTACCCTCCTTCTTTGCACATAGGATCTGTAGTTTTTCTCTTTCTTACTCCCATCCCAGAATGCCTACTGCTGGACTGAATAAACAGCAGAAGCTTGCAAAGTGTTTTTTTGCTTGTTTGTTTGTTTGGTCCCTCAAAATTATATGAACCCAAATGTTGGTGTTTTTTTTTTTAATTCTTCAGATGACCAAACTGGACCAAGTTCATGCTTTTATAGAAGAAAATCCCAAATAAGCTGCAGAGCAGGTCATGAACAAGCCTTTAAATTGAATGGCAATGATGTAATGATACTCATTACAGATAGGGTCTGGCTGTTCTTCACACTCCTTGCATATATAATTTCTATTGCACAATTGCAAGAATATTTTTCAGAGATTTCCACCTTTCTCAGGTGATTTGAGTTTTCAGTAGTTAGTGCTTTGCTTTTTAACACTCAGTAAACATCCCAACAGTGCTCAGAAATATCCATTGTCTTCTATTTCTTCTTCCTCTTCCTGAATTCCCATCGATTTTCTCTATGTGTGTGGGTCACTGCTTTTCCTTTGGATCCACTAAAGCAATCATAACAATGTGCATACCCTCAAGTAACTTACATTCTAGTGAAGAGAGACAGATGATGCACACACAGGTGTGCACATGCACACACACATCAAATATGCAAGATGACTTCAAGGATTGATGAATGCTCTGCAGAAAATCAAGAAAGCAATGTCATAGAGAGTGAAGTTGGGCTAATGTTAGATTTCAAGAAGATGACTGGCTTGAAATAGAAATTTAAGCTATGTACCTATCTGGAGGATGAGTATTCTACATGGTGTAAGTGCTCAGTCACTTCAGTTGTGACTCTTTGCGAACCTATGGACTATAGCCTACCAGGCTCCTCTGTTAATGCAATTCTCCAGGTAAGACTACTGGAGTGGGTTGCTATGCCCTCCTCCAGGGGATCTTCCTGACCCATTGACTGAACCTACATCTCTTGTGTCTCCTGCATTGGCAGAAGTGTTCTTTACCACTAGCGCCACCTGGGAAGCCCCATTCTAGATAAAGGGAACAGCAAATACCAGACCCTGAGGCAGCAGTGTTCTTGGTGTGTTCGAGAAACAGCAAGACAGCAAGGAGAGCTTCAGTGAAGTGAGACAGGGGACAGTAGAAGAAAACATTGGGAGTTTGACTTTTGTTGCAAGTAGCACAAGAAGCCATCAGGGAGTTTTGAGCAAGGAAGTGATAAGATCTGGTTCCATTTTTTAAACATTTCCCTTAGCTTCCTTGTAGAGGGTAGAGGGATTTCCCTTCTAGCTCAACTGGTAAAGAATCCACCGGCAATGCAGGAGACCCCAGTCCAATTCTTGGGTTGGGAAAATCCCCTGGAGAAGGGATAGGCCACTCCAGTATTTTGGGGTTTCTTTGGTGGCTCAGATGGTACAGAATCCACCTGCAATGCATCAGACCTGGGTTCAGTCCCTGAGTTGGAAAGATCCTGTGGAGGAGGGCATGGCAACCCACTCCAGTATTCTGGCATGGAGAATCCCTATGGACAGAGGAGCATGGCAGGCTATAGTCCATGGGGTCACAAAGAGTCAGACACCACTGAGCAACTAAACACAGCACAGCACAAAGGGTAGAATGTAGAATTATGTTACAGATAGCACAAACCACTTTAACTCATTTAAAAGGGTTTATAATTGGGTATTTAACAAAATTGTTGAAAAAATCAGAATAATTTATTGATACTGTGTGTTGAATGTTCAGAACATTTTCACTTAATAGCACATAATTGGCACATCAGGAAGGTGGAGAATCAGGAAGCCACTGCTCCAGTAGCTGCTTCCAGGACCACGCCATCTCTGCTCAGATCATCACAAATCTTGGCCATATTGCCTCATTCTCTTCCTAAATACAGTGGATACATTATGACCTGTCTTTTTGATGCCCACAAAACTAGGAACTGCACCTTGAGAGGTCTGTTACTGCTCATACAAAAGAAGCAAAATCTTCCAAGACTATGCTCACTAGCAAAAACTAGAAATCACAGATGCAGAAGCATGAACTCTACCCACTCAGCCTTCCAAATTACATTCAGTTTCATCTGCCTGGCAGAGACTAGGTCACCAGTGGAATGTATGCTATGAGGGATTTCAAGAAATATAGGCTTTAGCATTCCAACCTCTATCATTTAGTAAGATGTGCTTTGATTGGGGTTATAATGAAGTCAAATGAGCTAACATATGATATTTACCCCAGGAGGCAAGATCAGAAGTAAGGGAGCCAGTTAGAGGCTGTTCTAGTAGTTCACCTGAAAGAGGATGATGATGACTTGGACCAGAGTAAAAAAGGTAACGGTTTTGAAAGATGGTTGGATTTAATATTGTACTCTGAAAATAAGACTTGTTTATAGATTGGGGCAGGAATGATGAATAAGATATAAAAGAGTGAACATAAGATATAAAAGAGTGACTTTTAGCCATCCCTGCCCCAGCTACCCTTGAGAAACTTTCCTAAATAATTAAGCCTGGTTTAGGAGACCCTCTTAGGTATATCACAGTATTACATAGTGTTGGAATCCCTTGTTTTATCATCTGTATTTCTAACAAATTTCCACTTCCCCACCAGCAGAGCATGTGTCTGATTGTGAATGGCACAGTGCCTGGCACATTGAGCAATCTCAATAAATACCATCCTAAGAATAAATGAAAGAGATGAGAAACTAATTCATAAAAACACAAAGTCTACCAAAACTGATTCAAGAATAAATAGAAAATCTGAACATACCTGTAAGAAGTAAAGAGGTTGAACCAGTAAATAAAACAAAGAAACACCCAGGACCAATTAGCTTGACTGGGGAGTTCTACCAAGTATTTAAAGAATTAACACCAATCTTTTTCAAACTCTTCAAAAAAATAGAAAAGTATGAAGTACTTCTTAATTCATTTTATGAGTCAGCATTACCGTAATACCAATGCCAGACAAGAAAAGAAAACTATGTTCTATCCCTTATGAACATATGTGCAAAAATCTTCAACAAAATCCTAGCAAACTGAATCCAGCAGCACATTAAAAGGACTATAATCATGACCAAGTGGAATTTGTCCCAGAAATTCAAGGGTGGATCCTCAATGAGTTATATGTAGATTTACCATATAATTCAGCAACTCCACTCCTAAGCATACCTAAAAGAATTTTTTAAAAAATGTTTTCACAAGGTGTGTACAAGGTGAAAAGGTATACACTAATACTCACAGCAGCACTTTTCACACTAACCAAACAGTGGACACCACCCAAATGTCCATCAATAGATGAATGGAGAGACAAAATGAAGTATATCTATAGAATGGAATATTATTCAGCACCGAAAAGGAATGAAGAGCAGATACATGAGACAAAATGGATGAACCTTCAAAACATACTAATTGAAAAAATAGTCACAAAGGATACATGTTGTATGATTCTCTTCATACAAAATTTCTATGATAGACAAATCCATAGAATCAGAAATCAGTTTAGTTACTAAAAGGGCCAGGGAGCAGGGAGGAAGAGTGAGGAGTGACTATTAATGGGTATAGAGTCTCCTTTAAGAGTGATGAAAACGTCTTGTAACTAAATAGAGAGATGATTACAGAACACTTTGAATATACTAAAATCCATTGAATTATACGCTTTAAAAGAGTGAGTTGCATGGTATGTCAAATAATCTTTAAAAAGCTGCTATTCAAAAAAAAAATGAAAATGACGGATAAAAGAATATCTTATTACCTTGAGCCCATCTATTCAGAGGCCTGATGAATTTCTCAGTACTAATGTGTCATTAAGAGTTCTCACTGATTTCCAAGTGTTGCTGGATGGGGTTACAATCTTTACAGTAGTCAAAAACTGGAATTCAACTCCATTTGAGGGGCATGGAATCCAGGCTTATTCAAGCCAAGAAACACTGTGTTGGGCTGAATTTCTCCTTTACTCTCCAGCAGGGGATTTAGTCTTTTAAAGTATACTACACCTCATTATACCAAACAAGAAATGAAAAGATCCTGTGCTTTGTCCTTGTGCTTCATTGTGAACTATAGCCATATTCACAAAGATATCTGAGATGATGTTGCTAACAGTGGGGTGTAAACACTAAAGCACTGCTATAGAAACTGTCCTGAAAGAGCTTCTAGAAAATAAAGGTGAAGCATCAGTTAGTACAACATGGATTGGGAATTTTGAACAAAATCATATTTGGAACATTTAAATTATATAACAAACACCAAATGAAATCATTGGAAATTCCAGAGCAATGTGATAAGTCTTATGTGACTCAGGCTTTTGATAACCCTACTAGATAAACCAGCAACTATGTCACAGGACCCCAAATAAAACCTATGATGTGTGGTCAGTGGCTTTGTAATTTGCCGCATCTAAATTAAGAGGCAAATGAGTAGTTTAAAAATGAACTGTGATTCACTGAGCTTACTAGTTTTTTACTTGAGGTTCCACACTCTTCATGGATACTGGTCCATGCAGGCTTTTTCTTCTGAGATCCAGAAGCTTCAGACGGGCAAACACATTTGGGACACATCTCAGGCACCGATTCCCCTGGCCTTCATTCTGCAGTCCTACACATATGCTGCTGCCCCTGCTGGAGTCACATAGCTCATCTTAAGAACTATGGATATAGTTAGTTGGCTCCAGAGACACATTTTTCCTTCCCTTCATCCCACCTAACTCCAGAAGATCTCCCACTGCTGACATGTTGAACATGTGCTTGGCCATTGCTTTAGGTATTTTCCATGCACTCATTCACTTTTTCCCTGTGAGGAAGTTCTATTATCCCCACTTTGGAGATGAGGAAACTGAGGCACGAAGAAATTAGATAACTTGCTTAAGATAACACAGTTGGTGAGTGTTGGGCTGAGATTCAAACCCAGGACGTCTGGCTTCAGAGCCCAACTCCATCATATCCTCTCCACTCCTGGCTGAAAAACAGTAGCTAAATTACAGGGCTGTTGTAAGGATTAAATTGCTATTATTAGTCCTCTGGTGTAGAGTGGCCCTTTCTGTCCAGTGGGCTTGAATTGGGAGTACATTTTGCAAATTAAGTTCCAGACATTCTGGAACAAGCATTTCCATTTATTTTAATAAGCCTAAGTGAACCTAAGGTGAAGTTCTGCATAAACAGAGTTCCATAATAATGCATTTCATTGGAAAGAAGCTCTCTTAACATGTTTACATTTAATGGAACACAAGAAGGGTCACTTTGACTTAATTTTCAAAGCTGACTCCTGAGTAACATCTACAGGTTCTCAAAAAAGCTTTCATGGATCTAATAACTTGTGGGAAAAGGTTATACACTTGAATATGTGCACACCCTGTCCTAAAAGCCTTTTCTTCCACTTTAGTAGTGTTGATGTTAGGAAGCGTAGCCTTGGTCACTGTTCATCCGGAATGCATCTTGGTCCTTCCTGCTCCATCCCAACTCAATAGGCTCCACCAGAAAGAAACAAGTCTAAAGAAACCAATTCGCTGTAATGGGCAATGTTCCCATAAACAACATCAGGAACATGAAAGCTGCCAGAAATACTGCAATGGGTTCCTGTCATTGTTCTATGTAAATTCATGTACCCAAGTAAATACCATACTCACCTCTGGTTTCTATCCTCTGTAAATTTAGAGGATTAAATGAATGCAATATGCTTACCTCCTGAAGAGCAAACTAGAGAATGGCTCAATTCTTAAAAACCCCATAATCCCCAAGTACAAACCAAAGGCTTAAGATAGTCAAGCCCAGAAGCTAAGAAATGAATCAAATAAATAGTTTAACAAACCTTTTCCTTGAGTTTGACATTTTCTAAAAGAGAGAAAAGGGTGCCATGGGCTCGAATGTGGCTTCTTGTTGATTAATTAAGAACATTTAGGCAACATTCAGTGGAATCGATCATTTCTAGCCTGCATGCTTTTTTTCTTTTTTAACTCATTGTCAATTAGCACCTAAAATGAGTTATGTAATTTGTGCTTTCAGGATGTCAGGCATTAAATTATTTTTCAGTACAACCCACACAAATCCTGATTGGGCTTATTTGTTTATTTGTTAAATGAGATAGGGATTCAGGGGAGAAAACACAGTGGGCAAAAAGTGTTTTTGAAATTAGAAGAGATATGGAGAGAATATAGCTAATGATGATAGGAGGGAAGCTTACAGATTTTTAAGGAGGATAAGCTGTACACACAAAGAGCTCTAATACAAGGGACAGTGTGATCAGGGACACAAAGTAAGAGCCCTCATGGGTGCTTTGTGGGGGAAGGTATGTGGTCTTAGGTTTAAAAGATAAGTTGGATTTAGGCAAATGAAGTTGGCAAACTGAATATTCACCAAAAGGGAGTTTGTTGCTTAAGGAAAGGCCAGTAGCCCCTTTGGATGGGAGCTAGGTGCACATGTCAGGAAGGAGGGGGAGGAGGGAGCTAGAAGGGTCAGTTGGAATCAGATAGTAAATGGTTTGAATATAGAATGGATTAAAGTTGGAGCAAATACTGAAGGGGAAAACCGATTAGAAGACAACCGCAAGAGTCCAAGTCAGGCAAGAAGGCAGGAACTAGAGGTGGGAGCCATGATCTGAGGAGGGCACTGTGGGGAAAAGTATCACGGAGATTCTTTCGAAGCTTAAATTGAAAGAGAGATGGTGAGTCACACAGAAAAGCGACGACAACCAATAAATACTCTTTCCTTGTACCAGCTCCTGAAATCTTCTCCCAAAACAAGAATCAATTACGATAAAACTGCAAAGGAGTAAATGAGAGATTAGCATGGAAAGCCTCAGTTGACTGAGTCAAGGAATAAAATGAACATGCAGTCGCTTCAGGGGCTTATTTGATTATTGGGCAAGATGCCAGATGTGCAGCAGCAGGCATCACAGCTGGCAATGTACTCTCAAGTTTGAGACAGTACCAGTTCCCCTGAACACTGCTGTACACACACACAAGTTCTTGGATAGCATGTACTCACATACTTAGGCTAATTGCTCCAAAAAGACCCTATCTGGACATAAGCACTCTACATCAGCAGAGTGGTCTCAGTGTATACCTTTATGTCTACACTTCTAATCCTTGGGAATTTTTGAATTATAAAACTAATAAATGGAAAAGACTTCAATTTTTTTCATCTGTAAAAACCATTACTATTACTATTACTATTACTATTACCAACCATTACTATTCTCTCCATAATATTTTTAAGAGGCAGTCATGTAGTCTGTCATTGAACATCTTCCAGTGATGGGGAGCTCATCCCATCTTTTGCTTGCCCTGAATGAATGTGGTTGTGCTTGGTACTCAGTCACCAAGTCATGTCCAACTTTTTTGTGACCCCATGGACTGTAGCCCGCCAAGCTCCTCTGTCCATCGGATTTCCCAGGCAAGAACGAATACTGGAGTGGGTTACCACTTCCTCCTCCAGGGGATCTTCCTGACCCAGGGATGGAACCCAGGTCTCCTGCATCTGGTGGCGAATTTTCTACCACTGAGCCACTAGAGAAGCCCTGAGTAGTGTACCTCTTAACAATTGTGTCAATAATTTCTCTAGGTGTTTTACCATGTTGATCTCACTTAATCTCCCATTTAATCCTCAAATTTTACAGATGAAAAGCCAGAGGATCAGATAGAGACTGTGACTTGTCCAAAGTCATATAGATGGTGATTGGCAGAACTGGGATTCAAGTCCCTGTCTGACTCTGATGCTCCCTCCATCAGAGCTAAGTTTAAGCTAAAATCCATCTCCCTCTAAATCCCACCCACTGACAGAATTACAGCATCCCTTCTTGGAAAGAGGATACATTCTTTGAGGTTTGGGTAGAGAAACACATCTTCTGGATTCCTTTCATCAAAATGAAACCCAAAAAAACCATAGAGCAAAGCCTGTTCCCCAACATGTGGCACTTAGACTTCTCTCTCAGCTGTCACCTTTGAGCCTTCTAACCAATACATATGATAGCCACTTCCAAGTCCTCGTGTTCTGGGAACTCCATCTGCGGAAAACTTTTTTCCTGTGTTCATTTCCGGGATGCTTCCTTCAACAGACATCTCTTAAGTTCTCACTCTAAAGCAGACTCTGAACTGGTTACTGACAGCTGCAAAATGAATCAGAAACAGTTGCCAGACTACAGGAAATCCCAGTCCATCCCGGAAGAGAGATGAGAGGCAAAGATACCAATACAAGAGGGAAGTGTTGGTCTAGAGGACTGTCTTTTAAATTCTTATTTATTTTTAATTGGAGGATAATTGCTTTACAATATTGTGTTGGTTTGTGCCATATATCAACATGAATCAGCCATAGGTATACATATGTCCCCTCCCTGTTGAAGGCACCCTTGGAACGTGAAGAAAAGAGTCACTATCTCTGCCTAGCCAGTTGGAAAAAGCTTCATAACAGTTTAACTGAGTCTTAAAAGATGAGTAAGAATTCTGTGCCCTTCACAACTCCAGGAGCTGTCTATTAACCGTTTGTACAAGATCACCATTTCTCAACCCCTGGGAACAGGAGCAAAGGTGCCCAAGGCCAGACATCAACAGCTCTGCTAAGGTACAGGGTAACTGGTGGCCGCTAGGACCCCGGTGTAGAAGTTTATCCATTTGTGCACTAAAACCTCCTATATCAGAAGGATCTTTGCTCCCTGTGCTTATCACCCGTCTGTTTTGCTTGTGGAGTTGAAAGATTTTTTCGTGTCAGCCTGGCGTCCCGGCGTTCGGGAAACAATTAAATAAACAGATTCATTCGACAATTAGACCAAAAAAAAATGAGGACCTCTGGTGGATAGTAGTGGTAATGACAGCAGTCTTTCCAGAATGAGATTATGAGAAATTTGATAGGGCTAAAGAATTAGGTGAGGTGAAGATCCAGAGTTAGGAAGTTAACGAGGTCAGAGGCTCCCCTTTGACTATATTGTTCCATTAAATGCATTACTATCACACCCATATTTTAGATGAGAGAACTAAGATTCAGAGGCAGTGGCACATGCCTAGGTAGCTAATGATGGTGCTCCAATCTAAATCTTCAGATTGTTAGTCAAATCCTTTTTAGCACATATGCTACAACCAGTTCTGGGTGGGGGGGAGCCCTTTGAGTTAGTGGCTCATTCTTCCTATACCTCCTCTTCCATGCTAAGGGAGTAAGATACTGCTGGAACATGCTATATATCAAAAATCAAGTTTCTGCAGACTGTGGAGGGAAAGCAGTGACCTACGCAAATTGTAAATTCCCAGGAAAAGTGAAGAGAAAGCCTGCAAACTCAGAATCAAAATTCTAGTAACTTGTCTCTTAAGGACATTTGATCAAAATTGGTGTTGACATATTTGCATGCCACAAATGAAGTAGATCTTCATTGTTGCCAACTTTCTGATTGGCTTGGGGTGAGGCAACAGAGAAAGCTTTCTAGCTCTCACAAGATTTTCTCTTGGAGAAATTGTTTTCTAGGGAGGAGGCTCAAGAAGGTATATAAGAATGTTTGTCCCTCAAATAGAAGACATACATAAAGGAGTCTATGCAAAAACACTTGAAATTTCTCTCAGAAGACTTTACCAAGAGATGTTTTTCAGCTTTGGTTTTTGGAAGAGAATTTTAGGTGCAGGAGACCACAGAAACTCTGATGCCCATATATGGCCATCCTTGACAGGTGGCCAGTCAACCAGCTATTATATGAACAGCTCTAGTAACAGGTCAGGAAACCCCTATGGGAATTCAACAGCAGTCCAGCTAGACAGTGAGTAAAGCACATGGTCAAGACTGAAGGTTGTAATAAGGCATCCTGGGAAGCACAGAATTAATTATTTTATGTATGTTTCCTTAGAAACTGAGTGAAAGTTTGGGGGAGGGTAAGCAAAGGATGGAGAAGGCAATGGCAACCCACTCCAGTGTTCTTGCCTGGAGAATCCCAGGGATGGGGGAGCCTGGTGGGCTGCCATCTCTGGGGTCGCACAGAGTCAGACACAACTGAAGCGACTTAGCAGAAAAAGCAAAAGGAAGCCTTTCCGCGAAGATTCACTTTTATTCTGCTTACTCTTTGCTGCTGCTACTGCTGCTAAGTCACTTCAGTCGTGTCTGACTCTGTGCTACCCCATAGACTGCAGCCCACCAGGCTCCCCCGTCCCTGGGATTCTCCAGGCAAGAACACTGGAGTGGGTTGCCATTTCCTTCTCCAATGCATGAAAGTGAAAAGTGAAAGTGAAGTCGCTCAGTCGTGTCTGACTTTGCGACCCCATGGACTGCAGCCTACCAGGCTCCTCCATCCATGGGATCTTCCTGGCAGGAGTACTGGAGTGGGGTGCCATTGCTTACTCTTAGAAGACCTTATATAAGCACATTTCTCAAGCCTTTGAAATCAGCTGCAACCAGCATTTTAGACCCATGGAGAACTCTTGCTTCTTTCATGGCCCATGAGACAAGAAATACATACTTATAGGAAGATGGCCTTTCAAGCATGACAACTGTGAAGCTCCTACGTGTCAGGTTGCTCTAAATAATCCAATTTTTAACAAATATACTTTGTTAATTGGGAATAAAATGGGCAACATCTTTATTAAATTGTTTTTCATGGAAAATTTGGGTCAAATGCATTTTGAAGGCCAGGGTCTAACATCCCATAGTCTTGTTTCAATCTCTCTTACTTTTGCCCTTAATTAGGACCTCACCTCCATCTTGAACTATTATCATAGTTTTCTTTGTCTCTGATTTTATGTACTTTCACTATGATGCCTCTAATGGATCCAAATTTTCAGCCATAATCTTTCACATTTCTCTTGCCTCTCTTCCAGGACATCAATTAAATGTATGTTAGATCTCACTCTATTCCTTATGTCTCTGATCTACCTTTTTCTCTTTTACACATAATTTGTTTCTCCAGGCATAATTGTGGACAGTATCTTGTGACCTATCTCCAGTTCAATAACTCTCTCTTCAGTTGCATTTTGCCTTCTGTTAAACCCATCTAGCCATTAAATTCTCAATTTTTATTATTATATTTTTTAGTTCTAGTTATATTTGATCCTTTCCCAAATTGTCTATATGACATCTTCTGTTCCCCAAAGATATTTTCAAGCTTATCTTTTTTTGAAATATGATCAATTAGTTACTATAGTGTGTCTTGTAATTCTAATGTCTAAAATCTTTGTGAATTTGTTTTTGTCATCTATTCTTTTCTGCTGTCTGTAACTCACAGTACATATTTTTCTTTGTATGCCTAGTTACTTCTGACTATGTGTTGACATATTATTGAAAATTTATTTGTAACAATGATTTCAGGCCTAGGATGACAGTACATCCTTATAGAAAGTATTCTCATTTGCTTCTGACAAATGCCTGGAGATGATACCTGTCCAACACTACTTTAATCCAAATTCAGAGCTTCACAGAACATCCCAATGATGGGTATATAGACTACAAGTCTATGCAAGGGCTGGTTACTGCTAGTTCACCATTATCCTGAAAGGGTAGCTACTCAGAGTCTCAGTTTAAAGTGGTAGGAAGGCTTGTCACATTTCCCACTTGTTTGGGCCTTGGACTTCAACTTTTATCCCTTTTTCTCATGAGGGCACCACAACCAGAGCTCAGTCTCACAACTCCCTTATGACTCATCAAGTGCCCTCAGGGAAAAATGACTTTTCTTGCCAGACTTCCCCCTCTGGGTTCTTTTCTTCTTCTAGATTTTAGCCTCACTATTTTGGGGTATTGTTTTGTTTTGTTTTATTTTACCTTTACCTTTTTTTGAGATATTATTGACATATGTAAGTTTAATGTGTACAACATGGGTATTTGACAAATGTATATATTGTGAAATGATTACCACAAAAAGGTTAGTTGATATCTCCATGGTGGTTCAGATTGTATAGAATCTGCCTGCAATGCAGGAGACCTGAGTTCAATCCCTGGGTTGGGAAGATCCCCTGTAGAAGGAAATGGCAACCTACTCCAGTATTCTTGCCTGAAAATTTCCATGAACAGGGGAGCCTAGTGGGCTACAGTCCATTGAGTCACAAAGAGTTGTACACAACTGAACAACCAACACTTTCACTTTCACTTTCATCCCCTCATAAAATGAATTTTTTAATTTTTATTTTGGTGGTGGTGATAAGTTTTAAGATCTACTTTCCAAGTTTGCTTTATTGACTATGCCAAAGCCTTTGACTGTGTGGATCACAAGAAACTGTGGAAAATTCTGAAAGAGATGGGAATACCAGAACACCTGATCTGCCTCTTGAGAAATCTGTATGCAGGTCGGGAAGCAACAGTTAGAACTGGACATGGAACAACAGACTGGTGCCAAATAGGAAAAGGAGTACGTTAAGGCTATATATTGTCACCCTGCTTATTTAACTTTTATGCAGAGTACATCATGAGAAACACTGGGCTGGAAGAAGCACAAGCTGGAATCAAGATTGCTGGGAGAAATATCAATAACCTCAGATATGCAGATGACACCACCCTTATGGCAGAAAGTGAAGAGGAACTAAAAAGCCTCTTGATGAAAGTGAAAGAGGAGAGTGAAAAAGTTGGCTTAAAGCTCAACATTCAGAAAACGAAGATCATGGCATCTTGTCCCATCACTTCATGGAAAATAGATGGGGAAACAGTGGAAAGAGTGTCAGACTTTATTTGGGGGGACTCCAAAATCACTGCAGATGGTGATTGCAGCCATGATATTAAAAGACGCTTACTCCTTGGAAGGAAAGTTGTGATCAACATAGATAGCATGTTCAAAAGCAGAGACATTACTTTGCCAACTAAGGTCCATCTAGTCAAGGCTATGGTTTTTCCAATGGTCATGTATGGATGTGAGAGTTGGACTGTGAAGAAAGCTGAGCGCCGAAGAATCGATGCTTTTGAACTGTGATGTTGGAGAAGACTCTTGACAGTCCCTTGGATTGCAAGGAGATCCAACCAGTCCATTCTGAAGGAGATCAGTCTTGGGTGTTCAATGGAAGGACTAATGCTAAAGCTGAAACTCCAATACTTTGGCCACCTCATGAGAAGAGCTGACTCATTGGAAAAGACTCTGATGCTGGGAGGGATTGGGGGCAGGAGGAGAAGGGGACGACAAAGGTTGAGATGGCTGGATGGCATCACTGATTCGATGCACGTGAGTTTGGGTGAACTCCGGGAGTTGGTGATGGACAAGGAGGCCTGGTGTGCTGTGATTCATGGGGTCGCAAAGAGTCGAACACTACTGAGTGACTGAACTGAACAGAGCTCCAAGTTTATAATGCATTATTGTTAGCCACAGTCACTATGCTGAACATTAGATTCCCCATACCTTATTCATTTTGTGTGTTAGTTGCTTCAGTCATGTCTGACTCTTTGCAACCCCATGGATGCTTGCCAGTTTCCTCTGTCCATGGGATTCTCCAGGCAAGAATACTGGAGTGGGCTGCCATTCCCTTTGCCAAGGAGATCTTCCCAACCCAGGGATCGAACCAGGATCTCCTGCATTGCAGGTAGATTTTTTACTACCTGAGCTATCAAATTACTTTATTCATTTTACAGTTGGAAATTTGAACCCTTTAACCTATATGTCCCCATTTTCTCCACCTTCAGTCCATGGCAACCACCATTCTACTCTGCTTCTTTGAATTTGGATTTTTTAGATTCCACACATGTGAGAACATACAATATTTGTCTTTCTCTGTCTGAGTTATTTCACTTAGGGTTATGCTCTCAAACTCCATCCATGTTGTCCCAAATGACAGTCTTGCCTTCATTTTGATGGTTGAACCATATTCTATTATGTATATGTACCACATATTCTTTATCCATCCATCAGTGAATACTTAGTTAGTTTCTATATCTCGGCTATTGTGAACAATGCTTAAATCAATGTGGGAGTACAGATATCTCTTTGAGATCCTGATTTAATTTCTTTCGCATATACAACCAGAAGTGAGTTTGCTGGATCATATTGTAGTTCTGTGTTTAAATTTTGACAAATCTCCATGCTATTTTCCACAGTGACTGTACCAATGTATACTTCCAACCAATAGTGCAGAAGGATTTCCTTTTCTCATCCACATTTGTTGTCCCTTGTCTTTTTGACAATAGCCAGTCTAACAGGTATAAGGTGATATTTCATGGTAGTTTTGATTTGCATTTACCTGATGGTTAGTGATGTTGATTTTTCATGTACCTGTTGGCCATTTTTATATCTTCTTTGGGAAAATAGTCTATTCCTCTACCCATTTTTGGTCAGATTTTTTTTTTTTTGCTTTTTTACTATTGAATTGTATGAGTTCCTTCTATATTTTGTATTAACTCTTTATCAGTTGTGTGGTTTGTAAATATTTTCTCCCATTCCTTAGGCTTTCTTTTCATTGTGCAAAAGATTTCTAGTTTGATATAGCCTTACTTGCTTTTTGCTTTTTGTTGCCTATAATTTTGATGTCATAGTAAAAAAAAAAAAAAAAACAGTTGCCAAGACCAACGTCAAGAGCTTTTCCTCTATTCTTCCTCCAGTAGTCTTACAGTTTAAGGTCTTTAAGCTCATTAGAAAAGACCTTGATGCTGGGAAAGATTGAAGGGAGGAATAAAAGGGTGTGACAGAGGATGAGATGGTTGGATGGCATCACCAACTCAATGGACATGAGTCTGAGCAAGCTACAGGAGTTGGTGATGGACAGGGAACCCTGGCGTGCTGCAGTCCATGAGGTCGCAAAGAGTCAGACACGACTGAGTGACTGAACAACAAATTTAAGTCTTCAACCATTTCAAAGTAATTTTTATGAGTAGTGCAAGATGGGATCTGATTTAATTTTTCTGCATGTGTTTAATCCAATTTCTCCAGCACCATGTATTGAAGAGACTCATTTCCCCCATTAAGTCTTTTTGGCTCCTTTGTCCAACATGAGTTGACCATATAGGTGTGGGCTTTCTTTTGGGATCTCAATTTATTTCATTGTTCTATGTCTATTTTTATGCTATACCATGCTATTTGATTACAACAGTTTTTCAATAGTTTAAAATCCACAATTGTGATGTCTCTAGCCTTGTTCTTTCTTGGTATTGTTTTGGGTTTTCAGGATATTTTACCGTTTTGTATGAATTGTAGGGTTGTTGTTGTTGTTTTGATTTCTGTGAAAAATGCCATTGGAATTCTGAGGTTTCACTGCATCTTAATTATTGTCATCGTTTTCAGTTTTTCTTCCTTCCAGTTTCTCCTTTACAAGGGAATCTTCCAAGACACCATTTGATTGAGCCATTCCCTTGCACAATCTTTTCAAAAGCACAAGCTGACTCTATAATAAAAATCAAATTCCTTTTTTTTTTTTTTTGGACAGTTAGGTCCAAAACTGCCTCTCTCTTGCCTCAATTGTTTATTGTGCACTCAGAGTGTGGTGCTCACCAGGCCACCTAATCTCTTGCCTCTTACCTCCCTTACACCTTGTCTTACTCCAAATACACCCTACACTCCAGCCAAACTGAAACATTCGCTGCATGTGGCAGACCTGGACTGGAACCCAGATGGGCTGACTTCCAGGTCAGTGTTCTTTCTCCTACATCATGGTCCCATATTCAGGTTTCAGTTCAGTTCAGTTCAGTTGCTCAGTTGTGTCTGACTCTTTACAACCTCATATACTGCAGCATGCCAGGCTTCCCTGTCCATCACCAACTCCTGGAGTTTGCTCAAACTCATGTCCATCAAGTCCATGATGCCATCTAATCATCTCATCGTCTGTCATCACCTTCTTCTCCTGCCTTCAATCTTTCCCAGCATCAGGGTCTTTTCCAATGAGTCAGTTCTTTGCATCAGGTGGCCAAAGTGGGCTTCAGGTGTAAGTCCATTCAATATTCAGGTTTAAGTCCATTCAATCTGCATAGTTACAGATATTCTAATAAATTAACTGGAGAAAAGCTCAGCGAGTACAGATTACACTGTCGTTTTTGTATTTCTTGTCTTTTGTGGGGTTATTTATCTTGTGAGTTAGAAATTTCAGCCAAGCAATACCTCTAGGGAGAGCAGAAGCAGGGGAACACCCCCTGGGATGTAAAGTCTGAAAGTGAATGCATCATCGTCAACTTTATGACTATCTCCATAGTCACAAATGCGCCTAGGCATTGAACTTCAGGCTTCAGTCTTGTTTTCCCCTGACAAACGAGGGACCAACCAGTTGCCTGTGGAATTCAATTCCGGGGTACTGGGAACATTTGCATCTAAATAAGTCTACTCCCATCTGCTGGTGGTTGCTTGAATTTCCAGTCATCCCTGAATCACACTAAAAATAAATAAATAAATAAACATTCTGGAAGTAGTTTGGGCATCTACTGTTATGTGACCTCGGGCTCATCCCCTTTCCTTCTCTGGGCCTCAGTTTCCCCATATTAAAGTCAAGAGGCTGGGACAAAATGATCTGGAACGACCCTCTCACTTTTATCAAGCAAGGATTTTCTCTATAATATTCCCGGATGATCGGAGACAACAAGGGCAGGCCGGCTAGTAGCAGGGATGGGTTTTATTGATCCACTCCTGTATGTAATGCTGCTGCTGCTGCTGCTGCTGTTGCTGCTAAGTCACTTCAATTGTGTCCGACTCTGTGTGACCCCAGAGATGGCAGCCCACCAGGCTCCCCCGACCCTGGGATTCTCCAGGCGAGAACACTGGAGTGGGTTGCCATTTCCTTCTCCAATGCATGAAAGTGAAAAGTGAAAGTGAAGTCGCTCAGTCATGTCCGACCCTCAGTGACCCCATGGACTGCAGCCTTCCAAGCTCCTCCATCCATGGGATTTTCCAGGCAAGAGTACTGGAGTGGGGTGCCATTGCTTTCTCCCCTGTATGTAATAGTCAGTGACATATAGGTCCCATCATCTTTATTTCTGCACTCATGTGGGAAGGAGACCATTTGCTCCAGTGGTGGGGTGAAGGGGAAGGAAGGCATGAGGGTGATCTGCTCGTTGTTTTTTGTTTGTTTGTTTGTTTTTTTTTGTTTGTTTGTTTTTAAGGCAGGAAACTATGAAACACATTTTCTAAAAGTTTGATTCTAAGGTGGTTAAGAATGTGGGGATAAAGAGTTACATTTAACTGTTCTGATGAGCAGCAAGAGCGCAGTGGCTGGAAGCATCCCTGGATGCCCAAGGCTGCGCACTTCTGGGTTTCAGAGGTCCGCAGGCTGCTGGGGAAACGGACAGACTGTGGGCAGTGTGGGGCGAGGAGGAGCCCAATCTACCAGGCAACTGAAGGTTTTCGGGGCACAAGTAGTCTCAATTCACCAAATCCTGAAAGAAAAGAGAAGAAAGCTCCATCTCTGTATGAATGTTCTAACTAACCATGCTGCTGCTGCTGCTAAGTCACTGCAGTCGTGTCCGACTCTGTGCGACCCCATAGACGGCAGCCCACCAGGCTCCTCTGTCCCTGGGATCCTCCAGGCAAGAATACTGGAGTGGGTTGCCATTTCCTTCTCCGAGCTAACCATGAGTGAACCATGAGTGAATCCATATTCATTGCAACCCTTCTCAATGGCATGCCTTAGGAATTGCCCGCCTGGTACACGACTCTGAAGGACTTCTTTCTGAACTTGTTTTTTCAAGGATCTGAGATAGAAAGGACAGAGGGGATTGGGATGAAAGAATTTTCCTATCCTCTGAGAGCCTTTTGTTTCATAGGAGAGTGGCCCTATAGTCAAAATTCCTGGCTTTTCCACCTGATGGCCCCAAAATGCAGGAGCATCAGAGTCGCCGGCTCTCCAAGGATTCAGTCCCTTGAAACACTGGTCCTTGCCTCCTTCCCCTTCCCAGATGCCGGCCCTGGCTCTGGGACCGTCACACCTCAGTGCGATCCCAGTCGATGAACACTTCCAGTTCCCGATCTCTGTCCTGGGGACCCAGAAGTGTGCAGCCCTGTCAGAAGGTACATCCAGACAGAGCAAATTCCTTCACTCCCTTCACCGCGAAAAACAAAACTCTTGGGCACACGGTCTTTCAAAAGACACGCACATTTTGATTTTTTTTTTTTTTTTTTTTTTTTGCCGAGAGAAAACACGACCCATCGGGTGCCTCGCTGAGGACGCGCATTCAGCCCTCTGGCAGCGACGCTCCTCCCCTCCCCCGGGCCGGCCCCGCCCCGGTGACTGGCGGGGGCGAGACTGCGGAGGCCTGAAGGGGCGGGGGGCCGGGCGGTGCGCCTGCTGAGGGCGGAGGCTGGAGCGCGCGCCTTTTTTGTGGGGCTTCTGGCACCTGCTGGATTGGTTCTACCAGCGCGACCGTCGGAGTGGGCGGAGCCAGCGGACGCGGGGCTGGGTGCCCAGTCACAGCCTGGAGCGGCTGCAGACGGAGCGCACCTTGCAGCCGCCGGGCGCGTCCTAAGGCTCCGGGTCGGACACTAGCCTGGCTTCTGGACTCCAGTCCGACTCCTGCTCCCCCTGCTCCCTAAACTCTCGCTGCAGTCTCCTTAGAGGCGACTCCTCGCGACCCCCCAGCTCCCTCTCGCCTCGCACTGTCCTCGCTAGTTCGGTCCCATTCCCCGGCGGCGGCGGGGAACCGCAGCCTCTCGCGCCCTCCAAAGCCCTGGAGTGCGCAGCCATGAGCATACGAGGGATGCTGCGAGCCGCTGTGCTTCTGCTGCTCATCAGAACCTGGCTCGCAGAGGGCAGCGACCTCAGTTCCACCCCGAAATTCCACTTAGAGCTCTCCTCCACCGTGCCTGAAGTCGTCCTGAACCTCTTCGACTGGTAAGCGGGAACCGCCAGGTGGGGCATGGCGGCGACAGGAGAGGACCGGCGGCAGCCTCGGACCTCTTGGACGGAGCGGGCTGGGGAAGACTTGGACCCGGGCTCGCCGATCCCTGGCGCGCCGGCCCAGCCTCCAGATCCCTGGAGGGTGGTGGGCTGAGAGTAGGGGCGACCGTTTGAGATAGAGCCCTGGTGCTTCAGCCCACCTGTTAACTGCAGCCCCGGGGGCTTGCGGGGAAGGATGCCCTCCCCCCCAAGATCTGCTATCCATCCCCAGGGACCAAAGCCCGTCAGCTTTTCCCAGTCACACCCTTTAGCACTTGTAGGATTGAGGGTGGGAGTACAGGGTGATGGGAAATTCACAAAACTGTGGAGACACCTGTTTGAGTCCGGATTTTTTTCTCTATTCCCTGAGGCGCGTGCGTGTATTCGTGAATTTGTGTGTTGAGCAGTGAGGGACCTTTTCCGATGCCGCAGACAGAAATTATTGACTCAGCCTCATCTGAGCCCAGACAGTGCGATCGGTGGCTGTATAACATATGACCGTGTGGCCTGAGATGGGTGCAGTTCTGTAGTGACTCCAATTAAACATTTTAAGATTTGGTGTTTGATTTCTAGTTTGTTTGGGTCTGTAAATATCTGAAGAGATGTTAAACAGTCAGCCTTTACGTGGAGATCACATGAAAATGTGTGTTTGTGATGGCCACAGATCCTGAGCACTGGCATATGGGTAGTGCGTGTGGTCCTTAACACACAGAAATGCATTGCTTTAATTTGGAAATCATTCATGTGCACACTTTGAAATTTTCTCATTAAAGATAATTGAGATTTTTTTAAAAGATGATTGAGAATAATTTTTCAAATGGCAAACCAGAAAAGAACATGTATGAGGAAAAAGGGGAGGGGGATAGTTGGGCAAGGTTCCAGCAGAGAGCTCTGCAATGTCCTCAACCCAAGATACCAGATTGCGCTAGTGAACACACACACACACACGCACACGCACACACACGCACGCACACACACGAGATCTGCAGGGGCTGACGTTCCATAGTCACTGCGTGAAAGATACTAAGAGTTATAGTGATGTCAGGGCCTATTCTCATTCACAAGCCCCCTTTGGGGGAAAAGAAGCCCCAGTGAAGGTCTATGTGAATTGAAAGGGCGTATCAGAGACTTCTGGAAAGGCCAGCTCTCTGGGTCCATTTACATGTGCTCACCCAAAACACGTCTAGGCTGGAAACACACGCTTAGCCAAAGAGATGCCTGCTCCAAAAATGCATGTTTTTGAGGATGGCTCTGAAACCCAAGGATCAGAAATGGTTTGATTGACGAGGCTCATAAATCTCTACTACATGAGCAAGGCTCTCTCTGTGCCATATGTCACATGCCAAGTCTTGAAAACAGAGGTGCGCAAGAACAAGATTCACATAGACGTGATAGCAAATTGCCAGCCCCAGCCCAGGTAGGGGAAATGTGAGTGAGGTAGAGGATGCAGGCTGGTTGGGCTCAGCTCATGGAGGTACTGAGGGGGTAAAGTGCATCCAGGCTGATAGTAAGGTGGGGCTCCTTAGGGGGCTTGAGGTAATATGTTTCTATGAGCGCTCATGCCTGCCCACACCCTCTCCTCTCCACTTCCCCTACAGTTCCCCCCCAACCCCCCAATTCTGCCTGGTAACAAAAAGCCAGTCTTTATGCCCCACCCTTTGGATTAAGGCTGTGGAGGGGGAGGGGGAAAGAAGAGTCTGCGTCACTGCTGCGCTTCTGGCTGACTCACTGGAGGAAGGGGAGGGAGCGGGGAGACATGTGTACATGTATGATGCACGTGTCTGCATCAGTGACTGCACGTGTCTGCATGTGTGCGGGCGGAGAGAAGGCCCCGGCGAGTTGATGCCAGGGGTGCTATTTGCTGTTTGTTTTCTGAGAAGTGATACAGCATTCACTGATGACCAATACCTACGAATGACTTCTCTGTTCCAGCAAAAATTGTGCAAATGAAGCTACAGTTCACAAGATTTTGGACAGGGTGCTGTCGAACTATGATGGCCGTCTGAGGCCCAATTTTGGAGGTAAGACACGTCCAGGTACTAGAGCTGAGACATAGCAAACCAGCCCCACCCAGTGAGCTGACCAGGGGCACTCCTCTGGACTGGGCCCTTCTGCCTCTGCAGACCCCCCTTCCTGACCCTCCAGAGACCCCAGCAGAGCATTCCCAGGCCCCAAGTCCTGGGCCTGTGGCTCTTCTGCCGGTATTTCTCCCACTTCTGTGCCCCCTCCACACTCCTGTACATCGGCCTGAGCCTGAAGCACATTGCCTGGACCGCAGAAGCACTTGTCACCCCAGGTGTGCTTCTCCGGCTGGAGTTCTCTGCTCCATCTGTGGGGAGGACACACGTTCCACTTGTACACACATTCTTTGAACCCTGGGCTCTTACCCCCATTCAGCTAGCTGAAAACTAAGGGCATGGTCTTCTCTGCCTAGTTTACTTTGTATACCCGGGGCCCAGGTTCTGCTGCCTCTGCTCACCCTCCCCAAGCCTTCAGCTCCCGCCAAGTTCAGTTTATTGCACACACTGCAGTCAGCATGGGACTTCATATGAATCCCACTTGATTACGTTAGGAACTTCTGATAGCTTTATGTGCTAAGTAAAATCTATACACCTCAGATCTCAAGCACAGAGTTGAGAAATGACAAAGAAACTGAAGTAACAAACTCCAGGAAACCAATACATCAATTTCTCCTGTTGTTGCCTAGCCCCTCATCCCACCCCACCCTGGCCCCCGCTTTGGAAAGGGAGGTGGGCCATCTCACAGCACAAAATGACAGGAACCTACCTGGACCGCACGGAATAGGAATAGCGTTCTCTGGCTGAGCGACGCCCAGGAAACATAGACCAAGGAGAGACAAGAGGAGGGGTGCCTTAAATAGACATTAATCACATTTTGGCTCAAAGGAAACCAGGAAAGAGCTAAAAAGCAAGGTGGCTAAGTCAGAGCAAGCACTTCCCTTCCTGCAGGTGGTAGAACTAGACACCCACTCTAAAGGGTTAATGGATGCTAATGTTCACATTAGCACATTTGTATGAATAGAGGTCTTCTGAATACACAATGCCTCCGCTTTCAAGGGCACACAGCTGTTAGCAATTGCCTTTGTGGTAGACCACTAGGGGCTCTGTGATCTGCCTAGGAGCTACCTTGAAGACCTATTGGTTTCCCGGTGTCCTAAGGTTTGGGGGCGGGGCACTTGACTGGTATCCTCTTTGCTGCTTTGCTTCCTTCAAGTGTGAAGGCAGAAGGCGGTACAGCCCTCGGATCCAAGGTGAGTGTACACTAGGGGCTGGGAAGTTGGAGTGGACAGGACAGAAGGCAAGTGCCAGGGCACAGCCAGCACCCCACTGAACCAGTTGCACCAAGCAACGAATGTCAGGTGTCAAGGGTGTAGCTGTTGCATTTTTTTTCCTCTGTCATTCTCATGTTTTTCAGCAAAGGCTGACCAGCAGCCATTTGAGTACATCAAGCACATTCTCCCCACTGCTTCAGGTTGCCGTCTCTGCAGGCACACAGGGCCAGGGGGAGGGAACAGAGGAAACAGAGCAAGGGGCAACCTCTGGGGGTTGTCAGGTGCTCCTGACCCACAGATCTTCAAGGCACCTCGCTGCCATATTTTGAGCTAACCTGAATTTGTTTACACCTGATATCTAACCTCCTGGATTACACTAAGCTTCATGGACACGCATGGGGAGTCTGATAGCAGCTCGGCCCCCAGTTTGGCCAAAGAGTAGGTGAAGGTGGGAGGACAAGGACAAGGCAGAACCTTCTAGCATTTAGACAGAGGGAGGCACTACAGGCTCCAAGTCTGGGGCTCTTTTATGGGAGGGAGGGGGCAATCATGGGAGAGCAAGGCTAGGGGGTTTAGGGATGGGGTAACCCAGCACTCCTACTGTACACAGAGTCAGATTCTGAAGTCAAATAGAGTTTCAGGTCTTCGCACACCGGCACACATGCGCAGATGTGACCCAACTGTGGTTAGCTTCAAATGGGAGATGTTACTTCCTTGAGAAGGAAGATGAAGAGGAGGCATAGGAGGGGCCAGGGAAAGTTAACAAAGCTGCTTCTTTCTGAGCAAGAGAAGTGGGACTCCATAGTGCTGCAGAAGCGGGTCCCTAACAGCTTTGCTTAGCCTGTCACTTGGCATGACATAGGTATGGAGCAAAGGATAAATGGACCACCTTCATCACTCCTTCTGTTACCTCCTCTTCCTCTGGTACTCTGATGGATGCTAGGGAGGGAGTAGAGTTGGGATTGCAAAGTTGCCAAGAGGGACAGAAGTGGTTACCCCTCCCACTTTTTCTGCCTTCTTGAGTCCATCAGGAGGGACAGCAAAGGGATATGAGACTGACACCATCACCCCAAAGATAGCATTTAGACACCTTATCTGGAAGCTTCTTGTTCCCCTCTGTTATGCTTGTAGGGGTGTGGTATCTTAGTTAAGCTCTCATTATGACCACCGCTAGCACATAAGGTGTTCCCTCTATGTGGGTAAATTAAAAAAAAAAAAAAAAAAAGATCTCAAGCTCCCTTCCTTCAGGTCGCACTCCTGGGCCAGAACTCATGGCTTGCTGAGGGGAATGTGGACTGCACGTTTCCACTTGCCGCTTTAACTGGGGGCCTTTAGACAAAGCAGAGCCCTGGCACTTTAGGGTTCAGATCCCCAGGATTCTGCTATAAAGGATGGGATTGCCTGAGTGATACAGAATGGTCCAGGATTACAGGTTTGACACTAGAGTGAGCTAGCCAAGGGGATGGCTGCCCTGCCCTTCTGGGGCTTGTTGCCTGCCTAACACAGCTTTCATCCTCCTCTAAAGGCATGCAGAGAGCCTGAAAAGCTATAATAAAGAAAAACTGCCTTTCTAGAAACCCTTATCACTACAAGCACTTTGCCAGGGATCATTCACAACAGCCCTGAATGCTGGAGCTGGTTATGCCCTCACACGGAGTCTCATTTACTTCTCAGATGCCATTCATACATGGATTCCCAGTAGCACTTTCTAGATTAGTTTCTAGGCAGTCAGCCTGCAGTGAAGCCAGCAGGCTGAATCAGAAGCATCATGCCTGTTTCTGTAACAGCAGTGTGATATAATACACATAGAATAATGGTTCAGCTGTGGGGCTGGGTGGAGGGAGTCCTGAGTCAATGAGGAAACAATAAAAATGTTTTCTACGGTACTTCATAGTTATGACATATTTGCACATTCATTATCACATTGGAATGGGCAGTGCTAACACCTAGTCCTGAAAAAGAAAGCCAGGAGGCAGAAACAGATACACACATACACAGATTCAATCACAGTTGCATATTAATACACACAAACACCCTCACATATGTACTCATTCACATGAAAACACTCAAAATCACTCATTCACTCACACATAGACACATATTCACACATGGTTTGACATTCACATACATGAAGACACTCACATTCACACATGCTCACATACAAACATGTCCAAATTTTTACCAACTCACAAACACATTCACACATGAACATGCTCACACATTCACTCATAGGTGTATAGTGACGCACTAACACAGATGAATATGCTCATGGGTTCACTTGCACATCAACATAGTTGCACATTCACTCACACATAAACACAGTCACAAACACACATTCAACGATACTCACTTGGACATGTTCAAATGTTTTCTCAAGCACATCAACATGCATACATAAACTCACACACACTCATAAGTGTGATGAGTGTGAGTGTAGAAGCATCATCACTTATCACACTTTTCACTTGCATATGAACAAAGTCACATGCACAAATGTATTCACATATACACACAATGAGCATGCTCACTCACACATACAGTCACGTACTCATAAGTTCACTTACATTCCCAAACACAACTTTTCACATGCAAACATGATCATGCATTCACTCACACATGGACATGCTCACAAATACATTAACAAGTGAACAGGCTCACACACAAAACCTACATAGTCACTCCCACATGATATATGCAAATACACGCATGTGCTCACACATTCATTCACCCAGAAATGTGCTCACACATTCGCTCACACACAAACATGCTCACAAACAACATTCATGAATTCACTCACACATGAATATATTCATGCATTAACATGCACATGTATACAAACACACCTACAAATTAACTCATACACAAACAAGCTCACAAACACACCCATGTTCACACATTGCCTTGTGCATTAACAAGCTCACATACATTCAAAGTCACACATTCTCACATACATGAACACACAAACATTCACTTGCACAGGAACATACTTATAATTCACTCCCACACAACATTCCTACATACATGCACATGTTCACATATTTATTCCCACACAACACATTCAAGTATACACATACACTCATGCATTTTTCTCACACACAGGCATGCTCACATATACTCATGTGCACACTGGCACATTCACCTGCACATGAATACATGCACAGATTTACTCATGTCTGTGAACATGACCACATCCACTCATGCACACAGCTCACACATTCATTCTTCATTCCCACAAAGACACACATTCACTCACACATAGACACATTCACATGAACTCACACAAATATGCTCATGCACAGCATATATCTTGTTTTGGGTCTCATTGTTCTTGAGTTTTTATCCAGAAAACATTTAGAAAAAGAGTGCTTCATCACCTTATTTTTTCTTTATTTTGGCCTGACCCTTTCTTTTCAGCATACTGTGAGCCAGGCCCTTCTCTAAGTGCTTGGCTTGCATTAATTAACTATGAGTTAAGTACTATCACTATCCCCATTCTGAGGAAACTGAGGCTCAGAGAGGTTAGGTAACTTTTTCAAGGTCACACAGCTAGTAAGTGCCAAAATGATGCTCAAACTCAGGCAGTTTTTTACCCTTTTTCCTACCCTGAATGTAATAGTGTCTTCCTGTGTTGTAGGCACCCCTGTGCCAGTGGGAGTGTCTATCTATGTCTCCAGTATTGAACAGATCTCAGAAGTGACTATGGTAAGTGTGTCAGCTCCAGCATTGGGGCGGGGGACCAGGTACATGAGACAAGGAGCAGGGTCATAAGTGAACTCCTGTTGTTATGACCTGCAGCAGAGCCCACATGGAGGAACATAATAGGTTTCAGAAACTACAACCACCTGAAATGAAAAATAAATCCAGATGTATTATAGATCTAAAAGTGAAAGATCTATGAAGCTTTTAAAATATAAGATATTGTTTTAGTGTCTTTGAGATAGGTAAGGAGTTTTTTTTTTTTTAAAGACACAGAAAACACAGATTATAAAAATAAATACTGGTAACTTCAACTATAATAATATTCTCTTTAGCCAAAACTTTTGGCACTTCAGCTTTGTAAAAGAAAGAAACAAAACCAGTATGAAAAGTTTGAAAGGAAAAGTCAGATTGGACTATGATATTTGCAACACAAATGATTGGTATTGAAAATACACATAATTCCTGTGACTTAATAAGAATATTTTAAAACAATGGAAAAATGATCAGAAAATGCAAACAGGAACTTCGCTTTTGTGAAGAAATCCAAGTAGCAGATACACTTATGAAATGATATTTGACTTTATTATTAATCAGTGAAATGCAAAATAAGACCACAGTGAGAACCCATTACATACCTGCTGCACCAGCAAAAAGTCAAAAGTCAGACAAAACCAATATAGGCAAGGCAGGAGCACTGGGAACTCTCATCTGCACTTAGTGGGAATATAAACTGGAACTTTGGCTTCATAGTTCTTATTTCATTGTGATTTTGGTATGTATGGTGTCATCACATAGTAATATATATGGTATATTTATATAAGGCAATATTATCCGGCAATACAAGTGAACAAATTTTAACTATCAACGTCAAGCTGAACAAACACACAAGCACAATGTTGAGTGAAAGAAGCAAGCTATGAACACAGAGAGTGTGATTTCTTTCAGAAAAAAATTTTTAAGTAAGTCCAAGTAAGCAATACATTTCTTAGAAAAGCATAGGCAATAAAACTTAGGAAAACATGGAGAAAAAATGTAAAAAGCAAAATTATTACCATTGACAGTTAAGATAATGCATTACTGCTGGGAGATGTGGGAAATATGATCTGCAGGGGATACACTGAAGCTTGAAAGCTATTGGGAACATTGTATTTCTTAACCTGAATTTTAATTATATGGAGCTCATTTTATTATCCCTAACATTGAACATTCTTACATGTTTCATTACTTGTCTATATTTAAGACAAATTTCATATACCTGCATGCACACACACACACAAACTCGGAGGACCAAAAGCTGAACAACCCCACTTACAACTAGGATTTAACTTTCTCTCCTCAGGACTATACCATTAGGATGTTTTTTCATCAGACCTGGAAAGATCCACGTTTAGCATATCATGAGACCAACCTGAACTTGACCCTGGACTATCGGCTGCTTGAGAAATTGTGGGTCCCTGACTGCTACTTTCTAAATAGCAAGGAGGCTTTTGTTCATGATGCAACTGTGGAAAACCGCGTGTTTCAGCTTCACCCAGATGGAACCGTGCGGTATGGCATCCGGTGAGTTCCCCAGGGGCCTGGGGATCACCCTGGCAGGACTGATCTCTGCCTTTGGTCATATATTATGCAGCATCCAGGGGGCCCAGGGGTGTGCAGTTGTGCATCTACTGCCTATGGCTTTGTACAAGCAGAATGTACGCACACTGGAATGCCCCGCTGCTCTATTTGTAACATAATAGATGGTCACCAAAGCCCTCCTCACAGCCTCACCTCTTACAAACCATCTTGTAAGACAAGTGTAAGAGATAAATTTATCTCAGAAAATTTCTACAACAGGTACCTACTAGGGTATAGCTCTTTCACACACACACACACACACACACACACACACACACCACCTACTGTACAAAATGGAAATCACTTTAACAGTTGAAAGAGACAAGCTTGGCAGCTGGGAAGAGCAGGACAAAGAGGAGTCCAGAGGCTCCCAGCTGGGGCTGCAGAAAGCTTGTGTAAATCCTATTCCCAACTGGTCCCTTCTCCCATGGCCCCAGGTCTTCCAAGATCCCTCCTCAGATTCTTCTATAGGACTTCCCACATGGCAATTGAAGCCTCATTCCATAGCTAACCTCAGAGATATTAATCCCTCCTGCCCATTTACACTCACTGGCATTTGCTAAGCCTTAGGACACTCATAAGCAGATGCACAGAGACGGATGTGCTGCAGGGGCAGTTCTCATAGCCAAAGGTGTGTCTGGGTCACTGCTCACATCAGTGTGTGCACACCACATACGTCAGATCTAGCACTTCAGCTGCCTCAGTGTCATGGTTTCCTCCTAACAGTCTTGCTGCTTCTTCAGCAAGAAAATCCCCTTTCCGACTCTGCATTCAGTTTCCTCCAGGGTCCTTTCCATTTTGACACCCCAAGGTTTTCTGACATGCCATACATCTGTTCTCATCTCTATTAGTCCTGCACCACTTTTTGGTTTCTTTGTTACATACAGATTTCCTCTCTCCTCCTTACACAACTCATCTTTATTGTAACTCATCTTTCCTCTGGAGGGAAGGAAGGGAGGGTAAGAGAAAGAAGGAAACAATAAAGGAAGAGGAGTACCCAGCTTTAATGTAGGCAGTGTGGGCCAGTCCTTGGGTTACCTCTTCCCACTCCACCCCTGCAGTTTTCTCAGGAAGTTACTTGCCTGGGCTGGACTCACTTTCCTCTTCCTTCTGCTTTTCCTTTGCAGGCTCACCACCACAGCAGCTTGTTCCATGAATCTGGAAAAATTCCCTCTGGACAAGCAGACCTGCAAGCTGGAGGTGGAGAGCTGTACGTTCGTCTCCCATGGCCCCTTCTTCCCTTCCTGGGTGTGGGGCCATGAGGAAACCAAAGGTGCACTTGACAGTGAGAGGGACTGCATATGTCCCCTACTCCCTCCCCACCTTTTCACTCCTAGGTAGATAGATAGACAGACAGATGGACAGACAGACAGGGGTGTGTGTATATATATATATATATATATATATGGCATCAGGGAGAAGGTGGCCTTCAGGATGGAAATAGTCCCATATGGGAATGTGCCGTGCTCTGGAGAGTTTGTGCACAAGCTCATGGCACATCTGTCTACTCTGCTTTTCTTCCTGGATAAGAAACTCCAGACTGAAAGTTCTCTTTTCATGTGTCCTGCTGCCCCAGGGTCAGACCCACAAAACTGCAAACTGCAGGTTCCACCTATCCTTTGGTTTTTATAAACTCCTCTGGTATGAAAGCCACCTGTGCCTGCTTCCTTTGACTCTGCTCGCTTCACCCCTGTAGATGGCTACACAGTTGATGACATCCTGCTCTACTGGGAAGGCAGTGGGAACGCCGTCCAGGGGACAGAGAAGCTTCACATCCCTCAGTTCAGCTTCCTGGGAAAGACGATCAGTACCAAAGAGGTGTTTTTCTACACAGGTGAGTCTGACCCCCTCCTTCTCTCCTGTCTCTTGTCTCTTTTGTATGCTAGGGAACTCCTGGTGACCTCTGCCTTTGACCTCTAGAATCTCTTCTGCCTTCTGTCCTATTCTCTTCTTGTTCTGGACACCTTGCAAAGCCCCCTTCAGGAAGTCCCAGAGGCTTACCTTCTGCCAGTGAGGAAATGAGTGCAGCAGCACTTAGCTGGGTTTGACACTACACAGGCCTCCTTTCAGGGCCAGCTGCTCCATCTGTGGCACCTTTGAAATATCTCCTCTCTCTCCCATTTCAACTTCAGTTGACATGGAGCAACTGAGGAAGGAAGGAAGAGATAGCAGACTTGCTGAGCCACATGGGCCTACTAATGTGTGTCATTGTCACTGGCCTTAAGGCAGCAAAAGGGGTCAGGTCTGCAGACTTCCCAGGCTGGGATAGTGGGACTTCCACTTCTCCCTTCCAGTGGGATGTGGGGCTGATGGCTTGTGCAAGAACTTCAGCCTCCTGAGGGGACTAACTGTGTGCTGTGTTGTTTATAGGTTTGACTTCAATGCTTATCATGAACTCCATCAACTCACATCTGCGGGATAAATTCCCCCAATTTTCCTGTATCAAGTGGCCATTGGTTTCCCCTCAATCATCCTGTACTTCACCCTGAAAATCCCCTCAGCCCTGCCACCCTAATATCAGTCTGTCTCCTGGCCAGGTTCCTATGTGCGCCTGATCCTGAGGTTCCTGGTCAAAAGGGAAGTCACCGGTTACCTTGTGCAGATCTATTGGCCCAGCATCCTCACCACTGTTGTTTCTTGGATATCATTTTGGATGAACTATGAATCTTCTGCAGCCAGGGTGACAGTCGGTAAGTCCTGTCCCCATCTCAGGGAAGAACTTGGCTCATCTTGCTCAGAAAAAAGTTGAGAGTAAGGAGCAGTGTGTGACTGCACAGGCAAGGGAACAAGATGGGGCCTGACTAACAGGCATTTTTACAGGTGCCCAGCCAACCCCCGGCAGAGAGACCAACATTGGAGACAGATGCAAAAAGACATCTGGGTTGGTATCTTGATATGTTGGGTCCAAACTATCAGAATTTCTCTTTGCTAGATACATAAATGAATGGATAAGTCACAAATTTATATTAGAAATGGAATACAATAAACACTGATTAAGAAGCATATCAAAATGCCTATGAAGCAGCAGAGGCCTTCTAGATGAACTGCCCTTGACAAATGTCTAATAAAAGGCTGAGATACACACAATCAGAGTCCAGAAGAAGAAATGACCTGCATCTTCTTGGCTATAACTGCAGTAGGAAAGTACTGCTCAACCTGGGTTTTGAAGACTTCCAGGAGGCAGAGACATTAGTCTCAGTATTCCCTGAAAGAGGAAGTAGCTTGTTTACAGATAAAGGGTAAATTGCAGGGTACTAAGGGCTTCCCTGGTAGCTCAGTTGGTAAAGAATCTTCCTGCAATACAGAAGACCCCAGTTTGATTCCTAGGTCGGGAAGATCCTCTGGAGAAGGGATAGGCTACCCACTCCAGTATTCTTGGGCTTCCCTTGTGGCTCAGCTGGTGAAGAATCTGCCTGCAATGCAAAAGACCTGGGTTTGATCCCTGGGTTGGGAAGATCCCCTGGAGAAGGGAAAGGCTACCCACTCCAGTATTCTGGTCTGGAAAATACCACGGACTGTATAATCCATGGGGTCGCAAAGAGTCAGGCATGACTGAGCAACTTTCACACTTTTACCTGGGGCACAAACTGGGGAAGTGGGGAGAGTATCAGGAAGAAAGCCTGGGCTGACTTGGGAATAACTTCAAATTCCACTTTAAGTGGTTGGAACTTCATGTCTAAACAATGGGGAGTATCGAAGACTTCTGAGCAGTACCAAGGAGGGGCCAAAGCTCCCAAATGTATTTGGTCCCACTCTTCAGAACGCCTGTCTATCCCACACTCTGGTCTGCTTTCTCCTTCACCATCCTTGGGGCAGACTTTTTAGCCTTCTTCTTTAGGAGCACACAGTACACTAAATCTTTATATTTGTGCAATATTTTAGTGCTCACCAAACCTTCTGAGGGATGGATCACAGGAAAGCCTATATACTAGGAGGCAAAAAAGGGAAGGAGCATCGTAGGGTAAAATGGGGCTAGATGTGTAACTCACTATGAACCATGGCTGGAGATTCTTGACTTGACCCTAAGAACAATAGTCGCTGAACTGTTGAAGTACAGGCTGGGCCTAAAGATGGGGGTGAAGAAGCTAAAAGGGCAATTGAGCCAAGGTCCTAAGCCAGGAAAGCTAGACCTTTTGCTAAGGGCCCTCTTGACCTCAGAGATGGCCTTTGCTCCCTTCCAGTGGGATGTGGGGCTGATGGCTTGTGCAAGAACTTCAGCCTCCTGAGGGGACTAACTGTGTGCTGTATTGTTTATAGGTTTGACTTCAATGCTTATCCTGAACTCCATCAACTCACATCTGCGGAATAAATTCCCCCAATTTTCCTGTATCAAGGCCATTGACATCTATATGGTCGTATGCTTCTTCTTCGTGTTCTTGTCCTTGGTGGAGTATGTCTACATCAACTACCTTTTCTACAACCGAAGAGGATCCCGGCATTCTCGGAGGCAACTCAGAAGAGCCCTGAGAGTCATGGAGCGCTACCGCTACCAAGAGGCAGAGCAGGTTTGGCTTTTTGAATGACAATCCACTTTCCTTGAGCACCTCTTAAACCTAAGATTAGCACTTGAACCTTTTGAATTTCTTAGCTCCTTTCATCTTCACACAACACACACACACACACACACACATACACACACACACACACACACACACACACACCAGATAAGACAGAAGTAGAACAATTTATCATCACTCCTTTATAGGTTGAGTCATTGCCCAAGGTCACAAGGCTAACAAGTGGCAGAGATAGACTTCCCCAGACCTTTGGGCTTCAGATCTGGTCTACTCAGCATGCTTCAAAGGGTAGGCCATGGAGCCAGAAGGAAAGGGGAACACAGGGAAGCTGCAAGGAAGAGACACCAGAGAGGCTGACCTACCTCTCCTTCCTTTGCTCTTCTGACTCCAAAGCCATGCTGAGTCTTTTGCTGCTGGCAGTGTGTTAGTGTCCCTGCTTCACAGGGAGCCCACCCCCACCTGCCTGAGAAGGTCTTTCCTCTGCCCACTGCACAGCACTCCAGAGTGGGCAGCGTAAGTCCTGGAGGCTAACAGCCTTGTATATGCTAACAGCCTCTTGGTCCTGTTCCTCAGCACCATGTGCACAAGAGACGCCGGGAAGAAGAGGCAGTTTACCCAGTGGACGAGCCCATCAATCGTGCTGATGAGGAAAGTCCTTCCTCTCCTCCCTCCCCAACAGTGGTTGTTCATACAGCATTCAATGGCCAGGTTCACCTAGAAGATGAAACTGACTCTCCTCCCTCCAGCCCACGGTGGGCCGGCCTAGCAAGCCCAGAAAGTCTTGGCTCTTTGACCTCCCTCACAAAGGAAGCACCACTGGCCTCCTCAGAAAGCCTCAGTTCACTGTCCTCTCTCTCTGATGGGGCCTCGCTGGCCACCGCAGAAAGTCTGAGTGATCTCCCGTCCACCTCAGAGCAGGTGGTGCATGATGATGGCATTCGAGTTAATGGTATTGATGTTGATAACAGTGTTGTTCCCACCAAAATCTGCAACCGTGCTGAGGCCCATGACCCAGAAGAAGACCCTGAAGAGAGCTCTGACTCCGATGAGAGTGAAGACAATGACCCCAGCAAGAAGCGTCTGCTTGTCCGTGGCCAGAGGCGTGTGCAAGAAGCAACCTATGAGCTTCAGGAGATCTGTAACACCCTTCATGATATCCATAGCTTACCCGATGATGTCAGAGTTGAGAGCGGCTACCTTGACCTTGAGGAGCAACTCAAGCGTAAAGTTGACAGTACCCGAAGCCTCCATAGTGATGATTTTATGGACTTTGATGGAGACAAGGAGACCAACTCAGAGTCTGATGACAGTTTTCCCCCAAGCCCTGGCTGCTCCTTCAGTAAAGGGTTCTCCTCCGATCTCTTTCACCCTGACTACATCCCTAAGGTTGACCGATGCTCCCGGCTCCTCTTCCCTCTTGCCTTTGTGGTGTTCAACATCGTGTACTGGGTGTATCATATCTATTAGTTCCCTAGTGTCCCCAGGTGGCAGGGACACTGTGCTGTGGTCCTTTCATAGTTCCTTTTTGTTCCATTTTGCCTTCTTTTCTGTCTTCATTTTACTTTATAGTTATTGGGCACTTGAGTCCATTCTACCTTTTTCTTAATAAACATGACGTGGGGAGTAGTTGAAAAGGATGTATTCTGGCCAGAAGGGAAGGGATTGAGGAGGAGTTTGAGGTAAAGAACACACTGAATTTCCTTTCCTTCTGAAGACTATCACATTGTCAATGACTTTTAACACCTAATTAAGACAGAAAAGCCACCTGGAAATGTTTACAGGGCAGAGAGGAGCCAAATTGGAGGACAGGAAGGATCTGAGCCCTGTGTACAAAAACATTTCTGGGGACTTTTCTGTCCCACTGATGTGTTGAATTTTCTTTTTCATTAGTTTTTTCTTCTGTTCCCCCCCCCACCCCTTCCTAGTGATTATGGTCCTTGCTCACCCTCTGCTTAGGGTTTCATAAGAGAAAACCAAATTGGGTTGTAGAAGGGCTAGCCATCTCTTGCAAGTGCAGGAGGTGGCTCTAGGGAACTTGGGAATTCTGAAAGTGCCTTTTCCCCACTATTTTTTCTGTTGCATTTTGAGTGTAGTGTTCTGGTGCAGGGTGGGTGGATAGGGGTGCTGAGTGAGATGTCAGGATAAGTGAGAGAGCATGCTTCCAGCAGGAGCTTGCAGAGCATGATGATGCTGGTTTGGAGATCACTCAGATTGAGCCAGCATCTTTGGAGGGATTGAAACTTCTCTTGTGTATGTTTCTGCTTCAAAATGCTTGATGATAGGGCCTTAGGGGTGGAGTCATCCCACTTGCTCTTCCTTCTTCTTGTCCTCTTAACTCTGTCAGCTGAGGCTCTCCCCTCTTGCCCCTCTCTTTTACAAAACGGTGTGTTCCATCAGGTTCTGTCTGGTCAGATGCTGAGTTGATCATCACTAGACACAGTGCAAGAACTTGGTGAATGAAGACTAGAGTTAGGAAAGTTCACCATCTAATCTAGAATAGCAGATGAACAACTGTTGTGAGTCTAGATAATAATTCTTTCTGTTTGTCTAGTGCATAGTAAGTGTCAACAAGCTCACCCACACATCACATTGCTGAACCCTCACAAGAGTTCTGTCAGTCAGGGAAGGCAAAGCACATTGTCTCCAGTGTTCTGAGCGGGAAAAATGGAATTTATGTACCATGCTTGAGGGCATGCATCCAATGAGGGATGGAGTCATCCCACTTGCTCTTCCTTCTTCTTGTCCTCTTAACTCTGTCAGCTGAGGCTCTCCCCTCTTGCCCCTCTCTTTTACAAAACGGTGTGTTCCATCAGGTTCTGCTTATGTGCCGGGCATCAGACCTCGTTCTACAGCACCTGGAGTTGCAGAAAGAAGCCAGTGACCAGCCAATAGGTGTGAATTGAGCACACTGAACATGGGCACTGCCTACCCAGTGGGCTCCTAAGGGAAGAAGGCAGTAGGCTGCAGGCCAACTTGCCAAGCAGCTCCACTTCATTGATGCAGGAGGTGGGGGAGTAAGACTGGTGAAACACTCAGCTGATGTCCCTCCTTCCTATGTAGGCAGCCTCTCCTGCAGCCCCTCAGCCACTTACACTGTTAACCGTGTTCCTATATTTGTGTTTCTGTGTATACCTGGGTGTGTGTCTGCATCGGTTTAGTTCTGCATGCACATACAATCACTTGAGAAGCTGTATAGTTCTATGTACATCAGTGTAAGTCTATATTGATGTGTGTAAGATTGTATATATAACATGTAGATGCAAATGTATGTGCACCCCTATGAAAGAGTGTGTAAACTTATGACTTATGTATGTGTCTTTATAAGCTATGTTTATTTATCTGAAATGGGTGTGAAAGGAAATACACCTGAAAGCATATATATTCCCTGTAGGTGGCCCTTCTAGAACCACCAGAATTCTCTTGGTCTTTTCCCACATCGGGGAGGGGGGGGAAGTTGTGTATCTGACCAGGCTACTTAACTGAATGTTTCTTTCCAATTCCCTTGTCCCAGGGAGCAGGGTCTCCCGGTTCCCATCCACTCCTGTCTCCTGGATGGAAGAAGCAGAAAATGTGAATGTAGTCTCAGGAAGTGATCATTTAGTGCCTTGAGGTAGGAAGTGCTCAGCAGTCTGTACATATATACACAGATAATGCACAAACACAACCACACACATGTATGTTCACATGCAGCATCACACGTTTACCCTCATATCTGCATACAGACACACACACACACACACAAACACACACACACACACATCTTGTGAGACAGCTAAAAACAAGAAAGATGCTGCCGGAATGTTTAAGATAGCCTTTTTCTTTTTGGACACCCCTCACAGAGAGGTGGGGGGATGAGCAGTGACCTCACATTAGAAGCTCCCATCATGGCTATTTGAAAGGCTTGCTTTCTGGGGCTTAAACATTGGTTGATTGATTTCGATTTGGGTTTCCAGTACCCAGGAGTGCCTTTGAGCCCTGCAGGATGCGAGCAGTTCATTTGGGATGGGAGATCATACAGACAGATTGGATCAGTGAGGACAAAAACAGAAGGATTTAAGGTGTGTCTGGCAGAAATGCTCAGGAAGACTTCAGAGCAAGGGCAAAGAGCCCAGTTGTAAATATCTCCATAGATCCATGTACCTTATAGATCTTAGACCTTATTATACCTTAAGAAAGAATACCTGGCCCTAGTGTGCTGCAATGAGAGCAGTTGTACTACTGTGACTCACAGTGTGAGAGTATGTGTCCAGGTGAAGCGGAGGTTTGGCAATGACACCTCTCCAGAAACTTGAACGTTTGAGTTTGCCATCGACTTGGTTGTTTTAGCCTGTGCATTGCCAGATCTCCCCTTGTCTCCTTCTGTGCATGTTCTATCCCCAGCATCGTAATTGAGCCCCACCCTTCGCTGCCTCCAGCTGGCTGCTTACATCCCCTCCCAATTCCTCACCTCACACCAAGTAACTCTGGAAGTCAGGGCATCTGGCAGGGTGCTCCTGGGGCTCAGCCCATGGAGGCTTTCTCACCCTAGCCAATCACAGAGTGTTGTGGTGATAGAGAATTTGGAGCTTGGGCAGAGGGAAGAGTCTAGCTTAGTCTGGGATGGAGCAGCCCTGACTTGACTCTACTTCCCTTCACTTTCTCTTCCCTTTAACTTTCCCCTTAAAACCCCTTCTCCATCACTACCACGGGAAGGAGACTCCTGTGCCTTTAAGGTGTCAGTTTGTTGTGGGGATATGTGACATGATTCCCACCAAGTTCTTGCCCATTCCATCTGCCACTGTGGAACACCTTTTCAGAGATAACAATCGATCTCTGTTATCTTACTGGAGCTTGTCAAATGTATTCTTACAATTCATGTCATCTTGTTAATAGCAAGGCTGCGAAGTCTTTGCATATTTAGAGCTGAGTTTTGCGGAGACTGCAGCCATTCCTAATGGGGTTTCCTTATTCTGTACATAAAATAGCTAACCCTTTGAGCTATTAAATAACGAATACATTTACTAAGCTATCCACCTGCATGGTACCCTGCTTTGGTGATGAGCACTAAAGGAAATTGTGATTTGTCCCACTGAAAGTGCAGTGTGTTTGTGTTTGTTGTATCATGTCCTGTGATCAATATGAAATCTCTGTTACCAGTGTTGGGCTTTCAGGGTAGGGAGGGGGGAGGGTGTTACAGTGTCTCCCTGATGTACTTTAATTATGAAATACCCCCAGTTGATCAGGGTCACCTCTATTAACTCAACATGCATAAGACTTTGCATCCACTATCTTGCCGGGTTGCATCCCCGGCATCAGCAGTCATCAGCAGAACTGAATTCTTCAGAGGGCAGCCAAAGTAGTGCCATTCTGGAAGCAGACGAAATACAGCAAAGCCACATACATGCAGGTCTTCAGGAGTGGTACCAGGCCCAGGCAGTGAAAACCAAGAAAGGAAGAGGACCAAGAGCCATGTATCCTGGATGGTCTGACTGGAAAAAGGGCCCAAAACAGCAGAGATCACTCAAGATGACCTGGTTTGCTCTTCGTCCTCATAATGCACACTTTTGCATGAAAGAAACATTGACCAGTTCTCACTTTTAAAAAGGAAAATATGAAGAAACATGAAATTTCATGTTTCTGAAAATATGCTGAAATAAAAGTTTGTAAATAGCCAAAAGGAGGAAATAAATATATATAATTGCAAATATGCTTATGAGTCATTGTGTTTCCTGTTTGTTATGTTGGGAGGGACCTCCATCTAGGTCCAGGAAACCTCTACCTTCCATTCATCACCTTTGCCTCCCCACAGCTTTGCATTTCCACCTCCTCATCCCCCAGGACATCTGAATCCATGGTTTTCAAGAGGAGGGAAAATAGTGACGTCACAGTTGAAATTTGTTTATGCTCTTGCACAACTCATTCTAATCATTTAAAACAAAAATTTAAAAACATGGCAAGTCATTGTGGTGTCAAATACAATGTGAACACATTTCTATTGCGGGGGGGGGGTTTCATAAAGAACACTTTAAAAAAAAAAACCCTCCTTTGCCAATGTAGATGTGCAGAATAAAAAAGCAAGAAAGCCCTGCCCTGTCAGGGTGGGAAGAAGAGTGTGGTCAGGTTTTAAAAAGTCTGCATAGTCACGTGAAAACATCCTGCCAGTTCTGCAGAAGCTCATCACTATGGCCCACATTTGTCAGTGTGGCCACTACCAAACACCTTTTGATGAAAACCTCGGAGTTGCAATAGGAACAATAACCTAATCTCTCTCCTCTGTGATCCTTTGTGACCCCATGCAGAATAGGACAGCTATGCATTCACACCTAACAGGTGTGATCTGCCCAAGGAGCTGGGAGCTGGTGTTGTCATAGGTACACGTAGAAAGAGAAAATGCAGTTGGGGGTGGAAGGGTAGCTTTCACAATATGTCTGGGGCTTGCCCTTAGCTTCCAAGTTCTTCTCTGCTGGCTAATTTCTTGCCAACAACTCAGGTTCTGAAAGTGACCTATGGCCCCAGTAGAGTTGTGGTCTTTGAATAGTCCTACTATCACTTGCTGCCCACTAACTATACCACTACTTTAAGGGACATGGGGTAAGAGAAGGGGGATGTGGTCTCCTTCCTCATTTACATCTTCCCTAACTCTCAGGGTGAAAGATCCTTGCCACAACCTCTCCAGGCTTTCAGAAAGGTCTCTCTCCAGGCTCCCATGATGGCTCAGCTTCCTCTGAGCCCCGGAAGGGTCTCCCAGGGGCCCCTTGGTGCTGCCACAATGCCATTTCTCCCATCCAGGTCTCTCCCAATCTCTTTTCTTCATCAGACTCTCAAGAGAATTAGTAAGTTATACTGGACTGAGGCAAGATTATTTTATTTTTTAACAAACATAAGCACATTTTTTATACTGATATGTTTAAAAATAATAGGGAAAATGGGAAAAAAAGAAAGTGAGGATTAGAAAACAAGTTATGGGGTATAAGGGCCTATTCCTCATGGGACTCAAACAAGTTTTTGTCCAACTCAGGAACTGTACAGTGAGCAAGGGCCACAGTTTGAACATAAATTATTTCAACAGCCAGGCTAAGACTTGGTGCAATAGAATGCTGTCCTGCATCCTTGACTTTAGATCTCTCAATTTCAATTACAAATCAGTTTCTTAGAGAGTTTCCCTTTAATATCACATTCTTTTCCAATGAGTAGAAAACATTCTACTCCATCACACCACCAGATAATGGCTGGTTATATAATCCCAATTTATTATAGGAAAATCAATAATTTGGAGAGGTTAGGTGGGTGCTGCTGTGGTAACAATCCCAAAATCCCACTGACTTATTTCTTTCTCATACTGTGTGTCCATTACAGGTCATCAGAGTAGTTTCTGCTTATCACAGCCACTGAGGGACAAGCTGACAGAGGCTTCAATGACATGTGCCTCTCTAATATTTGTAGCAAGGGGAAGGGAAGGGGGTTGGTCCCCACACTAGTGATTCAGTGTTGCACTTAGAAAGGACACACAGCACTCACACTCACAATTCATTAGCAAGAATGTGTATGCTGACCCAACTATAAGGAGCCAGGCTGTTCAGTTTGGTATATATCCAAAGGAGGTGAACCATATATCACTGAGTAGTACTAACAACCACTGGGACTTTACCTTGATCTTCACACAGATATTGCTTCCTCTTCTTCCTTCTCATCTTTAACCTTGACACAGGAGACAGCAACAAACATTAAAATTCCAAAATGCTGCCATTCATCAGTGAGAGTTCCTGCCATTGTTAAAGGAGGGTTCTTTGGCCTCTGGAGGAAGCTGCACCTTCTCTATGGATAGGACTCCAATTTGTCCTTCCAGCTACTCTGGGCCAATCACCTGTCATCTGAGGTAGTTGCCACTGGCTGAAGTAAGACCTTCATGGTATGTGGGTGTAGGCAGAGTGTCCAGAAGGAGCTTCAGGTAGACAGACATTCCTCTCAGTCCTTTTCCTCAGGAACAGGGAAGACATCCCCTTTGCTGTTTCAAATGGGTTGCACTACCAAAATTACAGAAGTCATGGTGGCTAACAGCCAAAACATATCTCCTAGCTGTCTCCAGGTTCACCACTGAGGATTTATACTCAATGCTAGCTACAAGGAGAGATTAACCGCACCCAGGATGCTAAAACCAAAACTGAGGAGCAAGTAAACTCCACCATAGCTGAGTCCTGAACAAAGTAGACTAGAGCTAAAGGTGAGTGACTTCAGTCTTCAGTGAAATCCCTGACAGAACTACAAGTAAACTTCTTTTGGAATCTCAGGATTTCTGAATTATTCCGAGAGTCCTATCAAGAGTGAGGACTGTCTAAATGGACTCTGTGGAACAGAAATAGTGGTAGGCCTAGATCTGAGCTAGCAACTCCTCATGGGTGAATGAGATGACCAAAATGTATTCCTTCTTCCTGTAGGGTCCCTCAGCTAATGGCCTTGTGGTCCTATTTATGTGCGACTCCATACTCACTCCAAGACTAAGACTGCCAACATGTAGCCTTTCCACCCAAGAGCTTCAAATCACATTTTGACGGTTAAAGGACTTCATTAAGACACATTATGACATCCTACCGAGACTGGTGGCAGCTCATGTGCCAGAGGGGGAGGCCCTTCCACTGGCATCTCTGGAAGCTCTGTGATCACAGTGGAATCAGTCCATGATTCCTGCCCTCTCCCCATTTAGAGTACCCTTGACTCGGAAAAGAGAAGCCCCTCTGTTGCTCCATTAAGTAGTGAGGATCTACAGAAAGGGTTTTCTGCAAGACAGGAGGATCTGAAGGACACCTTCATCAGAGCAAAAATGGAGAGAGGCCAAGGCCTCCAAGTCCTTCTGGCTAGCAAGAGTTCTCACTCATGTGGGAAGAGAGGTATGATATTGTCCCCATCACATCAACAACCTGGGTCTAGCTCCAAGTCAGTAAAAGACATGTATGTTTGTTCAAGCTGTCAGTAGTCAGCCCAATATCCCTTTGTTTTGAGCATCTGGAATCTTACTGTCAAGTCATACATGTATGAGTGGGTCAAGACCCACTCTCCTGAACTCCAGAGATAGCAAAAAGACTGGTACAATGGGAGGCAGAATAAACAAATCATTGGCCCAAGTGGCTTTCTCCCAAGCCACTGCTAAGTTCCTGTTCTTTGAAAACAAAAGCCTACAAAGGTAGCAAGACTATCAGTGCTGGAAAAAGGGGACAGAAGGAGCTACCATTTCCTCTCCTCCCTCCCATAATTCATGTCATCTCAACTCTTTCTGTTGCTACCTTATTTTCTAGTGTTAAATTTCTTTGCATTCCTTGGATAAACCATGTCACCAGCAGTTAAACATGTTTGTCTCTTTATAACTAATAATAAAAAAATAAAACAAAATACCCCTGAACCATAGCATCTCCCCCAAATGACATTTTATCTCTCTCATCCTCTTTATAGCTTTCTCAAAAATAATTTTTAGGCTTTGAATTTCCAGTTCTGCATGTAAGAAAATTGGAAGTTGCTACTCCTTCCAATGGTGCAAAGGAACCATTTTGAAATACAACAAAACATGCTATACTTCTCAACAAGTCCTAGCCTCAGAAGAAACTAGTTAACCAGAGCCTGACCTACTATGGTATTATCAGCGTGTAACTGACTACAGGGAAGGAAAATACCCAACTCAAGTCAGTTGTAGCCTTCTATGTGGAAGTAGAGAAATAACTCCAGCTCAGTATAGTCATCCCATGGCAAGCAAGGTGTGGAGGCAGAGAAAATGAGAAATATCAATACTTGTGAAGTTCACGGTTCAGAGACATAGGCTCACTAAAAGACTGAGACCTAACACAGGACTACAGAAAACTTCCCCTCCGCTGACATCTTACCACCACATTAAAGGCGATTTACAGCAGTTCCTTTTATCCAGTAATTGTGTCCAGTTATCAAGAAAAAGTTAGAAGGCATATCAAAAGGTTAAAACACAATTTAAAGGGAAAAAGCAAACATCAGAATCAGACCTAGCAGGAATGTTAGGATGATTAATATGTAATGGCTCTAATGGATAGAGTAGACAGTATGCAAGATATCATATGGGCAATGTAAGAAGAGAGATGGGAATGCTAGGAAAGAACCTGAAATAAATGCTAAGTCATCAAAAACGCTAACAGAAATAAAAACGTATTTGCTAGGTTTATTAGTAGCCTGATCGTGTCTGAGGAAACATCTCTGAGCTTAAGGATATCTCAATATAAACCTCATTTCTGAAAAGCAAAGAGGATGAAAACAAGGGAAATAAAGAACATAATATCCAAGGACTGTGGTAAAACTACAAAAGGTGTAACATAAGTGTAGTGATAATACCAAAAGGAAAAAGAGGGAGAATATGAGAGAAGAAATATTTGAAATAATAATGAGTGAGCATTCCCCTAAATTAATGACTGAAAATAGACCACAGATCCAGGAAGTTCAGAGAAAATCAAGTAAGACAAATGTTAAAAACAAAAACAAAAACCTTACACTTAGGAATATCATTTTAAAACCATAGAAAATCAAAAATGAGTAAAACAATCTTGAAAGAAGTCAGAGGGGGATAAAACACCTACCTATGGAGGAGCAAATAGAAGAATTATGTCTGACCTCTCCTCAGAAACCACACAAGCAAGAAAAGAGTAATGTGAAATATTTAAGCTGTTCAGAGGAAAAGAAAAAACCCTAGAATTCTGTATCCTGCAAAATTACCCTTCAAATATGAAGAAGAAATAGAGATTTTATCAGAAAAGCAAAAATTGAGGGAATTTGTTTCCGGTAGCTCTGCTTTGCATGAAATTTTGAAAGAAGTTCTTTAGAGAGAAGGAAAGTAATATGGGTCAGGAACTCAAATCTACAGAAAGTAAGGAAAAACATCAGAGAGGGAATAAGTGAGAGTAAAATAAAAACAAATTTAAAAAATTTAATTCATCTAACAGATAATACTTTATTGAAAATAATGCCAACAATGTTTCTGCATGTATGTTTATATTAATATCATATGAATGTATATATACACATATACATGTATATATGCTTATATAAAAGTGAAGTAAATGATTGCAATATTATAAGGGGCAGAAAAGAGGCATTAGGATTATCTTGTTATTACAATGTAGTAACACTAACCATGAAACAGAATAGTGTTATGTGAAAGTAAACATGGATTAGCCAAGTTAAAAAAAAATAATAATAATGATAAAGAAAAAATATATTGCACACTATAAGTCAACAAATAACAAAAAAATTTAAAGCATAATTGATATGCTATCAATTTTGGAATACAAATGAAATTATATAAAATGCTGAATAAAAACCACAAAAGGCAGAAAAAAAGCAGAAGACAAAAATAGGAACAAAGAACAAGGGCACCAAATAGAGAACAACAGCAAGTGTGGTAACTATTAACCCAATTATATCAGTAATCACTTTGAATATCAATGGTCTAAATGCACCAATTAAAAGATAGAGATTATCAGAGTGGATCAAAAAAAAGAGATTTATTACTATGTTGTCTTCCAGTACCCACTTTAAATATGAAGACCTATATGAATTAAAAGTAGGGGAATTCCTGGTGGTCCAGCGGTTTAGAATTCACCTTGCAATCTAGTATTCTTGGGCTTCCCTTGTGGCTCAGCTGGAAAAGAATCCTCCTGCAATGCAGAAGATCTGGGTTCAATCCCTGGGTTGGGAAGATCCTCTGGAGAAGTGAAAGGCTACCCACTCCAGTATTCTGGCCTGGAGAATTCCATGGGCTGTATAGTCCATGGGGTCGCAGTCAGTCAGACACTACTGAGCGACTTTCACTTCACTTCATTTCATTTTGCAATGTAGGGCACAAAGGTCGGATTCCTGGTCCAGGAAGACTCCACAAACCATGGAGCAACTAAGCCCACATGCCACAATCACTGAGCCCACACACTCTGGAGCCCATGTCACAAAACTAAGACCTGACATAGCCAAATAAATAATTTTATAAAAGTAAATGGATGAAGAAAAACATACCATGCTGACACTAACCAAAAGAAAGTATAGGTAGTATACGAATTGCAAACAGAGAAGACATCAAAGTGAAAAAAAAATAGTTATCATCAGGTATAAAAAGGCCATTTCATGAAGACAAAGGGGTCAATGCCTCAAGAAGATATAACAATTCTTAATACATATGTGCCTAACAAGACAAGGTTAAACTATGTAGGACAAAAAATGAGAGAATCACAAAGAGAAATAGATAAATACACTATCATCATAGCTGGAGAATTCAACATTCTTGTATCAGAAATGAACAGATTCAAGCAGGCATAAATTCTATAAGAACATCAGTTCAGTTCAGTTCAGTTCAGTTCAGTTGCTCAGGCGTGTAGGACTGTTTGCATCCCCGTGAATCGCAGCACGCCAGGCCTCCCTGTCCATCATCAGTTTCCGGAGTTTGCTCAAACTAATATCCATCGAGTCGGTGATGCCATCCAGCCATCTCAACCTCTGTCTTCCCCTTCTCCTCCTGCCCCCAATCCCTCCCTGCATCAGGGTCTTTCCCAATGAGTCAACTCTTCACATGAGGTGGCCAAAGTATTGGAGTTTCAGCTTTAGCATCATTCCTTCCAAAGAAAACCCAGGACTGATCTCCTTTAGGATGGACTGGCTGGATCTCCTTGCAGTCCAAGGGACTCTCAAGAGTCTTCTCCAACACCACAGTACAAAACCATCAATTCTTCGGCCCTCAGCTTTTTTCACAGTCCAACTCTCACATCCATACATGATCACTGGAGAAACCATAGCCTTGATTAGACAGACCTTTGTTGGAAAAGTAATGTCTCTGCTTTTTATTATGCTATCTAGGTTGGTCATAACTTTCCTTCCAAGGAGCAAGCGTCTTTTAATTTCATGGCTGCAGTCACCATCTGCAGTGATTTTGGAGCCCCGAAAAACACTGTTTCCACTGTTTCCCCATCTATTTCCCATGAAGTGATGGGACCAGATGCCATGATCTTCGTTTTCTGAATGTTGAGCTTTAAGCCAACTTTTTCACTCTCCTCTTTCAATTTCATCGAAAGGCTTTTTAGCTCCTCTTCACTTTCTGCCATGAGGGTGGTGTCATCTGCATATCTGAGGTTATTGATATTTCTCCCAGCAATCTTGATTCCAGCTTGTGCTTCTTCCAGCCCAGTGTTTCTCATGATGTACTCTGCATATAAGTTAAATAAGCAGGGTAACAATATACAGCCTTGATGTACTCCTTTTCCTATTTGGAACCAGTCTGTTGTTCCATGTCCAGTTCTAACTGTTGCTTCCTGACCTGCATTTAGGTTTCTCAAGAGGCAGGTCAGGTGATCTGGTATTCTCATCTCTTTCAGAATTTTCCACAGTTTCTTGTGATACACACAGTCAAAGGCTTTGGCATAGTCAAAAAAGCAGAAGTAGATGTTTTTTTTCTGGAACTCTCTTGCTTTTTGATGATCCAGCAGATGTTGGCAATTTGATTTCTGGTTCTTCTGCCTTTTCTACAACCAGCTTTAACATCTGGAAATTCTTAGTTCACGTTGCTGAAGCCTGGCTTGGAGAATTTTGAGCATTACTTTACTAGCATGTGAGATAAGTGCAATTGTGCGGTAGTTTGAGCATTCTTTGGCATTTCCTTCCTTTGGGATTAGAATGAAAACTGACTTTTCCAGTTCTGTGGCCACTGCTGAGTTTTCCAAATTTGCTGGCATATTGACTGCAGCATTTTCACAGCATCATCTTTCAGGATTTGACATAGCTCAACTGGAATTCCATCACCTCCACTAGCTTTGTTCGTAGTGATGCTTTCTAAGGCCCACTTGACTTCACATTCCATGATGTCTGGCTCTAGGTGAGTGATCACACCATCGTGATTATCTGGGTCATGAAGCACTTTTTTTGTACAGTTCTCCTGTGTATTCTGGCCACCTCTTCTTAATATCTTCTGCTTCTGTTAGGTCCATACCATTTCTGTCCTTTATCGACCCCATCTTTGCATGAAATGTTCCCTTGGTATCTCTAATTTTCTTGAAGAGATCACTAGTCTTTCACATTCTGTTCTTTTCCTCTATTTCTTTGCATTGATCGCTAAGGAAGGCTTTCTTATCTGCCTTCCTATTCTTTGGAACTCTGCATTCAAATGGGTATATCTTTCCTTTTCTCCTTTGCTTTTCACTTACCTTCTGTTCACAACTATTTGTAAGGCCTCCCCAGACAGCCATTTTGCTTTTTTGCATTTCATTTCCATGGAGATGGTCTTGATCCCTGTCTCCTCTACAATGTCATGAATCTCCGTCCATAGTTCATCAGGCACTCTGTCTATCAGATCTAGTCCCTTAAATCTATTTCTCACTTCCACTGTATAATCATAAGGGATTTGATTTAGGTCATACCTGAATGGTCTAGTGGTTTTCCGTACTTTCTTCAAATTAAGTCTGAATTTGGCAATAAGGAGCTCATGATCTGAGCCATAGTCAGCTCCCGGTCTTGTTTTTGCTGACTGTGTAGACCTTCTCCATCTTTGCCTGCAAAGAATATATCAATCTGATTTCAGTGTTGACCATCTGGTGATGTCCATGTGTAGAGTCTTCTCTTGTGTTGTTGGAAAAGGGTGTTTGCTATGACCAGTGCATTTTCTTGGCAAAACTCTATTAGCCTTTGCCCTGCTTCATTCCATATTCCAAGGCCAAATTTGCCTGTTACTCCAGGTGTTTCTTGACTTCCTACTTTTGCCTTCCAGTCTCCTACAATGAAAAAGATATCTCTTTGGGGTGTTAATTCTAACAGGTCTTGTAGGTCTTCACAGCACCATTCAACATCAGCTTCTTCAGCATTACTGGTTGGGGCACAGGCTTGGATCACCATGATATTGAATGGTTTCCCTTGGAAACAAACAGAGATCATTCTGTCATTTTTGAGATTGCATCCAATACTGCGTTTCAGACTCTCTTCTTGACCATGATGGCTACTCCATTTCTTCTAAGGGATTCCTGCCCACAGTAGTAGACATAATGGTCATCTGAGTTAAATTCACCTATTCCAGTCCATTTTAGTTTGCTGATTCCTAGAATGTCAACGTTCACTCTTGCCATCTCCTCTTTGTCCACTTCCAAGTTGCCTTGATTCATGGACCTGACATTTCAGGTTCCTATGCAATATTGCTCTTTATAGCATTGGACCTTGCTTCTATCACCAGTCACATCCACAACTGGGTATTGTTTTCGCTTTGGCTTCATCCCTTCATTCTTTCTGGAGTTATTTTTCCACTGACCTCCAGGACCATATTGGGCACCTACCGATCCGGGGAGTTCCTCTTTCAGTATCCTATCATTTTGTCTTTTCATACTGTTCATGGGGTTCTCAAGGCAAGAATACTGAGTGGTTTGCCATTCCCTTCTCCAGTGGCCCACAGTCTGTCAGACTTCTTCACCAGGACCTGCCCATCCTGGGTGGCCCCACACAGCATGGCTTAGTTACAGTGAGTTATACAAGGCTGTGGTCCGTGTGATCAGATTGGCTAGTTTTCTGTGATTATGGTTTTAGTGTGTCTGCCCTCTGTTGCCGTCTCGCAACACCTACCACCTTACTTGGGTTTGTCATACCTTGGATGTGGGGTATCTCTTCATGGCTGCTCCAGCAAAGCGCAGCCGCTGCTCCTTACTTTGGACTAAGGGTATCTCCTCACAGCCACCCCTCCTGACCTTGAACATGGAGTAGCTCCTCTTGGCCCTCCTGAGCCCACGCAGCTACTGCTCCTTGGACGTGGGGTTGCTCCTCTCGGCCACCTCCCCTGATCTCGGGCGTGTGGTGGTTCCTCTCGGCTGCCACCCCTGACCTTGGGCATAGGGTAGCTCCTCTCACATAACTGAATCCAAAAACATCAGCAGTCAACTGGATATAATTGACATCTATAGACTGCTTCGTCCAACAACAACAGGATACACATTCTTCTCAAGATCACATGAAACATGCACCAAAATAGATCACATTCAGGCCCATAAAATGCACCTTCTCAGTCTACAATGGAATTAGGCTAGAAATCAATAACAAAAATTGTTGACAAATTCCAAACTACTTGAAAATTAAACCACAGATCTGTAAATAATATATGGGTCAAAGTAGAAATCTCAGAGAAATGAAAAGAATATCTTGAACTAAATGAAAATAAAAGCACAACTTATCAAAACTTGTAGGCTGCAGCAAAAGCAGTGCTAACATGGAATTTATAGCATTGAAAGTACAAATTAGAAAAGAAAAAAGTTCTAAAATCAATAATCTAAGTTTCTACCATAGGAGTGCCTAAAGAACTATGGACTGAGCTTTGTAACATTGTACAGGAGGCAGTGATCGAAACCATCCCAAAGAAAAAGAAATGAAAGAAGGCAAAATGGTTGTCTGAGGAGGCCTTACAAATAACTGAGAAAAGAAGAGAAGTGAAAGACAAAGGAGAAAGGGGAAGATACACCCAAACGAATACAGAGTTCCAAAGAATAGCAAGGAGAGATAAGAAAGCCTTCTTAAGTGACCAATGCAAAGAAAGAAGAAAACAATACAATGGGAAAGACTAGAGATCTCTCCAAGAAAATTATAGATATCAAAGGAACATTCCATGCAAAGATGGGCACAATAAAGGACAGAAATGGTATGGACCTAACAGAAGCAGAAGAGATTAAGATGAGGTAGCAAGAATACACAGAAGAATCATTTAAAAAGGGCTTAATGACCTGGATAATCACGATGGTGTGGTCACTCACCTAGAGCCAGAAATCCTGGAGTGTGAAGTCAAGTGGGCCTTAGGAAGCATCACTACAAACAAAACTAGTGGAAGTGATGAGATTTCAGCTGATCTGTTTCAAGTCCCAAAAGATAATGCTGTGAAAGTGCTGCATTCAATATGCCAGCAAATTTGGAAAACTCAGCAGTGGCCACAGGACTGGAAAAGGTCAGTTTTCATTCTAATCCCAAAGAAAAGCAATGCCAAAGAATGTTCAAACTACCAGATAATTGCACTCATTTTACATGATAGCAAGTTAATGCTCAAAATCCTTCAAGCTAAGCTTCACAATACGTGAACTAAGAATTTCCAGATGTATAAGCTAGGTTGAGAAAAGGCAAAAGAACCAGATATTAAATTGCCAACATCTGTTGGATCATAATAAATTTCCAGAAAAACATGTTTCTTTTTTATTGACTATGCTAAAACTTTTGACTGTATGGATTACAACAAACTGGAAAATTCTTAAAGAGATGGGAATCCCATACCACTTTACTTGTCTCCTAAAAAAACCTGTATGCATGTCAGAAGCAACAGTTAGAACCGAACATGGAACAATAGACTGGTTCAAAATTGGGAAAGGAGTGTGTCAAGACTGTGTATTGTCACCCCGTTTATTTAATTTACATGCAGAGTGAAAGTGAAAGTGTTGGTCACTCAGTCGTGTCCAATTCTTTGCCATCCCATGGACTGTAGCCCTGCAGGCTCCTCTGTCCATGGGATTATCCAGGCAAAAATACTGGAGTGGGTTGCCATTCCCTTCTCCAGGGGATCTTCCCCACGCAAGGATCAAACCTGGGTCTCTCACATTGCAGGCAGATTCTTTACCATCTGTGCCATATGCAGAGTACATCATGTAAAATGCTGGGCTGGATGAAGCACAAGCTGGAATCAAGATTACCAGGAGAAATATCAATAACCTCAGATATGCAAATAACACCATCCTTATGGTAGAAAGCAAAGAGGAACTAAAGAGCCTCCTGATGAAGGTGAAAGACGAAAGTGGAAAAGGTGGCTTAAAACTCAACATTCAAAAAACAAAGATCATGGCATCTGGTCCCATCATGTCATATGGTCCCATTATGTCATGGCAAATAGATCGGGAAACAATGGAAACAGTGACAGACTTTATTCTCTTGGGCTCCAAAATAAATCTGGATGGTGACTGCAGCCATAAAGTTTTTTTAAAAGATGCTTGCTCCTTGGAAGAAAAACTATGACAAAACTAAACAGCATATTAAAAAGCAGAGACATCAGTTTGCCAACAAAGATTTGTATAGTCAAAGCTATGGTTTTTCAGTAGTCATGTACGAATGTGACAGTTGGACCATAAAAAAGGCTGAGGGCTGAAGAATTGATGCTTTTGACCTATAGTGCTGGAGAAGACTCTTGAGAGTCTCTTGGACTGCAAGGAGATCCAACCAGTCAATCCTAAAGGAAATCAACCCTGAATATTTATCGGAAGGACTGATGCTGAAGCTGAAGCTCCAATACGTCAGTCACCAGATGCGAAGAAGTGACTCCTTGGAAAAGACTCTGATGTTGGGAAAGATTGAGAGCAGGAGGAGAAGGAGGCAACAGAGGATAAGATGATTGGATGGCATCATCAACTCAGTGGACATGCTGCACAAACTCAGGAGATTGTGAAGGACAGGGAAGCCTGGTGTGCTTCAGTCCGTGGGGTCACAAAGAGTCGTTCATGACTGAGCGACTGAACTGAACTGACTGAAGGAATAGATGAAAAATAGAATAAGAAGTTAACCACAAATAGTAAGGGTAGGTATTCTGTCATGAAATTATCAGCGCTTGACTATGTTGTTGTTCGGTCTCTGTCTTTGCTAAATCCAGCTTGTATATCTCGAAGTTTTTGGTTCATATACTGTTGAAACCTAGCTTGAAGAATTTTGCTAGCATGTGAAATGAATGCAATTGTGCAGTAGTTTGAATTATTTGGCATCGTCCTTCTTTGGGATTGGGATGAAAACTGACCTTTTCCAGTACTGTGGCCACTCCTGAGTTTTCTGGACAATGCAGACAACCTGAAAACAACAGGACTTCACCAAATTCCACCATTCAACCTCTTCAGTGTAGAAAAGAAGTCTGGCAGAACAAAGGATTCTAAAATCTGGCTGCTGCTGAGGGGCCCCCATGGGAAGGTATCTGGTTACCTGTGCTCCCCCAAGGTCATGGGCACAATAGCTCCCCATCCAGCATCTGCGCTGGGACTGCAACCTTCTCTCAAGGGTTAATGAGGCCCCCTCCTGAGTGAGGATGAGGGGGTCCAGTCACCCTGGAACAGAGGGTCCCATAGAATACAACTCCACCCCTGCTGGGACTCCTGGGGGCCCCAGTCCGAGCTGTCAAGCTGAGCCCCCCACCTCCTCCTCAGTTTCTCAGTGAACGTGCAGAGTCAGAGGCTTGGTCTGTGGGGTGCAGTCTCAGGTGGGCAGTGGGAGGGGGCCCGCATCCTGCAGAGACTCAAGGTGAGAACCAGAGGAGACTGAGGGTCCCCAGAGGATGCATGTGCAGCCCTCCCGACAGCCCTGGGGGACCAGGGGTCATGGCGTCCAGATGGGACGTCACTGATCCCGATGGGAAGGGAGGAGTGAGGGCCTGAGTCAGGTATCTGGGTTCAGGTCAGCAGAGTGAAGGAGCCCAGCTGTGCTAGGAGTCAAGCTAGAACCCTGAGGGGGGCTCTGGGACCCCAGGACATCCAGGTTGTCAATGCTCTCAGCCCTGGGAGACCCTGGCAGGGTTGTAGGAATGAGCCCCCTACTCCCGCTTGCCTCTCAGGGGTCCTGGCTGGGTAGAGCCTGGTTCTATGGGGAGCAAGGTCGGGGTGAGAGGGTGGTACCCAGACCTGCTGAGAGTCAAAGTGAAGAGCAGAAGGAGGGTTGAGGAATGCCCAGGGCATCATCTCAGCTCGGGGAAGCCCTGGGCTTGGAGCCCTGATGTCATGTCCACAGATTCCCCCTGGGGGTCTCAGGGCAGTGACGGCCTTGGCGTGAGGGTTCCGCCTCCAGTCAACACAAGGGGCATCCTGAGACCTGCCAGGGCTCAAGATGAGGACCTTGAGGGAGGACACAGGGAACCCCACAGGTCCCGGCACCTGCGGTCAGCCCAGGGCAACTCTGGTAGGGGCATGAGCTCAGAGTCTCAGAGACATTGGAGACTTGATAGAAGGGGCGGGGCCTCAGAGATTGGAGGGGAGATTCTTAGGTTCTGAAGCAGTTTAGGTGAGGACCCTGAGGGAGGACTGAGGGGATGCTGGACTCCAATCAGAGGAGACCAAGAGAAGCCCATCCTGGCTGTTGGTCCTGCATGACCCTGGAGTACGATGAGCACAACAGGCATGGCCTGACTTCCTGACATCCGGGTCTCATATTGGGCACCTCGCATATGGGGCGAGGCCTCAGGTGGGCCGATTCCCAGGTCTGTGGAGTGTCAAGTTAAGGACTCTGAGGAGGAACTAAAGGACCCTGGACCCCAGAGAAGCCCATCTCTGTTGTCAGTCCAGGGAGACCGTGGAGTAGGATGAGCGCAACAGGCATGCGCTGACTTCCTGACATCCGGGTCTCAGACTGGGGACCTGGTACACGGGGCGGACTTCCTGACATCCGGGTCTCAGACTGGGGACCTGGTACAAGGGGCGGACTTCCTGACATCCGGGTCTCAGACTGGGGACCTGGTGTAAGGGGCGGACTTCCTGACATCCGGGTCTCAGACTGGGGACCTGGTACAAGGGGCGGGCTTCCTGACATCCGGGTCTCAGAGAGACTGGGGCCCCGGTTTGAGAAGCCGGGCCTCAGGTGTGGAGAAGACGGAGCCCAGGTCTTAGTGGGAGTCAAGGTGAGGACCCTGAGGGAGGAGTGAGGGGAGCTGGACCCCAGAGGGGACCCTGGTATTCCCCGGGTGGAAAGACCATGTGCAGCATATCCTGACATCGGGTCTCAGAGAGACTGGGGACCTTCTGATAGCTGTGGGGTCTCAAAATGGCAGACGGGACAATCCCCAGTCCTGCCTGGAGTCTAGGTTCCATGTGAGGAATGACTGAGGTGGTTATACCGCAGTAGGGAGGCAGGGATCCTGGCCCTTGTAAGGGCTCATGGAGGCCCTGGAACGGGGTGAGCCAGGGTGAGTATTTCCTTGACCTCTGGCTTAGGGCCTCGGGAGGTGAGGTGTTTGGGCAGAGGGCAGAGGCTTCAGGTCCGCTGAGGGTGGACTCCCCGGACCTCGAGGGAGGACTGAGCAGACCCCTGCCCCTGTGGTCAGTGCTGGAAGGCCTGGCAGGACGTGAGAAGCTGAGGCCCAAGCATCTCCCCAGCCTAGGACCCGTGGGAGACCCTGGGCAGGTACAGCCGCATGTGGGGCCCTTCAGTACTTTTTGTCCAGACTCGGGTCTTGTTCTGAGTTTCTCTGCAGGTCCCAAAGGGGAGGGTCCAGGCCGGCCAGGGGAAAGGTGAGCACTACAAGGGATCCCCGAGGGGACCTCCCACTGCACAATGGGGGGACGTCACAGATTCCACCCCTCCTACCATCACAGAAGGCCTAAGTCTGTGCCACAGTCTACCCCCAAGGTGCCCCTTCCATTTCTCTCACAGGGGCTCCAGGAACCAGGAGGCAAAGGCAGAGGTCTGAGGCCGGTGTCCTGAGGTCAGAAAGCAGAGGAGATCCAGGAAGCGCCAGGAGTCAAGGTGAGTTGTTTTCCTCTGAGTGTGCACCAGGGACTCCCTATCCCAGAACAGAGGGGACTCCACAAGGCCTTAATTCTCCCTCCGAGTCAGCCCCGGAACCTCAAGCTGTGCTGCCTGCACCCTAGGGAGCCACTTCACATCCTCCTTCAGGTAGCCAGGGGTCAGGCTGCTCAGCAGGAGCTCGTCTATGAAGCCCGAGAGCACCCCTCAAGAGGAGACCTATAAGTGGCCTGAGTCAGACGGCCCAGGGTGGGTTTCTCAGCTGAGGCCGCTCACAACCCCCCTCTCCCACAGGCCTGTGGTCCCTATCTGTCCCTCTTCCTCACTCCTGTCTGCAGTTCCACCCCAGTCATCATGCCTGGGATGCATGAGCTCCGCCTGCCTGAGAGAGTCTTTCAGGATCCAGGAGAGGACGATGATCTGATGGAGGCACAGTTCATTTGGAGTGAGGAGGAGGAGGAGGAGGAGCAAATAGAAGAAGAGGAGCAGATGGAGGAAGAAGAGCAGGTGGAGGAGGTGGAGCAGGTGGTGGAAGGAGATGCCGCTTCCTCCTCCTCTCTCCCGGTCTGGGGCACCCTGGAGGAGGGGGCTGCTGCTGCAACAGCCAGTCTCCCCCAGGCCCCTGCAGGTGTCTGCCCCTCTCCCACTGCCATGGCTGCCACTCCAGGGAGCCAATCTGAAGACCATGGCCTCAGCAGGCAAGATGAAGTGCCAAGCACCTCGCATGACCACGAACATGCCAGGTCCTCACTCCAAGATGCACTACGGGTGAAGAAGAATGAGCTGGTACAATTCCTGGTCAGTAGGTATCTTGCCAGGGAGCCAATCACAAAGGCAGAAGTGCTGAGTAGTATCCTCATAGATTACCAGGACCACTTCGCGGTGGTCCTCGGTCAAGCCTCAGAGTACCTGCAGCTGGTCTTTGGTTTGGAGGTGAAGGAGGTGGACCCCAGTGATTACACCTATATCCTGGTCCCCACCCTGGGCCTCACCCTGAATGAGACGCTGAGGGATGAGCAGAGGTTGCCCAAGGCTGGCCTCCTGGTGATGGTCCTGTGCCTGATTGCTGTGGAGGTCAACTGTGCCCCTGAGGAGGCGATCTGGGGTGCACTCAGCAGGATAGGAGTGTGTCCCGGGAGTGAGCACTACATCTATGGGGAGCCTAGGGAGCTGCTGACCCAAGTGTGGGTGCAGGAGGGTTACCTAGAGTACCGGCAGGTGCCTGACAGCAATCCTGCTCGCTATGAGTTCCTGTGGGGTCCCCGGGCCTATGCGGAGACCAGCAAATTTAAAGTCCTGGAATATCTGGACAGAGTCAGTTGAAAACATCCCAGCTCCTTCCACCCCCTCTGCAGAGGCTGTGAGGGAGGAGAAAGGGGAACTCTGAGCCAGAGAAGCAGCCAAGCTCCTTCCAGGCCCACGTCCAACAGCTTGTCCTGGGGGCAGGAAGGGAGGCTGATCTTTCCCTCTGTGACTGACGAGGGAGCAGTCAGCCTTCTCAGCAGTGAGGGCCTAGGCCCATTGGGGGAACCTGGTATGTGGCATCTTTGTGTTGTTTTTCTCTACAATGACATGGGGACTCACCTCTATTTTCTTTAGGAATTTTTCAGGTATTACTCCTTTTTAATAGAAGGCTTAAGGAGTTTCAGTGTCTAACTATGTCAATGACATTGATCACACAGTGTTTGTACTTACCCATTTAAAGAACAAGAGTTTTGCTATTTTGTAAAAATAAATTAGGAACTCTTCCATTTTATTTCATGGTTTTGAACAAGATATATGGAATTAGAATGATTTTGGAAATGTGAACTTACTTAGTAGTTACACAGTTGGTGGAAGAATTCTAAAATAAAAACTGATTGTAGTGAAGTCTTGCTTCTTATACTTTTTGACTATCATTTTGTACATCTAAGCTATCTCTGTTTATTTGGATTTTCCTGGGTTATTTAAGAAGGTATGAGAAAATTGATCTGAGTTCATGTTGATCTCATGTGTATTTGTACTTATCCAATTCAAGACTGAGTTTTGCTATTTGTAAAATCAGTTAGGAAGCCTTCAGTCATTTATTGTGATCCCAAATTAGATAACATAGCATTGGAACAGGAATTTACTTGGAAATGTGAAAATAATTAGCAGTACAATTAATGGGATCAAGAAATAGAGAAATAAAAGTAAATGGTTGTTAATTATTGAATTTTTATCCTCTTCTTCTGTCATTCTGTAAAATTAAAATATATATGTATAACCTGGATTTGTTTGGCTTATTTAAGAAAGTAGCAGAAAATCTGAATGAATAAGCCTCTGCTCACTGGCTTATTTATTCCCAAGACCTTCATAGAGCCTGTGTTCTGTGGAAGGCCCTGTGTTAGCAGTGGGGACACTGGGAGAAGCAGGACACACCCACACCTAGAGCAATGGTCTAAGAACTGCAGTCACAGAAGGAAGATGGAGAGATGTCCCTAATCCCACAGAACAGGGCAACATGGGGCAGGGTGGTGGGGCTCCAGAAGGAGCACTGGAGTGTCAGTGCCAGAGCCAGGGCAGTTTGGGGCTTTGGGAAGCTAGAGTTCCTGTGAGAGATGACGATGAGAGGTGATTGTGATGAAGCTCAGTGGTGGCAGCCCTCAGACTTGCAAACTGTGTGTCTTGAGGGTGAGGGGAAAATCTGAAATGGATCATTACTATGAGGTGTCCTTTTGGAGGGCTTCCTTGTGGCTCAGCTGGTAAAGAATCCACCTGCAATGCGGGAGACCTGGGTTTGGTCCCTGGGTTGGGAAGATCCCCTGAAGAAGGGAAAGGCTACCCACTCCAGTATTCTGCCCTGGAGAATTCCATGGACTGCAGTCCTTTTGGATCCTGGGTAAACCCTAGAGAGATCTCATCCTGGGAAAAGAGGGAAGGGGCCTTGACTCTTGTCGCATTGCTGTTGGCCACAGGGATGAAGTAGTTGTTTTCTACTCTCCATCTGCTAGGATTTCTTTTCAATATGTGGTCACACCTCTTGAGAGTGATGCCAAGAAGTCTGTGGACAAGCACTGTTTTCCCTGGTCTGGGAGAGCCAGAGTCCATGGCATTATTATTAGGTAATCTTGAGAGTATTAGGGGCAACTCTTAAGTAGTGTATAGATTTTTGGTAGAGGTGGAATTAGTGAAAATCATAGTTTGGATGGGAGAGCTGGGAGGGAGAGAAGGAGTTGGTTCTTGACAAATTGTAGAAGCTTTGAGTTGCATCCAGCTGGGGAAGACTCCTCCATGCCTGAATTAAGTGGTAGATCCTCAAGGAAGGAGATCCTGCTAAGTTTTATTAATAAAACAAAGTTTCTGGCTAAATTAGCATTCTCTGTCATATTGTGTTGCATGCTGTCTAAGATATCTTAGGTAACAGCAACAACAAAATTTCCCAGAGCCCAGAGTTGTGAAATTGAGATCCAAATACTAGTACAAATAACTGCTAATCATAAAGATCAAACCAGGTTCTGTGTGAGGTGCTTTATTTATATCCTTGCAGTCCTACAGACAGGGCTCCTCATACCTGTTTGCTGCACAGATGAAGAACTGGGGCCCCAGGGTTTGGGCATCTTCCCAGGATCACATGCTATTAACCAGGGTGGGGTCAGGCTCCCATAACAGAATATCATAGACTGTGTGTAGCTGAAACAACAGATGTTTATTTCTCACAGTTCTGGAGCCTGGGAAGCTAGAAATCAAGATGGCTTGATGGTTGGTACCTGGTGTGAACTCTCTACCTGGCTTGTATGTGGCCCCCTTCTCACTATGCCCTCACGTGGCAGGAGGGAGAGAGAGAGAGAGAAGAAGCAAGTTCTGTGGTATCATTTTGTATAGGGGCACTGATCTCATATTGAGGGCCCTACCCTCAAAACCTCATCTAAACCTCATTACGTCCCAAAGGCTCCATCCCCAAATACATCACATAGGGGGTTAAGCTTCAACATATGAATTTTAGGGGGACACTATTGAGTCCATAGCATCTCCCTTGTAGATGAGGAAAGACCATGAAACAAACATCTACTAAGGCTGAATTCCTAAAACTCTAGAATATTCCTACTAGGTGAAAAATGCTTCCTTAATTGACATGCCAGCTTCAATTTTAAAAGAGTAAGTAATCATCCTTCTTCTGTCTCTTGTCTGATACATGCCTCACAAGAAATCCCTGATTTTCAGTGTGCCTAATGGCACCTGTGCAGATGCTCAGGCAAGTTCAGCCACGTGGAGGGTAGCAGAGACTTGGGCTGAGATTGTTCTTGCATCAGAAGAAAGGAGAACATTCTTGCTTAATGAGATTATAGACAGAAATTGCCATAAATCAATGTGCAGGCCTGACCCTGCCTCCTGTTATCCCTAGCAGCCTTCTTGGGCACCAGTCAGAGTTTAGTACACAGTAGGTACTGGTACAGCTGTCTTTAGATTCCTCTCTGGTGCAAAAAACCCTATTGTGACTCTAACCTTTACTTTCTGGGGTCCAAGGACTTAGGCTGAGTGGGCAGGTACCTGGCGGGCCAGCCCATGATCTTTTCAAAGGGTGAAGCACTTGGCACCATGGCACCTGGAAGAACCTCTTGTAGTGAGGGTACAGCTTCAGAAGGGCGTAGGATCATTTGCTGGCTTGGCACTCTGTGGGCTTTTTCACATCTGGCAACCTAGGAGGGAGTCAAAGAAAATCCCAAGGTTGAAAGATATAAGATCAACACATAAAATTTACTGTATTTACATACAACTACAATTTTAAAAATTAGAAACCAAAACTTTTAAACACCATTTTCTGATGAGTTATGATGAGTATTATTTACTCTGATTTCTTTATTTTAATTAATTAATTTATTTTAATTGAAGGCTAATTACTTTACAATATTTTAATGTTTTTTTGCCATACATTGACATGAATCAGCCATGGGTGTACATGTGTCCCCCATCCTGAACACCCTCTCTTACCTCCCTCCCCATCTCATCCCTCAGGATCATCCCAGTGCCCCGGCCCTGAGCACCCTGTCTCATGCATCGAACCTGGACTGGCGATCTATTTCACATATGGTAATATACATGCTTCAATGCTATTCTCTCAACTCATCCCACCCTCGCCTTCTCCCACAGAGTCCCAAAGTCTGTTCTTTACATCTGTGTTTCTTTTGCTGTCTCCCATATAGCATCATTGTTACCATCTTTCTAAATTCCATATATATGTGTTAGTATACTGTATTGGTGTTTTTCTTTCTGATTTAATTCTCTCTGTATAGTAGGCTCCAGTTTCATCCACCTCATTAGAACTGATTCAAATGCTCTGATTTCCGTGATGAGTATATGTTGCTTCTGTAGTGCTCAAATAGATTCCTAAGTTATTATAAAAATTGTAAGTTTTAGAAGGCTTTCGTTTCAGCTGAAAAGTTATGTGCCCAGAAATATCCACTAAGTTTCATTTCATATGTAACAAGAAATCTTTTAAATTATCTCCATTAATATATGAATTTCCTCTTCAGAAAAAAATTACCATTTTCCAAAATTGCAACATTTAGGTATAAATCTAACAAGACAAGCACAAGATCTATGTGTTGAAAGCTACAAAATGCTAATGAAAGAAATCGAGACCTAAATAAATAGTAAATAAATAGAGATAAGTATCATAGATTGGTCAACTCAACGTAGTGATGATGTCTGTTTTCACTAAATTGATCCATACATTTAAAGCAATGTCAAAATTGCTTTAAATTCCAGCAGAATTTTTTTTGTAGATATAAACAAGCGATTCAAAAAGTTTATGGAAGGACAAAAAAACTAATGGAAGGACAAAAGAACAAGAATAGCTAAAACAATTATGAAAAAGTACAGTAGCTGCTTGCTCAGTGCCACCATGGCCAGGAGGCGACTAGAGTATGTCAGCCCCATTTGAGGCTTGCAGTGGGGTGGTTTCATGTGGAACGCCATGGGGCCAGTGGTACCAGACCTTGGAGGAGGTGTTCACTGAAGTTCAAATACCGTCAGGCACTTGCACCCAGGATAGCCAGTGCAGCCTGCAGAGCAAGCATGTGGCAGTGGCTATGGGTGGCCACAAGATCCTCAAGGTAGTGGCGGGGCAAACTCTGACTCTGCAATAGCTAATGAGGGAACATGGACTCTGGAGGATAGAAAAATGATCCGTATTGTTCTTACAAAGATGAGGAGAGATGCAGCAAATTGTTGGACTTCTCTTCTAGAATATGAATATGCAGCTCACCCTTGGGTTCAAGACCAAATGCAGAGAAAATTTACATTAGGGAGATTCCAGAAAGAAAATCCTGGTTTTTACTTCAGTGGGGCAGAAATCTCAGGAAACTACACTAAAGGTGAACCAGATTTCTCGAATCATGAGAAATAACTGATCTTGCTGCATTTTGTGGATCCTAGCAGATGTTGCCAACATAATCAGAGCAACAGATTATGTGGTGGAAGGAAAATGTGGATGCTTAGTTAACAAATTGCAAAATACATTTAAATATGGTTCTAAAAGTTGCATTCAAATATGATTTACATAGGAAACATCATAAATACTGTGGGAACTATTCCATTGATACATGGTAACTTTTCTTTTGGACTTGATTTTGCTCAGCATGATGTTTTATATGCTGCATTTTACTAATTTCATATTTAACCTGTATTTTTAATATGAAAACTTTTAAGGTATAGATCATGTAAAATGACAGGGTGCTTTCAGGGAAACTTAAGTTTTTCTTTCAATAACTGTGATGCAGGAATTATGTTCAATAAATTTTTCTAAATAGGAAAAAAATAGGATAAAAATCTACTTTCTTAAAATACCTGATTTTAAGAACAGGTTGTAGTAATCAGTGTATACCCATGGATGATTCTTCCTGATGTTTGACAGAAAACAAGAGAATTCTGTAAAGCTATTATCCTTCCATTAAAAGATAAATAAAAATTTTTTAAAAATATCCTGTGTTATTGATTAAACAGTAGACAAACTGATCAGTGGAGCTGATTAACAACTCCAGAAATAAACTCTCTGGGCAATGAAGAATTTGGGAAACAAGAAACAGGATCATAACTTATGTTAAGAATGCAGAGATTAAGGTGATATTTGTTGATGGTGCTGGAAACCCAGACAGTAAGTTTAGAAGTTAGTGCATTGGACAGAATGGAGTCCACACAGATAGGTGTCTGCAGGAGCATAAGGTCCATGTCTGAAGAAGGGTCTTCCAGGACAGAGCCTTCCCAGCTGTGGTCAGGAAGTCTTTGGAGTGCTATGGCTGAGTGTCAGAGCCAACTTCTGTGAGTGGGTAGGCAGAACTCTGGGATTACAGACCTCACTTCCACCAGAGTGTTCAGCCTTGTTTATATTTGTGAAGTGGATTTCTGTGGAAGGCTTCACTTGGAATAAGAGATTCCACATCTAAAATTTTGACAGCCACTATCCACTAGATAAATTATGCATCATATCATAGAATTCCAGCCTTCAAGTACCTGAGCCCAAAGTTGTCTTCAGGTCTCCGATCTATTTATCCTGAATTTTTGTTACCAAAGATCTGCCAACTGCCTAAAACTCACACGTTAGGCTTGAGGAGATAAGTTTCTGCATATTGGGGGATGTGGTGAAAGGTTGTAAGCTCAGTCTTGGCAATGACTATCAAGAGCAAAGTCTTAAAAGTGTCTTGACATAACAAGTATAAGATGGAAATGTCATTATTATAACTGTATAGTGTATTCCATGGGGTCACAAAGAGTCAGACATGACCGAGAGGCTGAACAGCAACAATACATGAGCCACAAATACACAGAAAAAATAAATTTAAATACAAGAAAACTTTCTCCCATTTAAGTGTTTCCTAAATTTAATCTTAGTGCAACTTTAGTTCCTAGCTCTGTTTTCAGGAGAGGAGATGGCATCCTATAGCATGTAGGCCACTATCTAAGCAACAGTCTTTTAAAAAAAAAAAAAAAAAAAGAAAGAAAAAGAAAATTCTTTTCTTTTATGGTTTATCACAGGATATTGAATATATTTCCCTGTGCTCTACAATAGGACCTTTTTGTTATCCATCCTACATGTAATAGTTTACATCTGCTAATCCCAAACTCCCAATCAACTCTTCTCCTATCCCCTTCACCCTTGGGAACCACAGGTCTGTTCTCTATGTTCACAAGACTATTTCTGTTCCATAGATAAGTTAATTTGTGTCATATTTCAGATTTCACATATAAGAGATACCATATGACATTTGTGTTTCTTTGTCTGACTTACTTCACTTAGTATCATCATCTCTAGATCTGTCCATGTTGCTGAAAGTGGCATTCTTTCATTCTTTTTCATGGCTGAGTAGTATTTCATTGTATATACCATATCTTATTTATCCATTTATCTGCTGACTGGCATTCAGGTTGCTTCCATGTCTTGGATATTGTAAATATGGCTGCTATGAACATTGGGGTGCATGTACTTTTCAATTTATGGTTTTCTCCAGATATATGGCCAGAAGTGGGATTGCAAGATCCTATGGTAACTCTATCTTTAGTTTTTTAAAGGAACTTTCATACTGTTCTCCATAGTGGCTGTACCAGTTTACATTCTCACCAACAGTGTAGGAGGGTTCCATTCTCTCCACATCCTCTCCAACATTTATTCTTTGTAGACTTTTAATGATAGCCATTCTGATCAATGTGAGGTGATCCCTCATTGTGGTTTTGATTTGTATTTTTCTGAGAGTTCCAGAAAAACACCTATTTCTGCTTATTAACTACACCAAAGCTTTTCACTGTGTGGATCACAACAAACTATGGAAAATTCTTCAAGAGATGGGAATACCAGACCACCTTTCCTGCTTCCTGAGAAATCTGTATGCAGGTCAAGAAGCAATAGTTAAAACCAGACATGGAACAACAGACTGGTTCCAAGTCGGGAAAGGAGTACATCAAGGCTGTATATTGTCACCCTGCTTATTTAACTTCTATGCAAAGTATATCATGCAAAATGATGGGCTGGATGAAGCACAAGCTGGAATCAAGATTGCTGGGAGAAATATCAATAACCTTAGATATGCAGATGACACCACCCTTATGGCAGAAAGCAAAGGAGAACTAAAGAGCTTCTTGATGAAGATAAAAGAGGAGAGTTAAAGTTGGCTTAAAACTCAACATTCAAAAAACTAAGATCATGGCATCTGGTCCCATCACTTCATGGCAAATAGATGGGCAAACAGTGGAAACAGTGGCTTTGAGGGGCTCCAAAATCACTGCAGATGGTGATTGCAGCCATGAAATTAAAAGATGCTTGCTCCTTGGAAGAAAATATATGACCAACCTAGACAGCATATTAAAAAGCAGAGACATTACTTTGCCAACAAATGCCTGTCTAGGCAAAGCTATGGCTTTTCCAGTAGTCATGTATGGAGGTGAGAGTTGGACTACAAAGAAAGCTGAGTGCCAAAGCATTGATTATTTTGAACTGTGGTGTTGGAGAAGACTCTTGAGAGTCCCTTGGACTGCAAGGAGATCCAACCAGTCCATCCTAAAGGAAAGCAGTCCTGAATATTCATTGGAAGGACTGATGCTGTAGCTGAAGCTCTAATGCTTTGGCCACCTGATGTGAAAAACTGACTCATTTGAAAAGTCCCTGATGCTGGGAAAGATTGAAGGCAGAAGGAGAAAGGGACCATAGAGGATGAACTGGTTGGATGGCATCACCGACTTGATGGACATGAGGTTGAGCAAGCTCTGGGAGTTGGTGATGGACAAGAAGGTCTGGGGTGCTGCAGTCCATGGGATTGCAGAGAGTTGGGCACGACTGAGTGACTGAACTGAACTGAATAATCTGCAATGTGGAGCATCTTTTCACATAAACAATAATCTTTTTAAATTAAACCTATGGTCTCCAATGTCTTTTCACATAAACAATAATCTTTTTAAATTAAACCTATGGTCTCCAATGATCCCTATTAATGCAGCCTAACATGATGTCCAGCCCAGGCCCCTTTGCTAACAGACATGTTTCCTACTGTCCACTGGACAGCCCCACATGGTCACCTGGCAGAAGCTCAAGGTCGACATAGCCCACAATCACCACATCCTTTACACCTATCCTCATCAACTAACCACCACCTCTTCCTCAGTCTCAGCCAAGAGTAATAGCTTCTACCTAGCAAGAAACCTCAGGATTCAAGGTAATTATAGACTCTTCTCACTATGTCATTGTTTGTAACTCCCTGAAACTCTCTACCAGAGATTAAATTGCCAGCATCCATTCAGTTCAGTTCATTTCAGTTCAGTCGCTCAGTCGTGTCCGACTCTTTGCGACCCCATGAATCACAGCATGCCAGGCCTCCCTGTCCATCACCAACTCCTGGAGTTCACTCAGACTCACGTCCATCGAGTCAGTGATGCCATCCAGTCATCTCATCCTCTGCCATCCCCTTCTCCTCCTGCCCGCAATCCCTCCCAGCATCAGAGTCTTTTCCAATGAGTCAGCTCTTCCCATGAGTTGGCCAAAGTACTGGAGTTTCAGCTTCAGCATCATTCCTCCCAAATAAATCCCAGGGCACAGTTCAAAAGCATCAATTCTTTAGCACTCAGCCTTCTTCACAGTCCAACTCTCGCATCCATACATGACTACTGGAAAAACCATAGCCTTGACTAGACGTACCTTACTTGGCAAAGTAATATCTCTGCTTTTCAATATGCTATCTAGGTTGGTCGTAACTTTTCTTCCAAGGAGTAAGTGTCTTTTAATTTCATGGCTGCAGTCACCATCTGCAGTGATTTTGGAGACTTGGATCATTGAAAAAGTACAAGAGTTCCAGAAAAACATCTACTTCTGCTTTATTGACTATGCCAAAACCTTTGACTGTGTGGATCACAACAAACTGTGGAAAATTCTTCAAGAAATGGGAATACCAGATCATCTGACCTGCCTCTTGAGAAATCTGTATGCAGGTCAAGAAGCAACAGTTAGAACCAGACATGGAACAACAGAGTGGATCCGAGTCAGGAAAGGAGTACATCAAGGCTGTATATTGTCACCCTGCTTATTTACCTTATATGCAGAGTACATCATGAGAAATGCTGGACTGGAGGAAGCACAAGCTGGAATCAAGATTGGCAGGAGAAATATCAATAACCTCAGATATGCAGATGACACCACCCTTAAGATAGGAAGTAAAGAAGAGCTAAAGAGCCTCTTGATGAAAGTGAAAGAGGAAAGTGAAAAGGTTGGCTTAAAACCTAACCCAACTCAACCTTCAGTTCAGTTCAGTTCAGTCACTCAGTCGTGTCTGACTCTTTGTGACCCCCTGAATCACAGCACACCAGGCCTCCCTGTCCATCACCATCTCCCGGAGTTCACTCAGATTCATGTCCATCGAGTCAGTGATGCCATCCAGCCATCTCATCCTCTGTCGTCCCCTTTTCCTCCTGCCCCCAATCCCTCCCAGCATCAAAGTCTTTTCCAATGAGTCAACTCTTCGCATCAGGTGGCCAAAGTACTGGAGTTTCAGCTTTAGCATCATTCCTTCCAAAGAAATCCCAGGGCTGATCTCCTTCAGAATGGACTGGTTGGATCTCTTTGCAGTCCAAGGGATTCTCAACAGTCTTCTCCAACACTCAGGAAAAAAAAAAAAAAAAGATCATGGCATCTGGTCCCATCACTTCATGGCAAATAGATAGGGAAACAATGGAAAGAGTGGCAAATTTTATTTTTTTAGCTCCAAAATCACTGCAGATGGTGACTTCAGCCATGAAATTAAAAGATGCTTGCTCCTTGGAAGAAAAGTTGTGCCCAACCTGGACAGCTTATTAAAAAGCAGAGACATTACCTTGCCAACAAAGGTCCATCTAGTCAAAGCTATGGTTTTTCCAGTAGTCACGTATGGATGTGAGAGTTGGACTGTAAAGAAAGCTGAGCACTGAAGAATTGATACTTTTGAACTGTGGTATTGGAGAAGACTCTTGAGAGTCCCTTGGACTGCAAGGAGATCCAACCAGTTCATCCTAAAGGAAAGCAGTCCTGAATATTCACTGGAAGGACTGATGCTGAAGCTGAAACTCCAATACTTTGGCCACCTGATGTGAAGAACTGACTCATTTGAAAAGACCCTGATGCTCAGAAAGATTGAAGTCAGGAAGAGAAGGGGACGACAGAGGATGAGATGGCTGGATGGCATCACCGACTCAATGCACATCAGTTTGAGTAAACTCCGGGAGTTGTTGATGGACAGGTAGGCCTGGGGTGCTGCAGTCCATGGGTTTGCAAAGAGTCGGACATGACTGAGGGACTGAACCGAACTGAAAACTCTCTCACATCGTTGTCCCACCCAGATTGAATTAAGTTCACGTTTTTCTTTGGTTCACTTGGTGTTCTTTCTCAGTATGTATTCAATAATACCTGATGGATCAATGAGTGAATGAATCAAATCACTGGTTCAAAATGTGGAGCCTGTCTCCTCACTTGCCTGGGCCTTCTGCCTCAATGGAAGAAACACCAAGTGCTACAACTGTTCACACAGCTCATAATTCCTATGGGAGACTCACCAAGAGTGCACACATTATGGTTGTGTCTTTTCCAGGTCTAAGCAGCATCTTAGAATTGGTTATGCTCTCAACTGATTGATCCATGGTGCTTCCTACATCAGGCTCCACACATCTCTCATCCTGGATACACCATAGTGACAGCCTCAACTCTAGTCACCTTCCAGGTGAAATAGTGAAAAGAAAAAAATGAGAAGAGAGAAGAGAAAGAAAGAGTAGATCTGATCACTAAGCTGAATATAAAGATTGCAGAAATAGATCAGCCATATAGAAACACTGAAGAAGGAAAGAAAGGAGAAGCAATCCTTTGCATGTAAGAGAGACATCCTGGAGCTGATAGTCTGTTCTGTTATTTCAAATACAAAAATATGGTTTAGAAAGTGATGAGAGAGAGACAAAAGCAGAGAGACAGCATGTAAGTCAGAACTGGATAGTCAGCCCAGATCTGGTTTCCTGAAGAGGACGGCTCTCCAAGTTGTGGAGAAGACTATGTTGGACCACATTATCCCACAGAGCACCCACGCCTACCCAAGGCCCTATGTGTTTCCTTACGACAGTCTACCCTGTGGCAAGACTTCAGGCATTAATGAATAAGTTTCTCCACACCCTCTACCCATATCACTTGTTGCTGAAGGCCTCTTCTCTCCTTCATTCCAATATCTGGACATGAGTCACCTTCTAAATAATGAAAAATAAAGACTGAAAATACAAGGCAGTCTTGTTGTTTAGTCGCTAAATCTTTGCGACCCGATGGACTGTAGCCCACCAAGCTCATCTGTCCATGTGATTTCCCAGGCAAGAATACTGGACTGGGTTGTCATTTCCTTCTCCAGGGAATCTTCCTGACCCAGGGATTGAACCCTGCATCTCCTGCATTGGCAGGCGGTTTCTTTACCACTGAGCTACCTGGGAAGCCCACAAGACAGACGAGTATCCTTATTAGTGGATAAAATATCCTTACTAGTGGAAAAAATAGTGGCCCTCCATCCAAGCAATGATTTAAATGCATGCTTCCTACTTTGAATATAGACACTCAGCAGCACTGAGAAGAGGGGTCAAGGAGAAGATTAAGAAACCAAGAAGGTGCATAGCCCCAGGTTTGTGTGGAATGGCAATTGCCTCAACCCACTTCAACTCATTCTTGTGTGACAGACTTCCTCGAACTGCTTCCAGATCTGTCATCCTAACTGTCTAGGGCTCGTAAAGCAATCCCCAGAGGATGAATCTGACATTTTGAAGAATGGTGGGAGTTGAGGGGAAAGTCTGGCCTTGTTTACAGTAGACTACAAAGAACCAGTTGAACTCACTCCCCAAGAAAATAGTAGACCTGTTTTTTTTTTTTAATAGGAAGGGAGGAAGTGATGAAGGAATAGAAGAAGAGGAAAAGATATGGAAGAGAGGAGGAAGGGAAGGAGATAGAGAAGGAAGATAATTTTTTTTTTTTATGAAGCAAATAATTGAAATGGCTGTTTTGAAGGAGGAGTGAGCAGAAAGGAGGAGGAAGCAACAGATAGTAAGAAGGTTAAGGAAAAGTTGTCCAGTGTCCTTGAGCCTTGGACAAGGGGTTAGGAGATTCTAATTCTAGTCACTGTTCTGCCACTGACTTATTAATTTGCAAGTGCCATCCCATCTCAAGATCTCAGTTTCTTCATCTGTGCAGTGGGGATATGTGGGGACTTAGAACTGCCACTGAAGACACTGCCTGCTTGGTTTTTACAGAAGAAAGGCAGATCTCACAGAATTAGGCTGTCGATAGGGATTTATGCGTTGTTTAATTAAATTAATAATGGATTCAGTAAATACAGATATCAGTTGTTTGTGAAAAGTTTCTAATACTCCCAAACATTCAACTTAATAAATCACATCGCATTGCTCATAAGCTGTAACTTCCTTTTCCAAAAAAAAAAAAACTTTATTGAGATATAATTCACATACCATGAAATTCACCCACTTAAAGTGTACAAAGTTGCACAAACAATACAGAAATGTTCTGTGTTGGTTTCATCCAGTTGCACCCAGGAGTTACTATGATACCATATCAACTGATGTTGATACAATGTTTTAGTATAGTTCTGTCAGTCTTTTGTGAGTGTAGACAAGATATACAAACATTCGGTCATCACCTCTATAATCACCTCTACACTCACAATTCCAGCCCATGGAAACCAATTGTCTCTTCTCCAATAGTATAACATTGCTATTTCAAGAAAACTACATATGCGCAATCATACTGTATAATACTTTTGGATATAGGATGTTTTCACTATGAATAATGCCCTTTAAACCATACAAATTAATGCATGTATGAAGACTTTGTTCATTTTTATTGCTGAGTACTAATCCATGTAAAATGAGTGCAATTGTACAGTAGTTTGAACATTCTTTGGCATTGCCTTTCTTTGGGATTGGAATGAAAACTGACCTTTTCCAGTCCTGTGGCCACTGCTGAGTTTTCCAAATTTGCTCTCATACTGAGGGCAGCACCTTCACAGCATCATCTTTTAGGATTTGAAATAGTTCAGCTGGAATTGTATCACCTCCACTAGTTTTGTTCATAGTGATGCTTCCTAAAGCCCACTTGACTTTGCACTCCAGGATGTCTGGCTCTAGGTAATTAATCACACCATCGTGGTTATATGGGCCATGAAGATCTTTTTTTGTGTAGTTCTTCTGTGTGTTCTTGCCACCTCTTCTTAATCTCTTCTGCTTCTGTTAGGCCCATACCATTTCTGTCCTTTATTGTGCCCATCTTTACATGCAATATTCCCTTGGTAGCTCTAATTTCCTTGAAGAGAACTCTAGTCTTTCCTGTTATGTTGTTTTCCATATTTCTTTGCACTGATCACTTAGGAAGGCTTTCTTATCTCTTCTTGCTATTCTTTGGAACTCTGCATTCAGGTGGGTATATCTTTCCTTTTCTCCTTTGCCTTTCACTTCTCTTCTTTTCTCAACTACTTGTAAGGCCTCCTCAGGCAAACTTTTTGTATTTCTTTTTCTTGGGGATGGTTTTGATCACCACCTCCTGTACAACGTTACAAACCTCTGCCCATAGTTCTTCAGGGACTCTGTCTATCAGATCTAATCCCTTGAATCTATTTGTCACTTTCACTGTGTAATCATAAGGGATTTAATTTAGATCCTACCTGAATGGCTTCAACAGTATGTAAACCAAGAACCTCCAGATGTTCAAGTTGGATTTAGAAAAGACAGAGGAAACAAATCAAATTGCCAACATCCGTTGGATTACCAAAAAATCAAGAGAATTCCAGAAAAACATTTACTTCTTCTTCATTGACTATGCTAAAGGCTTTGACTGTGTGGATCACAGCAAACTGTGGAAAATTCTTAAGGAGATGGGAGTAAAAGACCACCTTAGCTGTCTCCTGAGAAACCTGTTTGCAGGTCAAGAAGCAACAGTTAGAACTGGACATGAAACCACAGACTGGTTCAAAATCAGGAAAGCAGTATGTCAAGACTGTATATTACCACCCTGCTTACTTAACTTCTATGCAGAGTACATCATGCAAAATGTCAGGCTGGATGATGCACAAGCTGAAATCAAGATTGCCAGGAGAAACATCAATAACCTCAGAAATGCAGATGACACCACCCTACAGAAGAAGGCAAAGAGGAGCTTAAGAGCCTCTTGATGAAATTGAAAGAGGAGAGTGAAAAAGTTGGCTTAAAACTCAATATTCAGAAAACGAATATCATGGCATATCCAGGCCCATCACTTCATGGCAGATAGATATGGAAACAGTGGACAGAGTGACAGACTTTATTTTCTTGCTCGAAAATCGCTGCAGATGGTGACTGAAGCCATGAAATTAAAAGATGCTTGCTCCTTGGAATAAAAGCAATGACAAACCTAGACATCATAATAAAAAGCAGAGACATCACTTTGCCAACAAAGGTCCATCTAGTCAAAGCTATGGTTTATCCAGTAGCCATTTATGGATGTGAGAGTTGGACCTTTGCATTTAACTTCTCCTCTTTTTCTGAAGAAGAGAGAAGAGAAAGCTGAAAGCTGAAGAATTGATGTCTTTGAACTGTGGTGCTGAAGAAGACCCTTAACGGTCCCTTGCAGTTCAGTCACTCAGTCGTGTCCGACTCTTTGAGACCCCATGAACCACAGCACGCCAGGCCACCCTGTCCATCACCAACTCCCAGAGTCCATCCAAACCCGTGTCCATTGAGTCGGTGATGCCATCCAACCATCTTATCCTCTGTCGTCCCCTTCTCCTTCTGCCCTCAGTCTTTCCTAGCATCAGGGTCTTTTCCAATGACTCAGCTCTTCACATCAGGTGGCCAAAGTATTGGACTTTCAGCTTCACATCAGTCCTTCCAATGAGCACCCAGGACTGATCTCCTTTAGGATGGACTGGTTGGATCTCTTTGCAGTCCAAGGGACTCTCAAGAGTCTTCTCCAACACCACAGTTCAAAAGCATCAATTCTTCATCACTCAGCTTTCTTTATAGTCCAACTCTCACATCCATACATGACCACTGGAAAAACCATAGCTTTGACTAGACAGACCTTTGTTGGCAAGGTAATATCTCTGCTTTTGAATATTCTGTCTAAGTTGGTCATAACTTTCCTTTCAAGGAGTAAGCATCTTTCAATTTCATGGCTGCAGTCCCATCTGCAGTGATTTTGGAGCCCAGAAAAAAAGTTTGTCACTGTTTCCATTATTTCCCCATCTATTTGCCATGAAGTGATGGGACTGGATGCCATGATCTTCGTTTTCTGAATGTTGAGTTTTAAGCCAACATTTACTCTCCTCTTTTACTTTCATCAAGAGGCTCTTTAGTTCTTCTTCACTTTCTGCCATAAGGGTGGTGTCATCTGCATATCTGAGGTTATTGATACTCCCGGCAATCTTGATTCCAGCTTGTGCTTCATGCAGCCCAGCGTTTCTCATGCTGTACCCTGCATACAAGTTAAATAAGTAGGGTGACAATATACGGCCTTGACGTACTCCTTTTCCTATTTGGAACCAGTCTGTTGTTCCATGTCAAGTTCTAACTGTTGCTTCCTGACCTGCATACAGATTTCTCAAGAGGCAGGTCAGGTGATCTGGTATTCCCGTCTCTGTCAGAATTTTCCAGAGTTTCCTGTGGTCCACACATTCAAAGGCTTTGGCATAGTCAATAAAGCAGAAATAGATGTTTTTCTGAACTCTCTTGCTTCTTCGATGATCCAGCGGATGTTGGCATTTTGTTCGCTGGTTCCTCTGCCTTTTCTGAAATGAACTAGAACATCTGGAAGTTCATGGTTCACGTATTCCTGAAGCCTGGCTTGGAGAATTTTAAGCATCACTTTACTAACGTGTGAAAGTGAAAGTGAAGTCACTCAGTTGTGTCTGACTCTTCACGACCCCATGGACCCTACCAGGCTCCTCTGTCCATGGAATTTTCCAGGCAAGAGTACTGGAGTAGGTTGCCATTTCATGTGAGATGATTGCAATTGTGTGGTAGTTTGAGCATTCTTTCACATTGCCTTCCTTTGGGATTGGAATGAAAACTGACCTTTTCCAGTCCTGTGGCCACTGCTGAGTTTTCCAAATTTGCTGGCATATTGAGTGTCACAGCATCATCTTTCAGGATTTGACATAGCTCAACTGGAATTCCATTACCTCCACTAGCTTTGTTCATAGTGATGCTTTATAAGGCCCACTTGACTCCACATTCCAGGATGTCTGGCTCTAGGTGAGTGATCACACCATCATGATTATCTGGGTTGTGAAGATCTTTTTTTTTATTATTTTATTTTATTTTATTTTATTTTATTTCTTTAAATTTTAAAATCTTTAATTCTTACATGCATTCCCAAACATGAACCCCCCTCCCACCTCCCCTCCCCATAACATCTTTCTGGGTCATCCCCATGCACCAGACCCAAGCATGCTGCATCCTGCGTCAGACATAGACTGGCGATTCAATTCACATGATAGTATACATGTTAGAATGTCATTCTCCCAAATCATCCCACCCTCTCCCTCTCCCTCTGAGTCCAAAAGTCCGTTATACACATCTGTGTCTCTTTCCCTGTCTTGCATACAGGGTCGTCATTGCCATCTTCCTAAATTCCATATATATGTGTTAGTATACTGTATTGGTGTTTTTCTTTCTGGCTTACTTCACTCTGTATAATCGGCTCCAGTTTCATCCATCTCATCAGAACTGATTCAAATGAATTCTTTTTAACGGCTGAGTAATACTCCATTGTGTATATGTACCACAGCTTTCTTATCCATTCATCTGCTGATGGACATCTAGGTTGTTTCCATGTCCTGGCTATTATAAACAGTGCTGCAATGAACATTGGGGTACATGTGTCTCTTTCAATTCTGGTTTCCTCGGTGTGTATGCCCAGCAGTGGGATTGCTGGGTCATAAGGTAGTTCTATTTGCAATTTTTTAAGGAATCTCCACACTGTTCTCCATAGTTCTTCTGTGTTTTCTTGCCACCTCTTCTTAATATCTTCTGTTTCTGTTAGGTACATATCACTTCTGTCCTTTATTGAGCCCATCTTTGCATGAAATGTTCCCGTGGTATCTCTAATTTTCTTGAAGAGATCACTAGTCTTTCCCATTCTGTTGTTTTCCTCTATTTCTTTGCATTGATCTCTGAGGAAGGCTTTATCATCTGCCTTCCTATTATTTGGAACTCTGCATTCAAATGGGTATATTTTTCCTTTTCTCCTTTGCTTTTCACTTCCTTTCTTTTCATAGCTATTTGTAAGGCCTCTCCAGACAGCCATTTTGCTTTCTTGCATTTATTTTTCTTGGGGATGGTCTTGATCCCTCTCTCCTGTACAATGTCATGAACCTCTGTTCATAGTTCATCAGGCACTTTGTCTGTCAGATCTAGTCCCTTACATCTATTTCTCACTTCCACTGTATAATCATAAGGGATATGATTTAGGTGATAACTGAATGGTCTAGTGGTTTTCTCCACTTTCTTCAATTTCAGTCTGAATTCAGCAATAAGGAGTTCATGATCTGAGTCACAGTCAGCTCCTGGTCTTGTTTTTGCTGACTGTATAGAGCTTCTCCATCTTTGGCTGCAAAGAATATAATAAATCTGATGTCGGTGTCGACCATCTGGTGCTGCCCATGTATAGAGTCTTCTCTTGTGTTGCTGGAAGAGGGTGTTTGCTATGACCAGTGCATTCTCTTGGCAGAATTCTATTAGCCTTTGCCCTGCTTCATTCAGTTACTCCAAGGCCCAATTTGTCTGTTATTCCAGGTATTTCTTGACTTCCTACTTTTGCATTCCAGTCCCCTATAATGAAAAGGGCATCTTTTGGGGGTTTTAGTTCTAGAAGGTCTTGTAGGTCTTCATAGAACTGTTCAGCTTTGATTTCTTCAGCGTTACTGGTCAGGGTATAGACTTGGATTACCATGATATTGAATGGTTTCCCTTGGAAACAAACAGAGATCATTCTGTCATTTTTGAGATTATATCCAAGTACCGCGTTTTGGACTCTTTTGTTGACTATGATGGCTACTCCATTTCTTCTAAGGGATTCCTGCTCACAGTAGTAGATATAATGGTCATCTGAGTTAAATTCACCCATTCCAGTCCATCTTAGTCCGCTGATTCTTAGAATGTCGATGTTCACTCTGTCATCTCCTGTTTGACCACTTCCAACTTGTCTTGATTCATGGACCTAACATTCCAGGTTCCTAGGCAATATTGCTTTTTACAGTATCAAACCTAGCTTCCATCACCAGTCCCATCCACAACTGGGTGTTGTTTTTGCTTTGGCTCCATCCCTTCATTCTTTCTGGAGTTATTTCTCCACTGATCTCCAATAGCATATTGGGTACCTACCAACCTGGGGAGTTCATCTTTCAGTGTCCTATCTTTTTGCCTTTCCATACTGTTCATGGGGTTCTCAAGGCAAGAATACTGAAGTGGTTTGCCATTCCCTTCTCCAGTGGACTACATTCTGTCAGACCTTTCCACCATGACCTGTCCATCTTGGGTGGCCCCGCACAGCATGGCTTAGTTTCATTGAATTAGACAAAGCTGTGGTTCATGTGATCAGATTATCCTGTTGTCTGTGATTGTGGTTTCAGTCTGTACGCCCTCTGATGCCCTCTCTTAGTGCCTACCATCTTAAATCCTAAAGGAAATCAGTCCTGAATATTCATTGTAAGGAATAATACTGAAGCTGAAGCTCCAATATTTTGGCCACCTTATGGGAATGATGCTGGTAAAGATTGAAGGCAGGAGGAGATGCGGATGACAGAGGACAAGATGGTTGGATGGCATCACTAAGTCAATGGACATGAGTTTGAGTAAGCTTTGGGAGCTGATGATGGACAGGGAAGCCTGGCTTGCTTCAGTCCATGGGGTCACAAAGAGTCAGACAAGACTGAGCGACTGAGCAACAAGGAATCCATGGTATGCAAGAAGCAGTTTCTGTAATCATTCCTTTAGTAAAGGACAATTTGACTGTTTACAACTTTTTTGCTATTACAAATAAAGCTTCAATGATATTCCTGTTTGCTTTCAATATACTTAAATCATTATATTTGAAGAGTATCAAGCATGTGATACAGTTGAGTCATTTTTTTTAAATTCACTCTTCCACTTTCTGTCATCTATTTGATGTATGTAGACCATGTGGTTTAATGTGATTATGTAAATGTTGGAACTTGAGTCTGACAATTTTTTAAAACATAATTTGCTTTTCAGAGCAGTTTCAGATTCACAGCAAAACGTAGAGGGAGGTACAGAGATTTTTTTATGTATGAGTAAAAGCATACAGTATTTCTCTTTCTGACTTATTTCACTTAGCAGAATATCCTCAAGGTCCATCCATGTTGTCTCCACATTTTTTTTTATCCAGTCATCCACTGATGAACATTTAGGTTGTTTTCATGTCTTGGCTCTTGTAAATAATGCTATGATGAACATATGAGTCCACATATATTTTCAAATTAGTGTTTTCATGTTCTTTGGATGGGCTTCCCAGGTGGCATTAGTGGTAAAGAACCCCCCTAACAATGCAGGAGTCACAATAGACAAAGGTTCAATCCCTGGGTCAGGAAGATCCCTGGGAGGAGGGCATGCAACCCACTCCAGTATTCTTGCTTGGAGAATCCCATGAACAGTTCAAAGGGTTGCAAAGAGCTGGACATGACTGAAGTGACTCCCCATGAACCCATTGTCTGGATAAGCCATAGTTTATGTATTCATTTACCTACTGAAGTATACCTTGGTTGCATTCAAGTTTTGATGATTAAGAGTAAACATCTATGTGCAGATTTTTTGTGGACAGAAGTTTTCTTTTTTTTTTTAATTTTTAATTTTTTTTAGAAGTTTTCGATTACTTTGAGTAAACACCAATGAGTATGATTGCTGGATTGTGTGATTAGGAGTATAGTTTTGTAAGAAACCTCCAAAATGTCTTCCAAAGTGGTTGTACCATCTTGCATTCCCACTGGCAATGAATAAGAGTTTCTGTTGCTCCATATTCTCACCAGCAGTTGATGTTATCGGTGTTTCAGAATTTATCAATTCTAATGATATACAGTGATATCTAATTATTGCTTTCATTTATATTTCTCTGGTGACATATGAGGTAGAGCATCTTTTCATATGCTTATTTCCATCTGTAACTCTTTATTGCTGAGGTATCTGTTCAGATCTTTAAACCATTTCTTAATCAAGTTGTGAATTTTCTTGCTGCTGAATTTTAAGAGTTCTTTGTATATTTTAGATAACAATTCTTCATCAGTTATGAACTATTGGAAAAACCATAGCTTTGACTATCCAGCCCTTTGTCAGCAAAGTAATGTCTCTGCTTTTTAATACTCTGTCTACGTTTGTCATAGCTTTTCTTCCAAGGAACAAGCATCTTTTAATTTCATGGCTGCAGTCACTGTCCACAGTGATTTTGGAGCCCAAGAAAATAAAGTCTGTCATGTTTCCATTATTTCCCCATCTAGTTGCCACGAAGTGATGGGATCAGATGCCATCATCATAGTTTTCTGAATGTTGAGTTTTAAGCCAACTTTTTCACTCTCCTCCTTCACCTTCATCGATAAGCTCTTTAGGTCTTCTTCACTTTCTGCCATTAGAGTGGTGTCATCCACATGTCTGACGTTGTTGATATTTCTCCTGGCAGTCTTGATTCTAGCTTGTGAGTCTTCTAGCCTGGCATTTTGGGTAATGTACTCTGCATATAAGGGTGACAATGCATAGCTTTAACATTCTCCTTTCCCAATTTGGAACCAATCTGTGGTTCCATGTCCAGTTCTAACTGTTGTTTCTTGACCTGCAAACAGGTTTCTCAGGAGGCAGCTAAGGTGGTCTTGTATTCCTATCTCTTTAAGAATTTTCTACAGTTTGTGACCCACACAGTCAAAGGAGTACATCAAGGCTGTATATTGTCACCCTGCTTATTTACCTTATATGAAGAGTACATCATGAGAAATGCTGGACTGGAAGAAGCACAAGCTGGAATCAAGATTGCAAGGAGAAATATCAATAACCTCAGATATGCAGATGACACCACCCTTATGGCAGAAAGTGAAGAGGAACTAAAAAGCCTCTTGATGAAAGCGAAAGTGGAGAGTGAAAAAGTTGGCTTAAAGCTCAACATTCAGAACACGAAGATCATGGCATCTGGTCCCATCACTTCATAGGAAATAGATGGGGAAACAGTAGAAACAGTGTCATACTTTATTTTTTTTTTTTTTTTGGCTCCAAAATCACTGCAGATGGTGACTGCAGCCATGAAATTAAAAGACGCTTACCCCTTGGAAGAAAAGTTATGACCAACCTAGATAGCATATTCAAAAGCAGAGACATTACTTTGCCGACTAAGGTCCGTCTAGTCAAGGCTATGGTTTTTCCTGTGGTCATGTATGGATGTGAGAGTTGGACTGTGAAGAAGGCTGAGTGCTAAAGAATTGATGCTTTTGAACTGTGGTGCTGGAGAAGACTTGAGAGTCCCTTGGACTGCAAGGAGATCCAACCAGTCCATTCTGAAGGAGATCAACCCTGGGATTTCTTTGGAAGGAATGATGCTAAAGCTGAAGCTCTAGTACTTTGGCCACCTCATATGAAGAGTTGACTCATTGGAAAAGACTCTGATGCTGGGAGGGATTGGGGGTGGGAGGAGAAGGGGACGACCGAGGATGAGATGGCTGGATGGCATCACTGACTCGATGGACGTGAGCCTGAGTGAACTCCAGGAGATGGTGATGGACAGGGAGGCCTGGCGTGCTGCGATTCATGGGGTCGCAAAGAGCTGGACACGACTGAGTGACTGAACTGAACTGAACACAGTCAAAGGCTTCAGCAGTCAATGAAGCAGATATAGATGTTTTTTCTGAAACTCTCTTGCTTTATCTATGATCCAGTGGATGTTGGCAACTTAATATCGGTTTCCTCTGCCTTTTCCAAATCCAGCTTGTACACCTGGAAGTTCTCGGTTCACGCACTATTGAGGCCTAGCTTGAAGGATTGACGGGAGCCAGCATGAGGAGTCCCGCCCATGGCAAAGGTCATGAGGTTAAGGGGTCCAACAGGCAAAGGCGAGTCCGGCCTTAAGGGAGCCTCGCTGGATTTTCTCAAGCATCTACCCCCAAAACCAGAGTCTGCCTCCCATACTGCATTATGCTTTTCGCTTACACTTCTGACATTAACAGGGGGCTGTCCCCCCACCACCTTTTTCTGGAAAAAGTTAATTTAGAGCTTTTAGATAAGTCTCCTGGGCATAATAAGAGTATTGAAATCCAAAAACCCCTCTGATGGCTTTCTAGCCTGCCTACAGGACTCTTACAGCTGCACATGTGATTGTTTGTGGCCTCCTGACCACGAGAGGCACAGGAAGCTCAAAACATCCTAGGAATGTAGGGGCTTCTGAGGAGTCAAAATCATTAGAATAAAACTGATTAAAGTTTTCATTGATGAGCCATTACTTGCTGCCAAATTTTCATATCTTTTATTTGTTGATATAGTTGGTATATAGAAAAAAAAAAAGATGTAGCAACACAGATCTTTGAGTTAAGTACCTTCTTTGTTATAACCCACTGCACCTTTGTTCTATAAGGATGCAATGTTAGTGCTTTGAGGGTGATGCAGATTAAAGAAAAACACTTCAGGGGAAATGAGATTAACATTCATTAAGGAAGAGATCCATAAAGTGTTAACAGGCCTCTTGGCCAGAAGATAATGTAAATCACCTGATACCTTTCATATACAAAAAGATATACAGAAAGGGTCAGGACTGCTGCCCCTGCATGAATGACTCTATCTTCCATTATGTAAAACTTAGGGTATATAAACACCTTTTAAAAATAAAGTTATGGGGTTTTTGCACAAGCTTGGCCTCCCCTGTGTCAACTCTCTCTCTCTTTCTCCCTCTCCCTCCCTCTCTTTTTCAGGCTGAATTCCCATCTGGAGTGTGGAAGCTCACCACGTATACTTATTTGCCCTGGCTTCTAAGACCCACAGGAGAGGAAGCCCAAGGTGGAGCACCCTCCACTATTCAAGCGGGTGCTGGTGGCCTACATAGGTGGTGCAAGTTCCTTGTCTTGGAACTTTATTGGTTTTCCACGTAAACCAAGTTATCCAGCCTCTTTTCTCCACTAATTTTCCTACTACACTATTCTTTCCTAATCTCTCTTTATATTTCTAATTAAATAATTCTTTCCTAAGACGCCAACTCTATCCACCCTTCGAATTCCCTGGATCCACCAGGACTGGACCCCAGCAAAGGATTTTAAGCATTACCTTGCTAGCATGTGAAATAAGCACAATTGTCTGGTAGTCTGAACATTCTTTGGCACTGCCTTTGGGATTGGAATGAAAACTGACCTTTTCCAGTCCTGTGGTCACTGCTGAGTTTTCCAAATTTGCTGGCATATTGAGTGCAGCACCTTCACAGCTTCATCTTTTAGGATTTGAAATAGCTCAGCTGGAGTTCCATCACCTCTCCTAGCTTTGTTTGTAGTGATGCTTCCTAAGGCCCACTTAACTTCACACTCCAGGATTCCTGGTTCTAGGTGAGTGATCACAACATCATGGTTATCTGGGTCATTAAATGGCACTGTGTTTTAAATTTCTAACTCCATCTGGGTCTGGTGATTTCTGTTTGGAACAGTTTTTAGTTAATTGTAACAAATGTACTATGTAGTGTGGGATATGGATTGTGTCGGAGCTTGTGCATGTGGGGCAAAGTGTATGTGGGAACTCACAGAACTTTCCATTCAGTCTTGCTGTGAACCTAAAACTGCTCTAAAAATAGTTTATTTTAAAAAGAAACTCTTATTTTATCAACATAATCCTCATTTCTGAGTAATTCCAGTGATTAAATATTTCCTCTCTCATCAAATCTTTTATATTTATTCTTTTCAAAAAGTTAGGATTTTTCCTACAGAGAAAATAATTTTTATTATATAAATTTCAGATGCACAGCATTATAGTTCAACATCTATATATGGTATAGAGTAATCAACACAAGTCTAATTACCATCTCCCTGTACAATTGACCTTCATCCATTTCACCCACCTCCAATTCCCTTCCCCTCTGGTAATTTGTTCTGTGCATCTATGCATTTGTTTTTGTTTTGTTTGTTCATTGGTTTTGTTTTGTTTAGATTTTACATATGAGTAAAATCATACAGTATTTCTCTTTCTCTTTCTGACTTATTTCACTTAGCATAATATCCTCAAGGTCCAGCCATGTTGTCTCCACATCTTTTTTATCCAGCCATCCATTGATGAAAACTTAGGTTGTTTTCATGTCTTGACTCTTGTAAATAATGCTATGATGAACATATGATTCCATATATATTTTCAAATTAGTGTTTTTATGTTCTTCAGATGGGCTTCCCAAGTGGCGCTAGTGGTAAGAACCCACCTGCCAATGCAGGAGACATAAGAGACACAGGTTCCATCCCTGAGGTAGGAAGAGACCCTGGAGGAGAGCGTGGCAATCCACTCTAGTATTCTTGCCTGGAGAATTCCATGGACAGAGGGGCCTGGTAGGCTACAGTCCAAATGGTTGCAAAGAGTCAGACATGACTGAAGTGACTTAGCAGTTTCTTTGGATAAATATCCAGAAGTGAAAGCTGAGTTATATGGTAATTCTAGTCTTAATTTTTAAAGGAATTTCTGTACTGTTTTCCAAAGTGGTTGCACCAATTTACATTCCCACCAACAGTGTGAAAATGTTTCCTTTTCTTTAATTCCTCTCCAACATTTGTTATTCCTTATCTCTTTTTTTTAATTTTTATTTTTACTTTATTTTAATTACAATACTGTATTGGTTTTGCCATACATTGACATGAATCCACCATGGGTGTACATGTGTTCCCAAACATGAACCCCCCCTTCCACCTCCCTCCCCCTAACATCTCTCTGGGTCATCCCCATGCACCAGCCCCAAGCATGCTGTATCCTAACCATTCTAACAGGTGTGAGGTGATGTCTTATTTTAGTTTTGATAATTAGTGATGTTTTGATAATTAGTGATGTTGAACATATTTTCATGTGCCTGTCACCATCTGCATGTTTGTCATCTTTGGAAAAATGTCTATTCAGATCCTCTGCCCATTTTAAAATCAGGTAGCTTGTCTTTTGTTGCTGTTGAGTTACATGAGTTCTTCATATATTTTAGATATTAACCTTTATCTGATATATCTTTTGCAAAAACCTTCTCCCACTAGATAGGTTGGCTTTTCACTTTAATGATTTCCTTCATCATGCAGAAGATTTTTTATCTTTTGTAGTGGGGTGCTCTCAATTTTTTATTGAAGTGTAGTTAATTTATGGTACTTTTTCCTTTTTCTTTCTTTTCCTTTTTTAAAATTAATTTTTATTGGAGTGTAGTTGATTTACAATGTTGTGTTATTTTCTGCTGTATAGCAAAGTGAATCAGTCATATATATTCATATATCCACTCTTTTTAGATTCTTTGCCCATATAGATCACTACACAGTATTGAGTAGAGTTCCCTGTACTATACAGGGGGTTCTTATTAATTATCTATTTTATATATAGTACTGTTATTATATGTCAATCCCAATCTTTCAATTTATCCCTCCCCCTACCTTCTTCTTTGCAACCATAAGTTTGTTTTCTGTATCTGTGACTTTATTCCTATTCTGTAAATAAGTTCATTTGTACCATTTCTTTAGATTGTACATCTAGGTGATGTGTGTATGTGTGTGTGTGCATGCGCACTCAGTTGTGTCCCACTCTTTGTGACCCATGGACTGTCACAGGCTGCCAGGCTACCAGTCTCCCCTGTCCATGGAATTTTCTAGGCAAGCATATTAGAGTGGGTTGCCATTTCCTATTCCAAGGGGACTGCCTGACCCAGGTATCAAACTCACATCTCTTGTGTCTCCTGCATTGGCAGGTGGGTTCTTTACCAATGGAACCACTGGGAATCCCTCCATCTAAGTGATATAATATGATATTTGTCTTTCTTTAACTTCATTCAGTATAACAATTTCTAAGACCATTCATGTCAATGCAAATGGATTTATTTTATTCTTTTTATGGCTGAGTAATATTCCATTGGATAAATGCACCACATATTCTTTATCTATTCATCTGTTGATGAATAATTATGTTACTTAGATATCCTGGCTATTGCAAATAGTGCTGCTATAAACATTAGGTGCACATAACTTTTTGAATTATGGTTTTCTCTGCATATTTGCAGTAATGGGATTGCTCAGTCATGTGGTAGCTCTATTTTTAGGTCTTTAAGGAACCTCCAAATATTTGGAAAGGTGTATGTTAAGGCTATATATTGTCACCCCATTTATTTAACTCATATGCAGAGTACATCATGCAAAATGCCAGGCTGGATGATTCACAAGCTGGAATCAAGATTTCTGAGAGAAGTATCAGTGACCTCAGATATGCAGATGAAACCACCCTTATGGCAAAAAGCAAAGAGGAACTAAAGAGGCTCTTGATGAAGGTAAAAGAGGAGAGTGAAAAGGTTGGCTTAAAACTCAACATTCAAAAAACAAAGATCATGGCATCCAGTCCCGTCACTTCATGGCAAATAGATAGGGAAACAATGCAAACAGTGACAAACTTTATTTCCTTGGGCTCCAAAATCACTGAGGACAGTGACTGCAGTCAGGAAATTAAAAGACACCTGTCCCTTGGAAAAAAAGCTATGACAAACCTGTGAAAGTGAAAGTGTTAGTCATTCAGTTGTGTCTGCCTCTTGGCAACCCCACAGACTGTAGCCCACCAGGCTCCTCTCTCCATGGGATTCTCCAGGTGAGACTACTGGAGTGGCTTGCCATTCCCATCTCCAAGAGATCTTCCCAACCCAGGGATTGAACCTAGGTCTATCATATTGCAGGCAGATTTTTTACCATCTGAGCCACCAGGGAAGCCCATGACAAACCTAGACAGCATATTAAAAAGCAGAGACTTGACTTTGCCAACAAAAGCCCATCTAGTCAAAGCTATGATTTTTCCAGATGGACGTGAGTCTGAGTGAACTCCGGGAGATGGTGATGAACAGGGAGGCCTGGCGTGCTGCGATTCATGGGGTCGCAAAGAGTTGGACATGACTGAGTGACTGAACTGAACTGAACATGTACAGATGTGAGAGCTGGACCATAAAGAAGGCTTAGCGACAAAGAATTAATGCAGCTCATGCAGCTCAATATCAGAAAAACCAAAAACCCAATCAAAAAAATGGGCAAAAGAACTGAAAAGACATTTCTCCAAAGAAGATATACAAATGGCTAATAAACACATGAAAAGATGCTCAACATCACTCATTATTAGAGAAATGCAAATCAAAACTACAATGAGGTATCATCTCACACCAGTCAGAATCAGTTCAGTTCAGTCACTCAGTCATGTCCAACTCTTTTGCGACCCCATGAACCACAGCACGCCAGGCCTGCCTGTCCATCACCAACTCCCGGAGTCCACCCAAACCCATGTCCATTGAGTCAGTGATGCCATCCAACCATCTTATCCTCTGTCACCCCCTTCTCCTGCCTTCAATCTTTCCCAGCATGAGGGTCTTTTCCAATGACCCAGCTCTTCACATCAGGTGGCCAAAGTATTGGACTTTCAGCTTCAACACCAGTCCTTCCAATAAACACCCAGGACTGATCTCCTTTAGGATGGACTGGTTGGATCTCCTTGCAGTCCAAGGGACTCTCAAGAGTCTTCTCCAACACCACAGTTCAAAAGCATCAATTCTTCGGTGCTCAGCTTTCTTCACAGTCCAACTCTCACATCCATACATGACCACTGGAAAAACCATAGCTTTGACTAGACAGACCTTTGTTTTATGGCAAAGTAATGTCTCTGCTTTTTATTATGCTATCTAAGTTGGTCATAACATTCCTTCCAAGGAGTAAGCGTCTTTTAATCTCATGGCTGCAGTCACCATCTGCAGTGATTTTGGAGACCCCCAAAATAAAGTCTGCTACTGTTTCCTCTGTTTCCCCATCTATTTCCCATGAAGTGATGTGACTGGATGTCATGATCTTAGTTTTCTGAATGTTGAGCTTTAAGCCAACATTTTCCACTCTCCTCTTTCATTTTCATCAAGAGGCTCTTTAGTTCTTTGCTTTCTGCCATAAGGGTGGTGTCATCAGCATATCTGAGGTTATTGATACTTCTTCCGGCAATCTTGATTCCAGCTTGTGCTTCATCCAGCCCAGCGTTTCTCATGATGTACTCTGCATAGAAGTTAAATAAGCAGGGTGACAATATACAGCCTTGAAGTACTCCTTTCCCGATTTGTAACCGCTGTGTTGTTCCATGTCCAGTTCTAACTGTTGCTTCCTGACCTGCATACATATTTCTCAAGAGGCAGGTCAAGTGGTCTGGTATTCTCATCTCTTTAAGAATTTTCCACAGTTTATTGTGATTCACACAGTCAAAGGCCTTGGCATAGTCAATAAAGCAGAAGTAGATGTTTTTCTGGAACTCTATTTGCTTTTTCAATAATTCAATGGATGTTGGCAATTTGATCTCTGGTTCCTCTTCCTGATCTAAAACTCATAATAAGCCTCACTTCATAATAAGCCTCAAAATCAGGTAGTATAATTTCATCCATATTTCTTCCCTCTTTTAGTTTTTTAGCTATGGAGGTTCTATCTATTTCCATATGAAAGTTAGAATCAAACTGCCAATTTATACTTAAAAGTTTTTTGGTTTTTAGTTGGGAATTGCATTAAGCTAGCAATGAATTTGGAAAGAATTTATGTATTAACAATATTTAATATTCTAATCCTTGTATAAGACATCTACCTGGACTTCCCTGGTGGTCCAGTTGTTAAGACTCCATACTTCCATTGCAATGGGTGTGGGTGGGATTCCTGGTGCAGCCAAAAAAAAAAAAAAGGATATTTAGTTTATTAATTTAAATTGTATATTAGTTTAATTAACTTATGTCTGCATCATCTGCAATGTTTTGTAGTATTCAGGGTATAGATCTACATATTTTTTGGATTTATCTCTAAACATTTCATACTTTCTAAAGCTATTTTAAATTGCATTGTTGTTTATTTCAATTTCCAAATATTTAGAATAAACCACTAAAAAAAAAATAGAATGTCTAGCTTCCAAACTAGTAGGAGGGGGAAGGAATTTTAAAAAAAAATTTTAAAGAACTTCAAATAGACGACAAGAAAGAAGGACAAAGATGCATAGAAAGAGCAAGCCCAAAATAAATAGGATGGTAGCAAGAAATCCAGATATACCAATAATTACAATAAATGGAAACAGAAGAAAGGCAGAGAGCAGCGGTTTCTCCCTCGGCAAAAGCCGTGCCACTCCAGCCCCGGTCTGTCATTCTATAGTGTGCTAAGTCCTAAATCAATGTCCCTGGACACTGCTGCATGCTTGCAGGTGCCTGTGATAGATCTATGAAGGCCAGGCTGTGGGACCGGATCCCCGAAACTTGCCTCATACCTTATTCTGACTTCCACAAGCAGAAGGGGTAGAAGAACATCTCTCTTCCCTGCTCTGGGCTCAGCCTACTTGAGCCCATGATCTCCCAGGGTCCTGCCACCTTGGAAAGCCTGCTCATGAGAAGGCAGATGAACTGGGTTATATAGGCCCTCAGGTATGCCTCATGGCTGTCAGGGCACCTTTCAAGAATTTAGAGGGCAGAAGGGACACAGGTTTAGTCATGGACTTTATACTTTATTTGAAGCCTGGCTCCTTAACTGTTCTTATGATTCTTCCTGTGTCAAGTAGCAGATTTTCAATACATTTTAGTTAAACAAATGGATGAATGAATGTAACTTCAGCCTCCACTGTCTCTATTTTGCCAAATAAAGTGGAGAGCTTGCAGTCCTTTCTTCATTGCATAATTCTGCAAAATACGACGGTGATGGCCAGAAATCGAAATCACAAAACTTGGCAGATGGTGTCCCTAGAAATGCATAATTTGCACTGTAAACTGAGCCCACAGTGCTGGAGATAGGAAGCAAAGTTTCTGCAGGAAAGCCTGGGAAGACACATGAGGCAACCATCTCGATAAGAGGGAGCCTCTTCCTGAGGGTAAGGCCACCTTAGGGGAGAGAAGTGGCAACATTTATATCTCCCCGGCACCTCCTCACTTTTAGTCACCTGATTGCCTCTGCCACTAAGGCTCTTGCCGGCCAGCACCCCTGCCCTACAGCAATCTGTCCAAGGAGGGACTCCTCTGCTTTCCCAACTGACCCTCTCAGCAGCCCCTATATATCCAAGCCCACCAGAAGCCCCCTGCCCTCCCTACAGTTACTAGTTTGCAACTGATGCCTGAACCCTGACTCCCACTTCCAAGTCAGGAGCACAAGCCCACCTGGAAGATGATGGCAGGCTAGGATCTCTGCCCACTGTGTCTCAGCTGCTGCCAAGTAAGCCCATGGGGCTGGGGCTCAGTTCTCTGAGCTGTCCCTAGTGGGGAGGGCTGTGCAAGAGCCTCACATCCATAGCCTGTATCGTTTTTGCTCTCCATACAGTCATTAGACAGATCTTAACTAAAAAAATAAATTAGATAAGATTTCTTTCCTGCTTAAACCTTCCAGTGGCTCCCTGCTTTCCTCAGAGTAAGTTCCAAATCGCTTTCCCTGGCTCACAGGGTCCTGCACACTGAGTATGTTGGCCCCATAGCCAGCCTTGCATCTTGCCACTCTCCCCACTTGTTTACAATCTGAGCCCAAGGGTCCTCTCACCCCTCAAGCAAGGCTCTTACCTGCCATGCTGGGGGCCTCTAGGGACACAACATTTGTATCCTTGAGCTTCTGTGGCTTGTGAGAGCAACCTGGTGCAGGCACTCCACCCTTCTGATGACTCAGTTGTGGAATTTGGGGGCAATGCCTCCTGTAGCTTCACTTCTCCTGGTGTTTGGCTAAGAAGCCGATAAGGCTGTGTGGGTCTCAGCCCAGTCTGCAGGACCTGAGGAGCTGAGAATGAGAAGTGTAGAAAACCTGAGAGCTGCAAGCTATTGACAGATCCCTCAGGGCCCTCCAAAGACTTCCTTGTAGCAGGCATCCTTCTCTGATGTCCCATGAGGCAGTTGTGTTGCACAGTTCATCTGTCCCAAATACCGGCTCGCTCATCAGGTTGCAGGACAATGAAGAGATGCTGTTGATTTCCTGTTGGTCCCCTGCCAGGATTCATGGGCACCTTTTTCCCTGACAAGGTATTCTCAAATCAAGAAGGTGCCTCCTCCTTTCCCTCCAATGTTTCCAATTGTGGTAAAATATACATAACATAAAATTTGCTATCATGACTGTTGTTAAGTGTCACATTATTGTTCAGCCATTACCACCATCCACTTCTAGAACTCTTTTCATCTTGCAAAATTGAAAGTCTGTTCCCATTAAACACTAATTCCCCACACCCTCCCCCATCCCCTGAAAACACCATTCTACTTTTCTGTCTCGATGAACTTGACTGCTGTAGGGACCTCATAGAAGTAAAATTATATTGCATTTGTCCTTTGGGGCTTGGCTTCTTTCAATGAGTATAAAGTCCTCAAAGTTCATCCATGTTGTAGCAGATGTTAGAATTTCCTTCCCTTTAAGACTGAGTACTATTTCATTGTATTTATATATCACATTTTGTTTATCCAGTTATCCATTGATAGACACTAGAGTTACTTTCACCTCTTGGTTAATTATGAATAGTTCTGCTAAGAACACGAGTGTGCAAATATCTCTTTAAGACCCTGCTTCCAATTCTTTGGGATATGTACCCAAAGAGAAATTGCTGGATCAGTATGATATTTCTCCACATTCTTGCCAACACTTGTTATTTTCTGTTGTTTTTTTAAATAGTTGCCATCCTAATGGATATGAGGTGGAATCTCATTGTGGTTTTGATTTGCATTTCTCTAATGACTAGTAAGCTACCCCGCGTCCGAGGTCAGTGGAGGCTGGGAGGAGGTACCCCGCATCTGAGGCCAGGGGCGGTGACCCTGAGGAGCCACCCCGGGCCGGAGGCCAGAGGCGGCAGCTGGGAGGAGCCACCCACGCCCGAGGCCAGGGCTGGCGGCCAGGAGGAGCAACGTGAGGAGCGGTGGCTGCGCAGGCACAGGAGGGCCTAGAGGAGCTATCCCATGTTGAAGGTCAGGAACGGCGGTGGTAAGGAGATACACCTCGTCCAAGGTAAGGAGCAGTGGCTGTGCTTTGCTGGAGCAGCCGTGAAGAGATACCCCACACCTAAGGAAAGAGAAAGCCAAGTAAAATGGTAGGTGTTGCAAGAGGGCATCAGAGGGCAGACACACTGAAACCATACTCACAGAAACTAGTCAATCTAACCACATTAGGACCACAGCCTTGTCTAATTCAATGAAACTAAGCCATGCCCACGGGGCAACCCAAGATGGGTGGGTCATGGTGGAGAGGTCTGACAGAATGTGGTCCACTGGAGAAGGGAATGGCAAGCCACTTCAGTATTCTTGCCTTGAGAACCCCATGAACAGTATGAAAAGGCAAAATGATAGGATACCAAAAGAGGAACTTCCCAGGTCATTAGGTGCCCAGTATGCTACTGGAGATCAATGGAGAAATAACTGCAGAAAGAATGAAGAGATGGAGTCAAAGTAAAAACAATACCCAGCTTTGGATGTGACTGGTGATAGAAGCAAGATTCGATGTTGTAAAGAGCAACATTGCATAGGAACCTGGAATGTCAGTTCCATGAATCAAGGCAAATTGGAAGTGCTCAAACAAGAGATGGCAAGGGTGAATGTCGACATTCTAGGAATCAGAGAACTAAAATGGACTGGAATGGGTGGATTTAACTCAGATAACCATTATATCTACTACTGCGGGCAGGAATCCCTCAAAAGGAATGAAGTAGCCATCATGGTCAACAAGAGAGTCCGAAATGCAGTACTTGGATGCAATCTCAAAAACGACAGAATGATCTCTGTTCATCTCCAAGGAAAACCATTCAATATCACAGTTATCCAAGTCTATGCCCCAACCAGTAATGCTGAAGAAGCTGAAGTTGAATGGTTTTATGAAGACCTACAAGACCTTTTAGAACTAACACCTTAAAAAGATGTCCCTTTCATTATAGGGGACTGGAATGCAAAAGTAGGAAGTCAAGAAACACATGGAGTAACAGGCAAATTTGGCCTTGGAATGTGGGATGAAGCAGGGCAAAGACTAAGAGTTTTGCCAAGAAAATGCACTGGTCAGAGCAAACACCCTCTTCCAACAACACAAGAGAAGACTCTACACATGGACATCACCAGATGGTCAACACCAAAATCAGATTGATTATATTCTTTGCAGCCCAAGATGGAGAAGCTTTATACAGTCAACAAAAACAAGACCAGGAGCTGACTGTGGCTCAGATCATGAAATCCTTATTACCAAATTCAGACTCAAATTGAAGAAAGTAGGGAAAACCACTAGACCATTCAGGTATGACCTAAATCAAATCCCTTATGATTCTACAGTGGAAGTGAGAAATAGATTTAAGGGCCTAGATCTGATAGAGTGCGTGATGAACTATGGAATGAGGTTCATGACATTGTACAGGAGACAGAGATCAAGGCCATCCCCATGGAAAAGAAATGGAAAAAAGCAAAATGGCTGTCTGGGGAGGCCTTACAAATAGCTGTGAAAAGAAGAGAGACAAAAAGCAAAGGAGAAAAGGAAAGATATAAGCATCTGAATGCAGAGTTCCAAAGAATAGCAAGAAGAGATAAGAAAGCCTTCTTCAGCGATCAATGCAAAGAAATAGAGGAAAACAACAGAATGGGAAAGACTAGAGATCTCTTCAAGAAAATTAGAGATACCAAAGAACATTTCATGCAAAGATAGGCTCGATAAAGGACAGAAATGGTATGGACCTAACAGAAACAGAAGATATTAAGAAGAGGTGGAAGAATACACAGAAGAACTGTAAAAAAAAAAAAAAAAAAAAAAAAAGATCTTCACGACCCAGATAATCATGATGATGTGATCACTAATCTAGAGCCAGACATCTTGGAATGTGAAGTCAAGTGGGCCTTAGAAAGCATCACTACAAACAAAGCTAGTGGAGGTAATGGAATTCCAGTGGAGCTGTTTCAAATCCTGAAAGATGATGCTGTGAAAGTGCTGCACTCAATATGCCAGCAAATTTGGAAAACTCAGCAATGGCCACAGGATTGGAAAAGGTCAGTTTTCATTCCAATTCCAAAGAAAGGCAATGCCAAAGAATGCTCAAACTACCGCACAATTGCATACATCTCACATGCTAGTAAAGTAATGCTCAAAATTCTCCAAGCCAGGCTTCAGCAATACGTGAACCGTGAACTCCCTGATGTTCAAGCTGGTTTTAGAAAAGGCAGAGGAACCAGAGATCAAATTGCCAACATCTGCTGGATCATCAAAAAAGCAAGAGAGTTCCAGAAAAACATCTATTTCTGCTTTATTGACTATGCCAAAACCTTTGACTGTGTGGATCACAATAAACTGTGGAAAATTCTGAAAGAGATGGGAATACAGAGCACCTGACCTGCCTCTTGAGAAATCTGTATGCAGGTCAGGAAGCAACAGTTAGAACTGGGCATGGAACAACAGACTGGTTCCAAATAGGAAAAGGAGTATGTCAAGGTTGTATATTGTCACCCTGCTTATTAAACTTATATGCAGAGCACATCATGAGAAACGCTGGACTGGAAGAAGCACAAGCTGGAATCAAGATTGCTGGGTGAAATATCAATAACCTCAGATATGCAGATGACACCACCCTTATGGCTGAAAGTGAAGAGGAGCTAAAAAGCCTCTTGATGAAAGTGAAAGAGGAGAGTGAAAAAGTTGGCTTAAAGCTCAACATTCAGAAAACAAAGATCACGGCATCTTGTCCCATCACTTCATAGGAAATAGATGGGGAAACGGTGGAAACAGTGTCAGACTTTATTTTGGGGGGCTCCAAAATCATTGCAGATGTTGACTGCAGCCATGAAATTAAAAGATGCTTACTCCTTGGAAGAAAAGTTATGACCAACTTGGATAGCATATTCAAAAGCAGAGACATTACTTTGCCGACTAATGTCCATCTAGTCAAGGCTATGGTTTTCCCTGTGGTCATGTATGGATGTGAGAGTTGGACTGTGAAGAAGGCTGAGCACCGAAGAATTGATGCTTTTTTTTTTTTTTAGTTTTTTATTTTTTAAATTTTAAAATCTTTAATTCTTACATGCATTCCCAAACATGAACCCCCCTCCCACCTCCCTCCCCATAACATCTTTCTGGGTCATCCCCATGCACCAGCCCCAAGCATGCTGCATCCTGCGTCAGACATAGACTGGCGATTCAATTCACATGATAGTATACATGTTAGAATGTCATTCTCCCAAATCATCCCACCCTCTCCCTCTCCCCCTGAGTCCAAAGGTCCGTTATACACATCTGTGTCTCTTTCCCTGCCTTGCATACAGGGTCGTCATTGCCATCTTCCTAAATTCCATATATATGTGTTAGTATACTGTATTGGTGTTTTTCTTTCTGGCTTACTTCACTCTGTATAATCGGCTCCAGTTTCATCCATCTCATCAGAACTGATTCAAATGAATTCTTTTTAACGGCTGAGTAATACTCCATTGTGTATATGTACCACAGCTTTCTTATCCAATCATCTGCTGATGGACATCTAGGTTGTTTCCATGTCCTGGCTATGCTTTGATGCTTTTGAACTGTGGTGTCGGAGAAGACTCTTGAGAGTCCCTTGGACTGCAAGGAGATCCAACCAGTCCATTCTGAAGCAGGTCAACTCTGGGATTTCTTTGGAAGGAATGATGCTAAAGCTGAAGCTCCAGTACTTTGGCCACCTCATATGAAGAGTTGACTCATTGGAAAAGACTCTGATGCTGGGAGGGATTGGGGGCAGGAGGAGAAGGGGACGACAGAGGATGAGATGGCTGGATGGCATCACGGTCTTGATGGATGTGAGTCTGAGTGAACTCCAGGAGATGGTGATGGACAGGGAGGCCTGGCGTGCTGTGATTCATGGGGTCACAAAGAGTCAGACATGACTGAGCGACTGAACTGGACTGAGTGACTGAACTGTACTGAGCTGAATGACTATTGATGTTCAACAACTTTTCATGCATTTATTTGCCCTTTGTATATCTTTTTTGGAGAAATTTCTATTCAAGCCCTTTGCCTATTTTCAAATTGGGTTGTTTGTTTTGTTAATATTCAGTTGTAAAAGTTCTTTATATATTGTGGAGAGTAACCCTGTAACACATATATGATTTGCAAGTACTTTCTCCTATTCCATGGGTTGCCTTTTCACTCTGTTGGTTGCTTCCTTTGTCACACAGAAGTTTTAATGTTTTATATAGTCCAATTTATCTATTTGTCCTTTTGTTGTCTGTGCTTTTAGTGTCATATCCAGAAAACCACTACCATATCTTATTTCATGAACTTTCTCCTCTATTTTTTCTAAGAGTTTTAGTTTCAGCACTTATGTTAGGGTTTTTGATCAATCTTGAGTTAATTTTTTATTTAGTTAAGATAAGGGTCCAACATTCTTTAGCATGTAGTTACCCCATTGTTTTATTCCAAGCCATTTGTTGAAATTCCTTAGCTCTTAAAGGAAGCAGGGTATCTGAAGGTAAGTGGGTCACTGTGCTAGTCACTTGCTCAAGGAACCTGGAAAATTTACTCAGCTATTTTTTTATCACCTGTTCATGCATTCATTCATTCATACAGCATGTAGTATCAAAAATTAAAGCCCACAGCCTAGTAAAATTTAGGAAGTTCTGTGGTATTAGATGGGGGAAAGAATATTCTTTATTTTCACTAGTGCAGGCAACCAACTACAGGAAGATTAGCAACTTTGTCACCAAGAGAGATACCTAGTATTTTCATATCATGTCTCCATGGCAGCAGCTCTCTCCAAACATTCTTTACACTTGTCACTACTTCCTAATTACAATAATTACTAGACCTGTCATTCAATCATATTATTTAATGCATCAATGAAAATGCACTTATATTTTACAATATCACAATTGTGTTTTTTAATATTTTGATAACTGTATTTCAATACAATTGCTTTCCTTTGTAACCCTTCTTATTTTGTTTAATACATTCAGAAACATTATTCTGAGACAGGCGCTACAGGCTTCCCTAGATGAGCAAAGAGGTTAAGATGCCCTGCCCTATGTAGGGCCCTGGGGACACAGTCTCAGTAAGATCCAGCCACTAGGAGTGGGAGGGCACACAGATGTGTAGATGCAACATATTATGGTGGGATCCCAGCAGACTACTTAACACCAAGTTGAGCATCATTTTTTGGAGGTCTGTGTAAAAAGAGAGATCAGCCATTTGTCAGTTTTGAGGAGTGATCCTGTCCCTGCTGATGATGTTTTCGCTCCTCTTTGTGCAGGTAATGAGATTCAGAAGAACTAGCCCAGCCCCCCCTTGGCAACAGAACATCAGCTCTCCTTTCTCCTCTTCTGCTGACACCAAATATATTCAGCTATGGAAATGGAGATGCTCACAGAGCTCTCGGTAACTATGGAAATCCCAGGGTTTCCCTAGCAACAGCTCTGGTTCAGCCTTGTTGCTAGGGAACACTGGGATTTCCCAGGCTGCCACAAGAACAAGACTGCTCTAGCCCAAGGGCAGAGGCATGAGCACAGCTGTGAATCTGAGCCCCAGGAATGGATGATACGTACCCCTTCACTCTGATCCTTTCAGATTGAAGGACCTGGCCAATAGCCAAGTGAAAGGGGGCTGCATACTGGGCAAGAGATCTTGAGAGGATGATGAGGAAAGAGTGCAGTAGAGTACACAAACTAATGAGAAAAGTCCAAAATGAGCCCCAAAGATACCAAGAACTAGATCATAATGGGCTTCAGGAAGCTCTTCAATCTTCAAGCCCAGAACTTGGCAGTTTGTAAAGCAGTTTCCCCAAGATGATCACATAGTACACACCTGCTTGGGTTAAGGAGCAGGCCCAAGGTTAGAACCAAGCTAGTCTCATGGATGAGAGTGTACAATGTAGGGAGTCCCAAAGGGCCCTACGCTTAGAAGTGCTCTGCATGCTTGGTATAATGCTCTGTTCTCACCATTTTGAAATTTAATTTTTAAACGAGCAGCCCTGAATTTTTATTTTGCAATGTGTGTGTGCATGCTAAGTCACTTTAGTCATGTCCGACTCTGTGTGATCCCATGGGCAGCAGCCCGCCAGGCTCCTCTGTCCATGGGATTCTCTGCACAAGAATACTTGAGTGGGTTGCCATTCCCTCCTCCAGGGAATCTTCCCGACCCAGGGATCAAACCCACGTTTCTTGCATCTCCTGCATCAGCAGGCAGGTTCTTTACCACTAGCACCACCTGAGAAGCCCCTCACATACACACACATACATAAACATATTTTCAGAGTCTTTTAATCTACAGGTGTTCCCTCTCTCTTTTATTCCCTTCCATAATTTGTTTGTCAAAGGAACCAAATTCTTTGCCCTGAGGAGTTTCCCTTAGCAGCATTCCATCAATTGCATACTCATATCGTGGTTTAACAGGCCCAAGTATCCTCAACATGTGTTGCACATTGGCAGTTGGATTTAGAGGTATAATCAGACTCAAGTTTGATATTTTGTGGGGAAGACTACATTGTAGGTGGGACAGCATTCTTCATCAAGAGGCACATTGTATCTTTTTGTCTGTTTTTGTATTGTCAGTACCCACTGATTCTTAATGCTTAGATTTTTAATTTATTAGAGGTTGTAAATGGTAATAATCCAAGGCTATCTTACTCCTTCATTTCTTTGTTGGAATACTTCTATAAAGACACTCTTTCCCTCATCTACAGTTTGTACAAGAAAGGACTGACAAATGCTTGAATCTTTCCCTTTATTTCCCAATTTCCAAAAGAAAATATTAACCTTCTAGCATCCTCCCAAAATTGTCATTTTAAAATATCATTTTGAAGAATTAAAGATTTTAAAATTAAAAAAATTAAAAAATAAATAAAACATAAAACATAAAAAATAAAGTAAAATATCATTTTGAGCTTGTATATTTAGACAAATTTTATCTGTCTTAATCAATTACAGTTTCATTCTTACTGATCATGAAGTGGTCTCCTCTATGGCCAGTATGAGTCCCTTGCAGGTAGTTGGGATCCTAAGACTTTTGAACACCACCCTACTAATCTTCATTTTGCAGTATGACAAGATGTTCCATGCTTATCTGTTATGTTCCTTGCCCCACACTTGGAACAAGCTATATTCTCAAAGACCTCCATTTTTGTTTTTGCTGTTGTTTTATTTTAAGTGGGAAATGAAATTTCAAGAAGGCTCATTGCTGCTGGGCTGATTTCTAGATCATGTCAATGTTTGGTGCTAGGAATTATATACACACAAAGGTTAAAAATAAAATATCTCATAGTTCATAGTGATAATTTCCATTCATATTCAAGATTACAGAGTAAGTTTGTTTAACACTTTTTCATGCGCACACACACATACACACATTGAATATGATTATAACATACTTGCTCGTTTCTTTTATTGTACACTATACATTTAAGCCAGAGAAGGCAATGGCAACCCACTCCAGTACTCTTGCCTGGAAAATCCCATGGGCAGAGGAGCCTGGTAGGCTGCAGTCCATGGGGTCGCTAAGAGTCAGACACGACTGAAGCGACTTAGCAGCAGCAGCATACATTTGAGAAAATTCAGGGAAATAGTGAAGGACAGGGAAGCCTGAAATGCTGCAGTCCATGGGGTTGTAAAGAGTTGGACATGAGTGAGCAACTGAATAACAACAACAACGTGTTTGTCAGACCCTGGGATGATATATGCTCAAGGCTGAATTTCAGTCCCCCAAAATTCCTATGTTGAAGTCCCAACACTAGTACCTCAGAATGTGACTGGATTTTCAGATAAGATCCTTAAGGGGGTTAAGGACCCCTTAAGTTAAAGGAGGTCATTAGGATGGGCCCTAACTCAATATGACTGGTGTCCTTATGAGAAGAAGAGATTAGGACACAGACAGGCAGAGGGAAGACCACATGAGGACACAGGGAAAAGGTTGCCATCTACATGCCAAGGAGAGAGGCCTCAGAAGGAACAGATATACTCACCCCTCTCAGACTTCCAGCCTTCAGAAGTGGGAGACAATAGGTTTAAGCCCCTCAATCATTGGTATTTCATTATGGCAGCCCCAGCAGATAATAGAGGGCTTCCCTGGTACCTCAGATGGTAAAGAATCTGCCAGCAATGCAGGAGACGCAGATTTGATCCCTGGGTCAGGAAGATCCCCTGGAGAAGGAAATGGCAACCCACTCCAGTATTCTTGCCTGGAGAATTCCATGGACTGTCCATGGAGTCACAATGAGTCAGACACGCCTGAGTGACTAACACACACACAACAGACTAATGTGTCCTTCAGTGCTCCCACTTGTGTGAGGTACAGACCACAAGTATCTCACAGAGCAGGTACCTGCAATTTGGAGGGATTAAGTACCTTGCTTGGGGTCATGCAAGCTACCAAGCAGCCCAAGCCAGGACTCGGATTCAGCTTAGTCTGACACTCAAGGCTGTGTTGATATCTCAGGCAGCCTGAGTGGGTTGCGCTGAAGCTTATCCAATTCAAAACATCTGGATCTGTTTCTCTCTGTCATCCCATAGGCTAAGGGACGTCTCCTGTCCCAGGGCCCATGACCAGTACATTTCTGCCCAAGATTCCAGTTTCTCAAAGCTTCCTGGTCATTGGCACCTGTGCTCCAGGTTGAGATGATCACCCTGGATAGATCCTTTCACAGAAGGACAATGAGGCCATATTGACATTTTCTGTCCAGAATACCAAACAAAAGAGTGGACATGAAAGGCCTTTGAAAAGTGTCAGTAGCAAAGTAGCAGTCACATGGGGTCCCTAAGCCCTTCAACACTAGAAGATACTTTTCTTTAGTGTTAAAGTGACTGTACCAGGAAAATGCAAATTCTGTTGCCTTCATGCGGGGGTGGGGGTGGAGTGAAATTCTCGTCTCTGTGATTCTCCCCTTTCATCCCCAAGAGAGCCAAGTATCTCCCTAAGAAAAGAACTACCTACCCAGAGAAAACCATGGCTCTCCCCTGGAAAGCAAAAACAACTGCAGTTGGTTAAAAGGATGGATTTTTTTGTTAACAGTGCTTCGTCAAGGTACAATATACATACAAAACCACAGGAAAAAACATTGCACAGATATGGCAGCCTGGATGGAAGGAGAGTTTGGGGGAGAACAGATGCATGTATATGCATGGCTGAGTCCATACCTGTTTACCTGAAACTATCAGAACATTGTTAATCGCCTATACCCCAATATAAAATAAAAAGTTTTTAAAAATAAAGAGAACCAAAAAATTGCACAAATCAGAAATGTAACACTTGAGAAATCTGTGATCATCATGCAGGTCAAAATGATAGTTGTGACTGTTAAGTGCAAATCCCTATCTCTCTACAACAAAATTTCCATGCATAGTGTGACAACTCTGATTGTGCCAGGTATTAGGCCCCAAGGATGCAGAGTTGAAGGTCAGTGGAGTAGATGACTTGCTAACCTAGTAGAACCAGAGCGATGACAAGAGATCAGGGGCTAGGGAAACACAGAAAGGAGCATAGATCCAAGCCAAGCCATCATGAAAGATTCCCTTTGAGTATGTGACAGATAAGCTGGATCATGTAGGATGACAATGAGTCTGTTGGGGAAGAGAAGAAATAAGTGGACATTGTAGACATAAGAGTATGTGGAGGCTTAAGGGTATCAAGCAGTTTAGGAGAAAGACTTCAGGGTAAATACAGCACAGGATGGCTGACTTGGGGTCAGAAACAAGATATAATTATAGAGAAATGAAAGCAAGGTTCTTGTGTGACTTAGAAGCTGTTTCTGAAGTCAGAACAGTTAGCACCTAATGTTCATGTCAGATTTTATTGCTGTGGTCAAAGGCTGTTACACAATACACAGGGCAAAGAGGAGGGACTGCAGGATTCTCACAGCAACATTCAGAATAAATGTGAGTCTCTGCCTGACAAGTGATACTGCAGAGCAATAAATGGAATTTATTGGAATATATAATGGAATATATAAATGGAATTACTCATCTAATCGATTACAGCACAAATTGATCAAGGTATCTAAAATCAGCTCAGCACTGATGTTTAAAATGGTCAAAGATGTTTAAACTCAACAAACCCAAATGCATGTTTCACCTCATTGTCCCAGCATATCATTTTCTCCTTCTTTAATCATTTGTTTTATGTTGCCACCAGAACATATCTTTTTAAGTGTCCTTAAATCCTTTCTGAAAAAAAGAAATATAAAGACCTAGGCAATCACATACATATGTACATCAAAAACGGTCCATCCTTTCCCAGCATCCCTGACACAAACCAAACTGTTATATACACTCAAGTCTGTTTCAAGACCATTTCTTCTGTTCCAATAATCCATTTTTTTTCTTGGTCTTATACCACACTGGTTTTATTTACTATGGTTATTTCCCTTTAAATGTTCAAACATTCTCAACTCTCTCCCATTAAAAACAAAATAATTAAAGTTCATTCCCGTGACACTTCCACATGACCACTAGGTACTATCCTTCTCTTCTTATCCTTTTATAGTCAACTTTCTCAAAAATGTTCTACATACATTTCTCTACTTACCACATTTCATCCTAGGCCCCCACATTTTGGTTTCCAGAAATCTTGCTAAGGTCTGTTTCCTGACACACCCTCCCCTTGCTTTTATGACATTTCATTCCCTTAAATTTTCTGCAGTCACTTTCCTTATTTTCAGTCTCTTTACTTTGCCTCTCCTCCTCTTTCCATTTCTTAAACACCAAAGCTCTCAGGACTTTGGTCCTGGGCAGCCTGGGCTCCCTACATATATATTATCTATTTTATTGCTGTGGTCAAAGGCTGTTACACAATACACAGGGAAAAGAGCAGGGACTGCAGGATTCTCACAGCAACATTCAGAATAAATGTGAGGCGATTCTACATGTTCATCAAAAACCATTTCTTTTTCCTACTTTACTTGTGGTTGGGATACATTTCCCAGAGTCCCTTCTGATTCAGTGTAGACATGTGACTGATTTCTCACCAAATGAATGTAGGGGAAAGAGACTATGAAACTTGCAGGTCTGGCCACTCAAATCTCACATGTGGTCCTCCAAGATCTGTCTCTTTACTCATCTTCCAGCCATGTGCAAAGAAGTCAGTGGAGATTTTGAAGTGCCTAGGGGCCTTTGGAGCTACTGGAAAGAAGGAAGCTTGGTCCCTGATATCCTGTATGGAGTCAAGCCTAGGCAGCATCCAAGCCATTTCCAGTGATTTGAACTATGACATGAGTGAAAAATAATCCTTTCTTGAGTTAGCTCACTGAGACACAGAGATTGCTTGATACAACAGTTAACTCTCATTAACTGATACACCATCTTTATGCTGCAGCTGCTAAGTCACTTCAGTCGTGTCCGACTCTGTGCGACCCCATAGACGGCAGCCCACCAGTCTCCCCATCCCTGGGATTCTCCAGGCAAGAACACTGGAGTGGGTTGCCATTTCCTTCTCCAATGCATGAAAGTGAAAAGTGAAAGTAAAATCGCTCAGTTGTGTCTGACTCTTCGCGACCCCATGGACTGCAGCCTACCAGGCTCCTCCGCCCATGGGATTTTCCAGGCAAGAGTACTGGAGTGGGGTGCCATTAACAACAACCAAATATATGAATTTCAGGCTTGTATTGACACTTCTTATTGTGCATCAAATAATTGACAATTGACAGTGGTTGCCCAAATGAGAAGACAATTTTTTAAGTTTATTAGTCATTTATTTTTCATGCAACAAGTATCTATTGAGTACCTACTGTGCACAAGGCATTGTACTAGGCTCTACATTTGCAATGATGAACAAACACAGGTCCAGGCCTCACTCTTAAGAATTGTTCAGGTTGCTTTACTGCAGTGAAATATACATAACATAATATTTGTCATTTAAACTGTTTATAAGTGTACAATTTCATGACATAAATAGTTACCATTGCAACTACCTATACTCAAAAACTTCATCATCACAAATGAAAACTCTGTCCCCATTAAATAATCTCTCTCCCTCCTCTCCCCTCAGCCCCTGGTAACTTGTATTCTATTTTTTCATGCTTGTGCTCAGTCACGTCAGTCATGTCTGACTCTTTGCAACCGTATGGACTGTAGTGTGGCAGCCTCCTCTGTCCGTGAGATTCTCCAGGCAAGAATACTAGAGTGGGTTGCCACGCCCTCCTCCAGGGAATCTTTCTGACACAGGGATCAAAGCTGCATCTCCTGTATTGCAGGTGGATTCTTTACCACTGAGCCACCCAGGAAGCCCATTCTACTTTCTATCTCTATGTATTTGTCTATTCTAGGTACATGATACAAGTGGGCAAACACAGTATTTGTCTTTCTGTATCTGATTTTTCTCCCTAAACAAAATGTTTTCAGAGTCCATCCATATTATAGCATATATCAAATTTTCATTCCTTTTTACAGCTGAATAATATTCCATTGTATTATATAAACCATGTTTTGTTTATCCATTCATCTGTTGATGGACACTTGAGTTTCCACCTTTTGGTTATTGTAAATAATGTTGCTATGAACATGAATGTGTAAACTCTTTTTAGGTCTGTACTTTCAGTTCTTTTTGTGATACATCTAAGAGTGGAATTGTTGGGTCATATGGCAGTTTAATGTCTAATCTTCTGATAAATCACCAAACTGTTTTCCAAAATATCTGCACCATTTTGTACTCCTGCCAGCAATGAACCAGGGTTCCAATGTTTTCACATCCTCCCCAACATTTATTTTCCATTTTTTTCTGGCCATCCTAGTATGTGTGAAGTGTTATTTACTAACATTTTTAAATAGAAAAGTCATATAAGATTTATACAATCTTGTTTTAAGAAATTCAAGCCCAAAGCACGTTAAAAGGAAGAAGTCCATTTCACTATAGCCCCCTCCCTCTTCTCCCCAGAGAAAACCAGTGTTAAAAGTTTGGTGTGCATCCTTTCAAAACTTGTTCTCTGTATTTATATTCTTATATAGGCATGAATGTAAAATTATATATAATGAATATACACATTGTGTAATTAATATCAATTTCCATCCTTCTTTCCACCCCTTCCACTGTTCTTTCTGTTAGAGAAATTCCACCCCTGAAATCTTACCTTATAGTTTACCCCACTGGTTATAATGTGGTCATTGATGTCTTGGAAGAATAAGCTGTATTGACTAGTTTTATCACTAGCAGCAGAATTTTAGTATTTTTCTCATGGAGAAGGAAATGGCAACCCATTCCAATATTCTTGCCTGGAAAATCCCATGGATGGAGAAGCCTGGTAGGCTACAGTCCTTGGGGTCGCAAAGACTGAGTGACTTCATTTTCACTTTCATGCAGAACATATCACCTAGGAAGTCTTGGTTCTGTTTTGGAATGACCTTACCCTATCACATATACTAACAATTCTTTATGCTCTTTTCCCTCTTTGAAATTGCTTCCTTTGTCTGGGGGAGGGGGGAAGAAGAATCAGAAAGAATTTCTCCCTCTTAAAGAAAACAAATGTCCAACAGTTTCAAATGGGTAACAGGTAGTGTTTGAGAAGACATTGCCCTCTGCTGGCTGTATTAGTTGAGGTTCTCCAGAATAGAAGGTTTTATATATATAAATCATCTCTTATTGGTTTTGTTTTACATGAATATACATATGCATGTATATATATAGAGAGAGAAAGAAAGATAAAAAGACAGACAGGGACAGATTAGCTGGCAGGATTACAGAGGCTGACTTGTCTCAAGATCTGCAGGGTGAGTTAGCAAGTTGGAGACTCAGGAGAGCTGATGGCATAAGTTTCAGTCTGAGTGTGAAGATCTAGAAATGAGGACAGCCAGTGGTGTGGTTCCAGTATGAAAGCTGGCAGACTCAAGACCCAGGAAGAGCCAGAGTTCCAGTTCAAAGAAGAGATTCTTTCTCTGTGACTCAGTGGAATTGTCAGCCTTTTTTGCTCTACTCATGCCTTCCACTGATTGAATGAGACCCAACCACATTAAGGAGAGCAATCTGCTTTTCTTAGTCTATAGATGTAAATGTTAATCTCATCCAAAAAGATCATCATAGAAACACCCAAAATAATGTTTGACACCCTACGATTCAGTCAAGTTGACACAAAAAATTAATAGTTGGACCGGTCATATGAACTGCTTTGGAGACCAAACCCATAGCAGAAAGCTGTGGTGTATTTAAGCGATTTCCTTGATAGGTGTTATAAAAAATCAAAATTTTAAGTAAGAAATTAAGAATAGAAAAACATGTTAATCAACCCAGAGAGAAAAAGAATAGGTTCAACCATCTAGTTTTCACTTAAAAGTATTTAAGCTAATTGAAACAAGGAGCATGTTGTCTTAGACAGCAGAGTGATAAGAGTAGAAAGGTCATGAACTCTAGAGCCAGAAACTCTGAGCTTGAGTCTTAGCTGCTGTGCTTAACCTTTCTGGGCCTCAGGTATTTTATCTGTAATATGGGGTAATAATAGTTCCTGCCCAATGCTGATGATTCAAGGATCAAGATTGCCCCAATTCTTTATGGATTTGAAAGGACTAAGAGTTTGGGAAATCGTGGGTCTGGGAGTTATAGACCACTGCATGTAGAATGATTGATTAAACCTGACTATGGATGAGGAAATGACCAGAATTTGGGAGAAAAATAATAATGACATTTTGAGGTTTATAACAATGACAGTCAAGCGTGGGTGGACATCAAACATGAACTTAGATTAGAGGAACTGAGAAAGCAGACTCCAGAACGAAAAAGGAAGAAAGCAAAATAGCACACAACACAATTTGCAGCACTACTGCTAAAGACTCTAGAAGGGAAGATGACTCTGAAAAAGGAGGATTGTAAAAAGGGGAAATCTGCCTTCATTACTTCAAATTCCACAGCAAATACTATCCCAGAAATTTGCCAATCTCAGATAATCCAAATGAGACTTTTAAAAGTCAGCCATGTGGCTATGCAGGGAAATGAGCTCATATTACAGAAAGATATATGCTTCCACCCTTGCTCCTATACGCAATTCTCAACACAGCTACCAGTGTGATACTTTTCAGTACAATGCAGGTTATCTTCCTGCTCAGTTCTCAGTGATGACAGTCCACTGTCTGCAAAATATAACCCTTACTTGTGGGGCCCTAAATGGGAAACCTTGAAAAGAGAAGGGCTAGCTTTGTGGTTTAGAGCTAAGATGGCGCCTGGCGGAAGAGATGAGGGTGTGGCCTAAGTTGTTTGTCAAAACTTTTCATTGGCTCTCTTGATTTCCCTGCACATGGACAGCGCGTGATCACCATAGACTCTTGCTACATGAAGTGCATGACGACTTGACCTTTAATGTGATTGGTGCAACTATGGTATATTAAGATTTGACCTTTAACGTGATTGGTGCAACTATGGCATATTACAATTTGACCTTTAATGTGATTGGTCCAACCCTCGCAAAACCCCCTTGCTTGCCTATATAAACCAAGAGTTTGTGGCAATAAAGCGGAACTGCTTAGACGGAATCCCTGTCGTGTCTGATTGTCTCTCGCTTGCCGAGAGGCTGGGTTGGCAGACAGCAGGCTCATCTCTCCTCGGGCGCCTCGGCTTTGGTGAGGGAATTTCCACTACCTCTCTCTTTCTGCGGAGCGCCCCCCGCACTTATGGGGTTTATGAGGCCTTACCTTACCCAACCCCTGCCTTCTGCAACCTGACATTTTTCGCTTTGTTCATTTTGCTGCAGCCACATGGACCTCCTCACTGTTCCACCGGTCTTTGTACTTGTCATTCTCTCTGCTGCAGTACTCTTTCCCCAGATCTTCTCATGGCTTCAGGTTTTTGCTTGAATGTCATCCCCACAGTCAATCCTACAGGAAATCACCCTGAATATTTATTGGAGGGACTGATGCTGAAGCTGAAGATCCAATACTTTTGGCTACCTGATGCAAGGAGCTGACTCATTGGAAAAGATCCTGATGCTGGGAAAGACTGAAGGCAGGAGGAGAAGGGGATGACAGAGGATGAGATGCTTGGATGGCATCACCCACTCGATGGACCTGAGTTTGAGCAAGCTCAGGGAGATGGTGAAGGACAGGGTAGCCTGGTGTGCTGCAGTCCATGGGGTTGCAAAGAGTCAGACACAATTGAGCAACTGAACAACAACATCCGCACAGAGTCCTTCCCTAACCATCCTGTCTAAAATAGCAGCCTTCCATCCTTTTCTATATTTTCTCACTTTATTTTATTGAGATTGTTTTTCTGTCTCCTTCATCAGAATGTAAATCCCATGTGTCTGTATTTTGTTTACTTAAGGGCCTGAGTCAAAATAGATGCTCATTATTGCTGAATAAATGACATGCTGTGCTGTGCTGTGCTTAGTCACTCAGTTGTGTCCGACTCTTTGCAACCCCCATGGACTAAAGCCCACCAGGCTCCTCTGTTCATGGGGATTCTTCAGGCAAGAATACTGGAGTGGGTTGCCATGCCCTCCTCCAGGACCTTTCCAACCCAGAGATCAAACCCAGGTCTCCCACACTGCATGCAGATTCTTTACCGAATGAGCCACCAGGAAAGCCCAAGAACACTGGAGTGGGTAGCCTATCCCTTCTCCAGCAGCTACCAGGGAAGTGAAAAATGATAAATAATTTGAAAAGATAGAATGAAAGAAAAGAGATACTGCTTGATTTTTTTTTTAATAAAAGCAATGGTATGAATCCCAAAGAACCATTTCAGGAAGGCTAAACCTGAAAATGGATTGAAGCTTTCAAAAATTGCTGAAGATAAATAAGTAAAAGGCCTTTTAATCAGCATGGCGAAAGAAAAACTTCTTAAAGAAAATAAATCATCTTTTGTTAGTATTTTCCTTCAAGAAGATTGACTTTCAAGCTAATAAAGGCTAAAAGGGTTGGGAGAGGAGGTCTAGACAGGGACAGAGACCACATGGCAGAGATTCCCAGACCCCAGGGTGGCAAGAAAGCATCAGTCTCAGGCTCTGCATGGAAATGATGCTGGGGCTCACCCATGTAAATACCAGGGCAGAGCCAGGGAAGAGGCAGATTTCAGGGAATACCTGTGTGGACAGAGGACCACAAATCAGGTCTCACACACTATAACTATTACTACTACTACACAATTAAGGATTAAATATTCCAATATATATAAAGAGCTTAGAACAGTGTATAGCACATGGTATGGATTCAAAAAACATTTGGTGACTGAAGAAATTCAACATAATGTTACAGGTTTATGTATTTCCCTCCACACACCAAATGGCAATGCCCAATTTTGAGGCAGTGTGTCAGAAACTCTTTAGTTCTGATGAAAGTTGCCCATCTGCCTGTACCTACAAATCATGCGTGCTATTTAAGAGGTTTAAGAACCTCCTTGGGGTAATTCATGGACCTCTGAAGCAAAAGGGTCCCAGGTTAGGAATTCTTGTTCTAAAGGTATCTCCATAAATTGTACCATAAATGCTGTAACTACCAAACCCTATAGTTGAGGATTTTAGCCAAATTCTGAATTTCCTTGTTCACCAAATGTTTTTTGAATGCCTACTATGTGCAATGTATTGTTCTAAGCTCTTTAGATATATTGGATTATTTAATCCTTACAAGTGCCCTTGAGGTAGATTCTATTAATAAACCCTCTCTGAGCCTTCCTACACTGCTATGGGGAGTGTAAATTGGTGCAGCCACTATGGAAAATATTATAGAGGTCCATTAAAGAATTAAAAATGGAACTACCATGTGATTCAGTAATCTCATTCCTGGGTCTATATCTGGAGAAAAGTATAATTTGAAAAGGTACTTGCACCCCAGTGTTCATGGCAGCACTATTTACAACAGCCAGGACATGGAAGCAATCTAAATGCCCATCAACAGAGGAATGATATGGTATACATATATGGAATATTACTCAGCCAATAAAAAGGAACAAAATTGTGTCATTTGTAGAGACATGGATGGAGCTAGAGACTGTCATACAGACTGAAGTAAGTCAGAAAGAGAAAGATAAACATCATACAATATCACTCACACAGGGATTCAAATTTTTAAAAAATAATATAAATGAACTTATTTACAAAACAGACTCATAGATTTTGAAAATAAACTTGTGGTTACCAAAGGGGAAACATGGAGCAAAGGGTAAATCAGGAAATTGAGATTGACATATACACACTACTACATATAAAACAGATCACCAACAAGGACTTGCATTAAGCACAGAGAACTCTACTCAATATCCTGTAAGAATCTATGTAGGAAAAGAATATGAAAAAGATGAATACATGTATATGTATAACTGAATCACCTTGCTCTACACCTGAAACTGAAACACCTGAAACAACATTGTAAATCAACTATACTCCAATAAAATAAAATAAAAACCTTTGACAGATGAAACCAGTGAAGTACTGATGCTCTAGATAACTTGCCAGAGGTCACATAATGGAATTTCACTTGTCCAGCTCCAGAGACATTTCCCCACTACTTCACAGTACCCATCATGAGGTTTGTGTCTGTTCTCCAGAGAGCCAGATTCATTCTGAAAGCATTGCTCTTAAACTCTAGATACCAGGTGAGAATCAACAACCCTAACCACATCTGAAATTCTGTCACACTGTCTCTGGTCATTCATTTTTCCGATGCTTTTCAGGCTGTTTGTAATCATTCGACCTATTTCTATGAGGGATTACACAAATATTCATCCATGTACAACATCTCCCAAGGAGATGGGCTCCCATCCATATACAAGCTTACACTCTAAATTAAAGGGGGGCGCATTTCTGCAGGTGGGGGGTGAGGCTACATACCTCCATGTCCAATTTCTGTTTCCTTGACACCACCATGTGCACTTCTGGTGAAGATACTTGGAGGAATAAAGGAAGTTTTTCAGTGAGAGAGACACGTATGAGTTTGCTGGGGCTGAAACAACAAAGTCCCACAGATTCTGGGCCTTAAACAATAGACGTTTACTGTCTCCCAGTTCTGGAATCTAGAAGTGTAAAATCAAAGCTTTGGCAGAACTGCTTCTGTCTAAGGCTGTGAGGAAAGGATCTAGTCCATGCTTCTCTCATTAGCTTACAGATAATTGTCTCTGTCTCATTGGCTTCCCTCTATGCATGCCTGCATACAAATTTCCAAATTTCCCCTTTCCAGTCAGATTGGATGGGGGCCCACCTTAGAGATATCTCCAAATATAGTCACATTCTGAGGTCCTGAGGGCTAGGACTGCAACATATCTTTTAAGGAAAGACAATTCAGGCCATAAGAAGGCACAATGAATAGAAAAAAGCCACAGAATGTTGGAATCCTCAATCAGTTAATAAACACTTGCTACAGGATCAACAACACTGGCAAATGAGGAGGACTGATCGTGAATAGAGCATCTTACTGGGCACAAAGCATGGCTATGAAGAAGTCAAAAGCACATTTGTACCCTTCCCTTGAGAAATGTTCAGTGTAGCTGGGATCTCAATAAGGCCATGTAGTAGATAAACAATTTTCCCCTGCAAACACTCAGAAATGCAAACATGTCATTTTATTCTCTTTTAATTAAATTTACTCAAATATCCAACCAGACAAGCTATCATTCCATCAGTGTTCACACCTGGTAGCTTTTCTGAGGGGTCCTCAGCTCTGCCAGGATTCCAGACACTGTGGCATCCTCTCCATCACACTCCAAGGCTGGGTGGAACCACAGCCCTCTCAAGGCACCTGAGAATATCTAGCTTAAATCACTGTGCTCCACATAGCTTTCCTTGGAGCCTCTCTGTCCTGGGACTCCACCTAGTGGCAAGGGACATATCTGCAAGGCTGTTGTCTAAGTTTTATCTAGGAAGCAGCCCACAAGTCCTCCTAAATTCAGTTCAGTTCAGTCACTCAGTTGTGTCCAACTCTTTACGACCCCATGGACTGCAGCACACCAGGATTTCCTTTCGCCCCCTTCTCCTGCCTTCAATCTTTCCCAGCATCAGGGTCTCTTCCAATGAGTCAGCTCTTTGCATTAGGTGGCCAGAGTATTGGAGCTTCAGCATCTGTCCTTCCAATGAATATTCAGGGCTGATTTCCTTTATGATTGACTGGTTGGATCTCCTTGCAGTCCAAAAGACTCTCAAGAGTCTTCTTCAGCACCACAGTTCCAAAGCACCAATGTAGGAACCCCTGCTCCCTCCTCTTCCCTCTTTCCCCTCCCCACAGCTCTCAAACAGCTCTCTAGTCCATCCTCCTGTGAACTGGTCTCTGTCAAAATCTTGTATCATGAAAATTCCACACCCACTCTCCCACAGCTCTCTGGTCCAACACGAACTGAGCTCTGTGCCCTATCCCTCCCCATCACCTCTGATCGCACTCTAGTTCTCTGTTCCAGCTGAACATGATCTCATACCTTCCCCTCAGCACCTCCAAGCTCCTACAGCCCTGATCCATGTGCACAGAAACCAACCCTTGCTCCCTCTCCCTCTCCTTTCACCTCCCATCACTTTATCCTACTCACATGGATGGACCTCAGTCCCTTACTTCCCAGTCTCCCTGGAGTCCCCAATATCTTTGTGACCCATCCCCAGTTGACTTGACCTCTGCTACCCCTCCCAGTCTACTCTGTCCTAGTGCCCCTACGTCTCTCTGGTCCACTCACAGGACAGACCCCTGTTCCCTCTCTTTCTCTGCCCATCCCCACTATCCCCCTCCAGCTCTGCAGACCATCCTCAGGAACTGAGCCACCTTGTTCCTCCCTTCCTATCCACCCCCATACTGCCCAGAGTTTACCCAACCACTCCCCCTACACCTCTTGGGCCAGCCTCGTATCAACTAACCTCTACTCCCTTCTCTTTTCACTGGCCTCACCTACCATCCCCTCCAGCTAACTGACCCCAGGCTCCTCTCTGTTCACAGCTCCCTACCCCCTTGCAGCTCTCTTCTGCCATGAACTGGCCTCAGATCCTCCTCCGTCCCCATCTTTCTGACCCTCCACTGAGCAACTGCACAGATTTGGTAAGAACATTATGTGTCCTTATCCTTTGGGCTTCTCTGATGGCTCAGAGGTAAAGCCTCTGCCTGCAATGCAGGAGACCCGGGTTTGATCCCTGGATCAGGAAGATCCCCTGGAGAAGGAAATGGCAAGCCATTCTAGTACTCTTGCCTGGAAAATTTTGTGGGCTACAATCCATGGAGTCGCAAAGAGTCAGACATGACTGAGCAACTTCACTTTCAGTATCCTTTGGGATAACATGTTACTTGCCACTCTCCCTTCCTCCAAGAAATTCTGACTTTATTTCATTTAGGATAACATTAGACAGGAGATAAGAATGTTTCCAGGGTGACAGTTAACAGTGAAATGGCAAGTGGGGCCTACTTTTTTCACTCCTTTCCAATACTGTATGTCTTTTATCAGATCATATGCCTGTTATTAAAAAACATCAATATGACGAAGGTCAAATCCTCACAGGAAATGCTGTCAACTCAACTGTGGGGACAGTAATTAAAAAAGCTTCACGGACCCACATTTAACAAAAAGCTTGTGACAAACACAACAAAAGAATGAGTGAGAATGAATACTTCTGAAATGCCTCCTTCCCAGACACTGTAAATCTAGGCCTTTGTTGTTAAGTTTTCATTGAACCCCCCAGTGATTTTGAGTTAAGCAGAACTCTTCTCCCTACAGACAAGAAGCCTGGGGTGCCCAGAGAAGTAGCCTGCAGCAAATTACACAGCCAGGAAGAGGTGAAGCCCACGTGAGAACCCTGCTCCAAGGCTCCCCCACCTCAGTGTTTCTCAAGTAGTCCCTCCTGGATGCTACTGTGCAGAGACAAAGCCTGGGGTCACTCTTTAACACATAGCACACATAGGGTTGCTAGTTCAAATATAGGACACCCAGGTAAATTGATCTAATTTCAGATCAATGATGAATAAACAACAAAATGGCCAAATGGGATATACTTATACTAAAAAAAAATTGATCAGAAATTCAAACTGACCCAGGTGTCCTCTTTTTATTGGCTAAATCAGGCAACCCTCTCTAGGATCAGAAATTCAAACTGACCTAGGTGTCTTTTTATTGGCTAAATCAGGCAACCCTCTCCAGGATTAAGGATGCCCTACCAAAAGTCTGAAACCCATGTACGGGTGAATGTTGGTCATTTTTCATTCCTCCTCATCCCTTCTTGCTCCCCACCTTCAGTCTGGGGCAGACACTTTAATGGCATCTGCCAGGATTTCTCTTGTAGTTCATCCCAATAGGGCCAAGAAGGAGCTGGACAAGGTCACTGGACCCAATCTACACTGAGATTCTGAGACACCACACAGCAAATCAACTGACAAGAGGCTGGCTAAGCTCTACCTACTGTCATAATCACCTGGCTCTCACCTATTTGCCCTAAGCACAAATTACCAGTAAGACCCTTTTCCAGCTGTACACTTTGCCAAAACTATTTTTAGGACATCATTTAGGCTGATGCAAAATGATCAACTAATTTCACAAACTGACAGGTTCCCAAGGCAAAAACCAATTCATGTCAGTAGGAAAGGGTTATTTTGTTTTCTGTTCTCGGGCTGGCAAGGAGTTTGGGATCTACCAGGCTACCTTCGACAAAGTGATTTAGAAGCTGAACTCATAATCAAGGCTAAAGAACTCATCCTTAGAGAATAAGAGCTCAAATAAGAAAGCCTTTATTTGAAGATAAAACAAATAGCCCATACATACACACACACACATCCAAATGCAAGGAAGAGTTCACTGGGTTTTATAAAAGAGAAAGCTGCACTCAGGTGTCAATTAAAATTGGAACCATTGAAGAGATGCTCTCTGCTTGTGGTGACATGGGTACAATGTGTGCTTGAGAAGAAGTTGTTTGGCGGTGGCATAAATGTGGGAATGCAGGACAAGAGTTAAGCAATACAAGGCAGAATGGCAGGTGGGTGAAAGCTCAAAGACCCTTTTCTCCATTCTAACATGCTTTTGTTCTGCCCTGGGGAATTAAAGCAGTCACCCAGTAACCTTACAAACAACCTCAATTTCAAAGAACACTTTCAAAAGTTGAAAACAGATTTAGAGTTGTTACTAAAGTTATACCGAGACGTCAGTGGGGAAAAATAATTTACATTTTCAAAAACCAGGCTTCACACAACGGCAGGCACTAAACCGAGTTCCCTGTGCTCATGGTAGAAAAGCTGAGACTGATTTTAATAAAGGCTCGTCTTCTTCATAATGCGCAGGAACTCCTGCTCATTGACTTCTCCGTCTCCATCTCGATCAGCTTCATCAATCATTTCCTGCAGGACAGGAAGGATTCCATTTAGAGCAATTCATAAATGTAACGAAAGTGTGACTAAGTAATTAGCTTTCATAATGATGCACGAATAGACAATATGGTCCACCTGCTGCAAATGGGCTGACTTTTATATTAAGCTTGGTTCCTGAAAAGTCATTTGAAAACCAAGTCATACTTTGCCACATGTGCATCGCCTAGAAAGCAGCTCAAAAGCCTCCCTGACTAGGGAAATTCCTAAAACCTAAAACTATCCATGTGTATATTTTTCTGGGAGCAGCATCCATAAGTTTGTCTCACTAGGAAAAGAGAAATTAAGTAGTCAGCAGAGTGACAAGAGAACACTCATTTTTCTTCAAATATAACCAGAGAAAATGGAACTCAAAAAAGTCACATGGGGCTCCAGGCTGAGTATCACAAACCTGCAGCTCCTCGTCAGAGAGGTTCTCACCCAACTCCTTGGCCACACGTTTGAGGTTTTTGAATGATATCTTCCCAGTCTCATCATCATCAAAGAGCTTGAAGGCTTTCAAGATTTCTTCTTTGGTATCCTTCTCAGACTTAACAAGCAGAACATAAAACACATGACAACAGGGAGACACTCGCGATTCATATTGACTTGTGTCCTGCAGCCCACCACTGCCCATCCCGTCTGCCCTGCCTGGATGTCACATGGATCTTGGTGACAGCCTCCATGACTACCGGTGCTGTGTCACAGAAGATCACACAGCAACCAGAGCAGAAAAAGAAAATAAACAATGAAATTATTACAAACCCAGAGGCTAAAAAGGAAATGTAAAGGTTTGCATTTAGAACATTTTCTGTACAAACCAAAGAGAAAGTAGATTTGTTTTTAAGTTATGGGAACAGAAGGTGGAGTTAGACTTAGGGGAAATATACTGTTTAAGCTGCTAGAAGAGGAATCTTCTTGGTGGGGATGGAGGAGAAGGAAGGAAATAAAAGGCTATTTCACTTGTTATGAGATCACAAATTGTTATTGGGATCCCCAGTACTCTAACAGAAGAAAAGAGTAAAATTTCCTCGAGCTCCAACTTCAAATATTCCTGAAAGGTAGCTAAAGATAGTGAGAGCTCCTAATAAGAGCAATCTGGGAACCAACTCTGAATGCAGGACAGCTTTACTAGGTTATTACAGAATGTTAAACTTCCTGAACTCTTAAATCAGTCCCTAAAGAAAAATACAGATGTGATTAGATGATTTCAAAGCAACAGGATTATTAAAGGAGGAACACGCTTGTGCATTGGGAGGCTCACCTGACACATTGATGGAGCTACTTTTCCACAGGTCAGTAGAATGTAGATGAGCCAAACTAAGGAGGAGCCAGGAGGCCAAAGAGAAATGGACCAAAGGGAACACCTTTCTTATGTGGGACACTCAGGGGACTGAGGGTGACAGGTGAGGTGACATCTTAGCATCTCTCTGGACCATTTGGAGACTAGAGAATGGGTGAATTCAACCTTGGAAGTGGTGAAAGACCAAATCCTCACTGCGGTAAAAAACACAGCCTCAGGCTGAGGCTATCCAGAATACTAACAGATGGGAGAGGAAAGAATTTCAAACTTTAAAGTTCAGGGACTTTGCCTTGTCAAAATGCGTAACATTACTGGTACTATTAAAGGTTTTACTGCTTGTGCTTATCACACTGACATACTTGTTGGAGAAAGAGTAAAAAAAGTGACAGCCCATCCCCTCTTCCCTGCCAGGATGTCACATGGTCTCGGTGACAGCCTCCCTGACTACAGGTACTGGGTCACAGAAGATCCCACTTTTACTTCTTTGCAGAGGGTAAAATGACTTTGACTTTGTGGCCTTGAAAAAAAATCAAGTAGACCCTAAACATCCTAGTTCTCAGTCACAGCTACTCTCTTTTATCAGCTGAACTCTCCAGTCTGCATTAACTTTTTTTCAGTGAAGACATTTTCATATCTAGATTCAAATTTGTCCACCATTATTGGTGGAAAATATGCTGATCATCTTAGCTAACTTACCATTTTCTGAGTCATCACAGTTAAAAAGTCACTAAAGTTCATTTTTCCTGTCCCTTCCTTATCAATTTCGCTTATCATTTTCTTGATCTCTTCTTTTTTTGGTTCAAAGCCCAGGGCCCTCATTGCCACCTACAATGAAAATAGGATCATCTTAACATGCACATCTAAACCCAGGAGCAGAACCAATGACAGTGCTGACAGCAGTAAGCCAGCCTCTGCTACAATCCTGTTAAAATGAACAGGAATCACTATAACATTAAGCAAATTGATATGTGCAACTTAATTTTATTTAATAATTCTTGAGGTAAATAAAGACATGAAAACACAGCACAGAAGACAAAGAGGCAGAGGAAATTCGAGGCAGCAGAGCGGGAATATATAGAGCTTGCCTTAAGTTCCTTAACATCAATTGTCCCAGTTCCATCAGCATCAAAGAGATCAAAGGCTTCTCGAATTTCCTGTTTCTGCTCTTCGGTAAGCTCAGGTTTAGGACTCATCCTTTTTCGCTGGGTAGTCGATGCCATGTTTGCCTTCTTAAAGTTAGAGGCCTTTATAAGTTTTACAAACACAGAAGCAAAATATTATGTAATAGAGTCCACATTTTACCAAAAAATAAACAGCTACAACCACATCATTTAAAATAGTTTATACCAACAGATTTCAAAACTTAACAGGAGAGATATCAGGGTTTACTGGAAAGAGCAATGAATCTTTCTATGCATGGTCTGTCCCTCCTTCTTTACTATTGTTTGTGTAAGCAAGGAGATCCCTTGTTCTTTTGGACCTCTTATTGAAAATCATCCCCAAAGAGAGCTAGCCAAGGAGCTGACTGGGGACAACTGCATACGGATAATCAGTTCTCCCAATTTGAGGATCCTTAATTTTAAAAAGGTCCTAGAACGCTGCTCTGCTTTGCTCTAATTTCTCCAATTTTCTGATTACTTCTAGATTTGGCCAAATATTACTAAGGTAAGATGTATATTCTGTCAATATAGAATAATAAAATTCAATTCTCTTAGTACACCTGCTGCTGCTGCTAAGTCGCTTCAGTCGTGTCCGACTCTGTGAGACTCCATGGACTGCAGCCTATCAGGCTCCTCCGTCCATGGGATTTTCCAGGCAAGAGTACTGGAGTGGGGGGCCATTGCCTTCTCCATAGTACACCTGAGCCTTCTCCAAGAAGCTCAAAGTGTTTCCCTAAGTCCCTATATTTAACGTTTTAAATACACATTAACAACCAAACATTATAAACTCTCCCTCCCCTCCCCCCCCGCCCCATCTCCGTGCGTAAACTTTTGGCAGAGGCGGCCGGGAGGCCACATTCTGAGAATCCGAGTCTTTTTTGCCCAGGGACGGTCTCCGGAGGGGCTGGAAAAGGCCAGGGGAACCCGTGGGGGCGGGGGAGAGCGGCTGTGGCTGAAGGGGAGACGGTGGCGAATCACAGGCCCAGCAGGACGGCAGGCATCCCTACCCTGCCCTTCGGCAAAAGCTCTCAGAGAAGCCAAGAACCGCGCAGGAGAGGCGGCGGGGCCCTGCAAGGCCTGAGAAGGGCTCAGCCTCTGAACGCGAGGCTCGAGACCGAAGCAAGCACTCACCATCCCGGATGGATTCCACTTCCCGTTGTTACGGCAACCGACGTACACACCGACTCTGCGCAGTTCCCACCGCCCCGCGCGCGTGGCCTCGCTCCCCATTGGCGGACCGCTAGCCGCCGCTCCCCATTGGCCCAGGGCTGGGGTGGGTGGGGCTAACCCGACGAACTCTCGGCACAGGGCGGGGCGCAGTACCCTCGCGGCCCGGCCTCATTGGGCAGAACTATACCGCGAGCGCAGATTAGCGGAGCCAGCACCGAACCAAGCCAATCCGCTTGGTGGAGGAGCCTCGGCAGATCCTCGCCTCACGCGGGCGGGGAGAAAAAGGTGGCTACCGGCAGCTCGAGCTCTAAGGGTGCAGGCTGTGGACAAGCTGGGGCCAAGCAGCGGGGCGCCTACGGACCGGTAAGGGTTGCGACCTCACCCTTGTGTCGGCGACAGGACTAGAAGGCAAGGGATTGGGTGGGACGATCCGGGACGAGGACTTCCTGGTCTGACCTGAGACTTGAGTTAGGGTCCGAGGGGCCAGAGAAGACCTAAGCTTTCGTGTTGGAGCAGACTCTGTACCCACGGGGCATCTGAGATCCAAAAAATGGAAGGGATGTGCCGAGCCTTGTCTCGGAGGTTCGAACGTCTGGGACTTAGAAGCCTAATCCAGCCGCGGCTCACTCTTTGAGCGTGTGCGTTCAAGAGCACTCCTCATCCCCAAAGTAGGTTCCAAGACAGGATCACTTTAGTTCTTACCTGACTAAAAGCAGCCCTGGAAGGTGACCTGGGGGCCTGAGAACGGACTTTGAAGGGAGTGAAGGAAGCATGAGTGCTCGTGAGAGGGTAGGTCTCTCAGCGCTTACCTGCATCCCATCTGGGCGTTGGCACAGTATTTAGGGAGACAGCGAACCAGAGCAGACGTTTCTCAGGCTGAAAAAAAGCCTGAGGTTTATTGACATTTATTAAACGAAAGTGTTCTCTGACCTGCCCTTTACCCTCTTGGAGCATAAACCAGGTTCACAACCTTTAGGTCATATTTGACTCTTTTCGTGCCCCTTTCCCATTTACCAGCCTTCAAGTTCTATCCCTTTTTTCCACCTCTGCTGCTCCTCTCCCACTTAAGGCCTTCAGCAGCAACCACTCTGAGTGCAGAGCAGAGTTCTGACCGTCATCTGCAAGGCCCTTCCGTATGGGCTTCCTCTTCCCTGGCTCCCTTCAGCCCCTGAATGGATTCAGATGTGCAGACTCACTCCTGCCTTCAAACTTTTGCTCTACCTGCCCCTTATGCATGCTTCCTCCACTTCTTTTCCTCCTGTAGGTCTTTGCTCTACTATCACCTTTCTCAGTAAACCCCCACTGAGCACCCTCTTTAGCATTGCAGCCCCCAGGACACCCAAACTCCGCACCTTGCTCTACATTTATCCTGAAAAATGAAATATTTCCTGCCATATCAATAAACAAAGGATGTCATGGGTTGGTGAACCGTGAGGGAATTTAGGAAAGAAAGAATACCTGCCATCTAGCAGCCATCAGACTGCAGCCACCCTATGGTGAGCCTTGAGGAAACAGGAAACCAGCCCCAGATATGCTGAGATGCAAATCAAAAGAATGATTTCAGTGAGCCCAGACTCTTTCATGTCTTGCATATTCCCATACACAGAAAAGCACTAAATTCCTTAACTTGAGATGTCTAGTTTTCTTTAATTAACAATAATCTTTTGATATTTAGACTACCTGCCGTTTATTGCAGAACTTTTATATAACCTGGCTACCCTTCTCGCCTCCTAGGACCAGTTCTCTCAGGGTTACTTGAGGTGCTGTCCTGAGGCTTGAAGTCCTAAATATTCCCACCAAATAAAACATAACTCTCAGCCTTTAGATTGTGAGTATTTTTTGAGTCCACAATCCCATACTGCTTGTCACTGTGTATTTTATTTGTTTATTTTGCTCTTTACTGCCCATCCACTAGAAGAGAATCTGTGAGTGCAGGCATCTCTGTTTTATTCACTGCTGACACTCCAGGACATGGAACAGTGAGGGGACACACATTAGGTACTCAGTAAATCTTGGTTGAACAAGTGGTGAGTGGTCCCCCTGTTTCCTGCTTCTCACCTGTCTAGTCCACCCTGCTTCACCAGGTTAATCTGACTGAACAGTTCTGGTCAGGTCACCCCCATGCTCTTAAACCCTCAGAGGTTTCCCATGACTGCAGACTGAAGTCCAGACTCAGCCTGGCATCTGAGCCTCCTGCCCAGTTTTGCCCCTGCTGGACCTTCCAACTCTGTGTCATTCCACAGCCTGTTTCCCAGTGGGTCTGCAGGGTGACAGCCTGGCAGTGTAGGAGCAATCACAAGTTCTGCCCAGCAGTGTGACTTTGGGCAAGTCACTTGACCTCTCCAAGCCTCAGTTTCTTACCTGTTGAATGAGACCAGTACTGTGTTCCCAACTGGTTGCTTTTGGGATCTTAGTGGTATAATATACAGTTAGTCCTTCATATCTGCAGGTTCCATATCCATGGATTCAATTGTTGTAACCATGCATTCCAGGAAACAAACTCACTCAGAAGGACAGTGTAGATAGTGGAGTGCAGTTTATTACACCGGTGGGCCCAAGGCAGAGTCTTCTCTTAGCCAAGGACCCCGACCAGTTTTTGTGAAAACCTTATATACCCTAATTGTACGTGCTCAAACCCACCTCCCCAAATTCTCTGAAACTAGTCTGAACAAAGGAAAAGAAATATACAATCAAAGTTAACCCGTGATTCTATGCCTGTGCCTTAAACCCGTGATTCGTATGCTTTAAGCCTAGGTAGTTAACAGTGGGCAATTATCAATAAGCCTGTGGTCATACCCCAATAAGCATAATAGAATTTATGATTATATTCGGTTACACAGACAATTAGGGTATTCTTTTAGGTGATGGAGAGTCTGGGTATGAGCCCTGGAACTCTTCCATCCTTCCATAGATACTGGGCATATAGCTCAAAGTCCACAGTTCAGCCCAAGATGGAGTCCTGCTTTCAAGATGGAGCCTGTTCTGTTTCCTCCTTCACAACCATTCATGGATTGAAAATATTGGGAAAAAAAATTCCAGAAAGTTTCAAAAGCAAAAATCAAATTTGCTTCATAGGCAACAATTTATATGGCATTAACATAGTATTTACAGCTATTTACATAGCATTGACATTGTATTAGGAGTAATCTAGAGATTGTTTGAACTATATGAGAGAATGTGCATCGGTTATATGCAAATACTGTGTCATTTTATTTAAGAGACACTAAGTCTCCTTGGATTTCGGTGTCTGCGGGGGCTCCTGGAACCAATGCCCCATGGATACTGAGGAACTGCTGTGCTCATCTGTAAAAAGTTCTGAAATTTAGCCAGTTTTCAGGCATTGTTAATTCTTTTATCTGATTCACTCTTGTCATTCTCCTTATATGACACATGCAGAGCCTCAGACTCTGTGTTAAGTCTTCTCCACACTGTAGCCAGAGTGATCGGACACTCACCCTTGATTTCAACTTCCAAAGCCTCCCACATCTCCCATAGGATGACTCCTTAGACACACAGCACCTGCACATTCTGAACTTTGCCCCCAATCTGACTTCGATCTCACTTTGTCACAACTTGTCGCAGAACAGGCTGGCCGTGCCAACGCCTCATGCTTCCCACCCCTGGCCTTGGAATATCTCTCAGGACACCCACCTCTTCTTTGACTCACGCCTCCAGGGTTTTAGAACTTGACTCAGGGATTGCCTCCCTGCCTGGGCTTACTCTCATCAGAACTCACAGGCACTTCTGCAGTGTTCTGCTAAGCCTGTGTCCCACCCCAGATGCTGGGCTCCCTGAAGGTTGGTGCTGTGCCTTCTGCAGGTTCTATTTGGCAGTGGCCTTGTAAGGGTGGAGGAGTGAGCTGGCACCAGAGTGCTTTTCTACAACATTTTTTTTACAAGTTGCAGCTCCCTTTTTATCCTTGGGGCGTGTACCTACAGCCACTGAGGTCAGCAGGATTCCTGCTCTATGGTTGAGGCCTCTCAGACCAGCTGCTGCAGCACAATTCCACCCATATTCCATTCTGGACTCCTTGCTGGCCCTCCAGGGGCTCACCTCCACCAAGCCAAGATGGACATGGGGTGGGGGCTGGGGGGAATGAGGAGCCTACAGCTGTGTACAGTGTTAGAATGAAAGCAGAAACCAATGCTGAGGTGCTGAGGAAGCTGCTAGTCTTGCCTGGAGAGGGGGAGGAAGTTTCCCAGAGGTGACAACTGAGCAAGGCCTTGAAGGCTGCAGAGCTGCTCACCATGGGGAGGACAGGGAGCAGCACCTCCAGGTAGAGGAACAGCATAAGCTGAAGCTCTCAGACAGGCTGCTGATTTTGTCAGCAGATTCAAAGCCAGGGCCTTTCTGTCCTAAAAGTCAACAGACTAGTGGAGAGATGAATGAGTGACAAAAAGGGCAAGATGGAGCTGATTGAGTCCTTTGGAGAAGTAAGGGGAAGCCTTCAATCCTGTTGGCCTTTTTCTTGTGCAGACAGACGTCTTCTTGCCACAGAGGAGGGTATCGAGCTTATGGCAGCCACATTGGAGCCTCCTGCACTGACCAAGCACAGGAGCAGGCCAGGCCCTGACTACCCCAGCGCTCTCCTCTGAGCTGCTCTGGGTTTCCCCTTTACAAAGAGCCTGGTCTCTCATGTTTGTGAAGGAGAGAGCACTTGTCTCTCTCTCTTCCTGATTGGAAATGGACAGACTCTCCTGTCCTTTTGTCTCCAGGACTCGGTGGCTGGGGACTGGCCCCAGCAGGAAGGCAGCCATGGGCTTACTCCCTTCTCTCTGTATTTATTCCTAGAAGTAGAGCCAGGTGCTTAGATTTCACTCTTAAAAGGTGAGTCTCTTTTCGTAGATGCCTTTTAGCCTAAGACTTTGTCCCAGTGTGTCTAGAGGAATAAAGGCATACATACTGGTTTTGATTCTGAGATCTGCAATTTTAAAGGATGGTTTTAATTCAGAGACCTGCAATTTTAAAAGAAAAAGACTTGAGGCTTTTGTGTGATCTGTAACAATCCCAGCTCCTAGAATGTTGCTCTTTAGGTTATTTTCCCATTCACAGTATTCTTGTGAATATATTTATAATAAAGTAGACAGAACTGAAAATTTGCCATTTTAAACATTTTTGAGTATACAGTTCAGTGGCATTAAGTAGGTTCACACTGTCATGCAACCATCCCAGCCATTTTTCTCCAGACCTCTTTTCATCTTGTAGAACTGAAACTCTATACTGACTTAGCATCACTCCCCAATTCCCTGCTTCCTTCCAGGCCTTGACACCCACCACTGTACTTTCTGTGTCTAAGAATTTGACTACTCTAGGGATATCATGCAAGTAGACTCCTATTGTAGTTGTCCTTTTGTGTCTGGCTTTCACTTAGTATAATGTGTCCAAAGTTCTTATTTCACTTAGCATAAATTCATCCGTGTTGTAGCTTATATCAGAATGTCTCTTTTTTAATTGTTATTTTATTGTTGTAAGAACAGGGCTTCCTTGATGGTTCAGTTGGTAAAGAATCTGCCTGCAATGCAGGAGACCCTGGTTTAATTCCTGGGTCGGGAAGATCCACTGGAGAAGGGATAGGCTACCCACTCCAGTATTCTTGGGCTTCCCTTGTGGCTTAGCTGGTAAAGAACCTGCCTGCAGTGCAGGAGACCTGGGTTCGATCCTTGGGTTGGGAAGACCCCCTGGAGAAGGGAAAGGCTACCCACTCCAGTATTCTGACCTGGAGAATTCCATGGACTCAGTCCATGGGGGTCGCAAAGAATCAGACACAACTGAGTGACTTTCACTTATAAGAACAGGTAAGATGAGATCTACCATATTAACAAATGTTTGAATGTACAATAGATTATTGATTGTAGGTACAATGTACAGCAGACTAGAGCTTACTCATCTTGCTTAACTGAAACTTTCTATCCACTGATCAGTAGCTACCCCTCTTCCCCTCCCCCAGCCAGCCCCTGGCAACCACCATTCTACTCTTTGATTTTGTGAATTTGACTACTTTAGATACTTCATATGAGTGGAATCACAGTATTTGTCTTTCTGTTGCTGGCTTATTTCACTTGGTATAATGTTCTCAAAGTTCATCTGCGTCTCATATTGTGGAATTTCCTCCTTTGTTAAGGCTTCATAGTATTCTGTTGTATTTATATACCACATTTTCTTTATCCATTCAGCCATCAAGGAAGACTTCGTTTCCATCCTGGCTATTGTGAATAGTGCTGCAAAGAGTTTAAGAGTACTCATATCTCTTCAAGATTCTAGCTTCAGTTCTTTTGAATATATACCCAGAATTGGAGTTGCTAGATCGTATGTACTTCGGTGGTTCTATTTTAATTTTTTAAGGAACCTCCATACTGTTTCCCACAGCAGCTGCATTGTTTTTACATTCAGTGTACAGAAGTTCCAATTTCTTCACATCCGTGCCAACACTTATCTTTCGACTTTTTGATAATAGTCAAACTGACAGTGGTGAAGCGGTATCTTGTTGTAGTTTTGATTTACATTTTCCTGATGATTAAGGCCATGGAGCATTTTTTTTCATGTACCTGTTGGCCATCTATATGTCTTCTTTGGAGAGGTGTCTTTTCAAGTCCTTAGCTCATTTTGTAACTGGAGGGTCATCACCATACTCTGACCAATTCCCAGGGGGTTTCTGATGGCCCCACTCTGAGTTCTTTCTATACGTGGTCAGGATAGCTTTAATTCCACAAAGGAGGAGAGCTCTATCTCCTCTTATTCTTCTTCTTCCCAGCATCCCACACCCTGGCATCATGGAGATGAGCAGTGAGTCTGTTTTATTGAGCTGCAACAAAGAAAAATGGCTTGATCAGATTGATACGCTTTCTGGCAGTGCCGGGACTGAAATCTGAGCCTCCATTTTGTGCATTTCTCTACTGATCGACACTAGAGAAATAGAGAGTGAAATTGAAGCGCATGAGTGCCCTGGGAAAAGCTGTGATGCCAGAGATAGTCTTTTCATTGTAACTGATGAATGAGGTTATTTAAGTGGCTTCCCATTCTGCCTCTAGTCCAAGTATATGGTAGTGAATTATGGGCCCACCCAGGCCCATCTCAGAGGACAGTCTGAATCCCAGGAATGTTCCCTGAGTGCTTCTTCCAGCAGCTGCAGCTACAGTTGAGCACTCTGAAAACTCAGGGTTGGGGGGGATGTTATCCACACAACACACTAACAGCTAAAAGATGTTTCAGTTTATACAACATAAATGTCTGCCTCTAAATATGTTTTTAAGGAGATAAACGTTGATTGCAGACAGGGCCACATTTGGAGCGAAAATGGAACAAGCAGCTGGTGAGCCAACAGAAGACATTCCAAAAGTGAGTATTGACACAAAAAAAGGTTAACCAAAACCAGATAAGGGGAAAGTCTAGCACATACATAACAGCGTGCCATTGAAACATAGCTCTGGGTTACCCATATTAAATTAATTAGTATCGAGTAAGTGTTTCTTTACAGAAGATATGTCCTTATTTAAGGTATCAATTACTGCTCTGTAACAAACCCTATCAGAACTTAGCAGTTTAAAACAACACCTGTTTCTTTGTTCACAATTCTACAGGTTGGGCTGGGTCCAGCTTGTGGTGAGGAGTGGGGGTTCCTTCACTGGTCTGCCCTGGGCTCGCACACACAGTTACAGTGCCAGGCAGCCTCACTCACACAAGTGGCAGTAACTACTGCCTGTCACCTAGGTGTCCTCATGTGGCCTCCAGCAGGTTAAACTGTGCTTCTAGGTATAATTGCAGAAGCCTTCCCAGGGCCAGCAAGGGCACTAGCAAGGCCTCTTAAACTCTAACCTCGCCAGTGTAAGAAGGGACTTGAGGGAATTGTCAGGCCTCCCAGAGACGCTTTACAAAGATCTATGAAGGGAGGGTTCATTACACTTTCAATGAACTAACACTTCAGACATGAAATCACACTGAGGTAAAATGTGTTCATGTCAGATGTTACTTAATCAAAGCTTCCCAAGAGGTTGCCACAGGTCACCAGATCACATTGGTTTTAGTTCAGCTCAGAGTAAGGCCTTCTCTGTGCCTCTGTAATTGAGGATTAATCTGAGATTCTACTGCTCAGACAAACCACCAGAGGTCCTTGCTGTCTGTAGTTCATTTGTGTGCATCAGGGTTTTACTGATACTCAGCAACTAAAAACAGTCTGGATTAGGATGATGGTTTTTTTCTCATCAATTGACTTTATAGAATAAAGTAAAAGTTACACATTTAAACTACTATAATAAAAAGAACAATTTCATCCTAACTTACACATACATTCTGTGTAAGACTTCTCTGAGAAAAGGGCCCACTGCTAATGAAAAGGGAAATCAGGAAAGATTGGAAGAAACCCAGGGACCTACAATATTCTGTTATCTCCAGATCATTTTGCAATGAAATAGTTTTTCTAGATGGCTTTCTTCCCTATTCTTAAAACTGTCTCCAAGGTGTTGATTGTTTAACTCCCTGCAATAACCCATTCTTGAGTCTCACTACCTGTTTCCAATCTGGAATTTCATTTTTATTATTAGTACATATTCCTTCTTGTCTGTTGGACCCACTTGAACTGCATCATCTTTCATGGCCATGAAAAGTAAGTGATAATTTCACATAATCTCCTGTAACCGAGGACCATGGCCCCATCACACTATGACTTCTCTGGGGTAAATGCCAGCTCTGTTCTCATCATTATAAAACGCTCTCTGGCATAGCCACTGACCCATGCTTTCCAGGCAATATGGGTGCAACATTTCAATATAAGAATCCACATCACTCTGTCAAAGAGAGACTTACTTTAAAATCATGAAATGAAATTGTACTGGACAAACACAGCATTGTAAAGCAACTGTACTCCAATAAATGTTTTTAAAAAAGAAATTACACTAGATATGATAGCAAGGTTATTTGATTTTTCTTAAAGTAGACTGTCAACATTTTGAAGCAATTTGTAACTTTTGACTCCAAATACTATAAACAAGAGACTCTGAACTCCTTTGGAGTTATTCTAAAAAGCTGCCTTTCCCTATGCAGCTGACTTGGGGAGAGCAGGAAGGGAAGGAATTGCCAAAAGGGAGATTGAGTGGAATTTGTGGATTTCATTTGCCTATGCGCTGGGCAAGTGTTAGAAATTTTAGTAAAGGTGTAAATAATGTAGCATGCTATGATATATGGCAGTCATCTAAGCATAGACAACAGTGGGCTTAAAAGATACTTTGGTGGGGAAGGTAGCATAGTGAGGCTGACTGTCAGGAGATTATGAATACCTGAAGAAATGATGCTGAAGCTTCAGAGCCATCTCCATTGCAGGTGGGATGCCAGGTTGAGAGGGGCAGATTTATCGAAGAGGCTCTGGCTCCCCTACAGTCTCCTGCATGTCTCAATTATATAGGTACTTAAGGAATACATAGCAAGTTGGTTGGTTGGTTTTTTAATCAGCAGAATTTCTTTAAAATCTCTACTTTCTATCCCCAACTTTGATTTACTATACATAAGTTCAGAGAAAATGGGGGTTTGTCATCTTAAGGAAGCCCAGATATGGTTTTAGAAAGACCCCAAGGAGGAGAGGTATAACAAGTCCTCCTCCGGGGCCCCTTGTACCCAGCTTCATCAGCGTGCACCAGCTACAGTTTTGCATCAGCTCCCTGGAGTCAAAATATTTAAGTCCTGTATGTGGTGCTCTGTCCTTCCATTATCACCAGTTAACAGAGTTGGAATTTAGCCAAAAGAGTACATGGGTTGTTGTTGTTCAGTCTCTCAGTCATGCCCGACTCTTTTGTGACCCCACGGACTGCAGCATGCTAGGCTTCCCTGTCCTTCGCTATCACCCGGAGTTTGCTCAAACTCATGTGTACTGAGTCACTGAGGCCATCCAGCCATCTCATCCTCTGTCGTCTCCTTCTCCTCCCACCTTCAATTTTTCCCAGCATCGGGGTCTTTTCAAATGAGTCAATTGTTCACATCAGGTGGCCAAAGTATTGGAGTTTCAGCTTCAACATCAGTCCTTCCAATGAAAATTCAGGACGGATTTCCTTTAGGATTGAGTGGTTGGATCTTCTTGCAGTCCAAGGGACTCTCAAGAGTCTTCTCCAGCACCACAGTCTGAAGACATTTTGCATGATGTACCTGTGTTGCAGAGCTGAAATGCAAGCATCATAGCTTTCACCTGATGTGTCAACTTCCTCAGAGCTCAGAGAAGGGAAAGCAAAGCCCTGGGCCTGGCTGATGAACAGCTCACTGATCCTCCCTGCATCCCCACCAGGAGATCCCGTCAGGCAACAGCATAGTCTTAGATGGATGTGCTAAGGGGAGAAGGGTTTAGGTGATGAACCCAAAGCCACAGAGCCCAGCCCTGTAGTGGTTGGAGAGCAAAGGGGCCTTACTTTCCTCTGCAAGTATGGAAACTACTTTCTTTTTTCTGATGTTCTAAGTGCACACTGTCAATTGAGTGGATGGCATGTTTGGATTGTGTGTGTGTGTGTGTGTGTGTGTGGTTTGTTTTTTTCTTTAAAAGTGCCCAATGATCAGCTATCAGGAGCAAGAAGGTATCACTTTGGTGGAGGTGGGGGGCTGGGCACACCATGCAGCTTGTAAAATCCTAGTTCCCTGATCAGGGAATGAACTCAGGCCACCACAGTGAAAGTATCAAGTCCTAACCACTGGACAGCCAGAGAACTTGCCTCAGGTCATCCAGTGTGATCAAAGTCTGCCTCAGTATAATTTGCTATCTCTTCCCTCCTTACTAATCCCAGGAGAGAAGGTTGCCATGGGTGATAAAACACCAGAATTATTTGAAACTTCCAACTTGATTCAAGAAAAGTTTCAAACTAAGAGATGGACCTGCTATTTCAGAGGCTCATGGTATGTGGATCCAGGTTCTTAGAGCTTCCAATTCTCAGCACACCCTTACCCCTTGCCATTCCTCTCTTCCTGCAGGCCAAGAGGTGCACGGTGATTGGAGGCTGTGGGTTCCTGGGTCAGCACATGGTGGAGCAGTTGCTAGCAAGAGGCTATGCCGTCAATGTATTTGATATTCGGCAAGGGTTTGACAATCCTCGCGTGCAGTTTTTCCTGGGTGACCTTTGCAGCCAACAGGTAACAGACCATTTAGCCTTGCCGATTACGCCAGGCCCCTTGAAGGGAGACTACCAGACTCCCCCTGCTCAGAGGCCAGCCAAGTTGTTTCCAAAAGATAATTTTTTTTTTGAAAAATTGTGAAGTTATATGAAAGAATTTAACACACACACCTATTGTTACTAGTGAGAATCAGTAACTGTTATTTCTGTCACTACTACTGCACTCTACACAGATAGTTCAAAAGCAACCATGGCCAATACATGAGTGAGTGGTGGCAGCTGCATACCAATAAAACTTTATTGACAAAAGGTCCACAGGCTGTAGTGTGCCAACTGCTACTCCAGAGTATGTATCCAAAAGTGAAATTGCTGGGCTTTGTGTTTCTTTTTATTTTAAATAATTTTTATTTGTTTGTGTGGTTATTTATGACTGTGCTGGGTCTTCACTGCTGCTTGGGCTTTTCTCTAGTTTTGGTGGAGCAGGAATTACTCCTCATTGTGGTGCACATTCTTCTCATTGCACTGTCTTGTGGAACAGGGGCTCTAGGGTGCAGGCTTCAGGAGCTGCAGTTTCGGGGCTCTACAGTACAGGCTCAGTAGTTGAGGCCCACGGGCTTATTTGCTCCACAGACATGTGGAATATTCCCCCGACCAGGGATTGAACCTGTATCTCCTACATAGGCAGGTGGATTCTTTGCCATTGAGCCACCAGGTACTCCCTGGACTTTGTCTTTCTGCATAACACTTGGCATAGCTGATATATTCTGTGTCAACTTAGGTATCTGTGCCCCCACCCAGAGAACATGCGCTCCATGAAGGCAGCTCCCCTTCAAACCACTCCCCCCAAATCCCATGCTATTGTTGCTGTTTTCCCCTCACTCACAAATGTTAGTTTTGCTGTGGGTGGCATTTTAGGGTTACAGTCCTCCTCCCCTACCTCCTCCCCCATTGCTCAATCTGAGCATTTTATTTATTTATTATTTTGGTTGCTCTGCAAGGGTCACAGAATCCTCATTCTTAGGCCAGGAATTGAACCCAGGCTCCCTGCCCTGGACGCACACAGTCCCAACCACTAGACCAGCAGGGAATTGCCTCTCTTTACTTTTTTAATGTGTATACTGCAAACTTAAAACTCATGTCTATGCTTTATATCATATTTCTAGTGAAATAAAGGGGTAAAGGCTAGATCTAATTCTGGTTTGTTTTTTTTTTTTTCCTTGGGGGCATCATGGATTAATACCCCAATAGCAATAAGCACTTGTAGTACTCAGATTTTACTTTCTATACACCATTGCCCATAAAACGAACCAGGGGTCCTTGGGAAAATATCCTATTCAGGAATCTGGGGCAGAGGTAGGAGGTACAAGGTGAGCCCGGGACATATTTTTTTATGAAGAATCTAACAAAGTACTCAAAAACTAATTTCAGTTCAGTTCAGTTCAGTCACTCAGTCGTGTCCCACTTTTTGCGACCCCATGAATCACAGCACGCCAAGCCTCCCTGTCCATCACCATCTCCCAGAGTTCACTCAAACTCATGTCCATCGAGTCGGTGATGCCATCTAGCCATCTCATACTCTGTTGTCCCCTTCTCCTCCTGTCCCCAATCCCTCCCAGCATCAGAGTCTTTTCCAATGATCCACTCTTTGCATGAGGTGGCCAAAGTAATGGAGTTTCAGCTTTAGCATCATTCCTTCCAAAGAACACCCAGGGCTGATCTCCTTCAGAATGAACTGGTTGGATCTCCTTGCAGTCCAAGAACTCTCAAGAGTCTTCTCCAACACCACAGTTCAAAAGCATCAATTCCTCAGCACTCAGCTTTCTTCACAGTCCAACTATCACATCCATACATGACAACTAGAAAAACCCTATAGCCTTGACTAGACGGACCTTTGATGGCAAAGTAATGTCTCTGCTTTTCAATATGCTATCTAGGTTGGTCATAACTTTTCTTCCAAGGAGTAAGTGTCTTTTAATTTCATGGCTGCAATCACCATCTGCAGTGATTTTGGAGCCCCAAAAAATAAAGTCTGACACTGTTTCCACTGTTTCCCCATCTATTTCCCATGAAGTGATGGGACCAGATGCCATGATCTTCGTTTTCTGAATGTTGAGCTTTAAGCCAACTTTTTCACTCTCCTCTCTCACTTTCATCAAGAGGCTTTTTAGTTCCTCTTCACTTTCTGCCATAAGGGTGGTGTCATCTGCATATCTGAGGTTATTGATATTTCTCCCAGCAATCTTGATTCCTGCTTGTGCTTCTTCCAGCCCAGTGTTTCTCATGATGTATTCTGCATAGAAGTTAAATAAGCAGGGTGACAATATACAGCCTTGCCGTACTCCTTTTCCTATTTGGAACCCGTCTGTTGTTCCATGTCCAGTTCTAACTGTTGCTTCCTGACCTGCATATAGGTTTCTCAAGTGGCAGGTCAGGTGCTCTGGTATTCCCATCTCTTTCAGAATTTTCCACAGTTTATTGTGATCCACACAGTCAAAGGCTTTGGCATAGTCAATAAAGCAGAAATAGATGTTTTTCTGGAACTCTCTTGCTTTTTTGATGATCCAGCAGATGTTGGCAATTTGATCTCTGGTTCCTCTGCCTTTTCTAAAACCAGCTTGAATATCTGGAAGTTCACGGTTCATGTACTGCTGAAGCCTCGCTTGGGGAATTTTGAGCATTACTTTACTAGCATGTGAGATGAGTGCAATTGTGTGGTAGTTTGAGCATTCTTTGACATTGCCTTTCTTTGGGATTGGAATGAAAACTGACCTTTTCCAGTCCTGTGGCCACTGCTGAGTTTTCCAAATTTGCTCGCATATTGAGCATCATCTTTCAGGATTTGAAATAGCTCAACTGGAATTCCATCAACTCCACTAGCTTTGTTCATAGTGATGCTTTCTAAGGCCCACTTGACTTCACATTCCAGGATGTCTGGCTCTAGGTGAGTGATCACACCATCATGATTATCTTGGTCATGAAGATCTTTTTTGTACAGTTATCCTGTGTATTCTTGCCACCTCTTCTTAATATCTTCTGCTTCTGTTAGGTCCATACCATTTCTGTCCTTTATCAAGCCCATCTTTGCCTGAAATGTTCCCTTGGTATCTCTAATTTTCTTGAAGAGATCACTAGTCTTTCCCATTCTGTTGTTTTCCTCTATTTCTTTGCACTGATCACTGAGGAAGGCTTTCTTATCTCTTCTTGCTATTCTTTGGAACTCTGCATTCAGATGCTTATATCTTTCCTTTTCTCCTTTGCTTTTCACTTCTCTTCTTTTCACAGCTATTTGTAAGGCCTCTCCAGACAGCCATTTTGCTTTCTTGCATTTATATTCCATGGGGATGGTCTTGATCCCTGTCTCCTGAACAATGTCACGAACCTCAAGAGGTCCATAGTTCATCAGGCACTCTATCTATCAGATCTAGTCCCTTAAATCTATTTCTCACTTCCACTGTATAATCATGAGGGTTTTGATTTAGGTCATACCTGAATGGTCTAGTGGTTTTCCCTACTTTCTTCAATTTAAGTCTGAATTTGGCCATAAGGAGCTCATAATCTGAGCCAGTCAGCTCCCTGTCTTGTTTTTGCTCACTGTATAGAGCTTCTCCATCTTGGGCTGCAAAGAATATAATCAATCTGATTTTGGTGTTGACCATCTGGTGATGTCCATGTGTAGAGTCTTTTCTTGTGTTGTTGGAAGAGGGTGTTTGCTCTGACCAGTGCATTTTCTTGGCAAAACTCTTAGTCTTTGCCCTGCTTCATCCCACATTCCAAGGCCAAATTTGCCTGTTACTCCAGGTGTTTCTTGACCTCCTACTTTTGCATTCCAGTCCCCTATAATGAAAAGGACATCTTTTTTTTGGTGTTAGTTCTAAAAGGTCTTGTAGATCTTCATAGAACCAGTCAACTTCAGCTTCTTCAGCGTTACTGGTTGGGGCATAGACTTGGATTACGGTGATATTGATTCTTTGCCTTAGAAATGAACAGAGATCATTCTGTCGTTTTTTAGATTGCATCCAAGTACTGCTTTTCGGACTCTTTTGTTGACTATGATGGCTACTCCATTTCTTCTGAGGGATTCCTGCCTGCAGTAATAGATATAATGGTCATCTGAGTTAAATTCACCCATTCCAGTCCATTTTAGTTCACTGATTCCTAGAATGTCGATGTTCATTCTTGCCATTTCCTGTTTGACCACTTCCAATTTGGCTTGATTCATGGACCTAACATTCCAGGTTCCTTTGCAATATTGCTCTTTACAGCATCAGACCTTGCTTCTGTCACCAGTCACATCCACAGCTGGGTATTGTTTTTGCTTTGGCTCCATCCCTTCATTCTTTCTGGAGTTATTTCTCCACTGATCTCCAGTAGCATATTGGGCATCTACTGACCTGGGGAGTTCCTCTTTCAGTATCCTAGCATTTTGCCTTTTCATACTGTTCATGGGGTTCTCAAGGCAAGAATACTGAAGTGGTTTGCCATTCCCTTCTCCAGTGGCCCACATTCTGTCAGACCTCTCCACCATCACCTGCCCGCCCTGGGTTGCCCCGTGGGCATGGCTTAGTTTCTTTGAGTTAGACAAGGCTATGGTCCTAGTGTGATTAGATTGACTAGTTTTCTGTGATTATGTTTTCAGTGTGTCTGCCCTCTGAAGCCCTCTCGCAACACCTACCATCTTACTTGGGTTTCTCTTACCTTGGACATGGGGTATCTCTTCATGGTTGCTCCAGCAAAGCACAGCCACTGTTCCTTACCTTGGATGAGGGGTATCTCCTCACCACCGCGCCTCCTGACCTTGAATGTGGAGTAGCTCCTCTAGGCCCTCCTGCGCCCGCGTAGCCACTGCTCCTTGGATGTGGAGTCGCTCCTCTCGGCCGCTGCCCCTGACCTCGGGCGTGGGGTAGCTCCTCCTGGCCACTGGAGGTGGTGAGAGCCCTTTAAAGAGGGGTTTTCACTAAGTGCCGGGCAAAGTCCTGAGATTCCACTCCATAGGAGAGATGTTGGGTCACTTCTGACAGAGTTGATAAGGACTTCTGCTTACCACACGAAAGACCAGTACATCGGGAGGCAAGTTCCTGGGGCAGGAATAACGGCTTTAATCAGAAAGCCATCAGCCTGAGAGGTCAGGGGACTAATGCCTCAAAAAACCAGCTTTCCTCAGTCCTTTTGTACAGAGGATGAGGAAGTTGTGGGCAACCACTGTGATGCTGACCAACCATTGGCCAAGCCAATGAACATGTTAAAAGGCCACAGGAACCAATTTGAAGAGCTTCTGCTGGCCAAATTTGGGACATTTTGAGCCTCACAAAAGATAATATTAGTGGATTGTAATGAATTGAACAAGAATCCCTGCATTCATAGAATTACTGAAAAAAGATACAGAGGAATGCCAAGTAAAGAAGTAAAAATGAAAGCTAAGATTAAACGTTCACCATTCTTATTTAGTCACTAAGCTATGTCCAACTCTTTTGCAACCCCAAGAACTGTAGCCTGCTGTGGAGGTCTTCATAGAACAGTTCAACTTCAGCATTACTAGTCGGGGCATAGACTTGGATTACTGTGATATTGAATGGTTTGCCTTGGAAACGAACAGTAGTTATGGACGCATGTGAGAGTTGGACTATAAAGAAAACTGAGCACCAAAGAATTGCTGCTTTTGAACTGTGGTGTTGGAGAAGACTCTTGAGAGTCCCTAGGACTGCAAGGAGATCCAATCAGTCCATCCTAAAGGAGATCAGTCCTGGGTGTTCATTGGAAGGACTGATGTTGAAGCTGAAAGTCCAGTACTTTGGCCACCTGATGCGAAGAGCTGACTCCTTTGAAAAGACCCTGATGCTGGGCAAGATTGAGGGCAGGAGGAGAAGGGACAACAGAAGATGAGATGGTTGTATGGCATCACCGACTCAATGGACATGAGTTTGAGTAAAGTCCTGGAGTTGGTGATGGACAGGGAGGCCTGGCATGCTGCGGTTCATGGGGTCACAAGGAGTTGGACACAACTGAGCGACTGAACTGAACTGAACTAAAACTATGGTGGAGGTAATGAAGATAATGGTGACCTCCTTCAAAAGGTCCCATGCAAGCACTGCTACACTCAGTGCCTCCAAACCTGCAGCAGGCCACTGCTGATCCTTGCTTCCACCAGAGACTCCTGGACACTCACAGGAATGTCTGGGCCAGTCTCTTGTGGGGTCACTGCTCATTTATCCTGGGTCCTGGTGCACAAGGTTCTGTTTGTGCCATCCCAGAGTCAGTTTCCCCAATCCTGTGTAAGTTCTGGCAGCTCTATGGTGGGTTAATGGCGACCTCCTCCAAGAGGGCTTCTGCCATACCCAGGTCTGCTGCACCCAGAGACACCTGTTCTGTGGCAGTCCACTGCTGACCCATACCTCCACAGGAGATGTTCAAACACAGTTCTGTCTCAGTGTCTGTGGGGTCTCTGGGTCCTGGTGTGCACAAGGTTTGTTTGAGCCCTCTGAGTATCTCTGGCAGGTACAGTGTTTGATTCTAAATGCAGTTTTTCCCCTCCTACCATTTTGCTAGGGCTTCTCCTTTGCCCTTGGACGTGGGGTATCTCCTCACAGCTGCTCCACCACCATGGAGCTGCCACTCCAGCACCTTTTTTTCAATGCTTGACTCTATTTGCCACTTTGCAAAAGGAATTCTTATTCTTCAGTACAGTTCAGTTCAGTCGCTCAGTCATGTCTGACTCTTTGCGACCCCATGGACTGCAGCATGCCAGGCCTCCCTGTCCATCACCAACTCCCGGAGTTTACTCAAACTCATGTCCATTGTTGCCTGAAAAATCCCATGGACGGAGGAGCCTGGTAGGCTGCAGTCTATGGGGTTGCAAAGAGTCGGACATGACTGAGTGACTTCACTTTCACTTTTCACTTTCATGCATTGGAGAAGGAAATGGCAACCCACTCCAGTGTTCTTGCCTGGAGAATCCCAGGGATGGTGGAGCCTGGTGGGCTGCCGTCTATGGGGTCATACAGAGTCAGACACGACTGAAGCAACTTAGCAGCAGCAGCAGCGGCATGTCCACTGATGGGTGATGCCATCCAACCATCTCATCCTCTGTCATCCCCTTTTCCTCCTGCCTTCAGTCTTACCCAGCATCAAGGTCTTTTCAAATGAGTCAGCTCTTTGCATCAGGTGGCCAAAGTATTGGAGTTTCAGCTTCAGCCTCAGTCCTTCCAATGAACGTTCAGGACTGATTTCCTTTAGGATGGACTGGTTGGATCTCCTTGCTGTCCAAGTGACTCAAGAGTCTTTTCCAACACCACAGTTCAAAAGCATCAATTCTTTGGTTCTCAGCTTACTTTGTACTCCAACTCTCACATCCGTCCATGACTACTGCTGATCAGATTGTCCCATCTTTCTTTTGTCAGTGGGCATGTCTTCAAGTTGGCTCTGGAGTCCTTTTCATTCTTGTCTGTTTCCAGCCCCAGATCTCTCAGGGGTAGCAATCCATCTCCAGTTACTCTTTGTTGTATGTCTTGTTTCACAGAAAGGATTACTCCTGTGTATAGGATATTTACACTGTTGAAGTATGGGACCTTGATATGGTGCAGAATCTGTATCTATGGGCTCATCTTTCCCAGGAGTTTTAACTCCAGGTGCCCTGGATTTTGCCACCCACCTGGCACCCACCATCCACCACCCATGAGGCACAAAGGCACAGATGTTGACTTTTTCTGGATCCCACAGGCTTCTCATGCCCCAAACCAATTTTTATTGGGGCAATGGTAGTAGGGAGGGAGGTGGTTAAAGGGACAGTATGGTTTCTACCTAATATACTTCTGTGTCTTTGAATCTTTTACAGTGAGAATGTATTTCTGTGTTGATTGGAGATTTATAAAAGGGCAAGACACCTTCATGCCCCAGATTGGACACTGGGAATGTAAGGAGGCTGTTTACTTGTATAAAGCAGGAGTGATTTTTTTTTTGTCTTTGTTTGCTTTCCAGGACCTGTACCCAGCTCTGAAAGGTGTAAGCACAGTTTTCCACTGCGCATCGCCCCCACCATCCAGTAACAACAGGGAACTCTTTTATAGAGTGAATTACATTGGCACCAAGAATGTCATTGAAACTTGCAAAGAGGCTGGGGTTCAGGTAAGGGGAAAGCTGGAATGAGTGCTGTCAAGAACGTGTGATGGCTTTTCCCAAGTGCATGGGGGCCAGGGCTTTTGTTCACTTCCTGGGCTAACCAAGCCTGCTTCCTTAAGTGTTGCAAAGAGCCTAAAATTTCGACCTGGGAGCTGCTGAGCAAACCATATGAAGACCCTAAGCCTTATTAGTCTTTGGTTAAAGGGTGACAAAATTTAGAAATTGCTGTGTTTTTTGTTATGCTTTAAAAAACATGTTTTTAATATAGATAATATATATAAAACATAAAATTTACCATTTTAACCATTTTTAAGTGTACAGTTCAGTGGTATTAAGCACATTCACACTGCTGTCAACCACCACCATCATCCATCTCCAGAACCTTTTCATCTTCCTATCTTCCTAAGGAGGCTGAAATCTATACCAATTAAATACTAACTCCCCCTCTCCCTGCTCCTGGCACCTATCATCCTGCTGTCTGTCTCTATGAATTTGACTCCTCTAAGGACCCCACACAAGTGCAATCATACAACACGTGCCCTTTTGTGTCTGACTTACTTTACTTGGCATAACACCTTCCAGGTTCATTCATGCTGTAATAGGATCAAAATTTCCTTCTTTTTAAGCCTGAATAACAGCCTATTGGAGGGCTATGCTGCATTTTGTTTCTTCATTCATCCCTTGGTAGATTCCTGGGCTGTTTTGACTATTGTGAATCATGCTGTTGTGAACATGTTTATGCAAGTAATCTGCTCCACTTTCTGTTTTCACTTCTTTGGGGTAAATATCCAGGAGTGAAATTCCTGGATCATATAGTAATTCTGTGTTTAAGCTTTTTTAAAAAAAATAAATTTATTTATTTTAATTGGAGGATAGTTATTTTACAATAGTGTGATGGTTTTTGCCATACATCGACATGAATCAGCCATGGGTGCACATGTGTCTCCCATCCTGAACCCCCCTCCCACCTCCCTCCCCACTTCATCCCTCTGAGTTGTCCCAGAGCAGCGGCTTTGAGTGCCCTGCTTCATGCATCGACCTTTATTGGTCATATGTTACTTATGGTAATATACATGTTTCAATGCTATTCTCTCAAATCATCCCCCTCGCCTTTTCCCACAGAGTCCAAAAGTCTGTTCTTTACATCTGTGTCTCTTTTGCTGCCTTGCATACAGGATCATTGTTACTGTCTTAAGGAACTGTCATATATTTTTCCAGACGTTGCCTGTTCTTATTGTGCCAACTGATGACACCAGAAGCTGGTCAACAGCTTTCTTCTCTTGTTCGCAAGGCATCTGTGGCGTATGTCACTGTCACTGCCCCAAGCATCAGGGGCTTGGCTGATAGGGGCGCTGTTTTGCTAGTGGCTGGTACCCATTATGATGATCCAGAGAACCAGGGTTTATAACAATGCAGCAAGCTACATTATGGTGGAAATTGTTCCTTCTCTGGTCTGAGGTACTAGCAGAGAGGCATCACTTAGTTCTCCAAATCTGGTTCCTCACCTATTAAGCAACGTTAGTAGCCCCTGGTTACTTGTAGAGTAGCAAATCAAGTGACAGTTGTGAATCTCACTCCTTACTGCTTTCTGCTGTTGCCTGTATTAACTGGAGCTCTGTGAATTACACTCTGCTGTTTTTCATTCGACCATCCTGGGCATGCAGAAAAGATCTGAGAATAACATAGCGCCCATACACTCATCACAACATTGAGGTGACAGTATTACTAGTGATGCTGCAGTCCCGCCCTTACCCATCCTCAGTGTCGTTGCTGTCCTTCTGCATGCTATGTGGCACAGCCAACACAGAAATTCTAAAACTTGGTAAAAATAATATACTGAATATATCTTCCTGCAACTTGCTTTTTTTTCCCCTCAACATTATGTTGTTGTTGTTTTTACCACAAATTAGATCTTTTATATGTCACCATTAAAAATCTGCATTTTAAATAGATTCTTGAACTGGTGGCTCGTATCCATCAGCTTATTCAACTTTAGCACCTGTCTTGTCCCCAGTAGCTTTTCCAGAACTCCTACCTTTACCATGTATCTCCATGAGTTTTCCCAATTCAAATTTGGGCTTCTTCAGCATTTTTACTTTTCTAACAAAGACATCATGGAGCGGATAAATAGATTGGCAAGCCTTTTCTATGTCTTTTCCAACGCTATCTGGAATCAACTTATTGACCACCTCTTTCAGGTCATTTGCTTGCACCTCTCAGGTCATGATTTCTATCATTTTCTTCCAGATGGAGTAATAGCAAACAGATGGGGGGCAGCTAGTGCTCAGGCCATGCAGGGAAACTCAGGCCAATTCAGTGTTAAGCTTTGCTTCCATATGTACTGGCTATGAAAGGAAACCTCAGTGGGTGCAGTCCACTACCAACACCTGGGAGAGTCACTCACAGCTGCCCAGCTAAGGTAAGCACCCTGCTGGTGCTGGGCTTAAGAGATCTTCTGAATCTAATTGTTGCATTTTTTAGTACAGCCCACACTAAACAGACGAAGCAAGTAACCATCAGTAGTCTTGACATCAACGTGAGCTTCAGTCATGGTCTGCCATTTTTTGACCATGGAGCACGTTTTGTCACAAGTAAGATCCATAGCATGGAAATTAGGCAGTTTTTGCCCTTAACATCCTCAGTAATTAGCTTGAATTTTTTAAATGCTACTTTGTCATTCTGCAGATCAGCAAGACTCACTTCAAAAACATGACCTTTGAGGCCATCAGATGCGATTTGGTTCCTTGACCACTGGTTCATGACCAGTGTTTTCGCAATATTCCTTATATTAAACATAGCTGATGTTTTCACGTCACACCAGTCTTTTTTAGAAAATGGGTCAACCACTTTCTTCTTGATTCCTTTTTTGCCTTCTTTCATAAAGCACTTGTTCTTGCCACAGCATTATGTTTTTGAGATTTCTTTGTCTTGAAATACAGTACAGTCTGGTATAGTCACTGAAGTGGCAGGATAGCTCGGTGGGTAGCCGTGTAGGAAGTGAGGGTTTTATGTGGTATTTAGGGAATCTCTCTCAACAGAGATGAAATGATCATTGACTGCTTTTCTTCTCAGAGGCTTAAAGTGTTACTTCCCACATTTACGTCTCTAATCCACTAGGAATTTCTGTCTGTATATGTTCTGAGGTAAGCAGAGGATGTTTGGGTGCTCAGCAGCATGTACTGTACCATCGTTCCTTCCCTGATGGTTAGAGCCCTATCCAGCTTGTCTCTGCGGGCCTGTTCCCGGCTCTTGTGCTTCGTGGCCCTGTCTGTGCCCAGGCCCCTGTGCCCTGCCCTAGGATGAACCTCAGTATCTAGTGTAGGACAAGTCACTCCCCAACTCTGTTCTGCTTGACTATTCCTAGCCCTTTGCTCATTCATACACATTTTAGAACCAGCTTGTCAAGTTCTTGATAAAGCCTATTAGAAATGTTAGTGTAATTGCATCAAACCTAAAACTAATTTGGGAGAGAATAGACATCTTTTCCAATATGGAGTCTTGCTATGTATTTCTCTCTCTCTTTAATGCCTTTCAGTAGACCTTTGACTTTACTTCATAAAGGTTCTGTACATCTTCTGTTAAATTTATTCCATATACCTCACTTCTGGTGATTGAAATATCTTTCATTTTCCACTGCTACTGCATAGAAACACAGTTAATTTTTGTGTATCAATTTTGTACTCTGCAATTTGCTGAAGTCTAACATTTTCTGTATGTTTGTAGTGTTTTGTATATAGACATTTCCAACACTTGGAAATAGTGATAGTTGTGTTTCTTCTTTTCAAATCAGTATATTTAATAGTTTGTTGTTTGCCTTATCCTACCATGCTGGCTAGGACTTGCAGGACCACATTGAATAAAAGTGATAGAGATGTGATTTGCACTAATGTTGTTCAATTTAGGATGGCCTGCCCTTAACCAGATAGCTGAAAGCTGGGGACCCTCATAAGTAAAGCACCTTCCTGTCAAACAGCATTTCACCATGCCTGTGCATGTATACTGATGTGCCAAAGTTGGGAGCAGAAGTGTCTTCTGTCCCTCAGTTGTGATAAGATGAGGGAAAATGTAAAATCTACTGTTTTAGAATGTCATACCATAATGCGTCTCAAATCCTCATACCTGCAAAAGATAGTGATCTTTGCATTGTTTTAAGAAGGCCTGAAAAGGGAAGGCATCATAGTAAAGAAAGTGAATATGTGCCGTTTGATTTCCTTTCCTACATGACCTTCATGGTGTTTATATAGTGATCATTCCTGACTCATTTTTTTACATCTAATTTTCTCCTCTACTAGAAACTCATTTTAACCAGCAGTGCCAGTGTCACCTTTGAGGGTGTTGACATCAAGAATGGAACTGAAGACCGCCCTTACGCCATGAAACCCATTGACTACTACACAGAGACAAAGATCTTACAAGAGAGAGTACGTACCTGACAATTGGTTGAGTCAGTGACAAAAGAGTTCCATGAACATCTGCAGGATTTAGATTCTTAAGAAAAATGTTTGTAAGCATAGAATGTTAGTATTCTGAAGCCTAACTACATAACTTGTGAAATAAAATTTGTGGATGAAATTCAGTTCTAAAGATGATAACAGAAAAAACAGTAACAGAATATGCTAATATGGCCAGACGCTACTCTGTGTGTTTTACGGGGAATTGCTTCATTTAAGCTTCATGATGACCCCTTAAGGCAGGTACTGTGATCTTCACCAGGTTACAGAAGACAGTTGAGGACAGCTGATACACAGAGATTCAGAAGCTTCCTGAGGCCATGCAGCTCTAGACGCCTGCACTCAACCTCTGCTCCAGAAATCAGACTTTATGATAATCCAAAGTGGCAGGCAAAATTCAGCCAAACACTCAAGTGTGTTTTCATTTGAATACACCTTCCTAGTACTCTTGCACCCCCTCCTCTTTAAAAAAAAAAAGCAAACAATGGAAGGATCTTGCTTTATTTTAAGAGAAAGTGGTTTTCCACTTGGCAAGTCAGCTTCACTAGGGAGCTCCTGATTTTAGCAGTGGTCTGGGCCACATAACGGGGACTCTTGACATTCACCAGCTCCAGGACTAACATCCGGGAGAATTTTACCGGGTGGACACCCTACACTGCGGACTGTGGGTGTCATCAGCCACGGGCAGCTTGCCTTAGCTGGGCAGCTGTGAGTGACTCTCCCAGGTGTTGGTAGTGGACCGCACCCACTGAGGTTTCCTTTCATAGCCAGTACATATGGAAGCAAAGCTTAACACTGAATTGGCCTGAGTTTCCCTGCATAGTCTGAGCACCAGCTGCAGCACCCCCCCCACCCCCCGCCTCCCCATCTGTTTAATATTATTCCAGTTTGGAACATCCCAGAAGAGCTCATCTGCTGGGAAACCCAAGGGCCTTTCAGTGCAGAGGTGGAGGCCTCGCCATTTGCAAGCTCCAGTCCTGGGTCTGTCCCCTTGCTCCTTGGAGCACAGAGAGCCTCCCAGAGGCATTTAGAGGCTTACCTTATTTCCAGCAGAGTACCCAACGAGTCAACACAAGTGAGACCCCTTTGGGTAACTCCGATCATTGTGAACAGTCGGCAAGTAATTTGAATTTGCTCGGACCGAAACATGAGCAAGGATTTTGCCACCATAGAGTAGAAACCCTCAGTGAGGCGGTAGAATGAGTTGACATGGGCCATCTCATTTCATCACGATCTCCATTTTTAGCAACAACCTAACAGATCTTTGGGAACTTTTGTTCCTTTTGAGACAAACCCTGTTTCTCTGTACTTTAAGGCCAATCCTTTCTATTGGATCTTACTGGCTTTGACACAGCTCTCTGTCCTGTGTCTTCAGATGTGGGTGTTGGGGTAGAGAAAGGGACAGAGAAATAGTGTAGAATTCTTCAGTGTCTGCAACCCACAGACTCCCTTTGCTCTCTTGCAGGTAGTCCTGGGTGCCCATGATCCCGAGAAGAATTTCCTGACCACAGCCATCCGCCCTCATGGCATTTTTGGCCCAAGGGACCCCCAGTTGGTCCCCATTCTCATCGAGGCAGCCAAGAAAGGCAAGATGAAGTTCGTGATTGGGTAAGTTGGCCCCATGCTGCCCTCCATGCCCACCGGCCCCTGAAACAAGGGTCAGTCACCATCGGCCCTTTTCTCCTGTGGCCTTGTCTTCTGCCTGTTGTCCGTTTCCTGTGGCTGCCACAGGAAATGAGATGGAGAATAACAAAAATGGATTCACTCCCTGTGCTGGAGGCCAGGACTCCAAAATCCAGATGTTGGTGGGGTTGGCTCCCTGTGGAGGCTCTGAGGGGGTCTGTTCCAGGCCTTGCTCCCAGCCTCACATGGCTGCCAGCAACCCTTGGCTCATAGACATGTCACTTCAATCTCAGCCTCCATCTTCACATGACATGCTTTTCTCTGCATCTCTTTCCCAAAAGATCCCTCCTCTTATAAGGACACCAGTCATTAGGTTTAAGGCCCACCCTACTCTAGCACAACCTTATCTTAACTAATTATATATTCAAAGACCTCATCTCCAGATAAGGTAGTCACAGGTTCCAGGGAGACATGGATTTCTTCCCCATGAACCCTCTCAGGCAGGCTGGAAAAATATTTGTGTCCGTATTGGGAAATTCAGGAAACTGGCTCAGAGGGGAAACAATTGTCCCAGGGTCAAGGGCTAGGCCCTCCACTTTCCTTGCATCTAGGAAGGCAAGAGGAGGTGTTAACATTCCTCCTCTGGGCCTCTGCAGGTGATGAGAGTGGTTTGTGTCCCAAGTACATCTTTCCTTCCCTCCTTCCTTCTATTCATCTATCCATCCATCCTTCATTCTCTTTTCTTCCTTTCTTTCCCCCCTTATTCCTGTGTTTTGCCACCTTGCCTCCCTGCCTCTCGCTCAGCCACCCTGCCACAGGACTAGAAAGAGATAGTAGAGAAATCTTGAGGCCAGAGCAATGCATTAGCCCACAGTGCCCTAGAGGGAGTTGAGAGCTGCTGTCCAAACTGGAGCCCAGAGAAGATACCACTAGCATAGGCCATGCCAGGATGGGGCAGGCAGGGCTAGGGGCTTTCAGATTCATGGGTTGGCCCCTAAATATCCCTCTGGCCCTGAAGGCCCAGGAGCCCTGGCCTCCAGCACATTTTCATGGATGCCCAGGTGTACCTGGGCTGGCATTGCTAAGGTGGGTCGCAGCCCTGAGTCCACACCTAGGGGCTCTGCCAGGTGTGCAGCTGAGTGCTCCAGGCACAGGGGACTCATTCCTTGTGCACCTGCAGGAACGGGAAGAACTTGGTAGACTTTACCTTTGTGGAGAACGTGGTCCACGGACACATCCTGGCTGCAGAGCACCTCTCCCGGGACACCGCCTTGGGTGGGAAGGTAATTCACCTGCTTCCACCTGCTCAACAGTGGCTGGCCCTCCTGCTCCTGTGTGTCCCTGTGATGCCGTCTGTTGGCACACTGCTTCTTTGACCCTGCTTCCTGGTAGACCTACCTTAGGATCCCACTGGGCCATGGTCAAGCCCTCTGACAAGGGATGGTCAGCTCTTACACAGAGATGGGAGAGCACACTCCTTGGTCCCCCTTCCTTGTTTCTCACTCCCACTTTTGGAATCCCCTCCCCATTGGGGTCTCATTTTTCTCTCCTGGATTTCGGCCCTTTTCTGACTCAGAACTCTCAACATGGCGAGAGGAGAGAGCACGTTTGAGATAGGTCATATGATCCATTCATAGCATCTGAAGATAAGATCCTTTACCATGGTTAACACAGTTATTAAAACAACCAACGTACCTTCCCAAGTACAGTCTAAGCTTCACTTGAAATCCTAGCCCACAGCTAAACTTTCATTACCTTCCCCACTACGCCGGAAAGTTGCCTGTAGCTGCAAACCCAAAAGGCCTGTCACTCACTGGCTGACATTTGCAGACTTGAGGACCATGAGAAATGCTGCACTCTGTGTGGGCTTAATCTCCACCTTACTTTTAAGCTTCCCTGCGGAGGAACTGGGGTGGGCAGGCAGGGAGCGGCCTCTGGCTTCTCAAAATATTGGTCTTGGCTGAGCCAGCAGGCTGCAGCTGAGCTCCAAGCATGGCCCGCTACCCACACTGCTGGGAAGCAGTTCCTAATTTCTGTTCTCTCTGCAGGCTTTTCACATTACCAACGACGAGCCCATCCCCTTCTGGACTTTCCTGTCCCGAATCCTGACAGGCCTCAATTACGAGGCCCCCACATACCACATCCCCTACTGGCTGGCCTACTATCTAGCCCTCCTTGTGTCCCTCCTGGTGATGGTGATCAGTCCTGTCATCCAGCTTCAGCCCACTTTCACACCCATGCGGGTCGCACTGGCTGGCACGTTCCACTACTACAGCTGCGAGAAAGCCAAAAAACTCATGGGCTACCGGCCGCTGGTCACCATGGATGACGCTGTGGACAAGACCGTGCGGAGCTTTCATCACCTGCGCAAGGTCATGTGAGGTGCCCCCAGCCCTGGCCCTTCGATGCATTCCCTAGCTGATAACTCTCTCCCCTGGAGACCAATAAACTAACCTCCTTCCAGTGATTGTCTTCTTAGCTTAGGTCTCCCCCAGCCAGTTTGATGACAGCACATCCACCCTTCCATGACCAAGAGGACAGTTAAATTAGCAGACACATCTTCGTGGGACCGGATATCGATTTCTTAAAACAGGGCAGCAGCTTCCTATTCGAAGTGTTTTGTGTTCTCTCCGCCCCTGGGTTCCTTAATCATTCCAGTGTCCCCTGTGCATAACCGAAGAAGCTGTAGGGAAGAAACAGCCATTTGCTGATTGAGGAGGGGGTCCTAGATTTATTTCCATGCAGACTGTTCAAGGAGCCACAGATGACAAATACCCTAGAGAAAAGCAGAAGTTATGTGAGGCATCAAATGTACATTTCAAAGAGACACAGAGTTGAGAGAAAAAGCTTAGAAAGCTAGAACAACTATAAACCCCCAATCCCCATGGGGGAAAGACTGCTGGTTGTTCACCTCCTTGCATGCTCCCGAGTTCTCTCTCAGGTACAGCTGCTGTGCCTGCTTGCGTTATTTTTCATAAAGCATTCTTTTGTGTATTCCTTTCTTATCATCCACAGAGCCTTCTTGTCCTTTTAATGGCAAGGTGGGACACAGGGCAGGTGGACAGGAAGCCATGGGAAAGGTCAGAGAGAAGAGCCTCTCCTTTATCTGCTTGGAGATGATACAGAAAGGGCTATTTCCTCACAGCTCATGCTCACAGAACCCTTTAGGACAGTTCTCAAAAATCAGCACATAATCAGCGTTCTTTATTTTCTGTTGTTCTTACAGAACCTGGTTTCTTCTTAGACTCATTGAAATGTAATCTTAAAGACATCTGTTTTGTTTTGTTTTGTTTTGTTTCCTCTACCTCTGTCCAAGGGTGGGGAGGCACTTGGGGAGATTGGAATAAACTGAAGGTATTGTACATGCCGTGCAGTGTGTGATACAAACTTCATCCAAACCTAGGGGAAAACTGAACTGCTAGGATGAGGGAACACAGACAGAAATAAGACAGATCTTTGGCCTAAGGCACTTAGAATAGAGGAATTAAGATACATTCAGAAGGCCCTGTAATACAAGGCAGGAAATAAGACCAGGTGGTGTAAGTTCTGAGGAGGGATACATGGCTTCCAGCCAAGAACGTGTAGGTTAAAGAGTCACTGGGTACAGGCCCCTAGATGGTGTTTCAAGGTAAAAGGTCGGGTTCACGGGCATTGGTTTGTCATAGTTTCATTAGCAGTGTGTTGTGTCTCTGAAGTATGGAAGTGTCCTGTGACTTCGAGGAACACGGAGCAGTAGGAGTTTGAAAGTGAAAGTTGCTCAGTCGTGTCTGACTCTTTGCGACCCCATGGACTATACAATCCATGGAATTCTCCAGGCCAGAATACTGAAGTGGGTAGCCTTTCCCTTCTCCGGGGGATCTTCCCAACCCAGGGATTGAACTCAGGTCTAATGCATTGCAGGAAGATTATTTACCAGCTGAGCCACCAGGGAAGCCCAAGAATACTGGAGTTGGTAGCCTATCCTTTCTCCAGCGGATCTTCCCAACTCAGGAATCAAAATGGGGTCCCCTGCATTGTAGGCAGATTCTTTATGAACTGAGCTGTCAGGGAAGCCCTAGTAGAAGTTTGGTCAAGCTAAAGAGGTTGGGTAAACTTTATCTTATCAGCCTGGGAAATCATTGACAGTTCAAGCAGTGGGGCAAGAAGCCACCAACATTCTAGCCACCCTAAAAAGAGCCTAGGAGCGCAGATAGGAAGTAACACTTCAAGCAGTGATGCAGCCATCTATGGAACTAGAAATGGAGTCTTGGTGGAAGGCCCTGAAAAGGAGTCAGCTTGCTGTAGGATTCTTCTGCTGGGTGAGAGGGAGGAGAAGGCCAGAGCACAGAATGGAAGACTCCACTTTTGGAGCCACTGGAAGGAAGGTTGCAGGCCAGGAAGACTGAAGGTGGTGGACCTCACTGAGGAGCACCGAGGACCAAAATGCTCTGGGCCCCCACCTGTTTGGGGAAAGTGTGACCACCAGGGAACCATGGGCTCCGCACACCCCTGGGGACTTGTCAGAAAGTGGGGGCCCACCAAAGAACTGATTCTGTTTCACAAGCCCCGCCTTTGGTTCTGAACCACTGAAGTCTCCCAGCAGGTCAGTGAGTCCAGCTAGAACCTCACCTCAGCCCCTGTAAGGCTGAACATGCCCACCTCACCATCCTGTTTTCTTTCCTGCCACCATAGCCTTGGAGCACACATCCCCAAAATGACCCCAGGGTAACTGACCCAGTCTGTGCCTCTCCCCCGTGGCACCTGTCTGCAGAATCGGGCCTGAGGGAAGGCCCTTGTTTCCAAGCTTGGGAACAGCTACAGACCCAGTGCCTCATGTCCATTGGAGAGCTCTCTCATTTCAGGCCCTCTCCCCTCCCCAGCCAGGCTGACCTAGTTCTGCCCCTGGCTCATCCATACCTGGGTCAGATATACTGGGACGGCGAGCTGATCTGTCTGCCTGCTTTGGTCCAGACTCTACACCCATCCAGGTGTCCTCCCCTAAAACAGATCTACACCCTGTCTGTCTGCTGCCAAAACACTTTAGTGGGGCCCAGTTTTCTCCTGAATCCATTCTGTGACCTATCCATAACAGCCTGTGCCCAGCCCACCTTGCCAGCTTCTCCCCCTGGCTTGACACCTGCCATGCTGCAGCCAATCTTCTCTGCCCCTGTCATGCACGCTACCCTGATTCTCCTCACTGGAAATTGTCTTTCCTCTGCTCTCCCCACCCAGGCCTAGAGCTCCTTGCAGGCAGAGCCAACTAGTGTCCCCACAGTGGAGAGCGGAGCTCAGGAAACGGGTCACCACCTACCTGGCCTGGCATCCTAGAATGACAGCTGCAAGCAAAGGAAGCAGCCCAAGGAGCGGGGAACAGGGCAGCCAGCGGGCCTAGTTGGAGCAGAGGTTCCAGGCCTGGCATTCTTGTGTGGATTCGGGAGGTCTTGTGAACCCCATAAATTGGATGCAGCCTTTTGGGCATCTGTGAGTGTGTGTCTTTTGGCAGGTGAGGCACATAGCCATTATCAGCTTTTGAAACATGACTGTGGCCCGACACAGAATTCAAGCCAGTGGGGAAGGGGGCCAACAGCTGTAGAGAAGCCTGATTTGGACGGAGGGTCCAAAGTGGACAAGCCAAGGGGGCAGAGGCCAGAGTGTGTGCCTGGGACAGGGGCTGCCTATGGCCAGCTCCACCATCTGTGGGGTCCCTGACTCCAAACTGGGGAAAGACTGGAACCAAGGCAGAGGCTGGCTCAGCAGACAGTGCAGGAATGGTTCAGGCCTTTGGCCACAACCCTCCAAACTATGGTGTGCATTTCTACCTGCTGACAGGAGCTCTTGGCCTCTTCTCTGCTTGCTGGGTGAGACAGCCTGGTGTTAGAAGCTATCCCTTCTACTGAACTGAAATGCCTCTTTCTGTGACCTCCCCCACCTTCTGTCCCTCCACCAACTCCAGAAGGTTAGGCTTGCAGCTCCTTGTGCTCCTGAGTACCACTCCCCTGCACAACTGGGCCTGCAGCCTCTGCTTTCAACCCTCACCTCCAACATCATTTTCTTCCCCATGAAGATGTCTCTCTTCTGGCTTCCCACAGAGCCTGCCCTACATGCCATCAAAGCCCTTCCTCAATCATACAGTACTCATGGCCTTAGCTGCCCATTCTCTTCTGAGCCAGGGGCCAGGGGCTTTTGATGCATTTCTCTGTCCCTGAAGTCCTGGGTGGTACTTACTTCTGAGAAAAGTGAAAGCCACTCAGTAGAGTCCAACTCTTTGTATAGTCCATGGAATACTCCAGGCAAGAATACTAGAGTGGGTAGCCTATCCCTTCTCCATGGAATCTTCCTGACCCAGGCATCAAACCAGGGTCTCCTGCACTGCAGGCAGATTCTTTACCAACTGAGCTATGAGGGAACCATAGCTGAGAAGGTGATCAGTAGTTGTTACTAGACTCATGGGCATTGAGATGAGAAAGGCAGTAATACCCACATTGACCACCTGGGGAAGCCTCAGGCAAGGGCACTGAGCACTGCTCCCAGTTCCCCAGGCCAGTGCACCCAACATTACGCTGTAGATTCAAGGGACACAGGTTCTCATCTCAGCTTTCCAAAGTGAAGGGCCCAATGAACACAAATAGGTGTTTAGGAATGGAGACACTACAACCTTCCATCACCAGCATCCACCTCTTTTCACAAGCATTGCCTAGTTGATGGTTTCAGTTCAGTTCAGTTCAGTCGCTCAGTCATGTCCGACTCTTTGCGACCCCATGAACTGCAGCATGCCAGGCCTCCCTGTCCGTCACCAACTCCTGGAGTTCACTCAGACTCAACGTCCATCGAGTTGGTGATGTCATCCAGCTATCTCATCCTCTGTCATCCCCTTCTCCTCCTGCCCTCAATCCCTCCCAGCATCAGAGTCTTTTCCAATGATTCAACTCTTCGCATGAGGTGGCCAGAGTACTGGAGTTCCAGCTTCAGCATCATTCCTTCCAAAGAACACCCAGGACTGATCTTTAGGATGGACTGGTTGGATCTCCTTGCAGTCCAAGGGACTCTCAAGAGTCTTCTCCAACACCACAGTTCAAAAGCATCAATTCTTTGGCACTCAGCTTTCTTCAGAGTCCAACTCTCACATCCATACATGACTACTGGGAAAACCATAGCCTTGACTAGACAGACTTTTGTTGGCAAAGTAACGTCTCTGCTTTTCAATACGCTATCTAGGTTGGTCATAACTTTCCGTCCAAGGAGTAAGCGTCTTTTAATTTCATGGCTGCAATCACCATCTGCAGTGATTTTCGAGCCCCCAAAAATAAAGTCTGACACTGTTTCCACTGTCTCCCCATCTATTTCCCATGAAGTGATGGGACCAGATGCCATGATCTTTGTTTTCTGAATGTTGAGCTTTAAGCCAACTTTTTCACTCTCCTCTTTTACTTTCATCAAGAGGCTTTTTAGTTCCTCTTCACTTTTGTCATTTGCATATCTGAGGTTATTGATATTTCTCCCGGCAATCTTGATTCCAGCTTGTGTTTCTTCCAGCCCAGTGTTTCTCATGATGTACTCTGCATGTAAGTTAAATAAGCAGGGTGACAATATACAGCCTTGCCGTACTCCTTTTCCTATTTGGAACCAGTCTGTTGTTCCATGTCCAGTTCTAACTGTTGCTTCCTGACCTGCATATAGGTTTCTCAAGAGGCAAGTTAGGTGGTCTGGTATTCCCATCTCTTTCAGAATTATCTGCAGTTTCTTGTGATCCACACAGTCAAAGGCTTTGGCATAGTCAATAAAGCAGAAATAAATGTTTTTCTGGAACTTTCTTGCTTTTTCGATGATCCAGCGGATGTTGGCTACTTGATCTCTGGTTCCTCTGCCTTTCCTAAAACCATCTTGAATATCTGGAAGTTCACAGTTCACATATTGCTGAAGCCTGGCTTGGGGAATTTTGAACATTAGTAGTGTGTGAGATGAGTGCAATTGTGTGGTAGTTTGAGCATTCTTTGGCATTGCCTTTCTTTGGGATTGGAATGAAAACTGCCCTTTTCCAGTCCTGTGGCCACTGCTGAGTTTTCCAAATTTGCTGGCATATTGAGTGCAGCACCTCAACAGCATCATCTTTCAGGATTTGAAATAGCTCAACTGGAATTCCATCAACTCCACTAGCTTTGTTCATAGTGATGCTTTCTAAGGCCCACTTGACTTTACATTCCAGGATGTCTGGCTCTAGGTGAGTGATCACACCATCATGATTATCTTGGTCATGAAGATCTTTTTTGTACAGTTCTTCCGTGTATTCTTGCCACCTCTTCTTAATATCTTCTGCTTCTGTTAGGTCCATACCATTTCTGTCCTTTATTGAGCCCATCTTTGCCTGAAATGTTCCCTTGGTATCTCTAATTTTCTTGAAGAGATCTCTAGTCTTTCGCATTCTGTTGTTTTCCTCTATTTCTTTGCATTGATCTCTGAGGAAGGCTTTCTTATCTCTTCTTGCTATTCTTTGGAACTCTGCATTCAGATGCTTATATCTTTCCTTTTCAGAGGACTCCAAATTAGACTTACCTTTGTTGGGCCTGACTCTCACTCAGCCCCAGGAGTTTTGTTCACGTTAGCTCCTTCAGCCCAGAGAATTTTCTAGAGGGACCTAGGTAGGGAAGAAAAGGAGAGAAGAGTATCCCTCCTTTTGTCTTATACTACAGCCTATCTCCCAACTCTTGCAAGATGCCTTGTCTAGCAGGTACTAGTAGGTGCACAAGCCATTGGCTTTCTTCTCCATGGGATGGAGGGGGTGTGGCAGGGGTTGGGGACCATCAATTCAGAAACTGTTAACAGACTCCCTGCTAAGTCCAAAGGGATACAGAGTTGACCAAGACAGAGCCCTTACTCAGAGAGTCCCACTCAGATGCTCCTTTCCTCTAGAGCAGAGGTCTGCAAACTGTGAAGTCAGTGTCAAGTCTTCTTGTTACCTGCTTTGGTCAATACAGTTTTCTTGGTACACAGCTACGTTCATTTATTTACATGTTGTGGCTTGAAACAATGCAAACTTATTCTCTTAGGGTTCTAGAAGTCAGAAGTTCAACATCAGTTACGCTGAAACAAAGTCAAAGTGCCAACAGGGTGGTTGCTTTTGGAGGCTCTAGGGGGAAAATCTATTCTCTTGCCTATTTCAGCTTCCAGTGGCTGCCTGTAAGCTTTGACTTGTAGCTGGTTCCTCCATCTTCAAAGTGGAGGTCTCTGCTTCCATTGCCACATCTCTTTCTCCCCAACATGTAGACATCTTTGGGAACCATCAATCAACCTATCACGGTAGCTAATGAGGTACATGGGATTCCGAAAAGGATTACTATGGCCTGATGGTCACTGGGGCAGGAATGTCCTGGTCCTCTAAGGTTTGCCAAAACCAGTCAAGCATGAGGTTCTATCTGAATGCAAGGACAAGACAGTGAGACAACTCACTTAAACAGTGGCCAGGGAGAGTTGAAGCCCTGTGGGTAGATGCACACAGAAGGTGCTGAGCAGGCCATTGAAGCAGAGAAGGTACTAGGCCCTGGTATGTGGCAGGCCTCCATCTGGAAGAGGGGGCCAAAGGGCAGACAAGTCCTGACAGGCTCAGCAGCCATGAATCCAGGGTGCGGCAGCTCCCGCAGAGCTTGGAGAGAGAGGCGAGGCCCTTGGTAAAATGCCAAAGGGCTGCCTACCTAACACTCTAACCTGCCTCTGATGGGCCAAGAGCTTTGAGCAAACTGCTAGGTCCCTGGAGCCCTGTCTGCCAAATACTATTCAGATCATTCACTGGGCTGGTTTGGCACCAAGTGATGGTTGTCAAACCTGTACAGAGGTCACAAGTATGACAGCACTGGCTTAGAAGATGCTGGGAAATGTAGGTGGATCTGTAGGGTGGGTTCAGAAAGGCCTGAGAATCCAATGTCCCAGGTGAACAAGTCTTTATTCAGCACTTCCTCCAGGCCCAGAACTAGGCCTCTGATCCTGGGGCTGTACCTCATGTCCTAGTAGGGGAGGGACTGGGATATGGACATGTTCTCTGTGCCCCTTTTGGGGCTGGGATTAGTATTCAGGAGAGAGAAGCTCAGAGGCTGAGCTAAGGCCATGCAGCCAAAGGCCATCTAGCCACAGTGAACTGAGGGGACTCCCAATATGAGCCCCGGTGGTACCGAGACCAAGCCTATAGAGACTTGGCCCTGCAAGAGAGGTAGGGACAAGCCCCAAGGTCCCATGGCTCTGAGATGGGAGATGGCGCCCTGTGCCACTGCAGCTCAAGGGCTCCAGAGGTCCCTGTCCTGTTAACATGACTGCCAGATTACTCCCTATTCCAAATCCAGTTCTGGCTCAGACTGCTGAATGTTGAGTGGCTATTTTCAGTGTGGAGGGTCCCAAGAGAACTTCTGACATCTACAGCCAAGCATCATTAGAGGGACTCTCCCTGGACTGGGAGACCCATAGCAGCATGTAAGGGCCCCTCCCTAAAATGCCTCCTGTCCCCTTTGCTGGCTAACTCCTACAAGTCTCTTCTGGGCCAGCAGCCTGGCCAATTGAAGCTCCCCCTGTGCCTGCTTCCTCCACCAATGGCTCTAGCCCAAGATTCCTGGCTCTTCTCCCTGTGTCCCCCTAGACTAAAGAGTCCTCCAAGACAGGGCCTGCTCAGAAGCTCCCTGTGACCCCTGTCGTGCCAGCCCCATGGAGCCTACCTCTCCCCACCTCAGCGTGAGTGCTCCATAGAGCTGAGCTAAATGGAACTGAAGGGGAGGCAGAAACTTCCTGGGGTATCAGCCAGAGGAGGCCTCTGCTATAGGAGGCCACAGGCATGAAAACCAAGCAACACAGTAATGAGAAAACAGGCATGACCCAGGGCTGAGGAAATTCTCCAGGACCATGTTTCATGAATCCTAGTTGGCCTAGGACTGCCTGGGAAGAGCCAGGCTCCGTGTAGCAGTCTTCTGGGGCCAGACTCCAGCACCCAGTTGGCCAAGCTTTCTCCTCTAGGATCTGTAACTGAGTGAGGGCACCTAGGTCAGCCCCTTCATTGCTCAGATAAGGGGCCAACACTCAGGGATGGTTGAGATTGGTCTAAGAAGAAAAGCCTTTTCATGAAAGAATACCTATTACAATGATAATCCCCTCCTAGAGTCTTCTGTCCAGCTCCTTGTAGAAGCCTATGCTGAGGGAAGTAGCAAGGGAGGGAAAGTCATAAGAATGAAGCATTCAAGGGCCACTGTGTTCCTCCCTAACCTCCAGTACCTCTGAACATGACCTGACATGGCAATGGGGTCTTGGTAGGGCAGGTTGAGATGAGGGCACTCAGGGGGACCCTAATGCAATAAGATGATGCCCTAATGAGGAGAGGAGAGACACAGACTGCCATGTGGATATGGAGGCAGAGGGTGGGAGGGATGCAGCCACAAGCCAAGGAAAGCCTGGGGCCACCAGAAGCTGGAAGACATGGGAAGGATTCTCTCCAAGAGGTTTCTGAAGGAGCATGGCCCAGCATATACCTTGATGTCAGATTTCTGGCCTCCAGAACTTTGAGAAGATAAATGTGTGTTGTTTTAAGCTCCCCTCTTACTCCCACCATGGGTGGCACTTTATTGTGGCAGCTTCAGAACACTCCTACAAACACTTTGACACCTGTCTCCTAGTAACCTCACAGCCAGTCAGGGGCAGAAACCTGGCCCATCTTCCCATTCCACTGTCCATGCTCCTGGTGCTGCCTCTCAGCTCACTGCTTCCACCCCAGTCGTGAATAAACAGCGCCCTTCAGCTTCAAAGCACTCCGGACATACTAATTAACTCTCAGTTAATTGGATGAAATAACGTGAAGCTCTAGTGACATCATCTCCATTGTGTGCCCGGATCTAGCCACAAGCGAAGTCTGGTGACTGCTGAGCTGTGAGCTTCATCTTGTGGTAACATGTTGTGCCTTTCACAACCATCCCCAGAGCAGCAGTCTGGGAGGCCCCATTCCCCGCTCAGCTCCATGGGCTTCAGAAAACAGCCAGCTGTGGGCACGCTTAGCCAATCAAGCACGGGTGACCCTAATGGTTTCTGTGATTAAGCATGTGTGTGTGTGTGTCTGTGTCTGTGAGGGAGAGAGAGAGAGAGAACCACACAGCCCTGAAATGTCTTATAGCCTGCAGACACTCACACGTACCTTCAAGTATCCCACAGGATTGCCCTGTAGGCCTCTGCGACCCTCAGGGCCTATGCACCTCCTGACTTGTAGAGCCCAAAGAGAATTCCCCTGACCTTTATATTCACAACCTCAGCGGCAAGCAGTACTTGAGCTGGGCAAGTAGCTGCTTGTGAGGCTGTGAGTCAGGAGCCTACCCCAAGTCACAGTGGGGAGAAACTCAGACCAAGGCCCACTGGACACAAGGAGTGGTAGGGCTGGCACTGTCCCCACTGCACTGAGGGCCCCGAAGACTAGACAGGGGGCATGCTGTGATACATGGAGTCCAGGATGGGGCTGGAGTCCTAACTTGGACTCTGCCATGGATTAACCAGGTCTCCCTGACTCCATGCAGGCTCCCTTTTATTCCCCACCCAACAACCAGGGGCTCTGTGCACCAGGTGGTTCTGCTCTTGCCAATCCCTCACGTGTGTATCCCAACAAGGTGCCCTGTGACACCATCAGTGGAAAAAAAAATAAAAAGCTGATGCTGTCCAGTAACAAAGAAAGGAAGGCCATTCCTGCTAATTATCTTCCAATCCTTCAGATTATTAAAAAAAATAAAACCCAAAACTCCAAGTTTGGTGCCTTTGTGGTTTTCTTACTTTGTATAGAAGTGAAATAGACCCTAAAATGAATATGCAGACCATACATAAATGTGCAGCTTGATGTCAGCTCACATAAAGAACATTATCTATGCAAAAGCACCCAGGTCAAGAAACAGAATCTGGCCAGCACCCCAGAAGCCTATCTGCCAGGTCCTCTCCTAGGCACTACCTCCCTGAGGGGAACCCCTCTCTTGCTGTCTAGTAGCAGACATTAGGTTTTCCCATTTTTATGTTTGACATAAATGAAACCACACAGTATATGCTCTTACACGTCTGGCTTCTCTCACTCAACTTCTCCTTGTATCCTCACGCGATCTTTCTTCTGTGTGTGTCTGGGTCCTCATCTCCTCTTCTTTTAAGAAGCCGTATTGGACTAGGACCCTCTGTAACTACCTCATTTTTCCCTAATTATTTCTGTAAGGATCCTCTCACCAAATACTGCATTCACCCTCTGTAAAATTCTAAAGATAAAACTACATGCAAATGAATTTCTGTTCATCAGGACACACCGTTGTTTTGTGTGGTGGTCAGTCTCATTAGTTCTCAGAAAACGCAAATTAAAACTATGAGATCTAGGAGATCCGACCAATCAATCCTAAAGGAAATCAGTCCTGAATAGTCATTGGAAGGACTGATGCTGAAGCTGAAGCTCCAATATTTTGGCCACCTGATGTGAAGAACTGACTCATTGGAAAAGACCCTGATACTGGGAAAGATTGAAGGCAGGAGGAGAAGGAGATGACAGAGGATGAGATGGTTGGATGGCAACACCGACTAGATGGTCATGAGTTTGAATAGGATCTGGGAGTTGGTGATGGACAGGTAGGCCTGGTGTGCTACAGTCCATGGGGTCGCAAAGAGCTGGACATGACTGAGTGACTGAACTGAACTGATCTAGAATTTTTAAAAAACAGAGAATGCCAAATGTTGTCAAGGATGTGAGGGCAACTAGAACTCTCATGCATGGCTAGAGGGAGGCTTAATGGGTACAAGAACTTTAGAAGACTATTTGACCTTGTCTATTAAAGTTGAATATGTATATTTCTTTGACCCTTATTGAAGCTGGGTGTAGGGACCAGGGAAAGAGGATATAAAAGTATATCCCAACCACTATCAAGGGCTATGAGTTGAATAATGTTACTCCCAAATTCCTATCTTGACATTTTCACCCACATCCTGTTTGGAAATGAAGCAACATGCTTCTATATAACTATAGGTCAAAATATCATAATAAAAGTTGAAAATATACTGAATGTTTTGATAGGGAAAATACTACATATCAAAATTTGTGGGATACATTCAAGGTTGTGCTTAGGGGAAAATATTAACCACAAATATGTGTGGTTATAAAAGAAAAGGCTAACATTAATGAGCTAAGTATCCCTCTCAAGAAATTAGAAAAAGAAAATAACTGCCCTCCCCCCAAAAAGTGAATGAACGAAGATACAGAAATTAATGAAAAACAATCAATACAGAGGGTGAACAAAACCAATATTTTATTGTTTGAAAAGTAGCAAAACTTTGGTGAGATTAATCAAGAAAGAAGACAGAAGGTACAGGAATGGAATGGAGACTGTAATTATAAATGCTATGAACTTTAAACGATAATAAGAAATATGAGCAAAAACAGAAAGTTTGAAATAAAATACAATTCATAGAAATAATGCAACTTAGAAACGTCCAAATAGCCTTATAACTGTTTAACAATGGGATGAGCATTTAAAAGTTTCCCCACCCCATGATGGCTGATTTTATTTTTGACTAGGCTATAGTAGCCTGTTACTCAGTCACCCTTCTAGTTGTTGCTGTGAATATATTTTATAAGTGTGATTAAAGCCCATAATCAGTAGACTTTAAAGGAGATTATCCTGGATAATCTGGGTGGGCCTGATTCAATCCATTGAAAAGCCCTAAGAGTAGAGCTTCAGCTCCTGCCAGAAAGTTCTAGCCTGTCCTTCCTCACAGCCTGCGCTACAGATTCTAGGCTTCCTCGCCAGCCCTCAATTACTGACACTACATCTCTTTATACATCTCCTACTGATTCTGGTTGAACCCTGACTGATATACTCGCCCCTCCCCAACACAAAACTTGCAGGCAAAGATGATTTCAGTAGTGAACTCTATCAACCATCCAAAGAAACGATTCCAATCTGACAAAAACAATACTTTCCAGACACTAGGAAAAGAAGGAAGACTCCCTAATAATAGGATGGAAAAGGAAAATAGACGAATTCTGCTTACAATAAACACACAGACACACCCATACACATTCAGCAAAATATTAGCCAAGTGACCATAGTCAAAGAATCCTATATTCTGACCAAGCATGCTGGCATCTTACAGGGACAACTCATATGTCTGTAAATGATGAAATTCAATTTGAGGAGTAAGCAGCACACCAACAGTCAAACTTTCTAATGAAATGAATTTGAAATCAGTGCACATCCTTCAGTGACCTTCATGCCCCAGGACCTAAGCCTGACGAGCTGGCCTGGATCACTTCCTGAGATTTCCCCAGGCCACCTGCACACCTGCCTTGGGAGCCACTGTTCTCAATCTTTGGAGCACACCCGTGTCTCTGGAGTTGTTAAAAATGTGAATTGTCAGACCTCATCTCTAAGCTAAAAATTAGGAGCTCTGCACATAGTTCCCTGCAGCTCAAGATAGGCTCTTCTTAAGACAAACTTTGAGCCCTCATAGCTCAGTAAAAAATCAGCCTGCAGTGCAGAAGACCCTGGTTCCATTCCTGGATGGGGAAGATCCACTGGAGAATGGATAGGCTACCCACTCCAGTGCCCTTGGGCTTCCCTTGTGGCTCAGCTGGTAAAGAATCCTCCTGCAATGCAGGAGACCTGGGTTCAATCCCTGGATTGGGAAGATTCCCTGGAGAAGTGAAAGGCTATCCACTCCAGTGTTTTGGCCTGGAGAATCCCATGGACTCTATAGTCCTTGTGGTTGCAGAGAGTTGGACACAACTGAGCTACTTTCACTTTCACTGAAAGGAGAAGCAGAATCTGTCAAATATCAAAGCTGCGTCCACATGTGTGTACTGTGCCTTTGACGGCTTCCAGAGCCAGGCAGCTGTATCTCCTGAGGCAATGTCGTGGGATCCAGCAGATACTGTCCTGAAGAGTTCTAGCTGCCTCAGATTGCTGTCCAGAGTCAGCCACTCGTCACCTGTGTGGCCTTGGCCAAATGACCTAAGTGTCCTGGGCCATAGCCTAAAGGGGGCCGAAAGGGTCACAGCTCCTCTGACCTCAGGTGAGACACCTAATGTGTGCTGGCAGCAGTCAGTGGGGAAGGAGGGTGGGCATTTTTCAGGCAACCTGGGGGCCAGGGCAGCAGCTCTGCCCTGCTCAGACCCACAGGGAGCTGCCCCCTCAGCAAAAACAGACAACCATGGAGAACTTGGCTGGAGGCTGGTGCCCAAATTCAAGTCACTCCCTGATCTTTCTAGAAATATCCTGCTAAGAGTCAAACACATGCTTTCTTTCAAATGTGGCATTTTGCATTGATGTTTAAACTCTGGCATAAGTAGCAGGTTGCATTAGTTTCATATATTTACAAGCTTCAGGATCCAGATAATTTAATTTTGGTCAAAGGAAGAAAGCCTCCTTAGAAACTGACAGAAAGAAGGGAGGTGAGACCCTCCCCAAGGGAATTTCTTTTCCCCAATCTGAACCCAGTGAGGTGATAGATGTGCAAGCTAGAAGTCCAGGCCCTGGAGACAACCCAGGCTCAAATCCCAGCTCCCACACTCACTAGCTGTGCGAACTTGGACCTCAGTCTCCTCATCTATAAAATGGGGATAATCATAGTATTGTCCTCAGAGGGCAGGTTTCAGAAGTGTCTTCTTTCTGCTTATTGAAATGTCAGTCTCAAACTGGATTTGACTCTCCCCTCCCTGCATCCCACCCAGTGCAGCCTCCCCGAAACCATGGCTCGTCTGAGACCCTCCTGCCACTGAATTGTCTTCAGGAAAATTAAGGGACACTGGCTCTTTCATGGAGGGGGGAGGTGTGAGCTCTTTCAAGTGTTCTTTGGGAGCATGTCCACTGTCAGTCCCCTGTCATGGATGGGCAGGCCAGCCCCTGCTATTTCTTTCCCCAAGAGGGGAGAGGAGTAGGGGTGGGGAGGGGCTGTGGCAGTGGCTGGTGACAATGACAAGGCCTGTATGTACCTTTTGTACATGACAGTGGAGGGTACCTGGCTGCCACAGCTGGTGGATGCCCCTAGACTCTGAGGGCCCTTAATGCCTCACATTTTGTTGTCTGCCGGGGGTAGAAGAGCTCAAACTCTTAGTGGGAACAAATCGGTCATGTGCAAACAGCCCTGGGAGCAAGCAGGAGAGAGCCGCAGGCATCCTGTTCCCCTCTGCTCCGGCTATCTTGCTTAGTCTGCTCCTGGCCACTAGATGAGCCTTGACAAATGTGACTGCTGATCTTCACAGACTCTTTCCTCATGGGAGCTCCCTTTTGGTTAAGCTGAGCAGGGCTCCTCACTGGCCTCCGTTAGTCTACACCCAACCCTTCCTATGCTGCCAGAGGATGCAATATTCTCTGTGGCCTCCAGTGGCCATTGTGAGCTATCTCTGCCCCCACATGCTTGGCCTCCACCCTGCACAGTCCCTCTGAGCCCCAGCCCTGTACTATCCCATGTCAGTTTGTTTCCTCCACTTGACTGCCCCACAGGCCCTCAGTCTCACTACCTCCCAAACAAGTTTCATTCCCTGACCCTCAGAAGGGCACTCTTGAAGAGTGGATTCCTACCCCAACTTCCTTCCTCAATTGTTTCATGAGGCTTTTCTAATTCTTGAATAAACAATGTGTGCAAGTAACTGAAGCAAGTGGGCACCTTCTATGTGTCTCTCTGATTCCCAACCCAAGCTCCCTCTGGGCTCAGCCCATTTCTTCTTCTGTCAGTAAACACCTGCCCCTCTCCTTGTGGGTGAACCCAACAGTTCAACTCCTCTGAACACTGGGAGGACAGGGCTGGTAGGGGCCTCCCTTGTTGAAGCTGTGAGGCCAGGGGAAGATCAGATGAAGTCTATCCCAGCCACATAGGAATGTTTCTGCTGCTGCAACAAACTTACATCAAAGTGGCCACAAGATGAGCTAATAGAAGATGGACAAACATGACTCCACGTTTACTTAGCTTTATGTGGAGTCTTGATTTCATAGGGAGGGCAGCGTGCCCATGCCATTTCCCTGATCTCTTCCCCTCCTCCCCCAGTTCCTGGACCAGGAGCCCCTCTCCCAGCCACCTCTCCACTGCATCCCCACATTATGGTTGATTCCTGGCATTTGAGATTCTTTCTGTTCCTTCTATTATTCTGGAACACAGGCTCCCCCCTCTTCCTCCCCCACCTTTTCCCCTAGGGGAATATCAAAGAATAAAGACATTCATCTTGAAAAAACTGTGAGTCCAACTTTTACCTCTAGGGAACAACTTCAAAGAACCTTGATGATGGTGCCATTTTATTGACAGGAGAGTTCCTACTTCCTTTCCTTTCTCCCTCTGTCTCTCTTTTTCCAAACACCCACAGAGCAGCCCATGTCCCTTGTGGGTGCCTCCAGGGGCCCAGACCTGTGACCCGAAGGAGCTCTCCACCACCCCAGGGAGAAGTGACGTCACCTGCTGCCTCTGCCTCCTTCCTTGAGGTCAGGCTTCCCTCCAGTCATCTTCCCAGGACCATCTTTTTCCCTTCCCCACTCCTGCCCCTGCCCCCAGCAATGCTCTGCCCCCCTCCCCATTGGCTCCCACCCCATCCCAGTGGATCTTCCTCCCTCCGGCACTAGTTCTCGCCTCAGGACTCAGTGACTTGTTAAGCCTCTCAGGCAGCTTTGTCTTCCCCTGAGGCCTGTCCTGTATCACAGGGAAGGGGCTGGGGAAGAGGTTCAGGGAGCACCTTCTGGGATGAACTCATGCAGAGACTTTTAAGATGTAACTTTTTAATTTTTTGATTTATTTTTAATTGGAGAAAAATTGTTTTACAATGTTGTGTTGGTTTCTGCTACACAACAATGCAAATCAGTCATAATTATATATATATATATATATATATATATATATATATATATATATATATCCCCTCCCTCTTGAGCCTCCCTCCCCTTTCCTATCCTTTAAAAAGCACAATCTAACCTGTTTTCTAAACACACCAAGTATTTACTGGGCTTCTACTTGTGAACAAGTACTGTTCTCACACAACTGTTGGGTTCGATCCCTGGGTTGGGAAGATTCCCCTGGAGAAGGAAATGGCAACCCACTCCAATATTCTTGCCTGGAGAATCCCCATGGACATAGAAGCCTGGTGGGCTACAGTCCATAGGGTCGCAAAAAGTTGGACACGACTGAGAGACTTCACTTTCTTTCACACAAGTGTTAAGAGTGGCCAAAAGCAGTCATCATGCAAGGACTGCTAAGGCCGTCCCAGGTGGGAGAGGGGAGGGGAGGGGCACAGTGAACTCCCACACAGTTTGTGTGCTGTATGGCTGTTCTATTACAGAGGTAGTATATGTTCAAGAGAGTGCTGCCTCTGCCAAGCCACTCCCTGATGGTGGGACCGTGATGCCAGGACACATCCAGCTATGACTCTGCTTTGAATTTTGAAAATGAGTGTTTGCAAAGTGGCATCTGCATTTTGTTACTGTACTGGAGGTGATCCCATTCTGTTGACCCAACACTTACTGAGTACTTAGTAGTGCCCTGTGCCTGTCGTGAAGAGGAGGGTTATGAATGGAAGCCAGTTTCTCCTTTCTAGAGCTCATGGGCCATGGGGGAGGCAGAGGCAAACCATGTGACTGCCACATGACGTGGTCCAGGAAGAACCTGAACCACGTGTGTTGCCAAGGCAGTCACCAACAGCTCAGAGGAGCTACCGTGAGGTGAAAGCATCCATTGTTCATCCAGTCCCTGCTGTGTGAAGTCTTTTTTTGTTTTGAAAGTGTTATTCGCTCAGTCGTGTCCAACTCTTTGCAACACCATGAACTGTAGGCTCCTCCGTCCATGGCTTTTCCCAGGCAAGGATACTGGAGTGGGTAGCCATTTCTTTCTCCAGAGGATCTTTTTGTTTTAGATCAATTTAATTCATTCTTCATTCCAAGTGACCCCTGATTCTGCCATCCAAGTGTGTTGTAGATGCTCCCATGTTCAATGTTTCTATGCTGTTCTCATCTTGTAGACTTTATTTCTTCCTCAGTCTGACCTTTATAGACTGAAAAGCATTTCAGTAGAGACACAGGCTGTTCACTATTGGAGCTTGTCCCCATGCCTCGACAGTCACTCACTTCCTTGGCTGTGTTAATGGTTTCTCTGTGGGCCCTCTGAGGAGCTTTCCTGTCCTTCCAACACATACGGTGGGGGAGTCCACAGAAATACACTTTCTAGAAGTGATACATGGCTGGCCTCAAGGCAGCACCCAGAAGGAGGAAATCTCTCCTGGGCAGCCCACCAGCTGGCCCTGGCCCCACATCTTGAAAGTTCTTGGGCCAGAGGCAGCCTGGCACAACTTGAGTGGGCTCCTTGTGAAGTCACTGGGGCATCAGCATGGCTAGGTGGGCTGGGCTGGGCTGGTAGAGGCAGGGCCTGGCAGGGTTTGCTTGTGTGGTAAGAATAGATCTCTTTTCTTTTTTGTTTTTTATTAGTGTTTTTTTTTTTTAAATTATGAAAGTAATGCACTGCCATAAAAATTCAAAGAGTACAGAATGGAATAAAAAGAAAACTTAAAGTACGTTCCCACTCAGCCCACACAAACCCACTGCCTAGAGGAAGCCGTTCTGATCATTTTCATGTGAAACCTTCTAGATACTTTATGGCATATACAAACAGAAATATAATGATGCACTTGTTGAAAATCACTTTTTTAAACAAAAGGAAGATGCATATTTAAAAATAAATCAAGCATTGCAGAAAATACACACAAAAAAAGAAAGTCAAGGTAACTCAAAATCCATCTCCTAGACATACCAAGTGTTTCCAAGGTGTTTCTCAATGTAGTCAAACAATTTTATAGAAATGAACTCGCACTATACACGCTCTCATGTACCTCATGGAAGCTGCTTTCTCTCTCTTGTTCAACAATATAGACATTTTCCATGTTCATATCTGGAGACCTATAATCATCATCTCAATCAGCTTCATATTATCCTGTTATAAACTTTGAATGTACATATGGATGGAAACCTACATTGTTACCAGCTTTTTAATATAAAAATAATGTTGCAATAAGTGTACTTGTACTCATGTTCTCTCTCTCAACTACACGCAATTGCCACCTGAAGATAAATGCCAGTAACTCAAAACCATTGTATTGGCAACAGTAACACCTCTGCATCCATTGCATTGGCAACCGTAAGGCCTCTGACCACGTCAAGTCTTGGCCAGAATGTGGAGCACTGGGTGCTCTCGCCCACTGCTGACCCAAAGGAAAATCACTGTTCTATTGTGAGGTCAAACATGCCCATATCCTAGGACCCAGCATTTCTACTCTTGGGTATAATATACCCTAGAGCTCTGAATATCCAAGTGTGATTTCCCCACCAGTAGCATGAGCATTGGGCATCTCTGGTGGCTCAGATGGTAGAGTCCACCTGCAATGTGGGAGACCCTAGTTTGATCCCTGGGTCAGAAAGATCCCCTGGAGAAGGGAATGGCTACCCACTCCAGTATTCTTGCCTGGAAAATTCCATGGGCAGAGGAGCCTGGCAGGCTACAGTCCATGGGGTTGCAAAGAGTCAGACATGACTGAGCGACTAACACTTTCATTTATATAACATGAGCATCACCTGGGATCTTGTTAGAAATGCCAATGCACTCCTAACCAAACTGGGATCTCTAGGGGTGAGGTCCAGCTCTCTTCATTTTAACAAGCCCTCCAGGGGATTCTGAAGCCCACGGAAGTCTGAGAACCACTCACCTCAAGAATCTCTTGTCCATGTGGTCAGGAGATGTGTACAAGAATTCCAGAGCAGCCTTGTTCTTAATGGCACAACAATCAGAAGCTCACCAAATAGTAGAGATGAGGAGAAGTGGCCAAATCTCGGTAACCCCAACTTTGGTGGGGACAGCTGTGGGAGGAACAGGTTTGGAAGGGCTGAAAAGGAGTTTGATTTGGGTCATCAAATACAATGCCTAATCAATGTGCATTGAATAGACCTTGGGATATAGGAATCTGAAATTGAGGGGAAAGTCCTGAGTTGGAGATGTAAGTTTGGGAGTTATCAGCCTTCCGATGGTGTTTAAAGACACAAGATGGCAAGATGAATAGAAATCACCATAAAAAAGAATATCATTGAGAAGAGTTCCAAGGACTGAGTCCTGGTAACTTCCAAAGTGAGGAGGTTGGAAAGAGTGGAGACAATGAGAAAGGGTCAATCAAGAATAAAGCGTTTCCAGAAGGAGTGATTCCTGTATCCAATGATGCTAACATATCCAGTAAAATTAGAACGAAAGTTGGCCACTGGATATAGCAAGAGGGAGAGCACTAGTTTTAAAAAGAGACATTTCTGTTAAGTGCTGTCCATAAGATAGAAGGGAAGAAGAGGAGTAAGAGAAAGTGTAGGTTCTTCTCTTCATGGTTGCTACTGAGAAATGGAGGAGGGAAATAAATGAAGAGTAGCTTGAATTTTGATCAAATGATCCAACCAAGTGGAAATAATTGATGACCCAAGAAAAAGGTAGAAAAAACCTCTTAGCAGGCCAGAGTAGGTGGTAGGAGATGGGGTCAAAGGCCCAAGCCAGGACAGGTCATCCTGAGTATCAGGACAAAAGTCATAGATAATGGTGCTGGCTGGTTGGCAGATGTTTATATCCATCATATTTTATATAATATACATATATACCACTTTATAGATATCAGATGATAAAAATATGTTTTTAATTTTTGAAAAGTAAGCTTATTGAAGCAGAGTTGATTTACAATGTCCTGTTAGTTTGAGGCATACAGCATGGTGATTCAATTTTTGGTTTGTTTGTTTTGGCCACACCACGTGGTTTGCAGGATCTTAGTTCCCTGACCAGGGATCGAACCCATGTCCCCTGCAGTGGCAGCACAGAGTCCTAACCACTGGACTGCCAGGGAATTCCCAAAAAGAATTTTTGAATGTTGGTATTGCTAGGTCAAAGGGAGTCCTCATAGTTCTTGTTACATATTTCTGCAAAAGTTAAAATTCATCCTGCCACCTCTAGGACCCTTGAGGCTAAGGGTGACCATTTTCCCACATCTCAGATAACCCTGGGTTTTGCAGATCCAATGTAACTTTAACTTCTCTGAGACTGTATTTTCATTTCCCTCACATGTTAATGGGGCTCCCGCAAACCTTGTTTTGTGAATTGTCTGTTCCCTTCTTTGCTGGCCTATGTTTCCTTTTGCTGGCTTTGAAAGGAGCCCTTTTTTATTTTTGGAAGAATAAGTCTTTTGCTGTCACATGCAGTTCAAATAAGTCTTCCCTGTTTGTCATTTGTCTAATGACAGTTATGATGGGTTTTGGCATACAGAAATTTTTAATTTCTCTCTTTTCTTTTATGGTTCCTGGTTTTCATGACATACTTAGAAAGGCTGTCCCCATCCCAGGATTCCTTCTAGTACTTTTATGGTTTCTTTTTTTTTTTTTTTTACATGAAATTTCTGAGCCATCTGGAGTTTATTTCAGTGCAGATTTTGAAGTAGGAAATCCAGCTTGTTTTTCCACATGACTAGTAGTTCCAATGTCATCTACTGAGTGATACAGTTTTAATCCCTGATTTGAAAAGTCAGTGTATTGTTTGATAAAATACCACATTTGACATGAACTTTTATTCCTTCTTTCATTCATTTGGCAAATATTTCGTGTGTGACCACTCAGAAGCCCTACCAGTGCTTGAGTGAGCAGGCAAACATGAGACATGTTTCCTATATCCAAGAGGAAGGGAGGAGACAGAAGACAGTGATTCTGTAGGGTAATGAGTGCTGGAGCTGAAGGGCAGCCCAGGAAGAGACACTTGACTGGTCTTCACGGTTAGGGACAACTTCCTGCTAGAGGTGTGTGCGGAGTAGGAGTTAACCAGGGCAGGGGGCCCTCAGTCAACACCAAGGCTTGGAGACCAAGGCTTGGAGACAGAGAACAAGGTTTCTGTGAGGATCAGCAAGAAGTCCAGTATGATGGGAATCTGGAGCTTGGAAGTTGGGAGAAGAAACTGGAACCACAACAGGCATCAGACCTGGAGGGTGACAGGGAAAGAGGAGTCTCAGAGGGTACCCCGATTTCCAGCTTGGACAGCTCGGTGAGTGAAGTCACCAGACTGACAATACAGGGGGACAATAGATGTAATGGGGCAAGAGTGGAAGCCAGAAGACCGTGGTGGGTGCAGGGGGATCAAGGGTGATGTCTTGGACTAGGAGAGTGGTAGCAATGGAAGTGGGAAGAAGTGATCAGGCTCTGGGTATATTTTGGAAGTAGAGCCATAATAAGGACTTGCTGATTGATTGGATGTAGGAGATGAGGGCCAGGGGCCTGGGCCTTTGGGCATGCACAGCTGGGAGGTGCCACTGATGGGGAAGACCTAAGAGAAGAGAAGTTTGAGGGGTGTGGAGTTTTATTTGATGTGTTTAGTTTCAGTCAACCCTTGGACATTGTAGGAGTCCCTGGCTAGATCTGAAAATTAGACTGACAAGAGAAAGGAGTACCCATTTATTTAATATAAAGTTGAGAGCTTTCATAAGAAAATGAAGACCTGAAGAAATGGTTAATTCTGTTTTTTTTTCTCTAGGTTTAATGAAGAAAGGAAAGTCATGCAAAGCCAAAGATAGGATGAAGAGTTTTGAGCAAAGTGCAGTAAATTCAGGGGAACTTAGCAAGGCCTCTTTGTTCGGATTCTTCTTGGCCTTATCCCTGTCTTAGAGATAAGGATGCTCCTTTTGTCCTGTTATCAGGAGGGCACCTCTCACCTGAGAGTCTTATGAACTGCTTCCAGGAGAAAGGTGGGAGTGTAGGGAAGGTCAGAGAGACCTTGTTTCTGCCATTTTCTCAAACTCCCTCATCTTAAAATATTCAACATGCCATGTTTGCTGGTAGCATGTCTCAAACCCCATCAACATCCATGTGGTGAGTGTCTCTCAATGTAACAAGCTCTATTCTCAGCACTCTCTTACCAATGTAACCTTCACAACGACCCCAAGAGGTAGATGCTGGTATTCTCACCTCCTTCAAACAGGTGAAAACCTAGAGGTGGCAACTGACTTGCTCAAGGTCACACAGCTATTAACTGGCACAGCCAGGATTTGTACTCACACAGTCCAGTTCCAGAGCTTGTGCTCCTAACCTTCAATACACTTGGGGAAGTGGAGAGTCAGGGAAACCAAGGGATGCATGTTTTTCTGGCATGAAGGAGTGATCAACTGTGGTTAAGAGGTTAAGTGAAGGCAGAGATGTGAGCACTGGGTTTGGAAACATGGAGAATCACTGGTGACCTTAACAAGAACGATTTTAAGGAAGCAGTAGGGTTGAAATCCTGATGGTAATGGGTTTATGAGGGAATGAGAAGCAGAGACAGCCCGTGTAGACAACTCTTCCGTGGAGTTTTGCTCAGTAGAGGAGCAGAGAAAAGAGACACTAAGTGGAGCTAAGAGCAGGGTCAAGTGAGACGACTTTCCTTCTTCTTCTTTTTTTTTTTTTAACATTGATGGATATGCTCCAAATAAAGTGGACCTTCTTATGATGCAGAAAAGAAAGGGACAATTACAAAGACAGAAGTCCTCGCAGAGGTGAGAAGGATTACGATCCAGAAATGGATATTGGCACCATTCTGCATTTATGTGACCTTTGCCAGCACCTTCATAACCTTGAGGTGGACAGGAAGAAAGCAGATGTTTAGATTTGTCCAGATCTGAGTGTCAAGTGAAGGTGACAGAGGGTCTGTGGAGCAAGGAAAATTCAGATGTTAACAAAAGAGGTGTTAAACTGATGGGCCATTGACTCTATGCTGGACAGAGAGGGCCAGGAAGGGAGGAAAGAGCTAATGGATGGGAAGAAAGCAGACCAACAGACAGGAGATCCCCATGAGCCAGAAAGAGACTGACTATATGTCTCATCAGGAAGTAGAACTAATGTGAACAAGCCCCCTGGAAAGAGAGGAAACAGGGGTCAGAAAGTGGAAGCCTTGCAATACAGGCTTCAGAGGTGATAACAAGATGTAGGTTGCCCCTGTGGGAAGACGCAGCTGCAGTGGACTTGACAAGTTCTTCAGCGATGTTGGGGTTGAAGAACTGGGAGGCCTGAGGAGGATGATGGTCCGCTGGCAGGGATGCTGAAGTCCCACACTCACTGCTCCACGTCATTGCACCCCCTTCCAATTTTCCCAGTCACCTTCTCACATGCAGTGAGATCTGGGTGGAAAAGAACAATGTGTCCTGTTCAAACACTTGCCTGAATATTCACCTGAGCCTCAAAGGAGGAGAGGTGTTCATCCAAAGACAAACTAGTCTACTCCGAGTAAGTGGCGTGTGGGAGAAGGGAATGCCTCCCTTGGCTGAGGTTGTGGGGGGACCTCACTTAGTGGAGGGACCCCAGGCTCAGTTAAGGGGGAAGCTGAGAGCTTCCTTTTAAGGAGAAGTGATGCAGCTAGACTGCTGATGTACGACAGAACTTGCTGCGGGGATGAACTCTTGTCTATCTGTGCTGTCTGTTACAGGAGCCCATGGCCACATGGGGCTAAACGTGACTCTTGTGACTGAGGAACTAAAGCTTCAATTTTATCCTGCTGTAATACATTTAAATTGAAATAATCACGAGTAGCCAGTGGAGCTCTAGAGGTATGCTAGTGTGGGAACAGCAGTCCTAAAGGTCACAAGGGGGGAAGAAAGGGGCATGAAGGAGGGTATAATGCCAAGGAGCCTAAAGCCACGTGGCAAGTTCATAGTCTCCAAGTTCAAGCTGCTGTAATTCCCTTTCCTCCATGAGGAGAGGGTGGTCTGCCCAGATGGACGAGGAGGCCGCTGAACTGTCCCCCTCCACCCCCAATCTCTCGAAGGCTGCTCCCCTTGAGGAAATCAAGGCAGCTAAGCACCCAGGGAGGTTTCTGGAAAAACTAAGGTGAGTCACAGTAACTTGGCTCTCCTGCATTTCCCCTTCCCAGGTGGGCACGGCCCCTAGTGAAGGCACAAATCAGCAACTCTTGGAGCTTGACAGACCTTCAGGTTGCTGTGGCCTCAGCACCTCCCACTAGCGGTGTAGCCAAGCCAGGCTTAGCAGGGCCCCTGAGCGGGAGCATCCTCCCTTGCTAGATGGATCCAGCTATTCCGGAGGCACTTTTCCTGTGCACCCTGCATGCCCCGCTAGGTCTCCCAGCCCAGGGCCCCACTCAGGTGGAGGGAACCTTCCTGTTTCTTGAGCAGGTGGTAGCTTTCACATCTTTCCTCTTCTTGGCCTGTGATCACCACGCTCAGTGGGCACCAGGCCTGCCAGATAGTCCAGGGACCTGGGCTGCTTTTGGGGCAGCAGTGGAGCCTCTGGGGGGGAGCAGGGCTTGGGCCCCAGCCCAGGAGGACCAGGCAGCCCCCAGATCCCTCAGGCATGGCCCCTTGCTGAGAGCGGCTGAGCTCTGGGGACAAGGGGGTGCTGGGCAGCCCGCTCACTGTCTCCTCCTCATGACTTCCCTTCCTCCTCCTCCCAGGAGCCTCCTTGCCGGCCAACTGTACTAAAACTCCGGAAAACCATGGCGGGAAGGTTTTCCAATTAGAACATTCTTTTTCCGATCTGTGGATGATTTTTAAAGCAGCAAAAAGCCATTCTTTAGGGCATGTGGGGATTATCTGCCAGCGAGGCCTTGGCTCAGCTCGTGCACTCGTGCTCTGGAGGCCTGGCCTGGGGCTGCTTCACAACCAGAGACAAAAGGCAGTCTGTGTTCCGGGCATCAGGTCACAGAGGCCAAGACCGATTGCTGAGTGTTTCCTGGGCTTCTTCAAAGTAGTAGTTTCAAAAGGCAGCAGGGGAGTTCAGCCTGCTGGGGTGGGAGATGTGCACGCGGCTGAGGAGGCCTGCCTGCACAATCTCTCTGCTCCCAGAGGTGGGGGCACTGTCCACAGGGCAGGAACTGCTTGGGCGTGGATTCCGCACCGTGAACCTGAACTGGTCTGCCTTTCCTGCCAGATCTGGGTGAGGGTGGCAGTGTGGTGGGGAAAGGAGGTCCTAAAGAGGGGCATTTGATGATTAAGAATAAGTGTGTATGTCACACACTGGAGGGGTCCAGTTCCTAAGCTGGCAGTGCAGGTTGAGGGCAGTGCAGGGGCCTCACAGGCAATACCCAGAAGGTAGGGTCTTGCTCCTAGCCACATTGAGAGCTGGTTATAGACTCAGAGGCCGGGCCTGAAGGTTTGGGGCTCCATAGGGGCCACTGTGGCTACAACCACACCTGGGGACCCCTGTCATGAGGGGACCCACCCTGCTTGGAGCCAGTGGAGTCACCCAACAAGTGGAAACTGGTTGAAGAGCTTAGGAGGATGAGGTGTCAAGGCAGGCCCTAGAAAGAGGGAGGGCGGGGGGGGGGGATTAGGGTGCAAACAGGAGCCCAGCCCTCCTCACATGTGAACCTGAGAACCCCAACTGGATGGGGGTTCCATCCACAGCAACCAGGGCCCAGGTTTTAGTCCTATTTCTGCCTCAGAATGGCTGTGTGGCCCCTGTGGGCTACAGTCCATCCCTCTCTGGACCTGTTTCCCCATCTGCACCATGGCAGGGTTTGGATCCAGCATGGGTCTCCAGTACCCTCCGGTGTGAGAACACTCTGCCTGGGCTGGTTTGGGTTGTTTTCAGGTTCAACCTCAGCCTGAAAACTGTCAGGCCCTACCCGTCGTCCCCCTCCCTAACCTGGGAAATCTTGGGCTAGACTGGCTTGCCTGGGTTTTGTTCCCAGCCCTAGAAACCTGAATGGGGCCTTCCTGGAGCTGATAAGCCCTGCTGGCCACTTCCTTCCAGACTGCCACCTGTCCCCCTGTCATCTGCTTGCTTCCCAAAGAACTCGCCTCCATTGCCTGCTCCTGGTTCCTGGCTCCCCTCAGCATAGGGGGTCACCACTTGCCCACTACTGCCTCTTTCAGGCAGCCCAGACTGGCTGCACCTTCCAGCCCATCAGTGTTAGAGGCAGCACTTTTACCCTCAGAGCAAGGTCTTGTTGTGGGGAGACTCCTTGAGCTGGGGCACTCCAGGAGGACTCTGCCAGAGCCTGGAGGGCTGGTCAACCTTGGAGCTAGAGATGGTGGTCAAGGCACAAGAGGAGCTGAGAGTAGAAAGGGACAGGGCCAAGCTCAAGCCAGGCAAGGGTAGAGCCCAGTCGCAACCAGGAGCCACCAGTGTCTTGGCCCTCCAGCTCTAATCCAATGGGAAGTTCACGAAGGACCCCCAGTGTTCTGGCTAAGAATGGATGGCAGTTCACCAGCAAGGAGACATCTTGTCCAGGGCCCTGGTGGGACAAGAGCACTCGGTGTGTCTGCCCAAGAGCAAGCAGAGCAGAGGAGTCAAAGAGGAGGCTGATGAAGTTGGCAAGGGCCTCAAAGCCTGGATGAGATGGCTGGAGGTTGCCCTGGCAGGGGTTGGGGGGGGGGCCTCTGTTGGGGCAGTGAGCAGGTGGGCAGGGCAGGGCAAGGTAGGGCAAGGCAGTCACCTTTCGAGTCAAACTTGTTTGCAGGCAAGATCAGCTGCAGGGCCTGGCAGCCTGGCAAGGAGGGAGGAGTTAAGGAAAGGCCAATCCCTCTGGCTGGTGCTGTCATGGCGGGACTGACCCAGTGGGGGCTGAATCACCTGGTATGTAGGAAGAGCTGTGAGGCCCTGGGGCAACCCAGCCCCAGGCAGCCCTTGCTCACTGGCCATTGTTGCCTTTGGACACCACTCTCGCTTGTGCTCTCTGGAGTGAGCTTTCCATTTCCTACTGGTGGCCTTCGAGAGGGGGGCCACCCTCCTTCTCACCTTTATATCTACTGCATCCCTGTGACCTCTACCTTCTATCTCTTAAGTAAGGGGCTCTGGAAGGGTAAGGGGGCCCAGAAAGGGGGTGAGACATATCTAAGGACATATAGTGAGTATCATCTTTAGGAGCTAGGATGCCAAGTCAAATCCATGGTGACCAGCAACCTGAGATCAGGGGCAGGGAAGTATTAGATGCTGGTCCCCAGACTGGAAGCAGAGAAACATTTGTTGGCAAGAAACGCAGATGAGCTGAAGTGACTTTATACTTTAGATATAATCCCTACTCCCACACCCCACACATATATTCACTCAGATATAGGGCTGCTTCCTCTCTACCTGATAAAGCCAGAGAAGAGCAAGGACAGCTTCCTGAGTGTCGATCACCTCCCAATCCTCCCCAACCCCCCATATTGGCTTCCATGTCCCAGTGATGACTCAGACAGGGCCCTGCCTTCCCCAAGCTCACCATCTAGAACAATAAAAGGTGACAGCCACTATGCTTGATTGATGCAGTCAGAGGGAACTGGGGAAGCATGGACAAGGAAGTGATCTACTTGCCTGGGTGACCTGTGGAGTCAGGAGAGAATTTACAAACACTTGAGGAAAGTTTTGAACAATGACTAAGTGCTCACTAAGCAGACAAGGGAACCAAAGACATTCTAGGGAGTCTGAGCACCAGGAGTAAAAGCGTCAAGGAGACAGGATGTATTCAGAAAGCGGAAGGTGAGTGTGGCTGAAACATATTGAACCAAGGGAAGAGAGTGGCTGGGTCTGCAGCCAAATCCTTGAGCCCCTTAAAGAGGTTGCCTTTTATCTTGAAAACGATGGGAAGCCATCAGAGAGCTACAGGCAGCTTTGGAGCCATGTGCAAAGTCCTCGACTGACTTCTGTGTGGAGACTGGATGCGAAGGAAGGCAAGACCAGAGGCAGGGAAAACAATGAAGAGGTTTGGACTAGGGTGGCGGCAGTGGGCGTGGAGAGAAGTGGATGGATTGGAAGACCCTTGGGACCTAGATTCAGCACTGTTTGTTGAAGGAGAGCCTGTTGCTCCATGGTTTGGATGCTCTCATCCTCATAGACCATCTCCTGGCCAAATCTGTGTGGTCTCTTGGAGAGAGAAGCCCCACAGGTAAGGGTAGGGGCGTCTTCTGACACTCAGTCCATCCTAGCCCCTAGCCCAGTGCCTTCACTGTCACCAGTACTCAGCAAGCATAACAATGACACAAGTACTCAAAAAGCAGGAATGAATGAATGACACTCATGAAACCGCACTGGACCTCAGGATCTGGCTGTGCCCCTCAACTGAGTTTGTGGGAGTGCCCTGGCTAGGCGGACAGGGTGTTCGCTGCAGTGCCTTTGGAACCCCAAGTTTCCCAGGAGGGTTTCCCAGCGTGAGAACTCAGGCGCCGCCGGGTAGTAGGCTCTCTGCCTTTCTTCTCCTTTCCAGCCTCCGGGACTTCCTGCATGATCTGAGCCGACAGCCGCCAGTCCGCCTCCCCACCCCTGTCTGGTATTTCCATCTGTAAAATGGATCTAGGGAACAGTAGCTCTCCACAGAATGAACCCGCAGCATCTGCGCAAGTCATTGCCCTGAACGGGGCCAGATCGGGCCGGGAGCGGGCTTGGGAGCAACTGGGCAGCCTGGGCCCTTCACGTGGCGGCGCCCTCCCAGCTCGGGGGCGGCGAGCGCGGAGGAATTTGCCTGGAAGTTTTCCACCGCGGCCGAGCATTCGGGAGCTCGCTCTGGGCTCGGGGAGGGGAGCCCCGGCCTTGATTTCTCCAGCGGCCCCGGGGGGCGGGGCCGGGAAGCGGCCTGTGGGCCGAGGACCCTGGCAGGGGAATGTCCGGAATGTGCCAGGCGCATCTACCTACCCCAGGAGAGGGCAGAGCTTCGGGGCCGGCCGAGAGGAGGGGCGAGGGGCGAGGCTCTGGGCGCAGGAGAAAACCTGTTTGTTCTCCTGCGGGCTGAGCCCAGTCCGCGCCTCCTCGCCGACCCGCGCGCTCCCCACCGCGCCCCGCGCCCCGCGTCCGCTCCCCAGCCCGGCCAGGCCTGCGCTGCCCACCGGAGGGAGCCCGCGACCCGAGCCCGCCGGACCCTACGCCCGTCCCGCGAGCTGGGCACCTGTGCCAGGTAGGGCTGTCGAGTCGCCGTCCGCCATCGACGCGGCCGGCAGAGTCCGCGGTGGAAGGGAACTCGGGCAGAGCCCAGCCGAGTGACAGCAATGACTTGGGGCCTCAGTTTCCCCATCCATAATATTCACTCTCTCTAAGGGCTTCTGCCAGCTGAGGGACAATCCTTAGTTTTCTGATTTCGCTGTGAGTGAAGAGACTAAGAAGAGAGGCACCTAAGGCTGGCCTGGCCCACCCTCTTTCTGCTAGAGAGGGTGTGATTGTTAGTAAATGGCCTGGGGCCAGGGTGCTCTGCGAGTTGATTGCAGGCCGCGGGAATAAGGGAATCTGAGATCAGCTAGTTTTTCCTGTGTCCATTTTGTAGATGAGAAAACCAAGACCCAGAGCCTGGCTCACCCTGACGCCCAGACCAGGAGGCTCACCGGTTACTTGTGATGAGTGTGTGCTGGGCACCAGGTAGTCTCCTGAAGGGCCACTGGGAAGGTAGCTGCTCAGACGAAGGCGCCAAATCAAGCACTGCTGGGTGTTATCAACAGGATCTGCCATGAGCAGGCTCTGTGGCTAGATTGTTTCGGGGGCAGGGGAGCCAAGAGCCTTGTCCTCTTTGGAAAGGCACAGTGATACCTCTGCCTTGGAAAGAGACTAAAAGCTCAACTCTTCTGCCTACTCTGCTACTTCTGAGCAGAAGGTGTCCAAGAGGGTAAGACACCTGGTTGCCTCCCACCCAGGGCTGCTGGGGGCTCACATGAGGTCGGTGGTGAGTGTGCCAGGGCTTTGCAATAGGAATTGTGCTCATGCTGAGCCATTTGCCCTTGGTCTTCATACTGTGAAAGGCCACATAGACACATCTCAGGACCACTCAGCAAACCCTGAGAGAGAGCCCCTCACAACCCACCCAGAGGTGGTCCAGACCCCTGGCACCTGGACCCAGTCCCGCCTGGGCCTCATGGCCTTGTGGACTTCTGATCGTGGTACCTGGCTGGGAACAGAAAACAGGGCCCCATGGGCCAACAGGCCTGGACAGTTGGGAGGAGCTCTGCATTCCCACTCGTTATTACCAGCTCACTTAGAGCTGCGGTGGAAGGTGCGGGTGGAATAGTGCCTTCCCTTACCAGGGTCTCCACTGCCTCATCTGAAAAATCACGGGTAACTCAGAGGCCCTGCTTACTGCTTCGAAGCAAGGGGCCAGGACATAGATGCACAGACCAGGAGCCAGCCTGCAGGTTGGCCCTGGTACTTGTGCTGTTCACCTCATCACCCCTGGACCACCCCAGGATAGGAAGGAGCAGAACCATCTCACCTGCCCTACCCCCACTGTCCATCAGTTCCCAGACCTAGCCCTTGTACCTTCAGAAGCCAGGACCTTGCTGGGGCCTCTGTACTCAACTGTGGGGAGCTGATGTGAGGCACCAAGCACAGGGCCAGGCACACAGCAAGTGCTCAGATCTATTTGTTTGTACCCTCTGGACACACACAACTCAGTGACAGAGGTGGACTATGACCACACTGAGGGCTGCCGCCCTGAGTAGCATTAGCACAACGGGCTGTGGGAGCCTGGGATGGGGGAGCAGGCCTGGCTGGGAGGATCAGAAAATACTTCTGGAGGAGGAGGACTTGGAAGCAGCAGAAGGAGCTCAGGAACCGCCCGGTCAAGGCCCGCACATTCTTCTTTGAAATTGTCCACCTCCCTTCCTCCTCAACTTGAGCCAGATTCCAGACGGAATACCCCAACCTGAGGGCACTGATCCCAGGAGCAGCCAACGCTTCACTTCGGCCTCCAGCCTGCCTTGTGCTTCTGCTTAGCACCCCTGTGGCCTAAGATTCAGCGGGACAGAGAGTCTGGGCCCCCAGCAGTGGGCCTGGGACCTGCCCATGGTAGGCATCAGCACCTGGTCCCCGAACTGCCCTCAGTTGATGCCAAGAAAAATTTCAAATCTGGCCCAGTGCACTCCGGAAGCTGGAAGCCTGCTGTCTCCCTTCTCCACTCAGCCTCCATGGCTGACTGATCCCTTTAGACTGGATCTTGCTTCAGGCCACAGCTCATAAGGTGCCAGCTCATGCGTAATACCCGCTTGCTTTCTGCTTGCTGAATGAGGCTGCCCCAACTGCCAGCCCCTGCCCCTGGCATCAGACAGGAGTGTGGTTGAGGGAGAGGAGAGCTGCTTTCCATGGTTCCAGAGTCCTGAGCAGCAACCCATATGGCGCCCAAGGTCTTTGGGTCCCGAAGTTTGGGATCCATCAGGGGTTCTGCATCCCTTCCTGCTGCACTTGCAGAGAGCTGACCGATGCCAGGACAAGGGCAGCTATCCAGAGACCCATGTGCCTGAAAGTGACCCTCAGAAGAGGTTGACTGGTGGTCAAAGGGTGTGTGATGGGACACACAGGATCCTTTACAGTCGAGTGGTTGGAAAGCGGCTGGGAGACCAGACAGGGTTAAGACCCCAGCTTGGACAGTCTAGTTGTGCAAACCTGAGCACATCATGAAAGCTCTGGAGGCCCCGTGCCACCTGTCCAGAAGGGAGGCTGAAGCCAGGAGCGCTGCACTTTCAGGGCCGTCAGTGGAGCCAGGGTCACCATATCCTCCTCCAGGAGCCATGGTCACCAAGAGTGAGGTTGAGGCCAGGTTGGAAGGGATATGGCCTCCCCACCCGAGGAGAAACCGTTTTAAAATCCCTGCTAGTCTGTGCCAATGATGCACATATTGTGTGTACCCACAGATAAGTGATTTGCCACAGTACATTTCATTCTTGGTCATTTCTGGATGCCTACTAACTAGCATCTGATTTGCTTTCTTTGACGATTTTCACTCGGGTTTTTAACTTTTATCTTGGAGTAATCAAAAGCTCACATAAAAGTGGTAAGAATGGTACCAAGACCCCCCCCCCCCGCCATATCTGGATCCCCCATTGTGAACATTTCTGGTCATATTCTTCAGGAAGGGGGACACTGATGGGGGAGCAGTTGTGTGACTGTCACCTTCCAGGGGCCACAGCAGGGTCAGGAGGTGGGACCGGCTGGACAAAGAAAGGACCAGTGGCCCAGGAGGTGTCATTCTCAAACTCTATAAGGAATTAGGGGAGCCGGAATCTGCAATTTAAGCACACGTCCTGGAAGACCTAGATGCCAGAGGGACCTAGAGGCCACTTTCAGAAACAATCCCTAGGATTTTTCTGTGGGGAGGGTGCTCACAACCCACTGCAAGAGGTGGTGGCAGCCAAGGTGGCTTTGTGGCCCTGTGGCCACAGCCTGGGTCTGAGAGGAGGCCTGGCCTCTGGGAGCAATGGTGTGTAGGCTCCCCACCGCTGCTGCTTGTTGTCCCTGGCAGTCCCTGGCTGCATCGTGGGTGCACCGCGGGTGCTCTGTGTGGCCCCTTGATCTGATCCCCGGGATTGTTGGCTCAGCATGGGACTTTCTGATGACTCAGTCAGTTTCCCACTGAACAGGCCTGAGGATTCCTACCACCAGAACGGGTATCCCGGGTACAAATGCTCACATCAGGCAGCGCCGGGTTTAAGACTGAAACAAAACAAAATGCAAAACCAGGACTTGCCTCATTACTTCTGCCCAGTGAGCTCCTACTCATTCTTTCATTGTTTTCAGAAACACCCGAGCCAAAGGCACCTTCTTGGGAATTGCAGTGCTGTTCTAGGCCCCTGTCTGTCTGCCCGGCACCGGGTCGGGCTTCAACTTTCTAAAAAGCCTTATGGGATAAATGAAAATGTGGCCATAAATGAAAATTTGGGAAGTCGGGATCTGCAGTAGACAAGAGTGAGGAAGGAGGGGGCTGGGAAGGCAGATGACAGCCTCACTCGTGATCTCCCATGACCAGGGGCAAGTGGAGAGGACTTCCCTGTCACTGGACCTGCTCTAGCAGAGGCTGAATGGGTGGCAGGAGTAAGGGTGCAGGGGTGTTCCTGGGGTGGAGAGAGTTCGTTGGGGTGGAAGTGGGCTCTGATGACCCCTGGGTCCCTTTCAACCCTCTTGACTGTCTGTGGGCCCCAATGGAATGAACTGAAGACCACCTTGGTTCCAGGCTGCAGAGACATCTGGAGTGTGTGCTGGGAGGCTCATCAGGGGAGGTGGCCACACGGGATAGCTCTTGTCAGTGGCTCTGGTAAAGGGTCCCGGGCATGTTGATTCTGCCCAGCCCCCTGGCCTCCACAGAGACGTCTCAGAGGGTCCTGCCCAGAAGCCCTTGCTGGTCCTTGAGGCCAAGCCACCTCTGCAATAGCCCAGTTACCCAAAGCAGTTGCTTATATCCAGCCTTCTGAGAGCTAGAAAAGGGGCACAAAAGTGATGGATGGCCAGGTGGCTGTGTCTTACTGGGGCTTGAACTCCCCACCTCCTGGAGGCAGCTGGCCAACCTCAGACATCTGCCTCCCCAGGCCCTTCTGGTGCTGACGCCAAGAAGTCTAGATTCTGGGGTGTTGAGGGGTGGGATGAGGGGAGGTAAAATTCCAGACTTTCATGCAGAAGTCATTTACCTGTAAAGCACATTTACAAATATTCCCCCCAGTCCATGCATTTTTTTTTTCCATATTACATTTTCCCCCTCTGCAACCCAAGTCTCCTCCAGCTCTTTTTTCCACGTGGTACGCTTCCTTCCTGCCACCCCTTGGTTTCCAGGAGTGAGGCCTAGGATGGGAGCATCACGAGCCGGCAAGGCGCTCCGCTCTGCTGCTTGCACAGGGCAAAAAGGCTGGCCAGGGCTCCTGGGAGCTGTGTGCTGCTTAGCCGACTGAGGGGCTTGGACATGACCCAGCTGCTCAGCCATCAATCTGGAAGGCCTCTGAGGGGCCCCTTCCCCCTGAACTGCTGCCGAGAATCTCTGAATCCCAGGAACCCCTGGAGGAAAACAACCTCTCTGCTGACTGTCCTCTCGCCAGCTGCCGGGACTGGGAATCAGGATGTCCTCGTTCCTGAGAGTTGGTCTCGGGAGACTGTCTGACAAAATGGGATGTTTGATTGTTCCAGCCCTTTTGGCCTGGGGAATCAGGTCAGCTGACTCAGTGGCGGCTTAAGTTGACCAGGGTCCAAACTTCAATACTCAGCCAAGCTTGTGCATTGAGAAAAGGACTGGGTGAGGATAACCAAACAGGGATCCCCAGCCCCCTTCCTGCTCTCTTCCACGTCCTGCCTGGGGCCTCAGCATTGTTTGTCTGGGTGCAGGTCCTCACTAGGGTGCTGGGCCTTTGACCTCCAAGGATGCTGCCAAGGAAGAATGAGAGGCTATGGCCCTGGTTATGAGCTTCACTGAAGCTGGTGCCACCCCCTCATGGCCAGGCGCAGGGGTCTAGGTGTGCTTTGAGACCCGGGCTTCATCCTCAGCCAGACAGGGTGATGGGTCCAGTGACTTTTTCTGACACCATGGGACTTGGACTCTGTGTCTCTTGCTCCTTCCTTTGCACGTGCGTTGGAAGAGACAGCAGGTGTGCCTCTCCTGTGAAGTCACTGTCCTGTCAGCTTCTGTTTCTGCTGCCCCTTCCTTAAGGCTCAGGACTTCTGGGCCACCTGCAGAGGGAAGCTCGCTAAGAAAGCCCCATGGCTAGAGGCAGGGCTCTCCAGCAGGTGGGCTTTGACTACCTCGTTGTCACCCATCCCTTGGGACCCATCATTACCCTGAAGGACCTTGAGAGGGGTCTCTCACAGGCATTCATACACAAGGATGAACCCTCATCTTAAAGCTCAGAGGCATTTGCTTTAAACACAGCCAAAGAGGACCCAGCTGTCTCTTCTGGGAGGTGGCTATAAGGCACAGGGACTTTTCTTTGACCCTGTTCCCCAATGCTGGGACCCCTGGAGGCTCTTCTTCATGGAGTACATCGAGTACCAGCCCCACCGATGGGGCCCAGATCCCCCATCGGGAGGGCCAGTCTTCTGGTGTGTTGAGCTGTTGCACAGCCGCAAGGGTCATGCACAGGTGTCCTCCCTACCTCCCTATCTCCCCTTCTCACTGAGGGTGGCGGCCCCCAGGTTGAATTCAGCCTGGAGGTAGGCATGGAGGGACTCTGGCCAGGGGAGCTGACTGGATCCTCAAGCAGTTTGTCATAACAGGGCCAGAGGGAACAGGTGTGACAGCCGGGGTCCTCCCTGCAGGTTTTGTTTCTCCATGGTTTAGTCACGATACCTTCATCCAATGGTGGGGGAGTCAGAGACCCATAAAAATGCTCACGGACAGAGCTTTACTAGAACATTGCCTCAAGTTGGCCCAGCAACCATCCCCTGTATTGGGTGGCCAAAGGCCTCAATGACCCAGATGTCCCTGTCACATCTGTTTTCAGTCACTGGGCTTGGCTGCATGGGCCACGGTCAGCTATGCCCTATTGCCCTGTCCCACTGCTTTCTGACTCTTGATTTCTGAGCCATACCTAACGTGTCTGCCCGGAGCTGAGCCAAGGACTCTGGTGCCAAGAGACTGCATTGTGTTTGATCCCTGCCAGCCAGAGATGGGGCCCTGCAAAAGGTCCATACACATGCGGAAACACAGCTGGACCTCCTGTCAGCTTCCTGGCTGCAGAGTGTCCCAACTCCTCTCTGGGAGGAAGGCCTGCCCTCACTCCCCTGCCAGTCGCACACCCACTCATGCTTGCTCATGGTGGCCAGAGTCCAGCACATACACATGCAGAGAAACCCCGACTCCTGTGCCCTCTGGCTGCAACTCCTGAAGGCAAGGCTGAAGGTGTTTTGTTCTTCTTCCCTCCCAGTTCACCTGGGAGGTCCCTGCCTGGTACCCAGCACCTGCCGCCCAGGGTGGGAGAAGGACAGTCACTCAGCCTGCTGTCAACTTTCACGTGAGCCCTGCCGCCTTGCCCCCACCATGGTGTTCTTCCCATTGTCTGGAAGAAGGCAGCCCATCTTAGATGGGCCAGGGAGCACCAAGGAAGAGTGTGGGAGCAGCCACAGAACAGAGGGACCCCAGGGGGACATGAGGACTCCTGTGAGAGGCACCGCCTGGGCTGAAGCTCAAGGTCTTTTGTCAAGGGTAGAGACACAGAAGCCTGCTTGGGAGAGTGGATGGGCACGACATGGGGAATCAGATAGGCTGGTGATTGCAGAAAACTTTCTCCCAGTTAGTTTTCTCATCTTGGAGGCAGAGCGTGTGCCTGTGGGGTGACAGGGTGACCCCTCCTCCTGCTGTTTCTCTCTCCATCTCTGTCTCCTCATACATCAGCCAAGCACTGGTGTCCTTGTCTGCCAGCTCTCCCAGGTCCCTCCCTGCCGCTAGTGTGCCTTCACCAGCTCCTCTGCCTCAGCTCTGACCCCACTCGCTGATGGCCTCAGATGCCTCTGGGCTCACTGTGGCTGGGACCACAGGCTCTGCACACCCCATCATTGGCTCTTCACTTTTCTCTATCCAGTCAAGGCCAGAAGCTCTTTTCCTGGGAGGTTGCCAGGAGGCCTTGCGAGGCTGCGGCAGCTGGGAGGAAGGTGCGGGGCAGCTACCCGCATCAGAGAGAGCCTTTCTCAGCCAGCCCTGCCAGGGACACTGCCCCAGCCTGCCCCAAGAGACAAGTGCAGGCGAATGGAAGAGGGAGGGAGAAGGGAGTAAAGGGCACAGAGGGTGGCCTGGCTTGCTCAGGAGGACTTGTATTTGGTCCAGAGCTTCCCTGGGACAAGTCCGGATGTAGGGCCTTGGTTGGATTTAGCAAGGGAAAGGGTCCTGCCTAGTGGAGCTGAGAGAGAGGATGGAAGGTGGTAGGGAAGCCACCTATTCCTTTGGTGGCCCAAGACAGGCGCTTAGGCAGAGTGATGTGACACTTCCCAAGAAATGAGAAGCCATCTCCCTATCAAGGTAGATTCAGGGCTGTCGTCCTGAAAAGATGCACAGTGATGACACCTACTAGCATCCAGATACCAAGCCATGGCATGGGACAGAGCTGGCACCAAATTACAGGAAGGGGCACATCGTCTGGCTTGGGGGTGTCCTGCCACAGGTTTGGTGGCTCAGCACCACTTCACAGATGAGGCTCAGAGAGTGGGACTCATGGGCCAGGAGAGCCTAGAAGAGTTTGGAAGAAGCCCAAGTCCCCAGAGGAGGAAGACTGGAAGGCCTGATCAGGCGGGAATTCTCCTGCCTTTTCAAGGTGGCTGGAGGTAGAGGCTTTGGGTGATGTGGCATCCATCTTGTCTTGTTCTCCACCTTCTGAATGGGGTAAATGGGGAAGTGCATGAGTCTGCAGTTAGAACAGTTTTTCTCTTTCCATGTCTTCTTGAATTCAGGTGCAAGCCCTGGCCATGAGAGACCTGGGTGTGTTGGACATGGAAAGGGTAGAGGCTGGGGCTGCAGGGCGTTGGCTGCCCACCTTGTAGGGGATGCTGGGGTCTGGGGCTTGGAGTCAGTCATGAGGCTGAGAGGCCAGGCAGGCACCATGTGCATAGCTGATCCAAGTTCAAGGTCTCTTCTGTGCAGCCAGAACCATACTGGTGCTTGGCCACCTGGACCCCAGGCTCTGTGATGTCATACCTGGGGTCAGCAGGGCTACTGTGCAGCCAAAGCTGGGTGCTTAGGTTCTAGCTGGGTCCACCACCCTCTGAAAGTGTTGGAGTGTGGCCTGGAGCCATTTGCCCAACCTCCCCCAGCTGAGTTTTCTCATAGTGAAGCAGGAGGATGGCATACTTACTGCAGGCGGGTTGCCCTGGTGTCAGAGCCTGCGTCTGCAAAGTGTGCTCCTTCTGTCCTACTGTGTCCTTGTGGTTTTGAACTTCTAGGAGTATGTCTCCTGCCATGTGCATGTCTGTTCTGTCTGAGAACTCAACCCACAATGCAGACAGGGGCAGCTTTGCAGGATAGGGTGTGGAAGATGATCATACACAGAGGAGTAAAATGTTTTTGTATACATCCTTTAGACGTTTCTTTTCCTGTGCATTTTTATGTAAATATAGTTTAAGGAAATGAACACATCCTACAGATATTGTTTTAAAAGCTGCCTTTCACTTAATAATATATAGAAACCAATATACATGAAAGTTTGTTAAATATTGCATATATCAACATCATTTGTAATGGTTGCCTACTATTTGCTTGAACGGTAGATCATATGCTTAAAGACAACTATTGGGAATTTATATTATCACCAAATTTTCACCATCATGTTCAACACTGAGATGACACCCTCTTGTATACTGAGTTCTACTTATGCACTTGTCTCCTTAGGAGAGGTTGCTATGAAGGGAACAGCTGGATCAATGACCTTGCCCTCTCTGAGGTTCTCAGTACACAAGGATACTTGTCCTCCAAAATGATGCCCTGATTGATCCACCAGCCAACCTGGTTTGAGAGCCTTCCAGGAAAGAGCCCTCTTGAGTGGTCCACACCCCATCCTGCAAAGCTGCCCCTGTCTGCAGAGTGGGTTGAGTTCTGAGATGGGTCAGACTAAGGGAGGGGATGGTAAGTCTAAGAGGAGAACTGGGTCAGAAGACTGGTGGTGATATTGTGTAAATCAGGAGCATGGCCCCCGCCAACCTCTAGTCCAGTGGCATAAATGGGGGCAGGGGGTGGCAGAAGGGGACTGACCTGGCAGGGCCAACTTCCAGGGATGCTGAGGCGTATGGTCCACTTGGAGCACAGTGTTGACATTGAAGTGGGAAGAGTGACTGGGTCAGGGGAGTTTTGCCCAAGTCTTAGAGATGGTAGGGAACCAGAGGAAGCTGAGTGAGAAGCGAGGGCTGATGTGGGCCGAGAAGAATCAGGGGGCAGTGTGTGCTGCCAGAAGGAAGCACAGATGGCAGCTGGTAGTGACTGTAGCCTGTGAACTGTAGGTGTGAGGGGAGTGGTAAAGTGGAGGGAGAAGCTAACTCACTGGGACACGGATTCAGACCTCAGGTGTGCATCCATCTGGCTGGGACTCATCCGTCCTGGTCTTTGCCTGATGAGGTAGGACAAGAAACTGTGAAGATGGAGTCTGGAGCAGGACCCACCCAGCTCCACTCCCTTGTCATGGGCTCTTGTGAGTGCCCCTGCCACTTTGGCCTGGGAGTCCCCCATGGCCCCTCTGCCTGTATCACTGGGCATGTGCCTGCACCTGCCCTGATTTGGGAAGTAAGTGGCTTGTTTGGTTCTGATTTGACAGAAAACTTCTAGGCAGCATGACCAAGATGCTTATCAAGGGGAAACTGATGAGTTTCCAACCAAGTAGTGGGAGGTCCTGAGCTGAGGCCCAGAAGAGGTAAGGGCCCACCCCCCCACCAAGGCCTGTCAGTCAGTCACCAGCCTGAGACCAAGATCTCAGATGGCTAAATGGGCTGCTCCTGGGGCTGCTGGGATGGGTCAGTGGGCAGTGTGGTCCTAGGATCACCTCTGGAGTGAGCTGTGATGTGGCAGCCTTAGTGCAGGGCTAGGCACGCAGGGCTCCCACTCGCAATGATGAGGTGCCATTCCTGGCACGCGGCAGGCTCAGGCCTCCTTGGCTGCTCAGGCAGTGCAGTTTATGGGAAATCCAGCCCTTGCTGACATGGCAAATTTGGTTTGCTCTTGGCGCCCTGCCCTGCCCTGCCCATGTTACTGTGCCCCTGACCTTCGTGAAAACATGTCCTGGACTTGCCAGCTAGCAGCATGGCCCAACTGCTCAGGCCCTGGCCCTGCAGGGGCCCAGAAGATGGCGGGCCTCTAAAAGGGAGACCCTTGTGCCTAGGGCTGTGTGGGCAGAGCCAGGGGCTCTGCTTCCTGTCACAGCCACTCACCGAAGCCTCCTCCCCCGCTCCTGAGGCCCAAGGGACAGACTGTGGTGGGTCAGTGCTTTGACTCAAGCCATCTTCAGTCAGTTGCATCCTGGAGAGCTGGCTTCCCTTCTCCTGCCCCTCCTGGACCTGGGAGGCCTCAGAGACTACCATGGCCTAGCCCTCACAGGCCACGGAAGGGCAGCACTTGCCTCAGGGGCAGAAAGGCAACAATGAGGCTAGAAGACAAAGTGAGGAAGAGAAATCAGAGCACAGAACACCTCACCTGGTGCCCAAGGGCTTGCCCATTGGATACAGAGCCTACCCTCGAGCCACACAGGGCTGACACCTCCAGGCCATGCTGACTAAGGACAGGCTAAGAGTCACTATGATCACTGGGCTAGGTTGTGCTGAGCAGTTGCAAGAATATTGGTGTCTTCTGTCCTCACAGCAGTCCTGAAAGATAGACTTTTTTTTAAATTCCCATTTTATAAATGAGGACACTGAGGCAAGTCAGAGAGAGAGGTTAGATGACCCCTTCAAGGTCTGTCAGATGGCCACTAAGGAGTGAGAGAGACAGCCCAACCCCAAAGAGACTGTCCCCCAGCCTCTATCCTTCCCCCATCCCTCTTCCTGGATCCATCCCCCCAACAGACAGGCCATGCATTCCGCAAGGTGAGTGGCCCTGGGCAGATGTAGGATGTGCTGCCCAGAGGGGCCCTTTGGCCAGACTTCACCAGCTCTGGCTTCCCCATGCCCAGAGGACAGTCTGGAAGGTCTCAGTGTGCCAAGGACCTTATGGTGATAAGCCATTATAAATACAAGAAGTAACAAACCGTTTGCTTGCCTTTGCCCCCAGGAGCCCTGTTGAATCTACTGAGAAAGGACGTTCAGAGTGAACGCCATGAACATCTCAGCTCTTGGAGGAGGCAGCAAAGGTGAGGTCTGGGTGCCTCCTGGGCCTGGACTTGGCCACAAGGTAGCAGAGCGAGAGCAGTTTATGGGGAGGGCTGCAAGCAGGCCTCAGGGCCCTGGGGTGGGGCGCCCCTGCTGAGGCTGTCTGGCCTTGCCACCACCAGGGAAGCCTCTCCCAGCAGGCGAGGAAGAGCGCAATACTGTCCTCAAGCAGATGAAGGTTCGCACCACACTGAAGGGGGACAAGAGCTGGATCACCAAACAGGATGAATCGGAGGGCCGCACCCTGTAAGTCTGGGAGGCTGGGAGGGCTGGCAGCAACAGGTTGGGCATGGGATGGCACTCTATGGGTTACATTAAACCAATCCCAGGGTGGGAAGAGCCCACTGCCAGAGTGTGCAATGTGGACACGGGCCGGGGAAGGAGAAGGTGCGATGGGAATGGTGGGCCAAGTTCCTGAGGTACATGTAGCAGTCCTCTTTTGTGTTCCTTCTCTGCTCAGTGAGCTGCCCTCCGGCTGGACTCGTGCCACCTCGCCTTCATCAGCTGGGGAGGTCCCGAAGGCCAGGTGAGAGGTGCTTCCCAGATGGCAGGTGGGTGGGCCCGCACTGCAGTCTTCAGGGGACAGGGAGGCCTTTGAACTCCACTGGAAGGACGGCTTTTCCACTTCCTGGGAAAAGGAGCACAGGAATGACTGGATGCAGGTCCCCTGGGGCCAGCTGCCCCTCCAGCTACACCTCCGTGACTTCAGCTGTGAACTGAGACCAAAATTGTCACTGAACACCCCCAAAGGGGTGCAGACAATGTCTCTGAGATCCTCTGGGGTCTTCAAGAGTCACATATGACTCTGTTGTATAGGTAATCAGAGTGCCAGGGCAGACTCAAACACTTGCTCCAACTGTCTCCAAGTTCAAGATGACATGTTTTGACAGCTGGCTCTCCTCTCTATTTCAAGGACTTTTGCATAGAGGTGTCCAGGGCGGTTCTGAAGTGTCAGCACATCCTGCCCAGATCAGGAGGAACTACTCCTAAGGAGTAGGGGGTTAGCATTACGGGATAGAGAATTAGGGTTAGGGTTGAAGTTGGCAGGGGGTGGGAGCGCTAAATTCAGCCTTGATCCTTGTTCCAAAGAGCCAGCAGTTGGCAGTTGAGGACAGTGGCCACAGCTGGAAGGGTGGGGTCCAAGTAGAGTGGTAGCCCAATGGGCTGCCTCTGGTCATGGTGGCCTTGCCCAGAATCTCTCAATGACTCAGCACCTGTCGCCTACCAGGTCCTGTACTGGGCACAGAGGACACAACCCTTTCCTCAGGGAACTGACATCCTAGCAGGGTAAATGGGCCTGACCCAAGTAGAGAGATGAGCTTAAAAGATAGAATAGTTGGCAAGGGCCTGAGCATAGTTCAAAGATAATCTACTCATTGTGGGGTATGTTTACTTTGGGGGTACAGTTCAAAGCCTGGGCTTTGGTTTGGTAGTATGTTTGGAAAACACATGCAATAAGTGACATTTTTTTGCTCTGCTCCCAGCCCAAGTGAGTTGTGGGGATGGAGGGCAGTACCTGTGCCACCTGCCCATGTAGGTCCCTTTAAAGGGGTGGTCTTAAGACCATCCCACGCTACTCCAGCCTAATCTTCCCTGCCCACATCCCTCACCCGACTCCTCTGAGTACTCCCTGCCGCCGAGGTGGGGAGTGAAGGCATCCCACTGGAGCTGGAGGAGGGAGGCTGGAGCAGAATGGGAAGTAAAGGATAGCTGGCCTTCACTGGCTCCTGGTTGGGCTCCACCCCTTGGGCCCTCATGAGTCTTCTTGGAGAGTACTGGGCAGAGTGGGGCATCAGATCAGGTTAGGGGTTCTACCTAACATGGCTTCAGCCCACAGCCTCTGACCATAGAGCCTCCAGCCTGAGCTGGGTCAGCTCTGAGGGTAGAGGTAGGGAGTGTTGTCATCCATCTCAGAAGAACACCTGCTCAGGGGAGCACTGGGGCCCAGCAGAACAAGGAGAAACATGACTTTGGATGGGATACCTCTGTGTTCATGCCCAGCCATGGAACATACCTTCCTGGGCACCAGCTGTGAGCCAGGGCCCAGAAGAATCACCCTTTCCTGGGGAGCATGAGGGAGACAGGCAGACCAGGACAGGCATCCTGGCTAGGGATGCAGATGTGGCTGGCTGTCTTGAGAAGCAACCGGCACCTCTTGCTCCCCTTGTTCTGACCACACTGGGACACCCACCAGCCCACCCCTTTTACTGTCATCGGGCAGCCTGGGCCCACCCATGAGACTTCAGTTTACATCCTACCTTCTTTTCCCTCAGCAGGCCCCTGAGCACGAGGGCTCCCACGGGCTATATCATCCGGTAGGTGACCGCAGGAGCCTGCCCGCCTCCCCATGCCCACCCACGTGGCCCTGGCTTCTCCCAGGGGGGTCACCAGGCTGCTTCTCCCGGACTCTCTTTCAGTGGAGTATTCACCAAGCCTGTGGACAGCTCGTCCCAGCCTCACCAGCACTTCCCCAAGGCCAATGGAGCCCCCAAAAGGTATGTTCACAGGGTGCTGGCCAGTTGTCCAGTGGGAGGTATGGGAGTCCACTGCCTGTCACTGGGGGTGGTAGGTGTTAGGTCTCTTCCTGTGTAAGGAAGGGCCCTGGACCACATGACCAGTGCCCTTGTCCTTGTGCCAGTCATGGCATAGGGTCACCAGGACAGAGTCACAGGGAAGAGGCTGTGCAGAGCCCAGATTTGCTGATCAGCTGTGCTGAGTTGTGTGCTTTGGGCCGCCATCTTCTCAACAGGCTGAACCTGGTGTCAGAAAAGCAGGACCAAGGGGGCTGGGCCTGTCTGTGGCAAGAGGGTGGCCCTGCTCAGGGTGGTGCACATGTCCAGGGTATCTGGCAGGGCTTAGAGCAAAGAGGAAAGGGCACCAGCACCCACTTGTCCACCTGCCATGTGCCTGCTGGGCCATGGAGGCAAATGTGGAAGCAAGAGGGGGCCTGCGGGTACACACCTGAAAACTCCTTGTCTCTCTAGCACGGCCAGTCTGGGGAAAGCAGCTCCCACTGGCCCTCCCCGCCCTTCCTCCTCTGGCTACAAGATGACCACAGAGGATTACAAGAAGCTGTGAGTAGGCAATCGCAGACCCAACTTGGTTCCCTCTTTCCAGGGCCCAAACATGGGGCCCGCTGAGGGCAGCTGCCTGCTTGCCTCTGAGCACAATGCAGACTGCTGTCCTGCCACTCTGACCTCCTTGCCAGTTGCCACTGTGGCCTGGACCCCACCAGAGGGTGGCAAGCCCCGGAAAGTTGGACATTGTACACCTCGTACTTCTGATCTCAGGCAAAGCAGGGGCTGTAGGAAGCTTGCAGAAGGAGCTGGTGGGTCTAGAGAAAGCGTCTTGGGTCATGGCCCTGACTGTTTTCTGGACTGGGCCAGGCTGGCCTAGCACCTGATGCGTCCAAGAGTGCTGCTGGCCCTGGCAGCCTGTCCGCTATGGGCACTTTGTAACTAAATGTGGGTTGCTTCTTGTATGTCAATCTTTGGGGTCCCCCTTGGAGCTCCCCATGTGGCCCCACACAAGGTCCCCTCCTGTAGACCTAGCAGGGCAGGGTCTGGACAGATGTGGATTGTGCCTGCATTCCCAGGGGCCCAACATCTTGCTTGTCCCCTGTCACCATCATCCACTGACATGGAGCAACTAGGGAATCTCTCTGCAGAAGGGGATGAGGCTTGAACTGGGTCTTGGGGGACAGTAAGGGTGGGAACAGGGAGAGATAGCAAGTCTAGCTTTCCAAGAGGAAGGAGTGGCTTGAACACAGTCCAGGGGCAGCCAGGCTAACACATGTTGTTGTTCTTATAAGTTAGGAGGCCAAGCCGCAGAGGGCATGACAGAGAATGGTGTGAGGGTGGTCGAGGGAGGAGGGGCCATGACTGGCAGCATCTTCAATCCCCCACCCAGGGCCCCCTACAACATCAGGTGCAGCTCAGCATCAAGAGCTGCTGAAGAGGAGGAGGTACGCTTCTCTTCTGATGAGCAGAAACGGAGGTAACGGTGCCTGCTGGGTGTCCCATGGACAGGGCAGGGCCCAAGTCTCCACCGCCTGGGGAGACAGGGATCGTGCATGACATATGGAGCATCTGTCTTGTCTGTTGTCGGAGGGTGGTCGCCAGCAACAGGGAGCATTCTTGGAGTCCCTGAACCACCCACTCAGCGCTGGGCCTGCCTGGGGGCCCCCTCTTAGGAACTTTCTACGAGGGCAGAACCAAGGTAACTAGGAATTTCTCTATTAGTTTGTTCAAAAGGGTCCTGAGCAAATTGGACCAAAGTAGGCAGTGCCTGGTGCCCAGGGACAAGCCACCTACATATGGCTGGGGAGAGGGCCAGGCTCTAGAGGGGCCTGTGCCCCTTGTCCCAAAGTGAGGGCTGGGTGCTTGGGCACAGCTAGGTCCCAACCTCAGCCTGTTGCCCCCCAGTGCCAACATCTGCTGGCCTGTCCTTGACATTGGAAATGCACCGAAGGCCCCCATGCTGAAGGCCCAGCAGACGGGCAATGCTAAGGGCAGAGTCAACAGTAGCAGAGTGAAGAGCTAAGAGCTCCAGGCCAGGCTGCCGGGCATTGATTTCCCACTGTGCAGCCTGCTAAGTGTGGTCTCTCGGGTAGGTCACTAAAGCTTTCTTCTGCTTCCTGAGTAGCTGCCCTGCCTCATCCATTAGCTGCCCCCTCTCTGTGCCACCCCAGGTCCGAGGCTGCCAGCAGTGTGGTGAGGAAGACAGCTCCCCGGGAGCACTCCTACGTCCTGTCAGCGGCCAAGAAGAACGCTGGGTGAGCTGCTCAGCAGGGAACCCAGCAGGGCCACCCACCTGCTCCATACTCTGGCCAGGTCCTTTCCCCTTAGGGCTCTGCTCTTTCTCTGCCTGTGACAGTGGGTTGACAGGGACCCCATATGAACTTTCTGGGAACCTGAGAGGTCTGGCTGCAGCCATCAGGGCAGGCAGGGTGCTGGGGATGATGTCACATGTTTGTGGCTTCTGCGAACACATCACCTTTCTGCCTCCTTCAGCAGCCCTGCCCAGGAGACACTGGCCCCGTTCATTGCCAAGAGGTAAGTGTGGGCAAAGGGAGGTGAGCTCTTGCATTCATAGGGGTGGAGTGAGCGGAGAGTGGGTGCAGGGGGGATGGAGTTGCTGTACCTGAGCAGAGGGAGTTGTGCAGAGTTGGTGGCTTCTGTTTGGAAGCCAAGTAAGCCCATGGTTGGCCATGGTGGCACAGAAGACCCTTGCAAGCAATGCTGCATAGACAGGAGCGTGACTCAGAGAACATGGCTGGTGACGAGAAACTTCCATTTGCCAGTGGCCAATAGGACCAGGTCCCTGACGCAAGATGGAGCTGTAGTGTTTCTTGGAAACACTGGGGTTTTGCACTGGGGTTTTGCACACTGGCCTCTGGGGTTTTGCAGCAACAGTAGGTACCAGGGAAGAAAGCAGTTGCTCCTTGGCACTCCTTCCCACCCTACCAGAGGTTGGCTGGACAATGCCTTGGCAGGAGGGGTAATTGAGAACCCCTGGCTGACCAGGCCCTTGAAAGTGACCATGACATTGGAGATGGGTCCTAAAGGCTGAACAAGAGCCAGTGGGCCACAATCAGGACATCAGGATGCTGCTGCTGAGTGAGGGGACAGGACATCTCCTGGGAGAGGAGAGTACTTGGGGAGGACAGGGAAAAAAACTTCTGGAAAGCTGAACTTAGGGCTATTCTGTTGGATAGAGAGGGAAGACATCTATGACAAGCTGAGGACTGAAAAACAAGGGGGAACTTGGCATGCCAAGTGTTCCAGGCAGAGGGCCCAGCTGTGCAGACTCAGAGGTGGGAAGACCAAAAATGCTGACCAGAATACAGCCAGCATGATCTTAGAGACAAGTTCCCACCAAGAGTCGGTTTGTAGTACTTTGTCATGGCAGCCTCAGGAACCTCATAGAGCCGTCCCAGGCCTCTCTCCCACCTTCTGGTGTCGCTGGCAGGCCTTGCCTTGTAGACACATCACTCCTACCTCTGCCTCCACTGTCACAACACCTTCTTTTCTCTGTGTGTCTGTGTCCAAGTTTCCCTTTTATAAGGACATCAGTTGTTGCATTTAGGGCTCACTCTACCCCAGTATGACCTCACTGTAACTTGATGACAAATTGATTGCAAAGACTATTTCCAAATAAGATCACGTTGCCAGGCTCCAGGCAGACATGAATTTTGTCAGGACACTATTCAACCCCATGTCCTGTCCTTATCCCAAACTGCAGTCACTCAGCCATCAACATGACTGAAAGAAAGCATGTCATTCAGGCCCCAAGTGTATCTGTTTCTTTTCTTTCCCAAAGGGTGGATGAGGATGGGTCTTCTGAGAAAAGCCAAGACCCACCTGCTCTGGCGAGATTCCCTCCTGGCTCAAGCAGGTAATCAGTTGCTCACCTCTGCCAATGGCTGGTGACTACCAGCTTATGTCCTTACAGGGCCTCAGAGTCAGTGTCCCCATGTGCCCAGTGACAGGATGGGACACCGAAATCATTAAGGGCCTGTCTGGCTTGATGTCCTGAGGTTGAAAGGAGCAAAACAGCCTGGTCTTCTGGGACAGAGTGCTTCAGTCTTGTCTGTCTGGTGCTTATCTGTGTCAACTTAACCCTTGCACCACTGAGCACTGTAGTGGCCAACTGTGGGATGTGAGGTGGTCTGCAGCCAGGGTACTCGTCTAAGGCTCTCCTGTAAGTTGATCAAGTTCACCCTGCCAACGCTGTCCTCCGCCTCCTTCTTTGCCAGTGCAGACAGGGGCACAGCCAAAGTGTCACAGGCCATTTGGGTGGAGCTCATGCTGAGCCCAGGTGGGTGCCAGGAACTGGCTCTGGCCCATGAGCCTATGAGATGGGAGGCTCTGGCAGTGGGGTGACAGGGCAGGGAGTCTGATTGCGGGTGATCTCACTCCAGGCAGCGCTTTGATTTGCCCTGATTTCTGAGCCCTAGAGTGTTGGGCAGATAATGGTGCTCTCTTTTGTCTGCAGGCAAAAGGCAATCAATACCTCTTTGTACTCTGAGCTGAATCATGCTAAGTCCTGTGAGAATGCCACTGCCCCTGGGGCTGTTACGGGTCTTGTAATGCCACTGCATGTCCACACGCCCCTCCTTGACTTGAGCCCCTCAATCATTTGTATGTGACCTTGGTCCTTGGGGCCATCTCTTCTGTGCCAGGAGAGAGATATGATAACCTGCTACAGCCCAGATTGGTGGAGGACAGAGAAAACTGCAGGAGTTCAAGGCCAGTCACAGGTCACAGCCAGAGCAACAGGAAAATTTAAGAGCTCTTCACAAGGTAGCATTGATGGAATACGAGGGCTTAGTATGCCAGCGTTGCTGGAACAAAGGGTCACAAACTGGTTGACACAAATAGCCAAATGTATTGTCTCCCAGTTCTGCAGGCTGGAAGTTTGAAATCAAAATGTCAGTAGGGTTGATTTCTAGTAAGACCTCTCTATTTGGTGTATAAATGGCTGTCTTCTCCCTGAATTTCTTCACAAGGTCTTCCTCAGTGTGTCTGTGTCCTGACCTCCTCTTCTTATAAGGACATTAGTCATATTAGACTAGGAGCCACCCTACTCCAATATGACTTCATTTTAATTATATCTGAAACATTCTTATTCCAAATAAGCTCACATTCTGAGGTACTGGGGATTAGGATGTAAATATATAAATTTTGGAGGGGACACAGTTTACCAAAAACAAAGCACATTTTTGAAAAGTGAAAGTGAAAAATCTCTCAGTCCTGTCTGACTCTTGTGACCCCATGGACTATACAGTTCATGGAATTCTCCAGGTCAGAATACTGGAGTGGATAACCATTCTATTCTCCAGATTCCCCAACCCAGAGATCTCCTTAATTTCTGTTTTGGAAAAAAAAAAAGCAATTAATGTTGGTTTCACATGCTTTCTTAAAGCACAGAGAAGGAGAACTAGGTTGTGTTATCAATTGACAGGCATTTTAGCATTTATTCCAGAAAACTCCTTTGGATGTTTACTACCTACCACCTGGCTGTCACAGCAAAGTGGCTGTCTGTCTTGGTCGGGCCGCCATAACCAAGTCCCCCACCATAAGTATGCGATAGTAGTTGGTCAGGAAGGCTCTTCCGTTAGTGTTTGCAAACCACAAGGTACCTTCGCCATGAACTGCTGGCTGGTCCCAGGCAGCCTTCCTGTCTGACGCTACCCCCATGAGGCCCTGCAGTGACTCAGAGGGTCACCATCAGCCCCCCATGCCCGGCTCCTGCCTGCCTAGTTATCTAGAATTCCAGGTCTGGTTGTATCCCTGAAGGGGCCCAGACCACTGGGGAACAGGGATTGAACCAAAATAGCTGGTTTGTGGCCAACTAGGAGGGGCACCCCTGTCTCAGGCGCCAAACCCGACAGGGGAACAAAAAGAGTGCCACAGCAGGATGTCCCATCCCACTCTGGACCCCTGACCTGCCTGGGTGCCCCAAAGGCCCCTCAGTACCAAGTGTCCAAATCTGAGCTCCCATCTCCATCATCTCTTCCGTCCCTTTCCCTCCCCACCTCAACAGCCCACCTGTGGCAGTGGCCCTGCCTCCATGCACCATGTGGCCTAGTTTCTTGGGTTCATCTCATTTTCCCACTCTTGATGTGAAGGATAACTCCTGCCCATCTTCCAAAGTGCACATTCTCGGATACCCCCTCTCATTGACACTAGCCTGTGTGAGAGCCCCAGGCCTGGCTGCTGCCCCCATCACAGCACGGCTCAAGCTTTCTTGCCTCTCTGCTTCACCTGATCAGGTAAGTCTGGGCCCCAGCATGCTGCCTGGCAGAGGAACTAAGGAGCCGTCAGTAAGAGCACAGCTTCTGGTACGAGGCAAAACCCTTGCATTGCCCTCTATGGGCTGTGTAGCCTTGAGTAAGTCCCTTTACCTCTCTGTGCCTCAGGGTCCTCATATGTAAAATAGGGAGCAATAGGGAGCAGTGATACCTATCTCCAGAGGCTGTCCAAAAGACTAAATGGGATAATGCACGTGAAGTCCTTTGTGCAGTGCCTTGGTGCTGGTACGGTTGTGTGCTTCTTGAGCTGCAGAAAAAGACAGTGAAAGAAAGTGAAGTCGCTCAGTCGTGTCCGACTCTTTGCAACCCCATGGACTGTAGCCCGCCAGGTTCCTCTTTCCATGGAATTCTCCAGGCAAGAGTTTGGGAGTGGGTTGCCATTTCTGTCTCCAGGGGATCTTCCTGACCCAGGGATTGAACCGGCTCTCCTGCATTGTAGGCAGACCTGTCTGAGCCACCAGGAAAGTCCATCATCAGATGAAAAGGCCAATATTGCCCTCTATTGGTGTCAGAGGGAAATGCCACCATGGGCAGCCAAGAAGGAGCTCCTCTGTCCTCCCTCCCTGAATTCTCTCCCTCTTTTAGCTGGATGAGTCCTTTGGCACAGGCCACTTGCATTCCCACCTGCAGCTGTGGCCTCACTGGATAAGAGCTTCTGGCCTCCAGCAGCTCTCAACCTGGCCGACCACTTCAGATTGAACTAGAGCTGTGGGTGGTTGAGGGTCTGGAGAGGGGCGAGGCTGCTGGCTGCAGAGGAGGAGAGGCTGGAAGGCCCCTGTGTGAATTTGCTGGGGCTTCCCTGAAAGGGTTCTAGAAACTGGGTGGATTAAACAACAGAAATGCATGCTTTCAGAGTTCTAGAGGCCAGAAGTCCTAAATCAAGGCAGGTGTCAGTGGGGCTATGTGCTCCTCCGAAGGCTCTGGAGTAGAGTCTATTCCAGGCCTTTCTCTCAGCTTCAGTCTTTGGCACCTCTTAGCGTGTAGATGCATCACTCTGACCTCTGCTTCTGCCATCACATGGCTGTCTTCCCTCTGTGTATTTGTCCCCTTTCTATAAGGCACCCGCTCTACCCCAATACAATCTCATCGTAAATATTTACCTCTGCAAAGACACTGTTTCCAAATAAGGTCACATTCACAGATACCAGGGGCTTTAGCACATCTTTTAAGATGGACACAATGCCACTCATAGCAGGATCCATGGGGGCTGAGCCTTTAAGTCAAAATCGCTCTGGAGGCAAGCGTTGAGGAAGAGGCACCAGCTGAGGCAGCGCTTGGTTCCTGTTTCCTGTCTGACAGAACTAGAAATGCCAGGGAGAAGGTATGCTTTACTTGCCTGTGACATCCCCAAGTGGAACGTGTCCTTGCTCCCTGGCACAAAGGAACAACAGGCTGTCTTCATGGTCATCACGAATGGAGATGGGCTGAGATCAGAGCTACCCATGTGCACCAGGCCCCCTCTGGGCTTTCATGTGTAGAGAAGCCCTGTCCGCCGGAGCCCTTCCATTTTCTCTCGTCATCTCAGTGCCCAGAAGGTACAGAGATGAGCAGTTCACTGACCTGCCCTCCAGGGGCTCCCTGTCTCCATCCTGCCCCCCACACGCCCCTCCTCCTCCTGGGACCCCCGAGTGTCCTTTCTGATGTGCCTGATCATGTCAAGGCCCCACCGTCACCTCAAGCACATCTTGTGGACTTTCTTTGCCACAGTCGATCTGGTCTCTGTCTTTAAGAGCCCTGCTGGCCTCTACCTCCTCCCTTCTCCCTCTGTCTCCCTCCAGTGAGTTTGGGCTGAGCTACTCCTCCATGGAACTTTCCAGGTGCCTTTGGGGCTTGATTTGGGCATGGCCCTACAGGTTACTCGTGTCAGCACCCATGCCACTTGGCCCTCATCCCCTGTTCCCCAGGGCAAGCGTGGGACTCACCCCTACCTGTACCCCAGTGGCCAGGGACAACCAAAGGAAGGAGTGAGTGGCTGTAATGTGGACCTAATAGGTGGTTTGGAGTGAAGGGGAACCCCACAAAGCCAGAATGTTCTAGATTCTCTCGAGCCCTAACCATCAACACAGCCAGATCCTCCTGGGTGTCAGGCCCTGCAACAGGGACACAAAATCCAGTGGAATTGGAGGGCTGTGTGCAGTCACTCTCAACCAGGCTCTAAGCAAGGGAACGCTCAAAGGGACCTCCTGAGGGCTGAGAATGTCTGATCCTGCCTGGGCTGCTGCTCATGGGCACCTGCTCTCTGACCTTCAAGCCCTGAGTCTCCCCTTTCACTGGCTGTCACTCCAGATTTGGTGTGTAGATTTCCTGGGCATCTCGCTCACCATGTGTTCCCATCAGCCCATGAACTAACAAATTGCCACTTTGGATGCTGCAGTGCGGCCACCGACAGGGCTCACCTCTGTACCCAGAAGGCCCCTCACTGTGTCTGAAGGAGGCTGGGATCAAGAATACGAGACTGCTAAGAGGTCTTTTGGTCCCCTTCCTCTGGGACATGGAGGTCAGTGGCCCAAGCTCAGATGCAGCACCAAGAAGACTCAAGTCTAAGGAGGAGACAAGAGAAAAAAAGGGAGGGGCAAGGTCTGGGTGTCCCACTGCACTAGCCAGGACACTCCTGAGAGAGGACAGCCTGGGACCCCCAGCACAGATGGAGAAGGGGAGGCCTTTCTTACCAGCAACTCTCTACCTCTCTCTTTTGGCTGCAGTGCAAGAGGTGAGGAGACTGTCCGCCTGCAGATCACAACACTCGGAGCAGGACTCCACCTGGTGGCCCCACACCTGGAAGGAATGAGGTACACATGATTCTAGAGATGGGAGCAGCAGGGCCAGGTTGCAAGTGATGAGGTTTGTGGGCTTGTTGGTGGGAGAAATGAGCAACCTGGATTCTTTGCCCCATCCCATTTCCCTCCAGAACTCCTGGGAGCTAGCACTTGGTTCCATGGGAGAACAGACGCAGCCCTGGGGACCCCCTGTCTGGAGTTGCTGTCTGCTTGGTGGGGAGAGACAGACACAGACACATGTGTGGTCAGGCCTGAGATGCTGACCTAGCCATGTGCCAGGAGCCCCTGGAAGTGATGGCTCACCCAGCTGGACCCTGAGGATGGGAGCAGACAGCTGTACTGGGTGGGAATCTGGGCTTTGTGAAGCCCCATCCCCGCCCCCAGGCCACTAAGGCGGTTGTGTGTGACTGGGGCCACCAGGAATGGGGCAGGGTCACTGGATCAGCCTCAACAGTTCAGGAGTAGGGCGGTTTAGGGAGATGCACAACCAGCAGGGAGCACAGTGGACTCAGGCTTACTTGGAGGTAGGGGGCAGACAGTCAGGTGACATGCAGGCAGGGCTTGGGGGATGGGGGGATGGGTCCAGCAAAGCTGAGGTGGGAGCAATTGGAAATCTGAGCAGGGAGGAGAGACCTGTGGAGGCAGGGAGACTTCTGCGCTTCTCTGTGGCACTTTGACTCCTGCTCATTTAGCTACCCACCTGCCTCCATGCCAGCACCTGGGAGGCTGCAATGAAGCAGACAGATTGGGACCCCATCTAATGAGGCCAAAGTCTGGAGAGGGATGCCAAACTGGACACCCAGGCTAATCCTTGGGGCAGTGGGAGCTCCAAGCAAGGGCCTCTCACCCTCATGGTGGTGGGGGTGGTTAAGGAAGGCTTCCTGGAGGAACTGACATCCAAAATGACTCCTGATGGATCTGTGGGTCCCTTGACTCTCTTCCTTGGCTCCTCCCTCTCTACACCCCAGGCCCAGTCAGGCACTGAGTCCTGTCCATTCGTTTTAGAGATATTTCTGTCCCTACTCCCTTCCCTGGGGCCAGGCCTCCTCTATCACTCACCTCATCCCAGAATCTTCATATTTCTACCTGGGTGCCATTTCTAAAGGGCAGCAGTAGTCCTCTGCCAGGCCTGGGGAAAACCCCTGCAACACCCCCTTCCTTTTAGGCTCTGCAGCCTGAACTCTACTTTGCCTGATGGGGCCCATCCACCCCCTCCTGGCTCCTTTTATATACCCTCCTCCCTGGACCTTGCCCTCCAGCCTTCCCCAGCCCCACTTGGCTGTGCAGGTTGTAGGCTCTGCTGGGGATGCCCTTCCCATTTGCATTGTTCAGTCTCCCATCTGCTGCACCTCCTTCACCTGTGTGTCTTTCTGTGAAGGGCTTTCCATGCTGAGCTCACACAGAGAGTCTTCTACACAGAGTCACGATTGTCCACACACAGATGGCTCTGCCCCAAGAACTCCAAGTTCCTGGAGAGCCCAGAGCCTGTCCCAGAACAGGACCACAGTAGCATTTATTGCTGGAATAATTGAGAACCACCCAGTGTGACAATGTCTTTAATATGGCAACACTGGAAGCTGCTTCACTGGTTTCCTTAAGGTGACCAGTACCTGGGAAACAAGGGCAAAGTGGCCCTGAGAGACACAGGAGGAAGCCAGGCTGTCTCTGAGGAAGGTCTGCACTGTGTGCCCCATAAGACCTCTGGCATTTTGTCTGAAAGTGACAAAGCTATAACAGCCCACTGAGATCCCCTGGAGTGCCCTCTCCCACTTTCCAACAGAAAATCAAGTTGGAGAAAAGGAAAAAAAGAGGGAAAACTCTTAATCGAATTCACTAAGCCCTGCCCTGCCCTAAACAGCCCACGTCCCCATGCAGGATGTAGATGCAATCACTGTGTCCATTTTACAGATGAGAAAACTGAGACCCTGAATGGTTCAGTAACTGCTAAGTCCCATGGTCAAGAGCAGGCAGATCCACAATTCCCACCTAGCCTACCTGACTCCCACCCCACACTTTTTGCTCCATAACTCACTACAGTAGTGGGACTAGGGATAGAGGACAGGGTAGGATACTATACTTAGTACTTTACAAATTACTGTTTATGATGACCTTACTAGGAGGCCTTTCACAGTTTGTGGTTGAGCTTTTAGAGAGAGGTCAGGGCTCAAGAGATTTCCATGTTCTATGCAGAGGGATGAGAGTGGAAATAATGGGGTTCAAGTTTTACGTTTACATGGGGTACAGTGTCAAGGGGCTCGAGGAGAGAGGAGCCAGCAAACTGAGCACAGACCATATTGTGGAGGTGGTGGCTGCCTGGTCATTCCCCTGGAGGCAGCTGGGGAAGGTGGTCAGTTCTGGCCATGTTGAAGGTGAGCTTCCTGGGGGCCAGTCCAGGAAGTAGTGAGTATATGGAGAAGTGGGAAAAGGCAGATGTCATTGGCTTCAGAATGACAGTTGACACCATGGTAGCAGAGGAGGTGACCAAAGTCAGTGGCAAAGCATGCAGATGGTGAGGAATGCCAGAAACACCAACATTTAAGGGGCAGAAGAGGAGAAATAGGTGGAAGAGATAAGGAAGGTGTGGCAAGGCAAGTAGGAAGCAGTGACACAGAGTCATGATGCATGGATGGGGGAGAAAAGGTGGAAGTTACCCACTGGGTCAGTGGTCCTGAATGGTCACAATGACGGGAGTGTTTCTGTTGGAGTTGGCACTATGAGACTCCCTGATGACCTCAGAGAGAATACAGGGAGTTTGAATCAAGAGGGTAGGATCAATTGTACCCCATAGAAGACTATAGTCCAAAACTCTGACGAAGCCAGACTGCTTGGGTTCAAATCTCAGCTCTTCCTCTTGTTACTTGTGGAACGTGGGACGAGTCACTCCAAGTCCTCTGTGCCTCATTTTGCTCATCTGGAAAGTGGGCATGGATAAGAACAGTGACCATGTTGTGGGGTTGATGTGAAGAGCTAATGCACGCAGTCATGAGAATGGGGTCTGACAGTCAATCAATAGTAGTTGTTAGTAGATTTTGACAATAAGCCAATCCTGCAACATCAGGATTTAAGCTCTTTGGAGAAAGTTAGCATTTGGGGATGAGGTAGCTGCCCCCACTTAAGTGTGGGTGCTTAACTTCTGTTTCTTTCCACTATAGGTCTTCCTCAGGTTCCAAAGACAAAGAGGTCCCTCACCCCAGAGAGCCCAAGAGAAACCTGACTAGTGAAGGAGCCTTCAGGAGCCCTGATGCAGACTCTGAAAGGTAACTCAGTGCAGGGACCAGAGCCCATGTGGCCCCCCATCCAAGGTCAGTGGATGGAGCTGGGACCAGGGCTGTTCCATTCCTCACTGTGTCCCCAGTGTCTGGGGTGCAGGCCCACAATGAATATCTGTTGAAAGAATGAATGAAGGAATGCATAAGGCCTGGAGAAGGTTTGGCCTCTGCCAAGATCCCTCAGGGAGCCACTTGGACAAAACTCTGCTGCTGCTGCTGCTGCTGCTGCTGCTGCTAAGTCACTCAGTCATGTCCGACTCTTAGCGACCCCATGGACTGCAGCCTACCAAGCTCCTCCACCCATGGGATTTTCCAGGCAAGAGTCCTGGTGTGGGGTGCCATTGCCTTCTCCGGGACAAAACTCTAGAGGAGGACAAAACTGTAGGCCAGGCCACCCCAACCCCAGCCCTCAGCCCAACCTCATTGTGCCTTTACTCTATGGAAAGCAACCCTGTGGACAGCCATGGCAAGCAAGGCCACTGAGCTGGAGGTTTAGGGAAGTCAGTGATCAAAGGATGTGTGGGCCCTTGCAGAGCACCTCACAGGGACTTCCAGGATGGCCTGTGGACAAAGGGAGATGTAGGAGGGGAGCAGGGATGGGAGGCAGAATGATAGCAGGAAATGATGAGTCCAGAGGGGCTGGTTGTGCCCAGCATCATGCAACCATCCAACTCACCTCTCCCTGAAGCCCGACCAGGGGAGCCTGGGTGTGGTGGGCAGGGACTGAGAGTTGGGCACGTCCTCAGTGAGAAGCTGGTAGCTAGTAATGGAGAAGAGCCTACAGGCTTGTCCACCTGCCATCGTCTTCTTATTGTGGAACCTCAGCCCTGATCTCTGTGGTTTATTAGTGGCCCCAACTATTTTGCCCTTTTTTCTGTTGGTCATCCCCCCACCCACCTCCCATTGTGCCCCCTTGCTCTGTTTCTTGGCTCCCAGCCCATCAAGTTTGGGATGAAAGCTAAAATAGTGCTGGTATCATCCTGGTTTCTGTTGAAGCAGTACAGCGTGGCAACTGAAGGCCTGGGCTTCTGGTCCTTGAGGACTGCTCTCAGGATGCCTGAAAGTGAAGGTCACTCAGTCGTGTCTGACTCTTTGCAACCCCATGGACTATATAGTCCATGAAATTCTCCAGGCCAGAATACTGGAGTGGGTATCCTTTCCCTTCTCCAGGGAATCTTCCCAACCCAGGGATTGAACCCAGGTCTCCTGCATTGCAGGTAGATTCTTGACCAGCTGAGCCACAAGGGAAGCACATTAAATTAAATTAATTTATGTTAATTTGAGTAAAATTAAAGCCCATTTTTCCAGTGGTCATGTGTGGATGTGAGAGTTGGACTATAAAGAAAGCTGAGCGCCAAAGAATTGATGCTTTTGAACTGTGGTGTTGGAGAAAACTCTTGAGAGTCCCTTGAACTGCAAGGAGATCCAACCAGTCCATCCTAAAGGAGATCAATCCTGGGTGTTCATTGGAAGAACTGATGTTGAAGCTGAAAGTCCAATACTTTGTCCACCTGATGCGAAGAGCTGACTCATTGGAAAACACCCTGAATGTTAGGAAAGATTGAGGGCAGGAAGAGAAGGGGACAGAGGATGAGATGGTAGGATGGCATCACCGATTCAATGGACATGGGTTTGGGTGGACTCTGGGAGTTGGTGATGGACAGGGAGGCCTGGCGTGCTGCGGTTCATGGGGTGGCAATGAGTCGGACACGACTGAGCAACTGAACTGAACTGAACTAAATTAAATTACATCAAATCAAATTTACATTAAATTACATTAAATCAAGACCCAGTAAATCAGCGAATGTTTATTTTCCCATCCAGATCAATTGCACAGTCAGGTGATGGCAACATGGGATCGGAAGCCATGGGTGCCCCAGATGAAGACTTGGTTGGAGCAGACGTCAGCTCTGGGAGAGGAAGGTGAGCTACCCTGGGGAGGCCAGTGGCCCCAAGTTGCTGATTCTTTCATGTTCCTGGTGACAGTCCAGGGTCAAGCCTCCACAGCTGCTTGGGTTGCTGCAGGCGGAGCACTGCTCATTTTCCATAGTCCTGCCCAATGCTTCTCCCATCTCCAGTACTCCCACCGCCACCACATCCTTTGTCCCTGGCCTTTCCACTCTCGAGATTTACCTCTCTTTGAATCTTGCTTCTTCTCCTACCCTCTTCCACTGGCTCTCAAGTTCCTCCCAAGTAGGCACAAAGTAGACATGGGGAGCTAGGTTGATCTGTGGGAAGGAGAGAACGATGGGTGAATCACTGCCTTCTTGCTTCTTGGCTGAGCTCTAAGGGTAAGCTAGAAGGAAGTCCTTCATCTCTGCTTTTTCCCTTCCCTTCCAGAAGCCCCAAAGCCTCCTCCCTACCCCCACCTTTCTCCTCTGGCCAGCTCTGCTCTCAGGTTCAGTGAATGGAAGAGCAGTGGCCCAGAGAGAAAAAGTGGGAGACGAGTGTATCCACCTGGGCTCTGACTTCTTGTACTTGGATGAAGTCAGGGCCCATTTTCTCAGGTGATTTGTGGAGTGGCAAGGTTCCACCTGTCTCCAAGTGGTTCCAAACCAAGCATAACTCTTGCTGGGGGGAAAAGTCCAGGTGTGCAGATGTTGGCAGAGATAGTTCAGCTCCAAGCTGTACTAGAGCCCTCATGGTTCAGAGCAGATGGCCACAGAGGAATTGCGAAAGAGATGCCTGCAGAGAGCCACTAAAGCACTTGCCAGCCAGCACCCCTGCCCTACAGCAGTCTGTCTGAGGAGGGACTCCTCTGCTTTCCCAACTGGCCCTCTCAGCTGCCCCTACTTGTCCGAGCCCACCAGGAGCTGCTGCCCTCCCTATGGTTACTAGTTTGCAACTGATGCCTGAACCCTGACCCCCACTTCCAAATCAGGAGCACAAGACCACCTGGGAAGAGGGTGGTAGGCTGGGGCTTCTGGTGCCAGGAAATCCCACGGGGCCAGGGCCTTGGTTCTCTGAGCTTCCCCTAGTGGGGAGGGCTGTGCAAGAGCCCCACACCCACAGCCAGTATCACGGTGCTGGCCAGCATGGTCCTGCAGGTTGACTCCATTCTCTGGTCCAACATTACTGGACTTGGTTCTTGATTACTTCATCTTTGGATATTTATCCAGATCATCCTTCTTGCGCATGCCCAGTGATAAATTGAAGTCTTTGATTTCTGTTTTCAGTTTCCTTAAAATGAAGCTGAAGCTCATATTAACTTGCAGAATTATCTGAAGAATCTTCTAGATTTTTATGACTTTTAATGCAGTGTTTTACACTGTCTTTTCTATAGTTATAAATTTTGACAATGACTGTCAAGAGACTTGCTTTTATAATCTTTCCAAAGAAAAAGTTGTTTGTCATGAACAAAAAAGCACTCTCCTTTTCCATTATTTTCCTGAGTTTACTGATTATGGTGGGTTTGGAAATAAACACAAGGTGGAGTGTGCAGGCTAGTACAGGTGACCAGGTGCTCCATGAGCCCTGACTTTGCGGAGTGCTGTGATTCATGCAGAGACAGAGAACTCAACCTATACCTGGGAAGGCTGCATAAGACAGCACCCACTGAATCTGTATCAGATTGATGGGCACAAACAGACTGCAAACGATTGCTGCTTCTACAAATAGCCACAGGGCCCAGTAATAATCACAAGAGCATTTTAGCATGTGTTAGGGCCCAGACTGATGCTGAAGCCGAAGCTCCAGTATTTTTGTCACCTGATGTGAACAGCCAACTCATTAGAAAAGAGCCTGATGCTGGGAAAGATTGAGGACAGAAGGAGAAACACTGAGGGCAGAAGAAGAGGGCATCAGAAGATGAGATGGCTGGATGGCATCACCAATGCAATGGACATGAAATTGGGCAAACTTCAGTAGATGGTGAGGGATAGGGTGATGCTGGGAAAGAGTGAAGGCAGGAGAAGGGGATGACAGATGGTTGGATGGCATCACCTACTTGATGGACATGAGTTTGAGCAAGCTCCGGGAGTTGATGATGGACAGGGAAGCCTGGTGTGCTGCAGTCCATGGGGTCACAGAGAGTCAGACACGACTGAGTGAGTGACCTGAACTGAACCGAGGGAGGCTTGGCGTGCTGCAGCTCATGGGGTCACAAAGAGTCAGACATGACTGGGCAACTTAGCATACTTGCACACATGCTGTTCTCAGAAAACGTATGAGGCAGACACAGTTATCACCCCATTTCAGAAGCCACTCTCTTGGGGGAAGTAGACATAAAGACACAAAGTCCTGAACCAAGACCAGGCTTGGCCTCCTTCCACAGGCCGTGTTCACCTGCTGGCTTCACCCCTCTCCTGGATGATCAGGAGGTGCCCAGTGCCGACTCACAACCTTGCAAGCCTGCACCAGCAACCACCAGGTAAGGGTGGGCCAACTGCCCAATGATCAACCTCTTTGCCTCTGGCACCTCAGGTTTCCCCTCGCACTTCTCAGCTCTATGATATCTTCACATCAGGCAATCACCACAGGACAGGGACGCCTAGAAGGGGCCGTGACATAGCCCACCCACTGGGGGCAGTGGGAGAGGAGGTACAGGTGATAAGTCAGGTGACCCAGACAACTTAGCACACAGGGACTCAAGCTGAGGTGGCAAAGAAGAACACATTGGAAGGTGGAGGTTAGAAAGAGACCCTGCTCTGGAGTAGTCAAGGGGAAGAATCCCAGGGACAGCCAGTAGAGGGCTCAGTCCCAAGGAGCCTTTGGAGGTAGCTGGGGAGGTGCAAAAATGCAATGGGAAGAGGTTGTACATTCCCAGGCTGCACCCTTCTCTGCCCTATTTGATCTACCAATCCACCAGTGGAGAGAAGCCATTTTGCCATGGATTTGTGGAGCATTTAGTAAGTAAAGATCTTTCTGGATTTCCACAGAGCCCTAGGAAATGTAAGTCATGCAAAGATGCTGGAACCCAAAACTAGCAGGACACTTCCCTAGGGATTCCAAGCTGGTCATGACCAGTGCTTAGTCTTGAACTGCGGTGTTAAGGCCACAGCCAGGGCTCACAGGATGCTCTTACTCACAGCAGCCTTTATTGGCACACGTAGGTCCCCCTTTCCTGTGAGAATGCAGCCAGGAAAGGGAAGACCCAGGTCCCCAGTCTTCTTTGGTCTGAGGCTTCAGCAGGCCTGTGTGCTTCCTCCCTCAGCTCTGATGCCATTTCGGCCTCTGCTATCCTAGCCAACAGGAAGAGCAACAGCCTGGCAGACCTGGAGGATACGGAGACAAATCCAAAGGGGTAAGGCATCAGCCAACAGTGCTTCTGTGGTGGAGAGACACAGCTCCGGTATGCATTAGCCCTTGGCTGGGAAGGTGAGGTCAGTGATGCCTACTAGCCAAAGGGATGTGGCAAGGGCTGAAGCTCCAGCTACAAACCTCTGGCCTGTGCCTCCAAGGCCACTGAGCCTCCCAGTACACCTTGTTGCATCTAGCCAGAAAGTCCTCCATAATCAGGAAGTCACCCACTCTTTCAATCAGCACCCACTTGGACGGCACCTGCCCTGTTCTGGAGGTTGGAGCACACAGACAAAACCCAGCCCAGACTGGAATAGGGGAAGTGGGGCCGAACACAGCCTTGTGCAACAGGTGATTTTGAGCTGAATTTTGAAAGGTGAATAGGAATCCTCCAAGCAAAGGTAACAGTATATACATAAGACTCCAAACAACCTGGTATTTACTTGGCACTGTTTGTAGCTGAGTGTGGAACAGGCTTATCACAGTAGGCATGGGCTGACTGGCCTTTATTACCAGATATCATTAATAATCACAACAGCTACTTCACTTTGGGGAACCTCATGTGTGCACAGACCTGTACTTAGTTTATCATACAGTCCTCCCCACAATCGTGAGCTTTGCACCTAATTATAATGAAGAACAAAGGACTTGAAGTCACATCTCTGTGACTCCTGGGAAGAACAGTGCTCTGAAAGAAATAACAAGGTTGCTAAGATAAGAGAGTAATGGTGGCGAGGAGGGTACTACTTAGATGAGTGGAGTGGAGCGATGACTCAGGAGAGCTCCTCTAAGGAGGAGAAGGAACCAACAACTCTAGGAAGAGCAAGGAGAAAAGAACTGGAGATGGGGAAACATAAACTAAAAAACTCTGAGGTGGGAACACACTTAGCAGGTTCCAAAGCATCGAGTAGCTGGAGCCAACCTGGTGAGGGGGATCACAGATGAAACTGGGCCCTGGTAAGGCATGAGAGGGAGACTGCATCTTATTTCAATTTTTAAGCCAGAGAGGGATGTGGTCTGATTTAGGTGTTTAAAAAATGAGTGAATTCCTGCAATGCCACACCTCATTACAGCTACATTTTTTTTTTTTTTACATTTGTCACCCCTACATAAACCACAATGCTGGGGGTTGGGTGGGTAACAGATCTCTAAGGTATGAGGACCTATTATGTGACTTTTTAATGTTTTGAATTGCACTGAAAGTTAACAGAGTGAAAACAAAAACTGACACCTGTTACCAGATTTGGGGAGGGTTAAAGAGGACCTTCCTGTGGGGCTTGGTTCTTGGTAAGGAACCAAAGAAGAATCTGAGGTCTTACCCAGGGCAAAAGAAAGTTTATTAAGGAAAAAAAAAACAAAAACAAAAACAAAAACAGAAAGTACACCTCAACTAAAACATGGGCCAAGCCAAGAGAGGCACTGGCAACAGAATGATGAAGTACAGGGGTTTTTCAAGAGAGAGGGCTTTTACATATTCACCTAGGCCAGCATGGACTGACAGCTTTGATTGACAGTTGGAAGTTGCATAACAGCAGGCTCTATCACACATTCTTTCCCATAATTCAGTCTGTTATAATCATGCATGTATGTATAGATAGATGTAGGTGTGTATGTATAGATGTATGTATGTATACAATATTTATGAACCCTCAATGGACTCCTGGATCCTTAGGTTACTTGAGGACACACCTGCACATCAAGGGCACATGTGCGGGAATTGAAAAAGCCCCTGTGGGTTTTGTATGGACTGTCTGCCTAGGGCACATGTGCTAGAGCTGGAAAAGTGTGGTTATTTTGTAGCATATTGGTGAGCTCTCCTGGGCCACAGTGGCACATGTCTGGGGTGGGGTTTAGACATCAGCTTGAATTATCCATTATCTTATGTAATATTCCTCAAACCTAGAGAAGGATCTTGCTTCTTGCTATGCAATTTGACAGTGGAGGAAACAGAGGGCTCCTGTGAAGAGCAGAGCTAGAGATAGAGCTCAGATACGGCTAACTCTGGGCTTCCCTTGTGGCTCAGTGTAAAGAATCTGCCTGCAATGCAGGAGACCCAGGTTCAATTCTTGGGTCTGGAAGATACCCTGGAGGAGGGAATGGCAACCCATTCCAGTATCTTGCCTGGAGAAATTCATGGACAGAAGAGCCTGGCAGGCTATAGTCCATGGGGTCGCAAAGAGTCAGACATGACGGAGTGACTAACACTTTCACATGGCTAACTCTAGAGCCCAGGTTTGCAACTACTTTACTCTGCTTAAAAGTTTGCAAAATCAAAACCAACTTTATTGATCAGTGTTTCACAAATCTGGTTGCACTTGATAACCACCTGTGAAGTTTTTTTTTTTTTTAAAGTATCCAGAATCCACGCAGAGATTTAGACTTTATTGTTCTAGGGTAGCCGTTCTGAACACGGGACATCTCCCCCACCTCCAACCCCCGAGTCGCTTGGCAATGTTTGGAGACACTGTTGATGGCTACAAATGGGAAAGGGTGTTACTAGCAAGTAGTAGGTGGAGACCAGGGATGCTGCCCAATGGCTGACAGTGCACAGGACAGCTCCCATCACAGTTATCCAGTCCAAAATTTCAATAATGGCGAGGTTGACAAACGCTGTCCTAAAGCTGATCTGTACGGAAAGTCAGAAGATAGGGGCTGGAAAGAAAAAACGGCGCGCAGACTCCCTCACCTTAGGGGCAGGTATCTGAGCAGTGGGCACAGAACGTATGCGCCTGCACATGCGCAGACCTGCACACCTTTGGCTCTAGGCCAGCGAGAAGCCTTCCTGTGTGCGCCTGCGCGTGGGTGCCCCGCGGGTGTGTGGGGGGGAGGTGAGCGTATACGTCCAGTTCCTGTGCGCCTGCGCGCGCCGCCATTTCCTGCGGCCGTGTGCTCGCGTCGCGGTGCTTATCGGGAAATGAGACAGTCCATGCTTCGAAATGGCTACCCTGGGCGAGAGAAGCCTTGCGGGCGGTTCCTGGAAACGCCGCCAGATGGCGCGCGAAGATAACAATTCTGTCTGGCCGCCCATCTTGGCGCTTTGGGCTCTTGCTCCCCATCCCGCGATGGGCTGGAGGATCTGGGCGGTCCCACCCGCATGGAGTTGACCCAGCACCGTCACCACAGTGCAGGCGGAGGCGGGAGAGAGGAAGGGAGCTGGGTGCCCGCAAAGATCCAAAGCGGCTGTTTGGCGAGCTGCCCTGGTGATCTCTGGACGCCAGACGCTGGTCTTCAGAGCTGGCCGCGGCCAGGACCCATGGACACGAGGGGAGGGCGGCTCGACTCTTCAACCCCGAGGGACCCTGGGCGGACCTGCCAACTCAGGGTGCTGGGGCTCCGTGGGGAGAGGACGTCATTATCAAGAGGTCTAGGAGGGAGGTGAACAGGTTGGGTGGTCCGATGCGCACAGCAGTGCCTTTGTCCCAAAGTTGAAGAACTGCGCTAATCTGACTTTGGTTTTTCTTCATCACGGTACATGACAGGTACAGGAAGAGGTGGTATAGTGTAATGAGCATGTACGTACTCCTGTGCCTGGGCTCTAATGTAAGCTCTGTCCCTTACTTGCTGTGTGGCCTTGGGTATCTTACTCATCTCTCTGCTTCAGTTTCCTTACCTGTAGAATAGTGGCAAAAATACATCCTACCACGTAGGGCTGTTGTGAGGGTTAAATGGTTTTGTGTGCAGGTCATTTCCTGGCACAAAGTACTACATACATGTTGGAGTCTCGTTTTATTAAAAGTTAAAGCTAAATAACCAGCCCCAGAGGAATACCTCTTTCCACCAGAACTATTTAAGGACATGAGGAATGCTGGCCTCTGTTCCTCTTTTCCAGATTTATTGGCTTGACTTCATTTAATAAGACACAGAGTCAATCACCCCTTCTCCAGTAAATTTTTGTCATTAGACTTTACATTTAAAGCATATGCTGTTTTCCTCTGTGTTGCAAGTCTGGGCCTTTCAGGTTTATGTTCTCTCTGCATTAGGAACAGGTGAACTTTAAACACATGTATTCACTGTGGACAACTGCTGTCAATCACTGGAAGAGTCTAATGGAGGTACCACAAGAGTGGAAGGAGCTGTTGTCTTCCATGTAAAGGATATGACTGTGTCCACGATTGGCAGTAGCTGGACTAGGCTTCCAGATTTTTGATCTAGTTACAGCCAGAAGTATTATAATACCTTTCCTATCTCTAAACACTTGACTTCTAGGCAATTTATTAGGGGCCAGGAGGACTTCTCGGTTGTTACATTGCTCAGCAAGACTTCTTGTGACTGTTTTACTAAAATTTATTTTTCATGGGTCAGGTGGGTTATACCTTCTATAATTGTAGTGACTCTGCTCTGAGGCCTAGGGCAAAGCAGCTTTATTCATCTACTTGTCCCTGTGTCACAGTGGACATTCAAATTGCTCTTTGCTGAGAATCTTGGCTTTATTCACAAACTTGGTGAGGATAATTTCTATTATCATAATTCTACTGGAGCCATGGGTTGGTACAGGACTCTGATTAAGTAAAGTTAGCTCATGGGGTTCTCAAGGCAAGAATACTAAGAACTAAAGAGCCTCTTGATGAAAGTGAAAGAGGAGAGTGAAAAAGCTGGCTTAAAACTCAACATTCAAAAAATTAAGATCATGGTATCTGGTCCCATCACTTCATGGCAAATAGATGGGGAAACAATGAGACACTGTTTTTTGGCCTCCAAAATCACTGCAGATGGTGACTGCAGCCATGAAATGAAAAGAGGCTTGCTCCTTGGAAAAAAAAAAAAAAACAAAACTAAGACCAACCTAGACAGCATATTAAAAACGAGAGACATTACTTTGCCGACAAAGGTCCTTCTAGTCAAAGCTATGGTTTTTCCAGTAGTCGTGTATGGATGTGAGTTGGACTATAAAGAAAGCTGAGTGCTGAAGAATTGATGCTTTTGAACTGTGGTGTTGGAGAAGACTCTTGAGAGTCCCTTGGACTGCAAGGAGATCAAACCAGTCAATCCTGAAGGAAATCAGTCCTGAATATTCACTGGAAGGACTGATGCTGAAGCTGAGGCTCCAATACTTTGGCCATCTGATGTGAAGAACTGACTCATTTGAAAAGACCCTGATGCTGGGAAAGATTGAAGGCAGGAGGAGAAGGGGATGGCAGAGGATGATATGGTTGGATGGCATCATCAACTTGATGGACATGAGTTTGAGCAAGCTCTGGGAGTTGGTGATAGACAGGGAAGCCTGGTGTGTTGCAGTCCATGGGTCACAAAGAGTCAGACACGACTGAGACTGAACTAAACTGAACTGAAAGCTAGCTCAGGGCTTCCAGAGTCAGGAAACATGCTCTTTAGGCCTTTTTGGTTTGTCATTGACTCAAGCCTATATGTCATAATGGGATGGGTGTGTCAGGGTATTCTTCTGGCTAAGGGAGTGGCACTATTGGAGAAGAGCGTACTTTCCAAAAGTTATGAGTTCTGCTCCTCTTGTTATTCCAGCTTGAAGGCAGTGAGTCTGCCTACTGTGCAGTTAACTTACATGAATAAAGAGCTCCAAGGCTGGAGGTAGCTGGTGGTATGAACTTCTTGCACTAATATAGCACCCCCCCCCCAATATAGCCCTCAGCAATTGGAGGCAGGCTGCTGATTGGCAAGGTTGAGTTCAGGATGGACCAGGATCAAGGTGATGGTGGACTAGATAGTCATTTTCTGGAATGCTAGGCTCATGTTCTCAATACCCTGACTCAGTCTTGGCCACTGGCCTAGTGGGCATATGACATCTTTGGTGCCTGAGGCCATCAGGCACCAGCATCATCACACAGAATGTGGAGGAGGCACCAATGATGAGAACAAGGCCCTTGGAAGCATGCCAGGATGGGGATGGTGATGGGAGGGAAGTGCAAGTATAGGTGTGATGTCAGGCCAGGAAGGATGGAAGAGCTCCCAAAGAACTTGATACTGCGGACAGCTGGGAGGCCACTGCCTCCTTGCTGGATTCAGAGGGTGGCAAAAGCATCTGGTCTCAGGCTTCATCTTATACAGGGACAGCCTTTGTAAGTTGGAGGGGAGCAGCGGTGCTGGGGTCCTCCTGAGGAGGACACGAGCACTCCCTGAAGTGGGGGCCATGCCAGGCTCCTTCCCTGCCCCCTCCGGGAGAGGAGCCTGCTGTGGTCACAGAAGGTGATATGGATGTGCAGTGGATGATCAAGGACTCATTCTTCCTCAGCACCTTGGTTGTTTTTGAGGAGAAGAATGTGGTTACCAAGGTGGGAGAGGCATGGCAGGGGAGGCCCCGAGTCCTGCAAGATGATCAAGGAGACCCAGCTGTACCCACCCAGCAGTGCACAGACCCCAGCACCTCAGAGCAGAGCAGCCCCAGAAATCCTGAGCAGCACCTGGAAGTGGACAGCCTGGTCAACAGGTAAGGGCTACTCTGTGCCGGGCTCCTGCTAGCCTGCCTGAACTGGAGTTTTGTCGGGGGCAATAACCAAGGTAGGACCCACTTTTGCCCCACATCCATGCCAGTGCCTGGCGCATTGCACACCTAGATACTCAGGCTCCTGCCTGATGAATGCAGTTAAAATGGTGAGTCCCGGGCACAGAGCAGTGTCAAGGGGTTTCTTTTGGCATAAGGAACTGAGATGGAGCCTGTGATTGGAACGGTCATCTGTTCCCAGAGGTAAGAAACCCTGGCTAACTTCTTATATGTGGAGGAGGAAGGAGGTCTCCCAGAGTATAGGAGCACCACAGACTGGGGTGAGGGTGGTCCCAGGTAAAATGAGGGCGATATGTGTGTGTAAAAAGCATCTGTCAGAGAATTAGAAAGGATGGGGGGAAGGGGAGACTGTGAAAGAGTACAACAAGGTGGAGCAGAGAGAGAAGGTCACAGTGACAGGAGAGTGCAAGCATATTAGAGAGGTGCCCTGATACTGGCAGTAAAGGTGGGAGTGGGATTATGATTGGTGATGTGTTGGTGTGTGGTATGCATGAGTGACAGGGCAAGTGTAATTGTCACTAGAGATGACTTTGTGGTGTGGGTGTGAGGTGTTCAAGTCAAGGCTTTCCTGATGGCATCTGCCTGGCTGAACATTACATTCATGCCCTATAAAGCTTATGGATGTGCTGACAGATGGTTGAAACACTGCAGGTTTGTATTGCTTAGAAATTTCATGGAGAGCAAATATGCTTTCATAAGCACTTATCACTTCTGCAGATCCAAGCAAGAGCGAAATGCCAGAAGGGAACACAGGAGTGTTTCACCAACCCAGGAAACAGGGAACAGTAGCTGTGGCTCCTATTGCAGAGACAAATAGAATAAAAACTTAAAGCTCAACTTTGAAAAAACTAAGATCACGGCATCCAATCCCATCACTTCATGGCAAATAGATTGGTAAAAAATGAAAATAGTGGCAGACTTTATTTTCTTGAGCTCCAAAATCACTATGGACGGTGACTGCAGCCATGAAATTAAAAGACACTTGCTCCTTGGAAGAAAAGCTACAATAAACATAGACAGTGTATTAAAAAGCAGAGACATTGCTTTGCTGACAAAGGTCCATCTAGTCATGATTATGATTTTTCCAATAGTCATGTAGGGATGTGAGAGCTTGACCATAAAGAAGGCTGAGTGCTGAAGAAGCCTCTTGAGAGTCCCTTGGATAGCAAAGAGATCAAACCAGTCCATCCTAAAGGACATCAGTCCTGAATATTCATTGGAAGGGCTGATGCTGAAGCTGAAGCTCCAATACTTTGGCCACCTGATGCAAAGAGCTGACTCATTGGAAAACACCCTGATGCTGGGAAAGATTGAGGGCAGGAGGAGAAGGGGGCGACAGAGAATGAGATGGTTGGATAGCATCACCAACTCAATGGACATGAGTTTGAGCAAACCCTGGGAGATAATGAAGGACAGGGAAGGCTGGCATGCTGCAGTCCATGGGGTTGCAAAGAGTTGGACATGACTGAGAGACTGAACAACAATCTTCATGATACTGGGGTTTTTATACATGGAGGTTCCATACTTAAATAGGAGGTTATTTTTAGTGCCAGGTTCATGTGTTAAATGTAACAGGTTTTTTAATTTAAGAACATCCAACTGGTCTTTGCGGAGAAGGCAATGGCACCCCACTCCAGTACTCTTGCCTGGAAAATCCCATGGACGGAGGAGCCTGGAAGGCTGCAGTCCATGGGGTCGCTGAGGGTTGGACATGACTGAGCAACTTCACTTCACTTTTCACTTTAATGCATTGGAGAAGGAAATGGCAACCCACTCCAGTGTTCTTGCCTGGAGAATCCCAGGGATGGGGGAGCCTGATGGGCTGCCATCTCTGGGGTCGCACAGAGTTGGACACGACTGAAGCGACTTAGCAGCAACTGGTCTTTGATTCCTTTTGTCCATCTTTGACTCCAGGCCCTGTAGAGGCCCAGACCAAGATACTGAATGAACAGCTTTGGACTTTGTGCTACAGTACTCAGTGTGCTCTCTGGTTAGACAGGGTGTAAAAAATGCAACCTGTAGGTAAAGGAGGAGGTGATTGGGCTTTGGCAGGGGGAGTTAGGGTGGATGTCAGGAGAGTCTTTCTTTATAGGCGGGATGAGGTTGAAGCTGGAAGACTTTGCCAGAAAGATAGATACATTGTGATGGAAATATAGACTCAGGGTGGCTGCAGTGAAGGAAGAATTAATGGTTGGCTTGGTGAGAAGTGATGAGAGAGGCTGTGCAGGCACCTACTCCTAGACTGACAAGCATGACCCACCTTCTGAGGCCCCCAGGCACCACTGACAGGTTTTGCAAAGGAGAGTCCAAAGACCAGACATGACAAGCAGGGTGGATATACAGCAACACAAGGGAGGAGACCAGTCAAGAGGCTGTTTGCCCAGCCAAGAGATAGCCGACAAGTTGCCTTATCAAAGGTGAAGGAAAGTGGTAGCCAAGGCTGCTCCTGAGATTTCACGTTTGAGCAACTGTGTGTAGTGATGGCCCCAAGGTTTGATAGGAACTAGCTGACGGCTGGTGAGGTTAGTGGGGGTTGGTGTGCAGAGATGTGATAAGGTCATTTGGGTCTGTGAGGATGACTATATGCTGAGTCCTGGGAGTTCTAGTGAATCATTGACCCTGAGGGTGGCCTTAGAGATGCCAGCACACTACACACTACATCAATCCAGTAAAGGACAAAAACTGTGATCACAAGCACAGGTGGGCAGGGTCAGAACCTTATGCCATAAGGACTTGGACTTTCTGCAGAGGACAAAGAGCCAAGAAGATTTCTTTTTAAATTGTTATAAAATACACATAACATTAAAATTACCTTCTTAACCATTTTCAAGTATGCAGTTAAGTGGCATTAAGCACATTCATAGTGTTGTACAGCCAATGTCCTGAACTTTTCCATTAAACAACAGCTCCCCATCCCCTCTACTCCCAACCCCTGGCACTTACCATCCTACTATTTGCCTCTATAAATTTTCTACTATAGATACCTCATAGCAGCGGAATCATACAGTATCTGTCCTTTTGTAACTAGCATCTTTCTCTTAGTCTTAATGTCTTAAAGGTTCATCAGTGTAGCATATCAGAATTTTCTTCCTTTTTAAGACTGAATAATATTCCACAATGTGGACATACTGCTTTTTCTTTGTCTATTCATCTGTCAGTGGACACTTGGGTTGTTTCCACCTTTTGGCTATTGTGAATAGTGCTGCAGTAAATATGGGTGTACAAATATATTTTCAAGATCCCGCTTTCAGTCCTTTTGGGTATATACTCAGAGGTGAAATTGCTGGATCATATGATAACTTTAAGTTTTTTTAGAAACCACTGTACTGTTTTTCCACAGCAGCTGCAGCATTTTCCATTCCCACCCATAGAGCCAGAAAAGTTTTAAGCAGACGATTGATGTGGTCAGATTTGTGCTTTACAGTTATCTCTATGGTGTCAATGAAAAGATTGGACTTGAAATAGGCAGGTACAGGCAGGGAGAAGAGCTTGGAAGTTATTCCAGTCCTCCAGGTAAGAGATGATGGGGTGCTAACTAGGATAGCAGCTGTGGAGATGGAGACAGAACTGTTTAATAAGAATAATGAACCCAGAATTTGGGGAACAATGAGGAAGAGGGAAGTGTCAAGTCAGAAAGTACATGGCTAGGTGCAGTATGTGACCCCTCCTGGCTTATGTGGTGGGGCAACTCTCCAAGTTGCCGCTGCACTTCCTGGAGCTATCTGAACAAATGCCCACTTTACAGACATACCAAACCAAGGCAGCAGTCTCAAATGGGACAACAGAGAAGGGCACCTGAGGCAAGGTCTGGCTTCCAGGTGTGGCTGTGGACAAGCCCTCTTGACAAACCCAAATGATTCTCCATTTCCAGTCTTTGGGTCTAATCACTGGCATGGTATCTCAACAGACTAGGTTTATCAGAAAATGTGGCATTTGGATTGTGTGGACCAGGGAATTAAGGGCTGCTTACCCCTCATAGTCTCAAGTAACAATTAATTCCTCAGCCCCAGCCTGGATATATGTCAGAAGGAAAGGTAGTTTATGCACCCTTCTAGTGGATGAGGCTCGACCAGCCTGGGATTCCAATAAGCACAGAAGAGGGCAGAGTGAGAACTGCAAGGACACAGGCAACAATAACAGCAGAATTGTGAGGGAGAGTTGGATGGAGGATAGAAAAAAATCCAATCAGCATCTTAGAATGTCTGAATTGGCCAAGTTAGAGTAGTTGAGAGCTGAGACAGAATAGAGAATTCTTATATGTGGGTTGCATATAATTTCACATAAGGACAGTTGGTATGGCCCAGCAGAAGAGGACCAGAGGACAGTCACTGCCAAGGCTAAAATCTCAGGCTGTGGGAGATTGTTTTTCCATCAGTTTAGCAAGCTTTAATTTTTATATTTTATAATTTTTATTATCTTCATTACCTCCACCATAGTTAGGTCTCAGGTCAAACAACAGGGAGGAAACACAGTCACACCATGAACAGAAAATTGGATTGAAAATTTACTGAGCATGGCCCCACCCATCGTAACAAGACCCAGTTTCCCCCAGTCAGTCTCTCCCAACAGGAAGCTTCCATAAGCCTCTTATCCTTTTCCATCAGAGGGCAGAGAGAATGAAAACCTCAACCACAGAAAATGAATCAAACTAATCACATGGACCACAGTGTTGTCTAACTCAATGAAACTATGAGCCATGCCATATAGGGCTACCCAAGATGGACGGGTCATGGTGGAGAGTTCTGACAAAATGTGGTCCACTGGAGAAGGGAATAGCAAACCACTACAGTATTCTTGCCTTGAGAATACCATGAACAGTATGAAAAGGCAAAAAGATAGGACATTGAAAGATGAACTCCCCAGGTCTGTAGGTGCCCAATATGCGACTGGAGAAGAACGCAGACATAACTCCAGAAAGAATGAAGAGATAGAGCCAAAACGAAAACAATGCCCAGTAGTGGATGTGGTTGGTGATGGAAGTAAAGTCCAATGCTGTGAAGAGCAGCATTGCATAGGAAACTGGAATGTTAGGTCCATGAATCGAGGTAAATTACAAGTGGTCAAACAGGAGATGGCAAGAGTGAACACTGACATTTTAGGAATCAGCAAACTAAAATGGACTGAAATGGGTGAATTTAATTCAGATGATCATTATACCTACTACTGTGGGCAAGAATCCCTTAGAAGAAATGGAGTAGCCATCAAAGTCAACAAAAGAGTCCGAAATGCAGTACTTGGGTGCAATCTCAAAAATGGCAGAATGATCTCTGTTTGTTTCCAAGGGAAACCATTCAATATCACAGTAATCCAAGTCTATGCCCCAACCAGTAATGCTGACGAAGCTGAAGTTGAACAGTTCTATGAAGACCTACAAGACCTTATAGAACTAACACTCCCAAAATATGTCCTTTTCATCATAGGAGGCTGGAATGCAAAAGTAGGAAGGCAAGAGATACCTGAAATAACAGGTAAATTTGGCCTTGGAGTACAAAATGAAACAGGACAAAGGCTAATTAGAGTTTTGTTAAGAGAACGCACTGGTCATAGCAAACACCCTCTTCCAACAACACAAGAGAAGCTCTACACATGGACATCACCAGATGGTCAACACCAAAATCAGATTGATTATATTCTTTGCAACCAAAGATGGAGAAGCTCTATACCGTCAGCAAAAACAAGACTGGGAGCTGACTATGGCTCAGATCATGAACTCTTTTTTGCCAAATTCAGACATAAATTGAAGAAAATAGGGAAAGCCACTAGACTATTCAGGTGTGACCTAAATCAAATTCCTTATGATTATACAGTGGAAGTAACAAATAGATTCAAGGGATTAGATCTGATAGAGTGCCTGAAGAACTATGGATGGAGGTTTGTGACACTGTACAGGAGGCAGTAATCAAGACCCCAGAAAAAGAAATGCAAAAAGGCAAAATGGTTGTCTGAGGAGGCCTTACAAATAGCTGAGAAAAGAAGAGAAGCTAAAAGCAAAGGAGAAAAGGAAAGATATAGGCATCTAAATGCAGAGTTCCAAAGAATAGCAAGGAGAGATAAGGAAACCTTCCTCAGTTTGAGGAAGAAATGCAAAGAAATAGAGGAAAACAATAGAATGGGAAAGACTAGAGATCTCTTCAAGAAAATTAGAGATACCAAGGGAACATTTCATGCAAAGATGGACACAATAAAGGACAGAAATAGTATGGAACTAACAGAAGCAGAAGATATTAAAAAGAGGTGGCAAGAATACACAGAAAAACTATACAAAAAAAATCTTCATGACCCAGATAACCACGATGGTGTGATCATTCACTTAGAGCCAGAAACTCTGGAATGCGAAGTCAAGTGGGCCTTAGGAAGCATCACTACGAACAAAGCTAGTGGAGGTGATGGGATTTCAGCTGAGCTATTTCAAATCCTGAAAGATGATGCTGTGAAAGTGCTGCAGTCAATATGCCAGCAAATTTGGAAAACTCAGCAGTGGCCACAGGACTGGAAAATGTCAATTTTCATTCTAATCCCAAAGAAAGGCAATGCCAAAGAATGTTCAACCTACTGCACAGTTGCACACATCTCACACACTAGCGAAGTAATGCTCAAAATTCTCCAAGCCGGGCTTTGATAGTACGTAAACTATGAACTTCCAGATTTTCAAGCTGGATTTAGAAAAGGCAGAGGAACCAGAGATCAAATTGCCAACATCTGTTGGATCATAGAACAAGCAAGAGAGTTCCAGAAAAATATCTACTTCTGCTTTGACTACACCAAAGCCTTTGATTGTGTGGATTGCAACAAATTGTGGAAAATTCTGAAAGAGATGGGCATACCAGACCACCTTACCTGCCTCCTAAGAAATCTGTATGCAGATCAGGAAGCAACAGTTAGAACTGGACATGGAACAACAGAATGATTCCAAATTGGCAAAGGAGTACATCAAGGCCGTATATTGTCACTCTGCTTATTTAACATATATGCAGAGTACATCATGGGAAGTGCCAGACTGGATGAAGCACTATCTGGAAACAAGACTGCCAAGGGAAATACCAATAACTTCAGATATGCAGATGACCCCACCCTTATGGCAAAAAGGGAAGAGGAACTAAAGAGCCCCTTGATGAAAGTGAAAGAGGAGAGTGAAGAAGCTGGCTTAAAACTTAACATTCAAAAAACTAAGATCATGGCATCCAGTCCTATCAGTTCATAGCAAATAGATGAGGAAACAATGGAAACAGTGAGAGACTTTATTTTGGGAGGCTCCAAATCCCTGCAGATGGTGACTACAGCTATGAAATTAAAAGATGCTTGCTCCTTGGAAGAAATCTATGACCAACCTAGACAGCATATTGAAAAGCAGAGATATTACTTTGCTGGCAAAGGTCTATCTAGTCAAAGCTATTATTTTTCCAGTAGTTATCTGTGGATGTGAGAGTTGGACTGTAAGGAAAACTGAGCGTTGAAGCATTGATGCTTCTGAACTGTGGTGTTGGAGAAGACTTTTGAGAGTCCCTTGGACTGTAAGGAGATCAAACCAGTCCATCTTAAAGGAAATCAGTCCTGAATATTCATTAGAAGTACTGATGCTGAATTGAGGGTCCAATACTTGGGCCACCTGATGAGACGGACTGACTCATTGGAAAAGACCCCAATGCTGGGAAGGATTGAAGGCAGGAGGAGAAGTGGATGGCAGAGGATGAGATGGTTGGATGGCATCACTGACTCGATGGACATGAGTTTGAGCAAGCTCTGGGAATTGGTGATAGACAGGGAAGCCTGGTGTGCTGTAATCCATGGGGTCACAAAGAGTTGGACAGTAATGAGCGACTGAACTGAACTGAATAATTTTATAGTTCTGTCATTCCCGATGCCTGAGTATAACAAAGACAATGTAATTTGAGGTATAAAGGAAGACCTAGGATTCCTTGGATGACTTAACTGGTGAAATTTATTCCTCAGTTACTTGAAAGAATCAGAATTCCTCACGAGGGAATACTTGTTCCAACAAAAGCTTAGCAGCAGTAGTTGCAATGGCCCTTTTAAAAGGGAAAGCTTCAAGCCAGTGAAGGAACAGACATGGTAGTAAGAACATATTTAAAATCATGAGATTTTGGAGATGAGTGAAATCAAATTGCCACTGAAGGAAAAGGTCTTGAACATATGTATATTAACAAAATTCCATAGGTAAGTGATAAAAATTTCCAGTAGAAACCCACTGGCTTAGAATACCAGAATTTAAATTTTAAAAAGTAAAATTGCAACTAAATTAACATTTTAAAAATAATTGAAATTATGACTGATAACATTGTGCTGTTGTTTTCTAACATCGGGCAATTCAGGGCAGCACTGAGACTCTGAGAAATAAAAGCATATCATGGACAGTGAGAGCACTGACAAATCTCTAAGAATTTTATATGATTTCTGAAATATTTATGTAATTAACATTTTACCCATTAAATTTAGGAAATGCTCTGCATTAGTATTATTGTTATTTTTTATTATTGGATTGATGCTTCTCATGTAATTTATATAATATAAAATATATTGTACATTGTACAGTATAAAATACAAATATACAACTCACAAGACAGCTGTTTTTATTAAATTAACAATATTAGACTAGCTTTGTTTGCCAAGGATTTACCTAAATTCTTTGAATTTGAATTAAAAAAAATAATGTTTATAAAAAATTCTTATAAAAGAATACTTTTTCTTCTGTACATTCAAAGTACTAGAAAATACTTAATGAGTTTTAGAAATATTTAATTTATATAAGTATTTATCCCTAAGTGAACTGGAATAAAGGATAAGTGATCTTGTAAGTTTACTTGGTAATTCTATTCAAAAGTAAAGAGATATTGCACATATATAACATACACGTGTACATAATGTTCAGATAGACTCAAATGGAAATCTTATGGCTTTAATTCTAAAATTTCAACCATGTGTCAGGTATAAACAGAAATTAAAGACTCATTGGTTTGTATAAGAGCTGGTTCTCCTTTTTGCCACATTTTATATTTTTATCAGAATTCTGTTTCTGGCAGATCGGACAAGTTGAGGTCACCTGCTCAACATGAAGGCTAAAGCTTCCTGCTAATATTTGTACAGGAGGCTTTAAATTTTCTTGCCCTAATATATAATCTTATGGAGACTGTAGACTAAATTTTGGGTGAGGGACCAAGGAGAAACTAGTCAGTTGGGGTACCTTAAAACTTATCTACCTGGACAAAATATCTAGAACATTTCCAATTAGGTTTTCCAGCATATTGTTTTTAAGCTTTGTGACCACGGAGAGCTCCCCGCCATTGAAGGGAGGACCTAGAAGGCAATATATTTGTCCTAGACACTTAGGGGAAGAGAAGTCCTTAATCACAGTTACTTTGGGATATTGGGAAGCAATAGTAGCTTCTGTGGAGAGTTGACACGGAGATGGGAATGAAGAGACGAGAAGAGCTAGTGCACCCAGCTCTTTCAAGAAGCTTGGCTGTTGCAGAGGGGAGAGAAGCCATGGAGTCGGAGTGGGGTGGGACGTTTGAAGTTAAGAAAGACCTTTTTGTTTGCCTTTAACGGGCCGTCTAAGTTATTAGCCCATGCTTCTGCTTTTATCCCACTTCTATCTGCAGACTTAGTGATGGGAAGTGTAGTGGCAGCTACTTGGTCAGACTAGGGATGGGAAGGGCAGTCGAAGTTACATCCTGAGAGCAATTTGTGACCTGCAAGCAGACCCTCTCCCCATAATTTTCACGTGTAGGGGGAAAATAAAAATGCTATTACTTCGTTAAAAATAACTATGAGTGCTTGGCAATAAAAAAAGACAAGGAGATCCTAACTGCGATCAACAAACGTGTAACAATGGTACGTCTGTGCTTGAGCCTTTGTATGTGCCTCAAGCTCATGCTCAGTGGAGTTTGGCAGGTGTGCCCCTTCAGCAGCAGCCATTTTTTGCATCTGAGAGCTCTGACCGCGATGTCCGTCGTGAAATACGACTATCAATAAAGAAAATGGCTGTCCTGGGCGTGCTCAGCTTTGGCAGGGCTTATTCTGGGCTTTTCCCATGTTAGCCAGCAGATGACAAGCAAGGATCACTAGTGGGTTGAGCCTCACCTGTTGGGCATGCTCAGAAGCCTTTTGATTTTCATGGCCCTTCCCCACACATTGCAGGGTTATCAGTCTGTTTGAGAATGTAGAGAGCCCTGATGATTCTCTTCCCACTCCTTTGCCCTCCTAACCACCCCGCCCGCCCCCGCCCCCCCCCCCCACCCCGCCCCAGCCAGCCAAAGCAGGACATCCCTTTAGCTCAAACAGTAAAGAATCTGCCTGTGATGCAGGAGAACAGAGTTCCATCCATGAGTCAGGAAGATCCTCTGGAGAAAGGAATGACAATCCACTCCAGTATTCTTGCCTGGAGAATTCCATAGACAGAGAAGCCCAGTGGGCTACAGTTCATGGGGTCGCAAAGAGTCAAATATGACTGAACTACTAACACACACAGCCAGCCAAAGCAGCTGAGGGGAGAAGCCTCTTGCCAGAGAACTGGTGCCCTGCTGGATTTTTGTGCACAGGCATTTTGAGCACCTCAGCCTGGGGAGAAGACAGGATGGCTTGGGACTATTTAAGCAGGACAGGTGAACTGGGACTGGGGAAATTTGGAGAAAGGAGCGATGGTAACAGGATGAAGGGGACAGAAATGCCACTGTTTCCAGCTAAGAGAGGTCTTTGTCTTTTAAAACATCACTGAGGTAATCCGTAGTCATTTCCAGTAGTCATGTATGGATATGAGAGTTGGACTATGTAGAAAGTTGAGCACTGAAGAGTTGATGCTTTGAACTGTGGAACTGGAGAAGACTCTTGAGAGTCCCTTGGACTGCAAGGAGATCAAACCAGTCCATCCTAAAGGAAATCAGCCCTGAATGTTCATTGGAAGGACTGATGCTGAAGCTGAAACTCCAATACTTTGGCCACCTGATGAGATAAACTGACTGATTGGAAAAGACCCTGATGCTGGGAAAGATTGAAGGCAGGAGGAGAAGGGGATGACAGAGGATGAGATGGTTGAATGGCATCACTGACTTCATGGACATGAGTTTGAGTAAGCTCCAGGAGTTGGTGATGGACAGGGAAGCCTGGTGTGTTGCAGTTCATGGGGTCACAAAGAGTCAGACACAAATGAGCGACTGAACTGAACGGAAGTCATCAGGTGTTCTTGGGGACTTTGTTTGTGATGGGAGGGGAGCAGTGGTGCTGGGGTCCTCCTGAGGAGGACATGAATGCTCCCTGAGGTGGGGGTGATGCCGGGCTCTTCTGTGCCCCTAACCCCACCTCCTGGGAGAGGAGCCTACTATGGTCACAGGAGGGGATATGGGTGTGCAGTGGATGATCAAGGACTCATTCTTCCTCAGCACCTTGGTTGTTTTTGAGAAGAATGTGGTCACCAAGGTGGGAGAGGCATGGCAGGGGAGCCCTGGAGTCCTGCAAGATGATCAAGGAGACGCAGCTGTACCCACCCAGCAGTGCACAGACCCCAGCACCTCAGAGCAGAGCAGCCCCAGAAATCCTGAGCAGCGCCTGGAAGTGGACAGCCCGACCAACAGGTAAGGGCTACTCTGTGCCAGGCCCTGCTAACCTGCCTGCACTGGAGTTTTGTCAGGGGCCACACTCCAAAGCAAATCCTAACACTAGTCATGCCCGTTACCTTCTGCAGGTGTGATTGGCTAGGAGTCCTTGTGAAGCTGATCAGCAATGAGCATACCAGGGGTAGGTCTCTGTGGGCTTGAGTATGAAGCCACAGCATCAAATCTGTTACACCAAGCCTGACAGCCATTTGTAGCATGAAGATCTGGGTTAGCAGAGGGATACAGAGTGCCTTTGCCATTCATGGGGGTGGAAGATTCCTGAGGACAGTGTGCTACAATGTGAATAAATTCTTCCACTGCCACAGCCACCAGGATGGCCTTGCATGGCAGCATATCCATGTTCCTTAGCTCCCCAGCGATCTTTCCCCAGAGTGGCCACAAGTTTGGGAAATGATATACAAATGAACTTCCGTGGTAGCTCAGATGGTAAAAAATCTGCCTGTAGTATAGGCAACTTAGGTGCAATCCCTGGGTTGGGAAGATCCCCTGGAGAAGGGAATGGCAACCCACTCCAGTACTCTTGCCTGGGGTATTCCATGGACAGAAGAGCCTAAATATTCCATGTGAGCCAACTGTAGGTAGCAAACAAAATGGCCAGCCCTCTATCCCCACCCTCATGAAGCACACAGTGAACCAATGACCAACTACTACAGCAGTAACACCACAGTAATAGGCATTAGCATTTGCTTTGAGCTGAGAATGTGCAGGCATCCTTCTGATGCTTTATGTGTACTCACTTAATTCTCACACCAACCATATGGGAAAAGTGCTATTATTATTTGTTCTATAGATAAGAAACTGAGGCAGAAGTAGGTTGAACAGCTGGCCAGTAGTCGTCCAACCAGGCAGTGGCCTAATAGGGATTAAAACACAGTCAGCCCAGGGCCTGTGTTGCTAATCACCATGTCATATCTGCAGCCTCTCCATTTTTGATAAACTGGCTCATCATATCCTTCAGGTCTCCTTGCTGCTTCAGCTCTTTTGTCACCTGAACTATTGTGTTGGGTGTGGATAAGTGGATGCCAGACACTTGCTAGCTGCTCAGTCAGAAATGGATGCTGTTTCCTTCCTCTTGTACTCAGTCTTCTTTCCACTGTCTGGTTTTGTACTTTATCCTCCCACCTGTCTTTCCAGGTTCCCACGGGGCTTCCCCTCCCAGCCAGTCCACCTCCTCCAGTCTCCATGGTGCATTCCTATGTCCTAGAGTGATATAGGAGTAGCCCAGGGTGACTGGGCACACTGAGGCAGGGAACCTCGTCCAGAGTGGGGTGAGAAGTCAGGTACCCTGGAAGGGCTTCCCAGAGGAGAAGGTGGTGTTGTATGCAAATGTACCAGAGAGGTCAGGTGCATGTGACATATTCCCTAAAGATGGGGCTTGGGATCTGGGCAGGTGCTAGATTATGATTGTTTCCTACAATCCCCACTCTTAAACTAGTTGAAGTCCTGTGCACTGGATTCTCTGGCAAAGGGGTGGTAGCCCAGAGGCTAGGGCAGGTGGATGAAGCCACAAACTCAGGACATGATCTGAGTGGCATCATGTTGGAGAGAAGCCAGAATTAACCCAGGGCAGTGTGTTCCCATAAAGCTGGGCTGAAAGTGTTAGACAGGGAGTTGACATGAGGTGATGGCACAAATGGGGAAAGCTCAGGGATGGAACCTAAAAGAATTCCCTGAACTGTAATAGGCAGGCAGCTGCAGCAGCTTTTGGTATGAGACTGCTAATCCAGGAACAGGCAGAATAAAAGCAAGTAATTGCCTGGCCAGAAAAACACCTTGTGAGCTGGCTAGGAGGTCCAATTCCAGGCCAAGGGTTGTGTGTTACACCAAGGGGTTGAGATTCAGAAAAACCATTATGCCTGTAAGTTTTCTTCCTCTTCTTATGGCAGGTGACTTCCAGAATAAGGTCCATCCACATCTCTTCCTTGGTGATGCCTAAGTTGATTTGCCCCTCTCTTCCTCAGCTTTGTATTCTCCAGAGACTTCACTGGAGGAAGGGGGCAGGGAGCTCATTCCAGGAAGGGGCTGTTTGTCAAGTCTGTGCAAGCCCTATAGCTATGCTATAACCAAGTGAGTCACAGGCCAAGGCCCTTGGCTGTAGGAGTAGTTATGGGCACACGCTGGAAGGCTGGGGTCTTGCCTCTGACTTATAAAATGAGTGCTTCTACCCATTGATTTCAGGAGCCTCAAAGAACAGAAGCTCAGTGATCTTCAAGGTTTGTTTAAAAAACATTGGCATTCTTTTAAACTCCTTGACATGGCAGTTTGGGCATTAACCCCTGATAACCCTGTGTGACTCTGCAACACACCAGTTCTCAATGTTGATGTGCTTGCCCCTCCCTCCACTTCTTTCAAGGACTTCCCTGGTGGCTCAGACAGTAAAGTGTCTTGCTTACAATGTGGGAGACCTGGGTTTGATCCCTGGGTTGGGAAGATCCTCTGGAGAAGGAAATGGCAACCCACTCCAGTACTCTTGCCTGGAAAATCCCATGGACAGAGGAGCATGGTAGGCTGCTGGGAGCCAGCACGGGAGGTCCCACCCATGACAAGGTCATGTGGAGGAGACCTGACAGGCAAGGTGGATCAGGACTCGAGGGACTTCCTGGACCTGCTCAAGCATCTACCCCAAACCGAAATCTGTCTGTCTACTGTTTACTATATTATGCTTTTCACCAACTCTTCTGACATTAACAGGGGGCTATCCCCGACCACCTTTCTCTGGAGAAAATCAACTTAGGGCTCTAGCTGATAAATCTCCTGGGCATGAAAGGAACATTTCAATTCAAACCCCCCTGTTAGCAGTCTAGCTTGCTTGGCAGGTTTATCCAGACTCTTGCAACTACGCATATGATTGTTCACAAACCATGACACAGGAAGCCGAAGCATTCTAAAAATATAGAGCCCTTCGAGGGGTGAAAATGTTTTATTAAAATAATACTGGTGATGGGTTTCATTGTTGAGCCAATGCTTGCTGCCAAGTTCCCATATTCCTTATCCATTGTGTGCCTGGGAGTGCGTTAGTTAATATAGTTGGAATGTAAGAAAAACAAGTAGTAGCCTTGATATTAACCACATCAGACCTTTGAGCTAATAAGTTCTTTTTTTGTTGTAACCCACTGCACCTTTGCTCCATGAGAATGTAACTCTGTTTAGTACTTTCTGAGGCTGACACAGAATAGAGCTATAAAGGAAAAACACTTCAAGGGAAAACAAGTTTTCTGGTTGATCAACCTTTATTAAAAAAGGGTCATAAAATGTCAACAGGCCTCCAAGGCCAGAAGATAATGTACACAACATAAGACCCTTGTTTATGGGAAAGGTATGCAGAAAAATATCCTGGTTTTGATAACGGCAAAACTGCTGGAATGTTTGAGCTGACTCTGCATGACTTTGCATCTTTCACTTTCCTCTATGTACAAGTCAGGATATAAAAGCTCCTTTCAAAAATAAAGTTACAGGCCTCACTCACCGAAGCTTGGTCTCCCTGTGTCATTCTTTTGTTCACCGGTGCCATTCATCCTGAGGGTATCCCTGGACTCTACTGAGGCTGGACCCTGGCAGTAGGCTACAGTCCACAGGGTCGCAAAGAGTCAGACATGACTGAGAAACTTCACTTCACTTCACTTTCACTTCTTTCAGGATGAGAAACTCCTCGAGCTGTACGGTCTCTGTTCCCAGCCCTGCCCCTCCTGAGCAGCATCCTTTTCACATGCCAGCCTCCCCAAGTGAACTGGAGCCCAACTCAACCAGGTAAGAAGAGACCATCTGGGAGATGTTCTCTGGGCTATTCCCTGGAGCTAAAGGACTCAGCTTTTGTCTCATGCTACTTCCTTGACATTAGTTCTAGTGCCTCCTGCAATTCCCAGCAGCCTGCTGGTCAAGGGGCCACAGAGTGTAGCCCAGGTTCCCCTAGTATAAACTCCTGTGTGGAGGCCTGAATGGAATCTCCCAGTGAGAAGCTGATGTGTCACTTTCGAGGGCTCTGCTATCCTTTGGACCTTGCTAGTGTCTCTTGGGGAACATGATTGAAAAGGCCAAAGAAATACCTCTGAGGCCAGGGCCTATGTCGTCTATCTCTCACACATTATCTGTTGTGAGAAGAGGCACATACCTACTGCCTCACCTCTGCTCCTGGCCCCCATGCCATGTTAGAGTTCAGGAAGAGAGTCATTGCAAGGAGGCTGAGTGAGGTAGGTGTGTGTGTGTGTGTGTGTGTGTGTGTGTGTGTGTGTGTGTGTGTGTGTGTAGGAGAGATCAGAGGAGCCTCTACTGCCATCAAGCCAGCAGGCTGGAGTGCAGAGCATGGAAATGGGGCCAAATTTGGGGTCATTATGAGTCTATCATGAAGTAGACCTTGTTTCCAATGATGCCAGTGGCTTGTCCAGGGTAAGGCAACTTCTTGACCTCCGGAACTCCATGAGTGAGAAGGGAGAGAAGAGAGAGATTAGATTGCAGGTAGAGATTTGAAAATCTAGGATTGAGGCTTATAAGCAACCTCAGTCCCAGACAAAACAGAAACAAAATGTGATGAGAAAGGAGGATAGAAAATCCACTGGACTGAAGTCTCAGGAGAGTAGTGTACCACCACTGGCTGTAGGGAGCCTCTTTCTAGCACTCTCAAATCTACACACAGCCAGCTATACCCATGAGCTTTGATTTCAGCCCAAGTCCACTAAATGGGGGTTCTCTCTGCCCTGGACCCCTACTTTAGATCAGGCCCAGTCCCCTGGAATCTTCCAGTATAACTATTTCTGTTCTGTTATGCTTTTTCTACAGCAAAGGGATTCTCTTTGTGAAGGAGTATGTGAATGCTGGTGAGGTATCTTCCAGGAAGCCACTGTCTTCATTCTATGGCAGGTAAGTCCCAGATCTTTCATATCATGGCCTTCTCCTACCAGGCCCTATGCTGTTCTCATTCCTGCATCCCCAATACCTCACTAAGTACATGGCCCAAGTACCTTCATTTATCATATAGATGGATGATTTAATTGCCCATGGACATGATATACCTTTCCAGCTGTTCTACCTAACTTGATGTCTTGTGCTCCCCTTTTATCATTACTTCATCCTATGCTCCACTTCCAGCCTCATCCATTTCTACCTGTCTTTCTCAGTAGACTACAAACTTTCTTTTTGTGAAATCCTGAGAGTATCACTCTTGATAGAGCTGTTGGGGCCCTTAAGAACTGTCTAGTTAATTCCATCCTTCCAGAACTCAGAGCTCCTCTCTTCAGATCCCAAGCTCCTTCCAGCATGCCTATTTGCTTCATTTGAACACACATTTGACTGTGTGTGTTCACACAGATACATGCATAACTTTTCACTCATCTTCTCTTTGCTTGCTTCTTGATGCTGTATTGAAGTCTACCTCTGTGCCACCTCAGCTAAAAACTAACCCACACTGAGACAGTGTTCTCCTGGGAATTTTAAAAAATGACACATCCCCTCACTTCTGTGGTTAGGATTTTAGTAACAGAAAGGAACATCCTGGCTTTATTTCAGGATTCGGCCTCTGGGGATTCCAGGCCAGCTTTCACTGCTGCTGTGGAATGATGAGCATGGGCATATGGATCAAGTTCAAGTACACACTCAACCCTCATTTGTTAGGTCATTTTGGGAAAGATGGTCAACTTTTATGAGTCACAGTTTCTTCATTTGTAACTCTTTAGAATGATTTTTCCCCAGTAGCTTTTTTGAAATACAATACATATATCATAAAATTCACTCTTTAAAGTGTACAGCCCAGTCATTTTTGGTACATCCACAATGTTGTGAGATCATCACAGCTATCCAATTCCAGAAATTTTTATCACCCAAAAAGGGAACTGCAGACCCATTAGCAGCTCTCCCCCTCCTCCTGCCCGCCACACACACCACCAGCCACAGCCCTTGGCCACCACTATTTTCTGTCTCTATAGACTTTTCTGGGAGGTTTCTATATGAGAAATACTGTTTACTCCAGCACCCTCAAGAGAGCTATCTTTGCCTCTATGAACACTGTCCATCTGGTATTTCTTCTTCCAGTCTCACCAGTACTTTGTTTAATTGGACACTTAGAATTGTGTAGTTCAGTGTGTTTTCCCCTTTTGCTTTACATTCCAGGAGGTTTAGAAATAAGCTTAGTGCTCAAAAGAAATCAAAAGCTGGGCTGAAATTCTAGTTCACTCCTTTTACTGCAAGCATGACCTTAGCCAGGTTACTTACCTCAGGAGGTCATCGCACAGCTCCTATGAGAATGGAAGCTTCACCAAAGCATGTCCTAGAGCTTGTAGCTAGTTTTCCTTCCTTGGAAATAGTTTTCAATCATTAGTTTTATGTAAGAAGTATATTATTGAAAAATAAAGACATAAAAAGGAAAAAAAAAAAGCCACCCTGAATTGCACTCTGTAACTCAAGCACAGATATGTTGGAATGTTTCCTTCCTTTTTTGTTCCTATTCTTAGTGTCTGATTTCTGCTGTGAGTGGGCTTCTGGTGACTGTCACATTATAACCCAGGTATATATGTGGGGAGAAAAGTCATGGTCCTTTCCCCCTGGTCAGTGAAAGTGACAGTTCTGGTATGCACAGCCTCCAGAATCCTAGCCACACACTTGTCATCTTCCTCATCATGGCAGGTCTTCTTTGCCCCCAAGGCAAAGGATCTTCTCTGCAAGAATTATGCCTTGGTGGCACCAGGTTTAAAGCTTCCCTTACCATTTAGCATAACAGACAATGGCAAGTCAGGCAGTCACGTCTCAGCTTGTGGCCACAGGGTTAATCAGAAAAGCATTTTCCACTAATGACTGCAGTAGTGATCTGCCTCCCATGTTTTTCCCTCCTCTCTCCCATCACACTCCCTGCAGCATTGGCAGCAATGAGGACTCATGCAACATGGAGGAGAAACTCCCATATGATGGTACTCCATACTCTGAGAGGTAAGTCTGCTGTTACCAGGGAGCACACAGGTCTACAGACGAGAAGCAGCTGAGGGAGATGTAGCCATTAAGTCCATTTGCTTTTGTCTACTGCTTTGCTACTTCTGATCCATTTCCAGATGTGATGTGTCACACCACAGCATAGGGCATGCTTCCCTCATCCAGGTGTCACACTTGTGGCAACCAAAGCCTTTGAATCCAGCTAAGACCAGAAGGCAAACACAGTGAATCAGTGACAGAGCTAGGACGAACCCCAGGGCCCTGACTGCTCTGCCATCTAACTGTGAGCTGGAACTGGTGGTGGTAAAATACGAGGGAGGAACAGAGCTGTGACGAGGGCAGGAGTCTTTAGTAACAATGTCAAGAAAATGAGCCCTGGGCCAGCAGCGGGGCAGGCAGGGACGTTCAGCAAGTTCTGTCTGAGGGGGAAAAGCAGGGGTGACTCCAGGAACAAAGGCAGAAATCCTGGAACTGGAGAGATACTCAATCTACAAGTCGGTATCTAGGACTCCAGTATGAGGTCCCAGCTGGCTCCACAGCCACATTGACATTGTGATAGTCCTTGCTGTCCCTGTGATATTCCAGGCAGGACCCAGTGGTCCCAGGCATGTAGAGAAGGATCATGAAGACAGAGAGCCAGATAGGGCATATAAGAACATGTCTCCTGTAGGAGAAGACATGGGTCTTCCCATTCTAGCGGGGAATAGCCCACCATGCAGATATGTTTGGCAGGGGGAGAGGTAGAAGCAAGTTGCCTGGAATAAGAATCACATTGCAGTGTCCACGTGTATGATAGAGTAGGGTGAAGATATGTGACTGGTTTCTGGAAACAGTGTGAGGGTCTACAATGGGCTGAGGTCCAGCGTGGCCCAAGGCTATACATGGCCAGTTGCACACCACAGGTAAAGGTGTCAGGCTGCCTGCATCAAAGCACAGAGTCTGGCTGCATCACATCAGTAGCCTGTATACCAGCCTAACCGTGGATTCTTCTTTTTCATTTCCCAGAACAAGTGGAGGGATCTGTACTTACTGCAACCGGGAGATCGGAGACTGTCCAAAGATTACCCTAGAACACCTTGGCATCTGCTGCCATGACTATTGCTTTAAGGTAAGGAAGAGGGGTCGGAGAAGGCAATGGCACCCCACTCCAGTACTCTTGCCTGGAAAATCCCATGGACGGAGGAGCCTGGTAGGCTGCAGTCCATGGGGTCGCTAAGAGTCAGACATGACTGAGTGACTTCACTTTCACTTTTAACATTCATGCATTGGAGAAGGACATGGCAACCCACTCCAGTGTTCTTGCCTGGAGAATCCCAGGGACGGGGGAGTCTGGTGGGCTGCCATCTCTGGGGTTGCACAGAGTCAGACACGACTGAAGCGACTTAGCAGCAGCAGCAGTAAGGAAGAGGGATGGTGTTGCCGAGAACATCATCCAGAGCTGAGGATTCCTTTTGGGTTCAGAGAGTGTGGAGAAGGCTTGATTTCTGAATGCTCATGCTCCATCTCAGGGGCTTTGCAGAAGTGGGAGCTGAGTGAGCTCTCAAGTCTAAAGGAGCTAATGAGTGTTGGCAATTCTATGTGCTTAATACTGTGAGGGAAACAAAATCAGTCTTATGGGGAAAGTCTATTCCCAACAGAGGGCCAACAAGTGCAAAGGCCTTGGGGCAGGAGCACGGAGTATTTTAGCTCACATGGCCTGAATAGCATGAGTGAGAGATAAGTGGTAGGAGATAAAGTCACAAGGATGCCAAAGAACTGGATCATGTAGGTGTTGGAGGACACAGAGACTTTAGATTTCATTCTAAATGAAGCTGGAACCTACTAGAGGGTTTGGGTGGTAGAAACACAAGGTCTAACTGAAGCTAGAGAAAACAAAACAGTCACTTGATTAGGGAGTTGGCATGGCAGATGTCAAGATGGTGGCTGGATTGGGGGTACTGTTTGAAAATAGAACTGGCAGTCTGTGGGGTGTGAAAAAATGAGAGGAGTCAAAGGATACTCCAAAGTTTGGGGCCCAGCTGTTACCTGAAAGGATAGTGGTACCTTTTACTGAGAAGGGAAATACTGGAGGGGAGCAGGTTGGAGCAAAGGGGAGGTATAGATGAGTGAAATTTCAGGGAGAGCTACATGGGGAGCACCTGTGGTCATATGGATATGTGTGTTTGTGTTCCAGGGAAGGGCCAGGGCTGATGAAATCACCTAGGGTGTGAGTAGGTGGGGATGAGGGCTGATGCTGAGCCCTTGTGTCTTTCTACCATTTAGAGGTTGGGAAGAGGAGGGGGTCTACAGAGGAGGATGAGAAGTCACACAGAATATAATGCCCCAAGTGACACAGTTTCTACAGAGACTCCAGTGGTCTCCAGTGTCAGTGGTTGCTGAGAGTGAATGGGATGAAGCCTGAGGACTGCCCTTGAACTTTGCAGCATGGTGGTCGTTGACCTCAGTTGGAACAGTTTTGGTGGAGTGATGGGGATAGAAGCCTGACTGGAGTGGGCTCATGTGGGAATGGACAGAGTCACTCTGAAACACTCTCCTGATGGGTTGGCTTTATAAGAGAGCAGTGCAAGTGGACAGTGGGGCAGAGGTGCCAGGCATGGGTTTATGCTAATGGGAGTAGTAAGAGTAGCAAGCAGACACTGATGATGTAGGAGAAATGGATGCTGATGGTGATCCTGATGTACATCTGGAGGAGAGAAAGATGGGCACCAGTTAACACATGACAGGGACAGAAAAGGCTGAATCTGTGGGTCATTATGGAGAGGTTCCCAGGTTGATGGGTGGAAGCATGAGGAACTTCTTCAGTAGTTGCCTCTGTTTTTCTCAGTGAATGAGAAAACAGGATCACCTTTGAGGGGTGGGGAGGAGTGTTGGACACTTGAGAAGAAAGGAGAGGATTTGAAAATTGTCTCAGAGACAAGGATGGTGGATGGGCCCTGCAGAGCCTGCTTGAGGCGAGGACTCGTGCATTACTTTGGAGACCAGTTAGCATGTAGTGTGTTGTTACCCAGCCAGGTTCAGCCACAGAGGTGAAACAGGGACTACTAGCATTTACTGGGGCAGAGGCTATGCCAGGTGAGTTGGCATGGTTTAGTCTGTGCTCAAGGGAATAATAACAGTGAGGCGATGGCAGAGACTATCCAAGTGAGTTGGAGGACATGAGAGGGGCAAATGACTTATTGGTTGTGATGAGGTCTAGAGCAGCTGTTCTCACGCTGGAGCATGTGACTCACACTTCACTATCCCCTGAAGGGCTTCTTAAGACAGAGTGCTGGGCCCCAGCAAGGTTTCTAACTGAGTACGTCTGGGTGGGACCTGAGAATTGGCTTGTCTAAGAAGTCCAGACAATGCTGAAGCTGCTGGTCCACAGAGAGTCTGGCCAGAGCAGCGGCTGAGGTAGAGAGGGGCCCAGAACATTGGAGGAAAGGAACAAAATGCTAGGTGTTGGAAGCCCCTCTGTCTGTGCAGATGCAGAGTTGACTCAAGAGTAGAGGTGCAGAGAGAGACTGTGACATGTGGTTTGTCAAAGACCCATCTGTTTTCATGATTCCTGGACTTAAGTGAAAAGTTATTAGAAACAGTTATCAACAATTAAATACCAATAAATTGGATAACTAGGAAGAAATGGAAGCATTCCCAGAAACATACTAAGATGGAACCAAGAAGAAATTGAAAGCTTGGAGAGACCAATAATAAATTGATTAAATCAGTAACCAAGCACCTCTCAAGAAAGAAAAACTCAGGGCCAGGTCTTCACAGGCAATTCTAACAAATATTTAAAGAAAAAATAATACCAATCCTTTTAAACTCTTCCAAAAATAGAAGAAAGAACACTTCCAAACTCATTTTATGAAGCCAGCATTATCCTAACACCACGTCAAGCATAATATTAGAAATAGGGCTATGCTATGATCCAGCAATCCCACTTCTATGTATATACACAAAGGAATTGAAATCAGGCTCTCAAAGCAGTCTCTGCACTGCCTGTTCACTGCAGCATTGTCAACAATAGTCAAAACATGGAAGCAATCTAAATATGCAGTGACTGATGGATAAAGAAAATGTGGTATATACATTAAGATGGGATATGATCCAGCCTTTACAGACAGAAGGAAATCCTGTCATTTGCAGCAACATGGATAAAACTGTAGGACATTGTGCTGAGCAAAGTAAGCCAGACAGAGAAGGGCAAACACTTCTTAGTACCACTTATATGAGGAATCTAAAATAGCAAAATCCTTAGAAGAGAGTAGAACAGTGGTTGCTAGGAGCTTGAGGAGGAGGTGAAACGGGGAGGTGATGGTCAAAGGATAGACTGTCAGGTATGCAAGATGGGTTAGTTCTAGAGATCTACATGGCAGTGTCTGTAGTTAATAATATCATATTATATAATTAGAACTTGGCTAACAGAGGGAAAGAACGTTAAATAAAAAATCCGAGAGTATTGTTCAACTTTTATTTATATACCTTAATCACAGAGCACCCCTGTTAAACACAGAGCAGAATTACTTAAGCAACTCTTGGCACATTTGGTGCCACAGAGCCCAGTGTTAGAGGAAAGGTACAGTTGGAGTGGGTGGGCATCCAGGGAAGGCTTTGTGAGGGAGGTGGGTCTGGAGTCAGAGATGAAGATGTATCCCGGGGTATTTTCCAGGTGGCTGAACAGGTATCCATCATGCGTGCAGAGGGAATACGAATGAAGAGGCCAGCAGGAGGCTGGTAGGCATGGGAGGAGGAGGCCCACAGTGGCAGGAATTTTAAACTTGCCCAACTGGGTCACACACAGGGCAGGGGAACTTAGAATTGTGGCAAAACAGTGAGACCTGGTATTCTTGGGAAATTCTTAGAATGTGGGCAGGGTGCCTGAGACCCACCCCTGGGGGCCATGAGCACAGAGGTGGAAAGGATATCACTTTCACAAGATCACAGAGCTGCTCAGAACTGAGGGTCAAAATCCTGGCTCCAAAATCAAAGTGAATGTTGTCCGAGCTGTACTCTGCGGCCTCTCAGGAAATGCCAGTCCACTGCTCAGGTTCATCTGTATAAATTTATCTGTCACTGTCCTTTATTGGAGATTTATCTTACCTCTGTTAGATTGGTATAACATTTTAAAACACTAATTTGTATTGCTACATTTAGGAATAAAGAGAGGACACTTAATGTCCACAGCATCATAACAGCCTTTTAGGCTCCTTGTTCTCCACAGCGTGAGGGACGTTGCAAGCCGGGGTTGTTGATTTTTTTTTTTTTCTGTTTGCAGAGGTTATCCTCTAAATGCATCACCACCACTAGTTGGCTAAGTTGAGGTTCAAGCTCTGGCCTACAGTAACTAAAATGACAGAGGGCTCATTAATTTACAGTGAAAAAATGGCCAGGAGACAGGAACTGAAAGGTAGAAGAAGAAAGATGTCAGAGAGGTGTTGGGTGAGAATAAGCAGAGGGACTTAGGGATCCTAGCAGCTGATCTCCACTACTTTCAGCTGGAAGCAGAAGGCTTGTCCAGGGTGTGCCTGGAGATAGCTGGAGCCCCAGACATATGGGGATTCTTGGTCTCCTCCTATTTGAGACTGTTTGCAGGCCCCTCTGCTCTAACCTCTCAGAACAGGAGGGGCTGCAGCAGATGGATAGCCATTTCATCCTTTAGAAGTTGGCTGGAGAGGCAGGCCAGAGGGGCTGGACTGCTGAAATCACCTTCCCTCTCATTGCACCTTCATATCACCTTCATTTCACTTTCAACATCACAATTAAAGCTCTCCAATAGATGAGGAAAGAGAGCCTCAGTAGCCCACCCAAGCTCAGCCAGCTAAAGAGCAGTCAATTTAGGGCTCAAACTCAGGCCCAGTTCTGAAACCTGGGCTCCTAACGACCGTGTGATCATTCTGCCTGTTAGTTTTTGTGTTTGCTTTACTGTTGCTTTTGTTTTTGTTTGAGATTTGTCTCTGTTTATGCCATTTTTAATTGTCTGCTTCAAAGTCCAGGATGTGGCATCAGCTTGGTACCTGCGCACTCCACTCATTTAGATTGCTGCACTTGTATGTTGACCTCTAGCTTGTTTTCTCTTTCAGTGTGGGATTTGCAGTAAACCAATGGGTGAGCTTCTGGATCAGATCTTCATTCACCGTGATACCATCCACTGTGAGAAATGCTATGAGAAGCTGTTCTAGGTGGGTGGTGCTAAGCAGCAGGAAATTTACTAGGGAGAAGAAATGTGCCCTAGCATCTCCCTGAGTCTTGACCTGAGGCACTGCTATCTCTCCTAGCCTTTATGTTCAGGGTGCCTGAGTCCTCATGTCCCTATGCCCTGTGACACTTTGAAGTCTTAGGTGGTACACATGAAGACCTTTCCCATGGACATTTGCAAGCTGCAGAAGCCACTGTCTCTTCCTCTCAAGGAGCACCTTCCACGCAGCAGCTCACCTAAGCCCCCTAGCTGCCCTGCTAGGTCATTGGCCCATCTGGGGACAAGGATGTAAAGACCTAAAGGAAAAGGACATGGAGAAGCACTTAGATGGTAGATGGCACAACCAGGACCTCAACCCAGGACTTCAGATTCAGCTTCTCTGCTGCAGTCCCCTGGGCTGCCTCCACCATTGCTCAGATAGCATCAGATCAGGACTCAACAGCCAAGATATTCAGTAAAACAAGATATTTAGCTGGGGACCAGCAGCAGGTAAAGGCCAGGATAAGTGGGCATGTGTGGGAAGTGATGGTGCTGTCCTGGTGCTTGGGCAGCTTCTGGTCCACATTGTCAACTCTGCTTGAACACAGGTTTGCATGCTAAAAACCAGTGGAATTGACCTCAGTGTTTGAGCTTCATGGGGACTGGTGATCCTGGCAGCCCCTCCTCCTTAGCACCTGTTCAACTAGAAGCACAGGACATAGTATCTCTCTTGAAGGCAATGGGAATGGGTAGCAACCAGGCCCGCCACCACCTACGAGCCTGTTCTGCCTTTTGTCCAGAAGACACATCCAAACATTGATCTGGACTATTACTTCCCATGCCTGGAGCAGTCGCCCTCCCCAAGATATTCTGACTGCTCACTGGATTGGGTGTGTGTTTCCAATCTCATGGATACTTCTATTTTCTTTTACTTCCTCCAGGCTGAGAAGAAAGTGATGACTCCTGGACAAGTTTGACTATCCCCAGTTGCCCCAAGTTGCTGGTTCTTCCCTTACTTCCTTCCTCATGCTTTTGATTTGTTCATGTTTTTGCCCTTATTAAGTTGAACTTGCTTACATCCAGTAGCATATCTTGATGATGCTATGATAATCCCTTGTGTGTGTACCTTTTTATAGCTGAAAAAGTACTTCCCATCCATGATCTTACTTCAGGTTCAAGCAAAGAGTGTTGAACCATAACTCCGTTTTGACTTCCCTAAGACTGGTCAGCTTCCTGATGAGTTTAGGTGGCCTGAGTGTGACTTTGGGACTTGAAAGCAGAAGGAGACCCCCCCTGAAGCTTCTTAGGGGCCAGGTTAAAGAATGTCGATGATCCCTGGTGGGTAAATTGCACACACTGAATGCTAGGGATCGACATAGGCTAATGTTTAGCTTGTCTATTTACCATATATATATTTTTTGAACTTTCCATATCCTTTTACAACTAGTTTGTTGCTTTGAATTGAGTTACATAGAAGATTTTAGTTACCTCCTCCTACCTACCTTTCAATATAACTGAGTTCTTCCCCGTAAGCATGTGGGCATGTATTAGAAAGTTTACACATTAGGTTTAAATTCTCTATGATGTAATTCTGAAGAGCCTACTGACCAAATGGACATCTGTGTCTGAATTTTGATAGCTGATTGATACATTTGACCTCAGTTTCCAACCCCTAAACTTTACACAGGGATCCCCTAAAGTAGGTCTTAGAGTGTATAGACTCCAGCAAGATTACGAAGGGGGGGGAAATCAGCTAGTGTTCTTGAGGCCTTACTACATAGCAGGCATTATAACAGAGTGATGGCATTAATCCCCATTCTAATCTTGTGAAGAGGGTATTCTTCTCCCTAGTTTGCAAATAAGGATATTGAGGCTCAGATAAGCAGTCAGAACCATTGCTGTGTCTCTCCAGTAACTGTAGCCATAGTCCTGAGCCTGTGTGGAGGTTACCTAGTCCTCCCGGGGAACCTGCCCCCCTCAGACCTTTCCTGAGGCACACTTTTACAAAGAGAGGCAGGTGGGAAATTGCACTCCTCCTCTGGACATCCTGGGTAAAATACAAGAAGAGCCAAACTGGGCTCCCTCACCCTCCTTTTCCATGAAAACACTCCTGAACTGAAATAATCTTAGCTGGGAAGAGATTTGACTCACAGATCTTCCCAAAGAAGAGCTTGTCGACCCAGGGGAAGCTCCAGTGGGCTCACTGATCTGAGCACAGGGCCCTCAGTGATGTCTCATTTTCCAGTCCAGACTCTGTCCCAAGCTAACAGCAACTACCAAGACCCTAGGAACTTGGAACAGGGACTCCTGTTGGCCTGCTGGACAGATGTAGGCCCATGCAACTGGGCTTCTCCACCTTTGGGACCAGAATTACTGTGTAAATTGGGCTTCCCTGGTGGCTCAGTTGGTAAAAATATGCCTGCAATGCAGGAGACCCCAGTTTGATTCCTGGGTCAGGAAGATCCACTGGAGAAGGGATAGGCCACACACTCCAGTATTCTTGGGCTTCCCCTATGGCTCAGCTAGTTAAGAATCTGCCTGCAATGCAGGAGGCCTGAGTTTGATCCTTGGGTTAGGAAGATCCCCTGGACAAGGGAAAGGCTGCCCACTCCAGTATTCTGGCCTAGAGAATTCCATGGACTGTGTAGTCCATGGGGTCACAAAGAGTAGAATGAGACTGAGCGACTTTCACTTTCACTGTGTAAGTTCCACAAAAGGACAAACTGACAGTTTTTCTGATTAAATCATTTTTAATGATTGGCCTTTTTAAAATGACCTTTTCTCTTGATTCCGAAGAATTTGGGCTGCCTTTCTGAGTGTCTGGTGTCCTCTGCTAGCGTTCAGAAGTTGTTTTGCGGATGTTTCTCCACATTCAAATAATCTTTTTTTTTTTTTTCTATGAGCCTGTGGAGGGGGGAGTGGTCTCCCCGTCCTATTCTTCCACCATTTTGGGACCACCCCTTCTCTTGATTTCATTAGAAATCTCTGTCCAGTTTCTGAGCTCTGTGCACACTGGATGGTGGACTTTTTCTTTTTGCCAAATGATCAGAGAATATTCCATTTATTTACATGGATGTGCATCAGATTTGGTCTGGAGGGGAAAATTGGCACAGCATGCCATGTCCTGACACAAAATATGAGGTGATTTTCCTCAAGACTAGCCCTCAGCCTGGGACTTGGCACATGATAGGGATTGACACATAGGTGCTGAATGAATTAGTGAAAGGGAAAGAGGTCCAAGACAGGCTGGCTTCCCCACCTTCAAGATACACTCTGTCTTTAAGGGAGTTTTAGAACCAATGTGCAAGATACTGATTTTAATCTGAAAAAAAATCTTTCATGGTTGAAATGGCTCACAATTCTGCAGACTTAAGAAAGAGAGGTGGTTGCATTACACTTTGCTTCTTTTTATTTGCCTAGAATTTTTAATCATACTTGCTTGACTCACAGTAATGTACACAAACATAATAAATGATGAGATACTTTATGTGTAAATGTTAATGTTTCCTTTTTTAAATGTAATAACTTGGTGCATTTGGCTGTGTGATTAATTTTCTCCTATTACTTGAAGCCATTCTCTTTACAAAATCAAATAAATACTTTTAAAAGTATCAAATATAAAGAGCAAAAAAAGCCCCAGCATTATCTAGAAACTATACATGCACTGGAGGTGTGCAATTCTAGACTTGTCAGATCTCTTTTTTTTTTTTAAATTATTATTTTTTTTTTAATTTTAAAATCTTTAATTCTTACATGCATTCCCAAACATGAACCCCCCTCCCACCTCCCTCCCCATAACATCTTTCTGGGTCATCCCCATGCACCAGCCCCAAGCATGCTGCATCCTGCGTCAGACATAGACTGGCGATTCAATTCACATGATAGTATACATGTTAGAATGTCATTCTCCCAAATCATCCCACCCTCTCCCTCTCCCTCTGAGTCCAAAAGTCCGTTATACACATCTGTGTCTCTTTCCCTGTCTTGCATACAGGGTCGTCATTGCCATCTTCCTAAATTCCATATATATGTGTTAGTATACTGTATTGGTGTTTTTCTTTCTGGCTTACTTCACTCTGTATAATCGGCTCCAGTTTCATCCATCTCATCAGAACTGATTCAAATGAATTCTTTTTAACTGCTGAGTAATACTCCATTGTGTATATGTACCAAAGCTTTCTTATCCATTCATCTGCTGATGGACATCTAGGTTGTTTCCATGTTCTGGCTATTATAAACAGTGCTGCGATGAACATTGGGGTACATGTGTCTCTTTCAATTCTGGTTTCCTCGGTGTGTATGCCCAGAAGTGGGATTGCTGGGTCATAAGGTAGTTCTATTTGCAATTTTTAAGGAATCTCCACACTGTTCTCCATAGTGGCTGTACTAGTTTGCATTCCCACCAACAGTGTAGGAGGGTTCCCTTTTCTCCACACCCTCTCCAGCATTTATTGCTTGCAGATTTTTGGATCGCAGCCATTCTGACTGGTGTGAAGTGGTACCTCATTGTGGTTTTGATTTGCATTTCTCTAATAATGAGTGATGTTGAGCATCTTTTCATGTGTTTGTTAGCCATCCGTATGTCTTCTGCAGCTCAACTCCAGAAAAATAAACGACCCAATCAAAAAATGGGCCAAAGAACTAAATAGACATTTCTCCAAAGATCTCTTTTTTTTAAAAAAATTATTTTTATTGGAGTGTAGTTGCTTTACAGTGTTGTGTTAGTTTGTGCTGTACAGCAAAGTGATTCAGCTATACATGTACATATATCCCCCCTCCCTTTTGGAGTTCCTTCCTATTCAATAGACCTGTCAGATTTTTTTTTTTAGACCTGTCAGATCTTAATGAGTAATGTTTTATTCTGTTGGGCCCATGCTTTCATTGCTGATAGGTGGCTGCTTTGTCCTTATTGAGTACTTGCAATCACCAGGAGCACAGTCCCTTACAAGCCCATTCTGTCTCTGGAAATGCATTCCTCAGTTGAGTTATAACCTGTTTCCTTTAACTACCATCCACTGATAATCTATAATCCCTCTCTTGTATGCTAGCCCCTAAAATATATTAATATGCTTATTGGATTCTTCCTTTGTCAACTCTTCCCATTTAAATACCTCTGTTCCCATAACTCTGGCAGTAATTCTGAATAGACATCTCTCAAACCCTCTCCTCAAAGGTGCCCCCTCAACCATACATCCCAACCCATTCCTCCAGATGTGTACCAACAGGAAAGACTTTTCATCTTGTTCATTAGTGCCAGTGGCCAAGGCTGTCAGAATCCTGTTGAACAGCCATTCTTCATATCAGGTGATCCATGCTTCGAAGTTTTGTACCCAAAAATATAATTTACATGCCATCTATGTCTTGATCCCACCTGGGGCCAAAAAGCGTTGATCAGGAAATCAGCTCAAAGATAGAAGACATGACAGAAATCCCTCCACTACTGAGTAGGCACTTTGGGATCCAGTATTCAGTAGATATTGAACTAGTATCCTTGTAGCTACATTCTCACCACAACCTCAGCCACCATCTTGGCTACATGAGTACCATTGGGAAATGAAGATGCTTTACCAATTTGAAGAACAAGATCTATAACAATAGCTCCTAACCAGATATTTCCAGGACTCTATTGGTGATAATAAGTGACACAATCACCCCGCACTACCCCCCCCCCCCGCCCAAACAGGGTAGTGTTATTTTGAAAAATGACTTAGCAGAGCAGGTTCCCAGCAAGCCACTTGATCCCTATACTCAGCCTTTGCTATTCCTCCTCCCTCTTTACAGATCCACACCTATGAGGGCCCCCAACCCATACACCCCACATGGGGTCCTCTGGGGGACTCTACTTATGAAGGTATTCCACCTGTGAATTTCCACACAACACATTCCTCTTGTCCTGTTTTTCTGCACAATATCTTTTCCCCATGAATTTCCCAGTAGAGGAAATCTTCCACCAGGGACCCAACAGTGGTTATATTGAATTTAAAGTTGAGATTGCCACCCAGTCATTTGGGGACCCTATTGGCACTGAATCAACAAGACAGGTATTATTTTACCCGCTGGCTGACTGCTCCTGATTATTGAGGGGGAATGGAGTTACTACTACACCGTGAAGGCAAGAAGGACAATATTTGGAACCTAGGAGAAAAATATGAAAGTGTCTCTTAGTGTTCTCATATCCAATAATACAATATAATGGATGACTATAATGACTCACGCAGGCAGGAGTAGTAAGGGATCGGATTGGTTAGGAATAAAGATTTGTATCCTACCGCCACATAAACAACCACAATCATCTAGATGAGGTCATAGGGAACTGAAGTGTTAGTGGAAGAAGGAAGTTATAAATACTGAGTATGACTTCATAGCCAGTTGCCCAAATAACAACTATAGAAGCTACACATACTTTGTCTTGCTTTGTTATTGAATGGGTTGAATCTCATGCCCATTATTTTTTATTTCTCACATTTCCAAATGCTGTGTTTGGATTGTGTGGGTGATACTTAATAATATAATTTAACCTATAGAGTACAGTATATCAAAGTGTAATTATAGCAGAACTAGAGAAGGAACAGACATCCCCCAGAGAATGAGAGTGTATCTAATGGGACTTTTGCCGTCCCGCCTTCCTGGAGAAGACAGAAGTGCATTCACCTGTATGAGGAATGGTTGCATCATGCTAAGCAGAAGCATGGTGTTGCTACTGTTACCATTTGGAAGAAAATCATGGAGAGAAAAGTATTATGGATGATGAGTGGTCAAAGAGTTGGACCGTGCTGGATTGGCTGTTAGCAACTAGGCCACATCTCTGCCCCTTTGTACATTTTCTACTCAATATAAGGGATAGTCCTAGGAACTACATGTTCTAGAATCCCTCATCAAAGTGCCTCCAGGTTTGATTATCCAGCTACTAGAGTACTTTGAGAGAAGAAGAAGCCCTTATTCTCTGGCAGCAGCACTGGGCACTAAGGAGTCTCAGAAAGAGATTATACCTGGTTTCTTTCCCAGTCACTTCTGGGAAACCTCCTGAAAATCATCCATGACGGTCCTGCCTGCAGCTGAAATCAGTGGGGGCTTTTTCCTAGTGTATCAGCAGCAGCCTCCCTCCCCTTGACTGCTCCAACCTTCTACTGGTTGTGAAAGCCACTGATTTCCTGTTCTCAATCCTTCCTGCTTAGGAAAGAGTGGCACTGCTTTTCTGATGGGCTACCCTGTAAATGCTGTCTCCACCCAGCCTTCCTCTGCACCATATACCCTGCCTGTGAGTGGCTTCTGCACCATGCCATCTGTCCCATGAAAAATCCCTGCACCAGGCCTTCCTCACTGTATACACTGAAGACCTTCCGCACAGTGCTGTAGCCCAAGAAGCACCTTGTGTGCCAGGCCCATTATCTAATGACATCTGCAGGATTCTTTTTTCTCTGAATATCCTCTGAACACAGCTTCACTCATGAATGCTCCCTGTGTTCCCTCCTCATCCCATCCCCCGCTGCCCAGGAACTCCTGTCTGCTGACCTGCTCTTCTGGGTGCCTACTATATTGTTAAGAGTTATAGATAGGTTAAGATAAATGAGAAAGTGTTTCTTTTATCCAGAATGTAGAGCATGAAAGCATCAGCAATGTTCCAAACGAAACCCATAATCATCCTTCATCAGTTCATTAAGTCCTATGTAATTAATTATTGTTCTGCTCAGTCTCAGGTTAGCAGTCTCATGAATCTATCAGCTTATACCCTAGAGTTCTGGAAACTCTGGCTCACTGCAGTGATAGGATTTCAAAGTTATTTAAGTAATGGCATCAGAAACTTGTGCCTCAGAACATTTGGCAAAGTCCTTTACCTGAGGGTCTGAGACAGTCCCTTTTTCTTGAAGATAAAGCATTGTGGCCTATAGGTGATTGCAAGCACTTTGGGGGAAGCATAAGTACAAGACAAAAGATTTAAAATGCCATAGTTAAAGATCTGATGAGAGTTCAACACAAAAATAATGCAACTGACAAGGAAATTTGGTTGTTTCTGTGGCATGCAACATTTTAAAAGATAACTAGAATTATGATTGATAACACTACACTGTTTGTGGTTGTTCAATCCTAAGTCATGTCTGATTCTTTGCAACCCCATGAACTGCAGCATGCCAGACTGCCCTGTCCTTCACTATCTCCCGGAGTTTGCTCAAACTCATGTCTATTGAGTTGGTGATGCCATCCAACCATCTCATCCTCTGTTGCCCCCTTCTTCTACTGCCCTCAATCTTTGCCAGCATAATGGTCCTTTCCAATCAGTCGGCCCTTTGCATCAGGTGGCCAAAGTATTGAAGCTTCAGCTTCAGCATCAGTCCTTCCAATGAATAGTCAGGGTTGATTTCCTTTAGGATTGACTGGTTTGATCTGGCAGTCCAAAGGATTCTCAAGAGGCTTCTCCAGCATCACAGTTTGAAAGAATCAATTCTTTGGTGCTCAGCCTTCTTTATGGTACAGCTCTCACATCCGTACATGACTACAGGAAAAACCATAGTAGTAATAGTGTTAGTCACTCAGTCATGTCCGACTCTTTGTGATCCCACAGGCTGTAGCCCGCCAGGCTCCTCTGTCTATGAGATTCTCCAGGCAAGAATACTGGAGTGGATTGCCATTCCCTTCTCCAGAGGATCTTCCCAATCCAGGAATTGAACCCAGGTCTCCTGTGTTGCAGGCAGATTCTTTACTGTTTGAGCTACAAGGAAGATCAGAAAAACCATAGATTTGACTAAATGGACCTTTGTAAGCGAAGTGATATCTCTGCTTTTTAATATGCTGTCTAGGTTTATCATAGCTTTCCTTCCAAGGAACAAACATCTTTTAATTTTATGGCTGCACTCACCATCCACAATGATTTTGGAGCCCAAGAACATAAAATCATGGTTTCTAATTTTTCCCCTTCTATTTGCCATGAAGTGATGGAACTGGATGCCATGATCTTAGTTTTTTGAATGCTGAATTTTAAGCCAGCTTTTTCACTCTCCTCTTTCACCTTCAACAAGAGGCCCTTTAAGTTCTATTCACTTTCTGACATTAGAGTGGTATCATCTGCATACCTAAGGTTATTGATATTTCTCCTGGTAATCTTGATTCCAGCTTGTGATTCATCCACCCTGGCATTTTGCATGATGCATTCTGCATATAAGTTAAATAATCAGGGCGACAGTATACAGCCTTGACATATTTCTTTTCTAATTTGGAACCAGTCCGTTATTCCATGTTCGGTTCTAACTATTGTTTCTTGACCTGCATACAGGTCTCTCAGGAGGCAGGTAAGGTGGTTTGCCATTTTCATCACCTGAAGAATTTTCCACAATTTGTTGTGATCCACACAGTCAAAGGTTTTAGTGTAGTTAATGAAGCAGAAGTAGATTTTTTTTCATGCTTTCTCTATGATCCAATGGATATTGGTAATTTGATCTCTTATTCCTCTGCGTTTTCTAAATCCAGCTTGTACATCTGAAAATTATTGGTTCATGTACTGCTAAAGCCTAGTGTGAAGGATTTTGAGCATTACCTTGCTAGTGAAATAAGCACAATTGCATGGAAGTTTTAACATTTGTTGGCATTGGGATTGGAATGAAAACTGACCTTTTCCAGTGCGTGGCCACTGCTGAATTTTCCAAATTTGCTGGCAAATTGAGCATAGCACTTTAACAGCATAATCCCTTTGGATTTTAAACAGCTCAGCTGGAATTCCATCACTTCCACTAGTTTTGTATGTAGTAATGCTTCCTAAGGCCCACCTTACTTCACACTTGAGGATGTCAGGCTCCTGGTGAGTGATCACACCATCGTGGGTCATGACTTATGACTTATGTGGGTCATTAAGACCTTTTTTGTATAGTTCTGTGTATTCTTGCCACCTCTTCTTAATATCTTCTGCTTCTATTAGGTCCTTGCTGTTTCTATTCTTTTATCGTGCCCATTTTTGCATGAATTTAAACAGTTTAATATCAGGCAAAGCAGCACCAAGACATATCATAAACAGTAAGGGCATTGACAAACCTCCAGGAAATTCATACTGTTTTTGAAACATTCATTTCAATAACATTTTGTCCACACAAATGTAACCTAGGTTAGGCATCTCTTGTGATTTGACAAAGCCTCCCATGAAACTCAATATATCAAATAGAATTTTTACAAGGTGAAAGATCCTTTGTGATTTTCCAGGGTCTTTATGGGAAAACTCAAATAGGGTTTCAGAATAAAGACTATATCACTCAGGGGAATTTCTTGGTTGTCCGGTGGTTAGGACTTGGCCCTTTCACTGCCAAGGGTCCGGGTTCAATCCCTAGTCAGGGAAATCAGATCCCAGAAGCCTCCTGGCATGGCAGGGGAAAAAACCAAAGAATATATCACTTAGGATTTGAGTGTGGGGAAAGTAAAATAAGAGTTGTCAGGAAATTTGAACACTGGGTTAAATAAGATCATAGGTCCATAACAAACACTATTTGTCTATTTAACCAAAGTGACAAAATATTTTGAAAGTACATATTGAATGAAATGCAATTATAAAGAACCTTAGTGCTTTCAAAATTGACAACGTCTTGATTGAAGGCCATGATAAAGTCAACATAAAGGAAAGAAAAGGAAAGGAAATTATTCTGATAAGAAAGAATCTTTGCTTTCTAGGTAGATGACTCAAAAAGTAAAGAAAAACATTTTACAACCTTAGTAATTTTACTACCAATAATCTAAGGAAATGTTTCCAGTTTAACAGAGAAAATCAAATTCTAGTTTTGCATTAGTGTACTATTTGATATCATAGCTCAGTTTTTAAAATATTATATACAAATCTGTTGATCTTTAGTCAGCTTAGACCACAAGAAAGAAAATCACTTTTCTGAGAACCATATCCATTCAGGTTTTGTCCTGCCCCTTCATCTTTTTCATTCAGGAACAACCAGTCATTTTACTTTAGGAAAAAATTATTCTTTTTCCTTACAAAAACATATCCTGCACATCTTGTATAGTTAGTTTAAGTTCAAGTTTTAAGTTAGCAAAAGATCTTGGAAACTATCTTTAAGGCTGACATAATATATATAAAACATAATTACTGCTAAAATAAAGTTGTGTGAGAGTAAATTCACTTTCATTAATTTCTGAGAACTTTAAGAATATTCAATTCATAAAAAGCACTTTATCTCTAAACCAATCATAATGGAGCTCCTTGAAGGGCTTTCATAATCTAATTTGGTAATACCATCAGGGTAGGACATCTTATATACACATACACACACATAAACATAAATTATGTAAGATAAATAAGTCCTAGGGATGTAATGTACAACATGGAGACTATAGTTAAAAAAACTGTAATGTACTGTGTATTTTCGAAAGTTGCTGAGAGGGTAGATTTTTTAAAATTCCCATTGCAGGGAAAAAAAAACTATGTGCATTGATAAATGTTAACTAGACTTATCATAGTGATAATTTTGCAACATGTACAAATATCGTTATGTTATGCACTTGAAACCAATATAATGTAATATGTTTTCAGACATGTTTCTTAACCTCCACTGTTTTCTAGGATGGCAATCAGAACACCTCTTCCCACGGTATCACCTTTTGTGATACCTATCATACCTGTAATGCCATGTGGCTGAGTGGGGGTTTCACAGAGCCACAGTGGACTTGTGTTATGAGAGCCCTCAGGTAAAATGCCCCACTTGAGGGTCTGTGACTTTCTGACACCAGCAGGTAACCACTTTTTCTTGGCATGGGAAGGAGACTGATTTAACAGGCTTTCAATAGTACTTTCTAGTGAAGTCAGGCATATTTAGGTCTGTGTTCCCCTTCTCAGACATAGGAAATACCTGCACTTAAAGGGGATTCTGCAAGTATCTTGCTCAGTAACCACCCAGCCTTCTAGAAAGGAGAAACACAGAATCTCAGTCCCACTCCAGTCCTCCTGAATCAGAACTTGCATTTTTATCAAGATCCCCTGGAAGTGGGATCCCACTATATCAGGCCTGATGCACCAGGACCATGCCGTTTATCAGGCCTGGCATGCACCAGTACTGTGCCATTTCCAGACATTGTGACCAGCTTTGGAATTGCAAGGGAACCTCTTGCACACCTAACCCTGCTCACAGCCATTGCGGTCAGGACTGGTAGCTCTGGGCCTTACCCTGGAGGGGAAGTGGCTTCAGCCCTTTCTCTCCTGGCCTCTACCAACTTCCACTGATCAGACGTATTCCTGCTCTGGAATGAGGGGTGTTTGAGGTAGAGAGTGTGTAAAGGGATTTAGGAAGGTGGGCCTAGGTGAGGGTGGGGACCACAGGGAAATGAAGGCAGAGGCTTTGGGACAGTAGTTGGATTTGAGTGAGGTCGGGGATTAGGACAGGCATTGTGCTTGGAAAGAGGTGGGGACATCGCTTGAGTGGGAGAAGGGATCGGGCTTAGGTAGTGGCAAGGCTTCCTTAGGGATGGGACTTGAATGGGGGTTGGGTCACGGGAAGGGGTGGGGCTTTGTGGGGGCAGAGATTGAACTTCCATTGGGGTGGGGATTGGCATCAGGGGCTGAGCTCCGTTGGGGATGGGGCTTCTTTGGAGGTGGGACTTGGACGGGGTGGGGCTTGGTGGTGACCTGGGTCAAACATGCAGGGAGGCTCTGCGTCAGGGGTGGGACTTAAGGTCAGTTGCGCTTTGGTGGAGGTGGGACTTGACAGTGGGGGCAAGGTTTAAGAGCCAGTGAGGGACTGCAGTACTCTTGCCTGGAGAGTCCCATGGACGGAGGAACCTGGTAAGCTGCAGTCCGTGGGGTTGCTAAGAGTCAGACAGGACTGAGCGACTTCAATTTCACTTTTCACTTTGTGTATTTGAGAAGGAAATGGCAACCCACTCCAGTGTTCACCTGGAGAATCCCAGGGACGGGGGAGCCTGGTGGGCTGCCGTCTATGGGGTTGCACAGAGTCGGACATGACTGAAGTGACTTAGCAGCAGTAGCAGCAGCAGAGGGACTGCAAGTCGCTCAGTTGTGTCCGACTCTTTGCAACCCCATGGACTATACAGTCCATGGAATTCTCCAGGCCAGAAGACTGGAGTGGGTAGCCATTCTCTTCTCCAGAGGATCTTCCCAACCCAGGGATCGAACCCAGGTCTCCTGCATTTCAGGCAGATTAAGGTTTAAAAGAGGGCTGGAATTGAGGGCAGAGTAATAATAATTGAGGGCTTCCCAATGGCTTAGCCATTGGGCAGAAGAATCTGCCAGAGATACAAGTAGACACGGGTTCAATCCCTTGGTTGGGAAGACTCCCTGGAGGAGGAAATGGCAACCCACTCCAGTAGCCTTGCTTGAAAACTCCCATAGGCAGAGGAGCCTGATGGGCTATGGTCCATGGGGTCGCAAGAGTCGGACATGACTAAGCACACGCACTGCAGTAATAATCTTAACTGCACTAGCACTGAATACCAGTTGAGCAGTTTCTTGTACCCCTATACCAGAGTGTGAGCACTTCTGTAGACTCAGAATTGGCACAGCTTGAGTAGGGGCTTGTGAGGCAGAACCTCGGCCTGGCCCGGAACAGATCCAGTGAAGCAGTGTCCATCGCCCCAGCACCAGGAACTGCCTGTGCGCAGCGCTGGAAGGCAGGTCTGGTGCTGCCTGTGGGTAGAATTCTAGCATCTGCACTGCCACTGGATCCCTAACCAGTGTGGTGAACAGCTGTGAGGTGGAAGAGGCCTCTGTAGCCCTGGCAAAAAGCAGGAAGGGTGGGGTTGCCTGCCAAGGTTTACAGGGTCTGCCTGCAATGTGGCACTGGAGACCCTTTTTGGGTCTCTTTTCTGCCTCTGATTCTAGCTTCCAAACAGCTAGAAATCATAGGTTCCTGTTTTCAGCTCTTGATACTTGCTGCCCACCCCCCATCTTCCCTCCCCCCCAACAAAGGATACTTCTTTGGTTAGAGGCCAATGACATCACCTGTTGCTCCTTAACCTTACCTACTACATGACACCCCTCAGTGATGCAAACCCACGGCCCATACTGTTCTCAGTATCCATGGCAATATGACAGCTTGTCACACATTCTCTTCACCCATCAGTTCATTGCCTTGTGCAGAGCTCCAGTCATCTTTCTCTTCTGTCAGGCATTTTCTAAGAAAGAAGGGAACTGTACCTCTTCATCCTCTAACCTTTGCCCCAGAGAAGTGGGTACCAGGTGCCCTGGGATTGAACAGCCCTGAGCCAGGGCATGGGTGTGGACACACACACATACACACACGCTTTGTCAGGCCCCACCTCCTACCTCTACCTCTGGCCTTTTCACCACAGGCACCTCCATGACAAACAGCAGAGTCCTGGGACTTTGAGGAGGAGCCCACAGCAAGTGGAGGTCAGCAGGGACAGGATGAGCTGGGGGAAGCTGGGCCTAAAGAAACCCTTCCACCAAATGACTGGGGAAGCCCTGGGAAACAGGGGCTGAATCCCTGTGACCAGAAAGGGGAGGGGGTAGTGGAGGGGGTTTGGTGGGGGGTTGGGCATTAATGATGTTCTCACTCCATTTGCATTTATAGGCTGTGAAAAACAGAGATGACTCTGCCTTCATACTTGGCATTGACCCAAAATTCCTTGACTCCTCGTCACACTTTGTGAGCTGATTACTGCCCTTAGTATTAGACTAGTCCATAGAAACTGGGAGCAATGGCTGTGACTGTTGGAGGACTGGTGCAGAGGAATGGACCTGGACCCTAGGAAGGACTTACTAATCATGGGGATCCCCATGGAGTGTAGTGAGGCAGAAATTAAAGAGACCCTGAGGAGGGGCTGAGTCCCTCTGCACCTACAGGGTACTGGGCACAATGTTCAGAAGGAAGACCACGCTAAGGCAGTTTTCCTTGAATTGACTGACATCATCAATTATGCTACAGTGCCTAGCTGGATCCTACGAAAGGGAGGTACCTGGGAAGTGGTGAAACCCGTAGCCCAGATGAGGAATTTATCAACAGACTGAAGTACTTCCTACAAGATGAGAGTCGAAGAATGGTAGATGTGGCCAAAACCCTGGGATACAGCACTCATTCTGAGGGTGTAGAGCTGGAGGGCGTGGATCAAGTCAGGCAACCAGTCTTGCAGCCTCTGAAAGAAAGCCTGTGGTACCGAAAACTCAAAACGTTTTCAGGAAACACTCTCCCAGGCCCAGGTGAAGAGAGCTTTGAAACCTGGCTAGAGCAGATGACTGAGATGATGCAGCTATGGCAGGTGTCTGAGACTGAGAAGCTGTGGCATTTGCTGGAGAGCTTATACGGCCCTGCCCAGTCCATCATGCAGGTGCTCAGGGTCAGAAATGACTCCATGACAGTGGAGGAGTGCCTGGAGACCCTGAAGCAGATCTTTGGGGCTAAAGAGGCCCATAGAACCTTACAGTTTAAGTTAGCCCAGACCTTCCAGAAGTCTGGTACAGTTAAAGCCCCTGATTCAGAAAGCAGTGCAGCACAGCCCCTTGTCAGTGAGAAGTGGAGACACGACTTGCCTGAAACACATCCTAGCTCAGGCCTCCATGACCACTGCCCTCCAGGGCAAGCTTGAGCTACTGGATCAGTGAAAGTGTGCACCCACTTTCCTGCAGTTAATGAAGCTCATTCGAGATGAAGAGGAGTGTGAGGCCACCATGGCAGTGACTGAGGAGAACCAGAGTCAAGCAGAAAGGGTCTGCAGGGCACCAGAAGACAATGTCCTGATCCCTCAGGTCATGGTGCAGGTAGGGACATTTGTTGAGAGCAGTACTCAGACCATCCAGGAAGGAATCGTCCCATTTCTGAAGTGCAGGTGGCTGTCCTCCAGCTGTGACACTGGGGAGGAAGGCCACAGCCAGGCATTATTTCCTATGGCCAAGAACCAGCCTCCAGCAAAGCCCAGGCCCAGCTGACAGCAGAAGAGTCGGGGAACGAGAGAAGGGCTGGAGCCATTGAACCACCCCAAGGCCTAGGAAGCATAGGCTCAACATATCCAGGCACACTCTCTGCTAGCAGGCAACAGAAAAAGTGTAACAGTGGAAAAGGCAGTCCACACAAACAGCGGGGGCCTTGAGTGGGGCAGAGGGGCAGGGAAGCCAGGCCCAGCCCCCTCAGCCTCCACCAGCTGGAAGATGCTCCACCAATGAAGCCAAAATCAGTTCAGGGAGGCATGGGAGGCCAAAGTAGAGGGCCATCAGGTGCAGCAAAAGGGGTGCCTGCACCTCAGACAGCGACCCCAACATAGCAGAGGCGAAGAAGGGCAGTCCACACAAACAGTGGGGGCCTTGAGTGGGGCAGAGGGGCAGGGAAGCCAGGCCCAGCCCCCTCAGCCTCCATCAGCCGGAAGGTGTTCCACCAACCAAGCCAAAATCAATTCAGGGAGGTGCGGGAGATCCAAGTAGGGGGCCATTAGGTGCAGCAAAAGGGGTGCCCACACCTCAGACAGAGATCCCAACATAGCAAAGGCTGAAGGTGTAGTCAAGGGCTCTGGCATTGGCCCTGGCTTTTGGCCACCTGCAAACGCCCATCCAGTGGGCTCTGAGCTAACAATGCTGATCGTCCCTCAGGTCACATGGGACCTAGAGGAGCCTCTCTGGAGGCCATCTCTGCCACAAGGTGCCAGTACTGGCAAGGAAGAGCTGTGGGGCAGATGGGAGATGCTCCAGGGGGGAGACCACAGGATCCAGCCTGTGTTCAGGATCATCTGCCCTAGGGCATCCCCTGGAAGGCAGAACCCTGGAGCCTTTCTGCAATTGAGGGCAGAGAACCCAGAGGCCCACGGGCACCCAGCACCAGCCTACAAGCAGTCTTCCCCCACCCCGGCCCCTGCAGCCTGGAAGGACTGTAGGGACAAGGACAGCAAAGACTGTGAGGAGATGATAGGGCCCTGGGTACCTGGTGGGCCAGTACCCCACAACTGGCTTTGGTGTGAGTGGGTGTGCGTGTAAACTCTTGTTCCAAAGGAGGAAAAGGAGAAGGAGGAAGAAAAGGGGGAGGAGGAGGAAGAGGAGGAGGCGGGTGCAGGAAGAGGAGGGGGATGGAGGAAGAGGAGGAGGAGGAGGAGAATTCATTGGTGGGAAGGAGGGTTCTTTTGTTCTGCTTAGGTTTGTGCTTGGTCACTGGAGACCTGGGACTGGCCTGGAGAAGTACCACTCACCAGCTGCCAATGCCAAGGTCAGCCCCAAAGCCTGCAACTGGGAACAGCCCTTAGTGGGCAGTCCCTACCTAGGTGAAGGGTGCCTGCAAACAGCTGCTGCCCACACTGGCCTGAGAGACATTAAGGGCCATGTCATGGTGCCTGGGCCTCCCCCACCCAGAGGGGACCCCTATTCAGCATCCCCTGGGGCAGGCTGCTCCCTGTCCTGGGAAGTCCAGATGTGTCCCTGTAGGCTCCCTAGTGACCCAGGTCTCAAGGAATCCCTCCATGCCCCAGTCCCCTCTCCCCTCTCCAACAACACACACCCCCAAGCCATCATTCACTTCCCCTCCCACCCCCCGCAGAGCCCTGTGGTGCCCATGGACCTGGGTTGGTTGTCCCCACCTACCCAGTCAGCCACTCCTGGGCCCTGCCATGTGTCCTGAGCTTCAGCACCAGCCAAGGCCCTACCCGCTGTGGTCCCGAGTCCTCAGCTCAGCGTGTGCTTTCCCAGTGCAGATTCAGGCCCAGTTCTGCTGGCTCTCCTGGAGACGTGCGTGTGTTCTTCTCTGAGCACTTCCCCCCACTGTGATGCAGAGACGCCGTAGCCCACTCTCAGGAACCGGTGGGAAGGAGGGGATGGACGAGGGCTCAGCCAGCGTCCACCCCAGGACTCATGGAAGGAAGATCTGCATTGGTGCCACAGTGGGGCTTCGGGAGGCCCCCAGGACCTGTGCTCTGCTTGGCCACCTTGTACTTCCTCGGGATTCTGCGTCCTTGGCTTGCTGCACCGTGCCCTGATGTGTGACTGACTTGTGCCCACCATAGAGCATGTGGGCCCAAGTGGGAGGAGCTGCCCTCGGGGGATCTGGCATTGCCAGCGCCCACCTTCCTGGCAAGACACCACCTGCGAGGCCCTCAGGAAGGGAGAGTGTCGGGGGAGGGAGGACTGCTGCGTGTGGGCAGTGCAGGTACCTCGTTAGGGACCCTGGGAGGAGAAGAGGGGCTAGGACCATGATCTGTGGCCGTTAGGAGTTCTCTGTGTTGTCATTCCCTGTCTTCAATGGTTTCAGTCAGTGCTGCTCTTAAATAAAGTTTCCTGAAAGTTTCAGCTGTCTCGTCTCTGCTCTGGACAGTGGAGGGGAGGGGCTGCCTGAGGTGGGGGTGCAGTGGCCTGGTACCCCGAGTCAGCACTGCAGTGTGGTCCCGGCAGGGTCCAAGATGGTCTGTGTGGCTCCCTGGGCTGGACGGAGCTTGGCGACAGGGATTTGTGGGCAGGGACTGTGGCTGGTTGGATCCCCAGGAACCTCAGGGAGCCTCCAGGAATAAGTGGGTTAGATGTGGGGGGAGGGCAGGGTCAGCAGGTAGGACGCCAGGCTCTAGGATCCCTGGCAGCTCTGTGGGGGCTCCAGGCACCCAGATGGTTGAGAGAGGTCACGTGTGCCATCCTAAGGACCAGCCAGCCACAGAAAGGTCCTGGTGTGAGATCAACGGCCGCTCTCAGGAGTTGGTGCAGGATTCCAGGGCACGGGTGTTTGCCCACCTTCCTGAGATCGGTCTACCCCTGCTGGCCAGTGGCAGCCAACCCTGATCTGGGCACCCAGGGACGGGGGTCGGGGGGTGGTAGTGTGATGTCCGAGGAAAGGAGGGTGGGCCAGCAGGAGTTCCACAGCCCCATTTCCTCAGAGGCGGGGAAAGGCTGGCAGCACTGTCCTCCACTTTGAGTCCAGGGTAGGGTGGTATGGTGACAGGCACGAGCACCCCTCTCCCTGTCCCACTCCCCCGCACTAGTCCTGTGTTCTGGGAACAGGCAGGAGGCAGGGTGCAGGGCTGTGAGTAGGAGGCTGCAGACAGGGGCCCATCGATGGCCCCTTCCTGCCCAGAGGCTGACTCGGGGTCTGTGAGAGCCCTCGGTGAGCAGTGCAGTCGCCAGGGTGGAAGGCACTACTGATTCGGGAGACATTTTCTCGAGCGTGAGGCCATCCTGCGTGCGTCTGCGTGTCTGTGCCCGGTGAGGTTGCGCGTCTACGTCCGGCGCCTGTGCGCTTGCGCGCGCCGCCATTTCCTGCAGCCGCGACCTTGTGTCGCGGTGCTTATCGGGAAATGCGACCATCCACGCTTCGAATGGCTACCTTGGGCGCGAGAAGCTTCGGCGGCAGTTTCCACGACGGCCGCCAGATGGCGCGCGAGGATCACAATTCTGCCTGGCCGCCCATCTTGGCGATGGCCATCCCGGCGCCCTGGGCTCTCGCGGCCCATCCCCCTATGGCCTGGAAGCTTTGGGTGGTCCCACCGGCCTAGAGCTGACGCAGGCCCCCTGAACCCGAGTGCACTATCACCACAGTGCAGGCGGAGGTGGGAGAGAGGAAGGGAGCTGGGTACCCGCAAAGATCCAAAGGGGCTGTTTAGCAAGTTGCCCTGGTGGACTCTGGACGCTAGACGCCAGTCTTCAGAGGTGGCCGCGGCCAGGACCCATGGACATGCGGGGAGGGCGGTCGACCCTTCAACCTCGAGGGACCCTGAGCGGACCTGCCAACTCGTGGCGCTGGGTCTCCGTGGGGAGGGGACATTGTTATCAAGAGGTGGAAGAGGGAGATGGACCGGTTAGGTGGTTCAATCTGCAGAGCAGTGGCTGGCGCCTTTCGTTTTTCAGTGGTAGAAAGTGAGTAGAAGAGAACTGAGAGGATTACACTGGTTATCAAGTTGTAGAACTATGCTTAGATCTGTGACCTCTGTTACTTTCATCACAGTATATGCTGGTTCCAGTTTGTGGGTAGTTACTACTGCTAAGGGTTTGGTGAGCCTGGTGAGCATGGTGCTCAGGCAGTCGGTTCAGCCATGAGAGAGAGGTGCCTCTTCAACTGTCCTATTTGTTATCTAACCTCCTGCCTCCCAGATGCTTATGCGAGTGCCAACTCTTCTATGCCTCATGTTGTCTTCCTTTCTGCAGTCAGGTTCTGCTTTTCTGCTTTAATTGATTTTTATTTCTTCTAGCAAAAGCTCTCCCTGAATTAAGACCAGGCACAGCACAGGCCATTTTGAGGTTTATATTTCCATATTTCCAGCCCTAAGGGCCTCCATTTCCCAGAGCCCCAGCAGTGCAGGGAAGAGTACCACTCCCATCCCTTATCATTGGTAGAATTTGGCCTTTCCTTTTTCAGCTAGCCCTTCTTCTCCCCCTTGTGCGTGATATCTGGGTAAACTGGGAAGAAAGCCTGGGTGCTCCTTCTTTTAGCACCACAGGGAGATCAGAACCATGTATGCTGGTAACCCCATGTGAGAACTCTCACTTTGGCCCCACTTGTCCTCCATGGTAAAATCCCTGGCCACTCTCTGTTCCTTGCTCTCAAAAGTCAGTTCACAACTGGTTGAGAGGCTTGTCCTGCTCTCTTCAGAACCCTTGATTCTGAAAGTAATGAACCATTTCTTGACTTCTTGATGTGGGTGGGATATGTGTGTGTGTGTGTGTGGGGGGGGGAGTTTCATTGGTCTCCACATCCAAACCAAATTTTAGGTGGTCTTTCATTGTCTTTACATTGGTGAAAGTTATGTGCGAGTCTATGGAACTGCACACCACTCACACCCCTTCCCCGCCCCCACCCCCGCCCCAACACACACACACACAACCAAGAGAGTCAATTACAAACAATATCACTGGAGACATGACAGAGATTAGAACCACTTTTGAAGATTTAGGGGTGGTGGTCTCCATCATATCTACATTTGCATTGGTAGTCTGTTGACTGCAGAAATTGGTTGAATTCTATAGAATGACTGTATACTCCAGGCTTCACCAAGTAGTAATTCCAGTTGTGGATGCTGTGTGCTGGATGTGGTATAATTGCTCAAGCAGACTAATAGGCCCTTAGGTCCATGTTATGTGGCCATTGATTTGATGAGTACATTCCTTTCTATTCCAACCAATCAGAGAAAGAGGATGAGAAGTAGTTCACAATCATATGGACAGACATCTCTATTTAAAGTTTACTCCACTGCTATGTTAACTCTCCTGCCCTACATCATACCCGATCTCATAACATAGTACAAAGAGATGTGGATCATCTAGACAGCCCATAGAACATCACTCAGATCAGTTAAACTGACATGATCATGTCGATTGAAGAAGATGAGTAGAGGGGTCTGTAAGACACGTGCTCAAGAGCATGAGAAATAAACCCTATGAAAATCCAGAGAGCTGACAATTCAGTGAAGTTTTTAGGAGTTCAGTAATCAGAAGCATGCCAGGATGTTCCCTCCAAGGTGCAAGGCAAATGATTGCATCTTGAATCCTCCACCACAAAGAAGACAGCAGGGTTATTGCTACAGTCCATATGATGATGCAGAAGGCTCACAGCTGGGATGCAGGAGAGGAACCTGCAGCAGGTCCAGGCTACAATGGAAGCAGTTGTGTGGACCATCTTTTATGACAGTCTTTATGGTGTCAGATGTATCAGTAATGGGCAGGGATGCAGTGTCAAGTTCAAGGCCAGCCCCTGTAAGAGAATTGCAACCTAGGTCCCTGGGGTTCTGGAGGAAGGCCATGCCATCAGCATCAGAGATTATATGTCTTTCTAGAAATAGCTTCTGGTGTGCTTCTGGGCCCTGGTAGAGACACATGCTTGTGGCTTTTCTCCTACCTTTGCCATGAAAGAGGAGGAGAGGTACTCTCTACACTCAGGTGAAATGTGTCAGTTCAGGTCCTTCAGGAAGCCAAGCTGTAGCTGAAAAATGTGAAAGATGTATGTTTCACCATGCATTGCCTCAAATGTCAGAGATGCAGTCTATTAAAAAGCAGAGACATTACTTTACTGACATATGTCCATCTAGGCAAAGCCATGGTTTTTCCAGTAGTCATGTAAGGATGTGAGAGTTGGACCATAAAGAAGGCTGAGCACCAAAGAATTGATGCTTTTGAACTGTGGTGTTGGAGAAGAGTCTTGAGGGTCCCTTGGAGAGCAAGGAGATCCAACCAGTCAATTCTAAAGGAAATCAACTCTGAATATTCATTGGAAGGGCTGATGCTGAGGCTGAAGTGCCAAACCTTTGATCACCTGATGCGAAGAGCCAACTCGTTAGAAAAGACCCTGATGCTGGGAGAGAAGAGACTGAGGGCAAGAGGAAAAGGGGGAGACATAGGATGAGATGGTTGGATAGCATCACCGACTCAATGGACATGAGTTTGAGCAAACTCCAAGAGATAGTGAGGGACAGGGAAGCCTGGCATGCTGCAGTCCATGGGATCGCAAAGAATCGAACATGACTGAGCGACTGAAAAACAACAGCAATGAAACACCACAGATGCTAGAGATACAAGGGACATTGAAACTACTCATGGTTCCTGTCATCGTGGAGCTTAGAACTGCTGAAGGAATTGCAGAAATACATATGTAATCATTGTGTTAAGTGCTTAAGAAAAGCAAGTACTCCAAGATTGTATTAGAAAAGAACCTAACTTAGATAGGGACAGGAATGCCAGTTGAGGTGCTGTTGGTGAAGGGACAGGAATGCTGAGACATGAAGGATGAGTAGGACTTGGCTAGGCAAAGAGTGAGGGAGGTTGTGCTCAGGCAAAAAGAAGAGAGTATGCAATAGGCAAAAAAATGACCTCTACCCCAGCCATCCACTTCCCCTGGTCACTTCCCAGGTGTTGTCATCTCGTATAACTGCCCTCTCCCGCCTCAATCATCAGTGATTCAAGTGTCCCACTCTCTGATTACAGACTCCTCACTGTGGTCATTTTCCAACCTCTTCAGAGCCTTCAGGCATTTATTTTTTCTGTCTCTGTCAGCCACCTCCTTCTTCACTTAATCTTTTTATTTAAAAGACCTCACTCAGGTATAATTGAAATGCACATTCTTAAAGAGTACAGTTTGATAAATGTTGATATCCGTATATACCCATGTAACCATCATGACAATCAATATAATAAATATGTCCATCCCCCCCAAAGCTTTCTCATATCCCTTCAAAGTCCCAGACTTCCCTATAGCTCAGATGGTAAAGAATCTGCCTGAAATGCAGGAGACCCAGGTTCAATCCCTGGGTCAGGAAGATCTCCTGAAGGAAATGGAAATCCACTCCAGTATTTTTGCCTGGAGAAACCCATGGACAGAGGAGCCTGTCAGGCTACAGTCCATGGGGTCACAGAGTCGGACATGACTAAGCGATTAACACACATGTACCCTGCAACCTTGCTAAAGTCACTTCTTACTTCTAGGTTTTTCTTGGTAGATTCTATGGGATTTGGGGGCTTGCCTGATAGCTCAGTTGGTAAAGAATCCACATGCAATGCAGGAGACCAAGGTTTGATTCCCGGGTCAGGAAGATCCCCTGGAGAAGGGAAAGGCTACCCACTCCAGTATTCTGGCCTGGAGAATTCCATGGACTCTATAGTCCATTGGGGATTTGTACACGACTATGTGACTTTCACTTCATGAGATTTTTATATATATAAACTGTCTTCAGGTAATAGCAGTTTGACTTCTTTTCTAATAATGAATACCTTTTATTTCTTTTTCTTACCATGAAACAAATACTATTATCTGTCTTAGAAAGGCTTTCTGCTTAGCTCATTAGCTTCTGACTACAATGTGACAGACTCAGTCCTCCATCTCTTCTTTCTCATGGCTCCACACCTTCATCTCTTCAATCAGTAAAAGAACATTGCCTATCACCTAAAATATATAGTAGACTTTTTGTCAAGTCTCTGACTCCCAGGCTTAACCTTTAAAGCCATAACACTTTTCATTCATACAGAGATAAAAAGTTACAGGACAGAAAATAGCATTTGTCTTATTGAAGGTTTACAGGAACTTCATGACCTGACCTACCCGGACACCTGCAAGAACAAGGGATTATCACATTTCCTCCAGGGTCTTCCTGGCACCAAGAGGTCTACAACAACCAGCCACACTCTCCCCTTTTACTATAAAAGAAGCTTGAATTCTAACTCAGGTAAAATGGTTCTTTTGGATACTAATGAACCATTTTCTTGATCTGCTGACTTTCTGAATAAAGTCACTATTCCTTGCTCCAACACTTTGTCTATTCATTTGGCCTGTCATGTGCTTAGCAGTATGACCTTGTTGTGCATGTGTGCATGCTAAGTAGCTTCAATCGTGTGCGACTGTTTGCGATGCTATGGCCTGTAGCCCACCAGACTTCTCTGTCCGTGGGATTCTCCAGGCAAGAATACTGGAGTGGGTTGCCATGCCCTTTTCAAGGGGATCTTCTCGACACAGTGATTGAACCCACGTCTCTTACATCTCCTGCACGGGCAGGCAGGTTCTTTACCACTTACGTCACCTGAAGCCCCATGAGCTTGGACTTGGTAACAGATCCACCACACAGGTGAGCTTTAGGTACCCTCCTCATTTATAGTTAGTCCTAGTCCACCTTCATGCCATTATCCTACATTATTCTTTTAAAAAAAATCCTTTAAATTCAGATATAATTGACATATAACATCGTGTAAGTTTAAGGGAGTTGATGGACAGGGAGGCCTGGCATGCTGTGATTCATGGGGTCGCAAAGAGTCGGACATGACTGAGCGACTGAACTGAACTGAAGTTTAAGGTATACAATGCATTGACTTTATACATTTATTAACACATCTGTCACATCACATAATTATCTTTTTTTGTGTGTGTGGTGGGACTACATGATGTTTTAATGGGGTGTTCCTGTTGTTCTCTGTAAGAGCATTTGTCTGCCAAAAACGACCCTGAAAACTGAAAAAAAAAAAATCAAAAACATTTTTAATCACAATAAATGGCATTTGCTGAGCTGTGATAATGCTCAATGAACCAGGCAAGCACTATGTCACTTTTCAGAGTAATGCAAATAATTATTTCCATTATTTCCCTTGTATATACCAATAAGTAAATAGAAATCTATAAAGTTTAATTTAATTGGTTGAGAACACAGAAGTGAGGAAGCTGGAATTCCCAGTCAGGCCTTTTCAGCTCCAATGAATGTGTTTGAAACACACAGACACACATATCTATATCCATATCTGTATCTGTATCTGTATCTCTGAATTGTTCAGTAAAAGCAGGTAGGCTGAAGATGCAGGGAAAAGTTACTTTTACAACTTGAGTCCAAAGGCAGTTTGGAGGCAGAATTTCTTCCTCTTTGAGGGACCTCAGTCTTTTTCTCTTAAAGCCTTCAACTGTATGGATATAGCCAACTTAGATTATGGAGAATAATCTATTTATAGTCCACTGATTTAAATGTTGATCACATGCAAAAATAACTTCACTGCAGCATCTAGAGACATGTTTAACCAAGCAACTGGGCAATATAGCCTAGCCAAGTTGACACATAAAAAGTTACCATGCTCCCTAACTATATTTTCTTTTTAACAGTTCAAACAATGGGAAGAATAGAGAAGAAATAGTGTCACACTCTCACCTCTGTCCCCTTCCCTTCACAAATAACATTGTCAACCTCTCAGTGAACATCCTTTCAGAACTCTGCCTATTCCTTTAACACTCATACATATAAATATATACATATACAATATGGTTTATTTAAATGGGATCATTCTACAGGTATTGTTTGTATCTTGTTTGCCCTCTTGAATGGTAAGTCACATATATTTATCCTTTTATTTACTTGGACAAACATTTATCTAATATTTATAATATTAAGTGATACAATTGAGTAAAAAGCAAAAGTCCATATTTGACCCTTTTCCTGAACCTCACTTTCATCCTCAAAAGTAAATACTGTTATCATTTAAGGAAGCAGATCACTTAATTGGCTGCCTGTCCCAGGATCCAGATTCTAGAATCTCCAGACAGTATTTATTGGGCACCCCGACCCTGGTCTGAGAGGCCCTTCTGCCCTGAGCATTCACTGCCTGGGTAGAGAATTCTCCTGAGCTAGACTGGCTCCATCGCCAGTCAGAGTTCCCATGAGGCACAGGCAGCCCAGCTGGCCCCATCAACTGATGGGGAACCTGCAGCAGGGGACTCCTGTGATTCCTCCCCATATCGAAACGTGGATTGAGGGGAGGTTTTGGAGAAGCAGGGTGAGCAACCTGAGAGCCAAGATCAACACCTCTAAGACAATCCGCCCCACAGGGCCTGAACCCAAAAACAGCCGAGGAAGAGAACAATGCCATCCTCAGGCTGTCCTTCCCCAGGAAGCTCTGGAAGATCGTGGAGGATGCAGCCTTCACTTCTACATGCTGGAACGATGAGGTCATCGAAGTAGATCTCTCCCAGATGGAAGTCCTCCAGCGCAGAGGCTTGGACCAGATCTTCGAGACAGACAGCATCAAGAGTTTCATCAGTGAACTGAACCTGTATGAGTTCAGTAAAATCCACCCTTCGGGTCGCTCTGCAGGGAAGATGATGATGATGGTAACATAGAAAGCCCTTCCAGGAAGACTAGACGAGCTGAGTGCTGGATGGGTTTCATTTCCCAGGAAAAATTTTTCTTATGAGGGTGGTTAAGGAAAGAGGAGAAAGCAGGATGTGTTGTGTTCCACCATCCCTCTTAGACAGGATCCAAACAGGACCCACCCCTCTTAGACAGGGGTGACCCCAAACCTTGAAGGGCCACTTGATGTCAGAGGGGGCCAGTAACACCTCAAGTAAAGACAGCCCTGGGGGGAGCTCTAGGGAGCAACATGCTAGGGCCTCATAACCTGCCAGGAATGAAGAGACCTTGTCTCCACAGTTAGGCAAGGCTGGGATAGTGGTGGGGAGGAGGGCAGCAAGGAAGGGCTCTTCTCCCACCTGATGGTTAAAGTGATTCATTTCTTTCAGATCTATCCCAACTCCAACTTTCAGAGAGACAAGCCTCTCCTGCAGAACATCTGGAGGAAAGGCGACTCCAGAACAATTGCTCAGCCTACTGCCAGTGCAACAGCAACCATAAAGACAAAGAAGTGAACGGTGGCAACCGGACAGTCTCCTCGACTCCACCAAAACCAGTACACCCGAGAGGCAGACAAGAAAGTCCACAAGGGAACACCACCTGCTCACATAACCCCCAGCTGGTGCTCATTTGTGTTCTCTGGCCTTTGGTCTATGGGCAGTATAGTCAGGTGGGCTGGGAGAAACCATCTCCCCAGCAAGCAGGGCAGTCCCAGTGGAGAGGGCACATCCAGCAATGCCACGTCTGTGCCCCCAGCTACTTTTGGAAGGGATGGAACAGGGGAACTGCCCAAGAGCCCCTCAGAGTACCCAGATTACAATTTGGTAATGACTTTGCACAAGACCTGCTACTCCATCCTGATGGTGGCCCTTTCAGTCATGGCTCCAAATGAGGCCCCTGAGGTGGAGGAGGAGCAGGGAGAGTCCTTAGATTACACGTGTGTCCTCTGTGTGCACTTCACGGACAAGCCCAATCCCTGAACTGCTATGTCCCTGAGTTCAGTTCAGTTGCTCAGTCGTGTCTGACTCTTTGTGATCCCATGAATCGCAGCATGTCAGGCCTCTCTGTCCATCACCAACTCCCGGAGTTCACCGAAACTCATGTGCATCAAGTCGGTGATGCCATCCAGCCATCTCATCTTCTGTCGTCCCCTTCTCCTCCTGCCCCCAATCCCTCCAAGCATCAGGGTCTTTTCCAGTGAGTCAACTCTTCGCATGAGGTGGCCAAAGTATTGGAGTTTCAGCCTCAGCATCAGTCCTTCCAATGGACACCCAGGACTGGTCTCCTTTAGGATGGAACTGGTTGGATCTTCTTGAAGCCCAAGGGACTCTCAAGTCTTCTCCAACACCACAGTTCAAAAGCATCAGTTCTTTGGTGCTCAGCTTTCTTCACAGTCCAACTTTCACATCCATACATGACCACAGGAAAAACCATAGCCTTGACTAGACGGACATTTGTTGGCAAAGTAATATCTCTGCTTCATAATATGCTCTCTAGGTTGGTCATAACTTTCCTTCCAAGCAGCAAGCATCTTTTAATTTCATGGCTGCAATCACCATCTGCAGTGATTTTGGAGCCCCCAAAAATAAAGTCTGACACTGTTTCCACCGTTTCCCATCTATTTCCCATGAAGTGATGAGACCAGATGCCGTGATCTTAAGTTTTCTGAATGTTGAGCTTTAAGCCAACTTTTTCACTCTCCTCTTTCACTTTCATCAAGAGGCTTTTTAGTTCCTTTTCACTTTCTGCCATAAGGGTGGTGTCATCTGCATATCTGAGGTTATTGATATTTCTCCTGGCAATCTTGACTCCAGCTTGTGCTTCTTCCAGCCAAGCATTTCTCATGATGTGCTCTGCATATAAGTTAAATAAGCAGGGTGACAATACACAGCCTTGATGTACTCCTTTTCCTATCTGGAACCAGTCTGTTTTTCCATGTGCAGTTCTAACTGTTGCTTCCTGACCTACAGATAGGTTTCTCAAGAGGCAGGTCAGGTGGTCTGGTATTCCGATCTCTTTCAGAATTTCCCAGTTTATTGTGATCCACACAGTCAAAGGCTTTGGCATAGTCAATAAAGCAGAAATAGATGTTTTTCTGGAACTCTCTTGCTTTTTCGATGATCCAGCAGATGTTGGCAATTTGATCTCTGGTTCCTCTGCCTTTCCTAAAACCAGCTTGAACATCTGGAAGCTCACGGTTCATGTATTGCTGAAGCCTGGCTTGGAGAATTTTGAGCATTACTTTACTAGCGTATGAGATGAGTGCAATTGTGCGGTAGTTTGAGCATTCTTGGGCACTGCCTTTCTTACGGACACTCAAAAGTACTCTCCTGTAATCAAATAGATTTCTGGCTGTAATAAAGTAGAGCAAACTCCATGGGAGTAAATAAAGAATTGAACGAGAACTGCGAGTCTGTGTTCTTTCTGTCTATGCTATTCACACATGGCACAGGGTGGGCCAGGTAAGGCTGGAAGCCCACGCCCCAAGCAGGCTTCAGTCTGGTCTCCATGGTTCCTTTTCAACTGAAGCAGCAGCATTTCACACGCTCGGCCAAGGGTCTGACTCCCAGGATGAGCGCTGAGGTGAGCCCAGGACAGGCTGGTCCCTGGGCCTTGCCTGCCACTCAGCAGATGGCCCAGCCAGGCTCCTGACCTTGGGGGTGTCACTTTCCCTGAGTTGTGCACCCTGAAGCAGAAGGGGCTCCTCAAGGGTCCCCCAATGATGCCACAAGTTTCTGATCAGCAGCTGAGTATCTCTAGCTCCCGATCCAGGGGCCTGTTTCTGGGCCTGTGGGCCTCTCTGTGTGCTGGATGCCTCTCCACCTGCTGACGCACAGCCCAGTCCCCAGCCTTCCCCCATCACCCCCTGGTCACTGTTCCAACAACGGGGAGTTTGGACCAGAGCAGAGAGGAAAAACACTAAGCGGTTTCCTAACAACACGTTTCTCTCAACCACCCAGACACAGCAGGGCCAAAACAAGTGGCGACGCCATCTTATCTATCGTAAAGGTCAAATTCCTGCAGACTCTCACTGAGTCCAGTGCAGCACTGCACGAGAGGTGTCCCGGCACCCTGACCCACACCAAATTGGCAGAACACCCCAAGATGGGGCCAATTCAGACTGAACCAGATGGGCACATCCAGGGTGCAATGGTGACTGGATAGTGTCACCATGTGCTGGTCTCTTGGTCACCTTTTGAAAGCCCAGCTTGGACAGGCCTCCTGCCCAAGGGGGATCAGGTGCTGGGGGATGTCCACCAGGAAGATGTCCTTCCCGCCCCTTCCAGGGATGGGCTGCAACAGCCAGCGGGGATTGGTGAGCACAGTCAGGTACTTCTGTCGCAGGTCGGGCAACAGGGCTTGATTCTCCAGCTCCTCCATCTCTTCAGGATCTAGGTTTTCTGGGCACAGCAAAGTGTCCCCAATGTCCACGAGACCTGTGTACAAAGACAGGACACAGAATGAGAACAAGGTCATTGAAAGTCTTGCCTGCTAGAGACTAAAATGTATCACAGCAGGGAACCAGGGTGAACTGAATCCTCTGGCTGAGCATTTCAGATGGTCTCACCTTGGCAAAGGGAATTTGGGGCAAGGGCAAGCGAGGGAAGGAGCGAAATGAAAGGGAGAGGTCTGGTGCTTCACGAACCCACCAGGCCACAGGCAGCTCTCAGTCTGCCCACTGCAGGCCACAGGGACAGAGCAGGAAGGCCCTGACAAGGAACCTGTGGATATCAGACCCTGAAGCGATTCACCAGCGGAGTTGTTGCTGTGGGGCCTTACCCTGGGGAGTCAGGGGACTTGCTCAGGCCTGGCTGCAGGCAGTGGCAGTGGGGAACCCAGGCTGGGTGCTTTCCTGCTTCTCATGGTCTCTGCTGGGCACACAAACACGTGGGGACACACACACACACAGAGAGACAAGTGTCACATGCAGACCTGGACCTGCCTCTGCCTCAGAGCACAAATGGGGATTGAGGTCCAGACTGGTGGTAAGGGACCTTGGGCCACCGTTTCCCAGCCAAGGGACCCTTGCTGCTCCTCTGAAGAAACCTCAGCTCCCCCCAACCCCTCTCACCAACTGGTTCAACAGAAAACAATGCAGGGCAGCATCAGGGCCACGCAGACAGCATGGGGCAGGGTGTCACTTGCCTGCAATCACTCCGCGGCCGAATTTGTCCCCGTCCTGCAGCAAGGCCTGGATCTGGGCGGGGCTCATCCCCAGCCTCTGCTCCAGCAGCTCCCGCCAGGCTGCATCCTCCCAGTCCCGGTGAGCAATGTGGACTGCCAGGGTACAGTGCTGGTGGCCGCGTAGCACAGGCCGCCACCGCGTCTCCAGGGTCTTGACACCGTTTAAGATGAAACCTGCATAAGGCTGTCGAAAGGACAGACAGCCGAACTTCATCTCCCAGGGCTCCTAGGGCCTCACGTGGCTGCAGAAACACAGAACCACAAAGGTCAGGAGCCTGACACAGTGGCCTGCAAGTTCACAGCCATGGGCTGGACCTCAGCCCCATGTGCCCAAGCATCCTCCAAGCCTGCTGACACAGAATCTGGGGGATCAGAGAGGGCTGGCTCTTTCCATCCGTCTCCACGTGGTCCACAGATAGGGAGGTGGTGACCTAGAGGACCCATCCATCACATGGAGTTTGTGGGGAGGTCAGGAAGGAGGGCAGGGCAGTGGGAGAGAGGTACATGGTGAGAGGCACATGGTGAGTTCCAAGACAGAGGGACTCGAAACCCTGGGAGCACTGAGGAGGGAGGGCAAGCCCCCTGGCTTCACAGCCCAGTGGCTGGGCTCTGGTCCTCTCCCAGCACGGACAGGCACTGTCCTGGGCTTAGCTTCCCCTACCCCCGGCCACCATCCCACCCCTTAGCTCCTGGTCCCATCCCTGCCCATGCTCTGGAGATCTCCATCTTAGCCCAGAGCTGCTGAGGGCAGATCCATGCTAACCAATCTGGCCTCGGCCCTGGGGTGCCCTGGACCTCAGACGGCCCTGCCAGGTATCTTCCTCACACCTTTGGCAGCCACATTCCTCCCAGTCCTTCCCACATCACTGCCTCCACTGTCATCAGATGCCCCAGCCCTTGCCCAGAGCCTAGAGAAAGAACGGAGAGCAGAAACTACTGGGACTGGCATGCTCCCTGTCCTCGCCAGGGCCTGGGACGGCATCATGCAGGGATCACAGAATTCAAACCCCAAATTATCTGCTATGTTACTGTCACCTTGTTTGACACCTGAGGAGGTGCTGAGGCACAGAGTCACAGTCCCTGACTGCAGGGGACCTGACTACACGTACCTCCAACCTTACTTCTTTCCTTGTACCTGGAAGTGGGTCCCTGTTCTCTGGAGGGGAGTGGAGGTGGAGGATCAGAGCCATGGGCCTGAACCTCACTATCCTCAGCACCTCCGAGGGAGCTTCTGTTTCCACATGGCTGTGAGGATGGGGACAAGGTCCTGGAAGCACCCAGCCCAGGGCATTCTGGGCCTTTCCTTCCCCTAGCATAGGAGAGCCACAATTCTCCCAGGCCCATGAGGAACCACATGATATGGTTCACAGCCTGATGGCCTGCTCTCCTCGCCCCTGGATTCACCCCTGGTAGCCATGAAGGTCATCCTTCCAACCTTGGAACACTCCAGTCTGTTCCTACCTCAGAGCCTTTGTAGGGTGTGAGGTGTCACATTGTGTCCCCTCAAATTCAGGTGCTGGAGTCTCAATCCCAAGTACCTTGGCATGACCTTACAGACAAAAGAAAGGTCTTCACAGAGCTGATCGAGGTCAAGTGAGCTCATTAGGATGGACCCTCCTCTTACAGGACGGTTGTCCCTATACAAAGGACACATTTAGAGACAGACAGGCACACAGGAGAACTGAGGTGAAGAGGAAGGCGGAGCTCTTCAAGCCCAGACATGCCCACCATGGCCAGCAATGCCTGAAGTGTGGGAGTGGATGGGACAGACTCTCTCTATAGCCCTCACAAGAGCCAATCTCAGCTGACACCTCGACCTCCACTGCTGGCCTCCTGAACCAACACGCTTTGTATTTAAGCCAGCCGGCCTGTGTGACCCTAACATGACTGCCAGCAAATGAAGCCAGAGGGTCAGCCCTGTGTGGACATCTCTCCGCAGGGGCAAGGGGGGATGGCTTCTCCACTCCCAGCACCTTGGGCACACTCTTCCACGTTTGCACATCTATTTTCATGCATTTGTTTTCACGCTTATATGGTGTCTGTTTACACCTCCCAGTGTTGGGGGTCCCACAAGTTACTGATGCTTCCCTCCTGATGGAAGGGTAGGGAAAACTCATTCTGCCAATACAGCCACTCGACATGACCACATACTCACTGACTGAAGAGTCATGCAGGAAGTGGCCCAGGGAACAGAGCACACACCCGAGGTGCTAACATACACTAGCAAATGGCCTTCCACAAAGGCTCCCCTTTGTCCACTTCACCAACCACAGGCAAGGGTGCCATGTCCTCACGCACTGGCTAGCCCCGAGCATCATCATCCTGCTGAACTTCTGTCGACGTGCTGGGTGACAAAGGGTCACCCTCTTCACTGGGTCTGGCTTGGTTACCAGGGAGCCTGGCTGTCCCCCTGGGGCATGGCCATTGCTATGTCTTCTACTGGGGTATGTGATTGGATCCCAGGCTTGCCCAGTTTCCACCACACAGTGTCTCAGCCAACCCAACCCCTTCCTCCTGGGCGCCTCTGAATCTCACCTGTGTAGGTGGAATCCCTGAGCAAGACGGGGCTCAAGCTTTCCCACCACTCGAAGCAAGGGTGCCTGCTTGGTGGCCAGAGGTGAAAACACTCTTCCGCCTGCTTGTCTGTGCGTCTTCACCTGCAAGAGGACCAGAGGAACAGGGAGAAAACCACCAGTGAGAAGACAGCAATGTTGGACAACAAGCCACCATGCTCTCCTTGGCAGGGGCCTCAGACTACAGGGACCCAGGAGGGCCCAACTGATGAGAAACACACATGCAGGTTCCCTCAGGGTAGGTTCTGCTCATCACAGCAGCTGGCCTGTCCTCGTGTGACTGGGACAGGGACCCCCACAGTGCCTCAAGGGTCAGCACAGAAACCCATCCCCCAGGAGTGATGGTGACTTACAGCCCAGAAGACTGGAGCAACTACGAAGAGAAAATGATTCCTCCCCTCACACTGCCACTCTGGAAGGATCCAGAGGCCGGCACAGTCAGTCGGCCGCCCTCCATGGACTCCTGGTTGGACCCCACCAGGAGGGGAACACGTACAAGCAGCTGAGCTCTTCAGGTCAGGGCCCGATGTGGGGAGCTCACAGGGGGCGGGGAGAGGGGGCTCGTGTAAGGTCACAGTCCAGGAGGCAGGAGCAGGAGGCTGGAGGGCAGACCTGCTGGCATCGCCAGGACACATACGTGGAAGGAAAGCAGGCGGGGACTGTGGCCGTGAAGGGAACCGGAAGGTCCGGCTCGGTCCCCTGGCAGGGGCTCCTGGTCCCAGAGCCTGGAAACCCCCGCCCGGAGGTATCGTCAGCGCACGAGGTAGGTCCCACCTTCCTGCAAGTAGAGCGAGTCGCGGGCGCTTTTTTGGGATGGCCGGGCAGCGGCCACCAGGCAGGACAGTAGTCCGCCACCGGGACCGCTGTCAGGTGACGGCGCCGGTTGGCCTTAGTCCTGTCGCGCCCACAAACACTGAAGCCCTTGATTTCCAGTGTGTATGGCTTCCGTACTCACGTAAGCACGCAGTTACATAGACACGCACGTACGAACAAAGGCGCTTGCTCTCGCCTGCCCTGTCTGCTAGGAGACAGAATAGGAGCCGTCACGCGGGAGGAGCCTCGAGACCTGTGTCCTGGAGCGGGACCCGAGGGAGGGCCAGGAAGTGAGCGGTCGGGCGGAAAAGGGGAGGAGATGGGAGGAGCAGGACGAGGAGTCTGGGGCTGGGTGAAGAGGAGCTTCGGGAGAAGGAGGCGGGGCGGGGCGGGGTGGAGCGGAGCGGGATGGAGCCACCGGGCGAGCGGAGCGGGGCTTCCTGTCCCTAGTGCTTACTGTGGGCCTGGGGAACCCACGGAGGCTGGGCTTGTCCAGTTTGAGTCCGTACCATAGGCGTCCAGTCGGCGAGACTCGGCGAGAGTCAAAGTGACCGCGACCCAGTGTGCTCAGCGACTGCATCCGAGCTTCAGGGGCCAGGGAAGCAGGAAGAGGCGCAGCCTCTGGGCGGAGTTCCCCAACTCTGGGCTGAAAGCCCAGGCTGGCTCCCCTCCAAGCCACTCTGGGGCTGCTGGCCCATTGCTGAGCAACAGTCTGTCTTTTTGCAGATGCGAAGGAAAATCCTCAGTTTCCTGCTGCCCCTGGGACCTGAGATGTCCCAGATAAAAGAAGCTTCGCTTTCAAAAATGTTTCCTGTCCTCTTCCTTTCGTCTGAGGGCTCAGCCCATCCAGGGCAGCCCCCTGACTCTGCTCCTGACCGCCGCCCTCCCTGCTGTGCTCCAGCCTCCCAAGTGCCTGATCAGAGTAAAGGATCCTCTTCCTGTCCCCACTACTACTAGCTGAGTTCAGGCCTCATGGCCTGGGGCCAGTGCTGTCAGCCTAGCCCCCCACTCCACCCCCCGCACTCGCCTGGACCCCTGCTGTCTCTCCTGCTCCAGCCTGAGTTGCACACACTGTCGGTTCTGAGTCACATCGCACACACATTCATCCTCATCAATTGAAAGCGCAGCTGAGCCCTCTCCTGTTTTAAGTCTCAACCCGTCCATGATGCCCTGAGCGTGTTCTGGTGGTCTGGGGTCTTCTTCCTCCTCACCCAGCACTCTGGGTGGCTGTGCTGGTCCTACACTCTGTGCAGAGCTCATCTGGGACCCCACACTTTCTCATGCAGTTCTGCCTCTGGACTACTGGCTCCTCTTGTTCTGACAACCTACTGTCCTCCTTCCAGGCATGACTGTAACATCCCTTTCTCCATCTGCCCCAGTGTCAGCTGCTCTCATCTTGGAGTTTTTGGGCGCCCTGCCTCTTCCTGCTGCCCACCTTTGCCCCCCTCTTCTTCCCAGGCTGTGGCTGCTGGGCATGAGTCTGGACCCCTGAGTGTCGCCAAGCCCCAGGAAGGTAAGGTCAGTGTCTACCTGGTTCCCATTAGCCAGGCACCCACATAACTGCTGCCATGGGAATGTAGAGTTGGAGCAGTGCTTTCTCTTTCAGCGTGCAGCCTGCTGTCTCCTTGCAGAAGCCTGCCAGCCATGAGTTGAGGGGCGAGGCTGCCTCCTGGATCTGAGGCCTCAGCACTGCGGGTACCCGAGCAATCACCACATCCAACTCCCTCATGCTGGCGCTCTGCTCCTCGCCCTGAGAGTGGTTACCAGCTGTCTCCAGAAACCCCAGAACCTCCTGGTAGTGGTTTCAGATCGTGAGGGAGGGTCCTGTGAATGGTGGGTGGGATCCTGCTGATTCTCCCGAATCCTGGTTTTGAACTAGACCTTGCCCAGTAAACTGGACTCCTATGAAGTGTGGCTGCTGATGGGGCAGCTGTGAGGCCCTGCTCCGTGGCTTTTCTCCACACCTGTCCCTTCCCTGCTGCTGGCCCCAGCTGTCCTCACGCGCCCACATGTGTGGACCAAGCCATGGGGAGTGCTGCCTCCCACCCCACCTGGGTCTCTGAGGCTTGGTGAGGGTTCCACTTTCCTCCTGCTGTGCATTTACAGGCAACACTGACATGGGACAGGCTCGACCCAGATTCTCAGTTTTCCTCATGTCCTCCTTGGCTGATGTGTTTTCTTCTCTGAAATGCCTGTTGCTCATCTCTCTGCTGAGCCATGTGTCTTTTCTGTGCCAAGTTGTGCCAAGTTGTGGGCGCTTCTTTTAGGGTCTGAGCATTCATCCCGCCCTGGTGTTTGTATTGCAGATTCGTCCTCTTCTGTTTGTAGGCTAGCAATGAACTCAGTATTCACCTGGTCTCTTGGAGCCGTAAGTGCCCCACAGGTTAGTGTGTGTCTCTCAGGCCCTCCTTCTGGGAGCCACCATCCACCCCCTCATAACTGGGCCGAGCAGTCCCCAAGGAGACGCTGCCCTGGCGTCCAGCACTCTGCCCGTGAGAGAGGGCTCCTTCACGTCCATGTCAGTCCCTTGGTCCCTGCCTGGCTTTAGTCCTGGGCCTTGGACTCCTGCACATGGGACAAGCCCAGGGGCAGCCATGTAGCTCTGGGAGGTCAGCCACACCTATTTCCTCTCTGTTCCCAGGGCAGGTCCTGTTGTCTGCACCCCTCTCTATACCACCCAGATGGAGGGGCCAGCCTGAGAACTGGACGTGTTTCTGATTTCATCTCAGTTCCGCTGCAGTTCTTTGAGAGGACATGGCACACATGGGACCTGCGGACACGGGTGGCCACTCTGCTGCCGCTACTCAGGGTGCTGTATGCCAAAGGGCTGGGGCACTGCCCAGGGGGACCTTTTGTGAGCCTCTGGCACTGCCCTGCTCACATTGACATCACAGGCCTGTATATCACGTTTGACACAGGGGTGGGAGATGCTGGTTTATGCGTGTCCATCATTCCTGAGCTCTTGGGTCTATGTGCTCTTCACTGTCCTCTGTCTGGGCAGGTTTGGCCAAAACCTGAATGCCAGACTGCCCAGCACTGGAAGAGGCTTCCAGATCAGGCTGCAGCCCACTGAATGGATCCAGCTGTTTAGTTTGTGAGATCAAGGAGTAGGAAGGGAAGACTGGAGTGTGCATTGCTATCCCATACCCATGGTGAGAGGACTTCCGTGAGTGGACTCTCATGCTTTGGGCGGGAGCCCCATCTGGCTACCCTTTGAGTACTTATGTGCTTGGCCAAGTCGCCAGAGAGGGTGTGAGGAGTTAGGAGCAGAGAACACCCGTGAGGTGCTACCAGAAGTGAGAAGGTTCTCCAGTTGATGAGTGGGGCGTGTACCACCCCCCACCCCACCCCGCCGGCATTTTCTGTGCATTTCTCTTTTACTTAATGGAGTTCACTCGATGGAGTTCTGTTCAGCCTTAGCATCTTTTCCTCACATCACATGTTCCCTCAGGTTCTGAAGGACTCCTCGACAGATGTCTCACTAAGTCCTGCACCTGGCTCTGGGGGATACTGCCTTCCAGGCTCTCTCAGCTCAAGACCGACTGACAAATCCTCAGGACTGGCCCTGTGTCCCCTGCCCCTTGAGCCCCTGTGCCCAGAAACCCCAGCACAGTGGGTCCTTTTAAAGTGGTTGCAGAGTCAGAGTTAACCATGTCTCTCACGTTGGTGTCAAGTTGACCCTGTCTGGCAACCTCCACCCCTCTGGTGGTTCCACCACCCCACGTGGGGTCACCAACACAGAGCCCGACGTCCCTTTGGGAGGGGCTGGGGTCATCCCTGTGTCTGTTTGTCCCTATTCCTCAGTGCGACCTGAGAACTGGCTCAGGGGCTGAACCTGGACGAGGGATCTTGACCTGTTTACTGGGGCAGCTGCCCTTGGCCTCAGTGTAGTTTTGGACTGTACCTTGGTCAGCTGCCCACCTCTTGAGCCTCTGGGAGGCCACATTTTACTGACCACCTGCCCTGCTCTGTGGGTCCAGCCTCCTGGGTGGCAGCAGACCTTGTCATGGTCCCTGGGTCCTGGCTGCTCAGAGTGACCGCGTGACCTCTGCTGCGGCCCCTGGGTAGTGGTGATGGTGGGTGGAGGGTGTCGTCTGTCTCCTCCACAACGAGGCTCATCAAGCCCGGCCTGTGTTGCACAGTGACTTCACTCTGCTTGGTGGCCAGGCAGTAGGTGACCAGCTCTTCCCATGGTTCCTTGGTTCTCGTGCTGGTAGTGCTGTGGGTCCTGCCACAGATCGGAGTGGCCAGCTCCCGTGCTTCCTGGGACAGAGGGCACATGTGGGGGAGGACTCTGGTCCTGTTTGTTCCCTTGGGGGTTGGGGGGGACACCAACTGTTAATGGGGTGGAGGAGGTGGGCTGCTGCTGCAGGCTCAGAAGTTCAGACATCTGGGATATCCCAGTCTTCTGCACCCTGCCTCCTGGTCTCCTTGGCCCTCGTGTCAGGGATGCAGGTTTTCCCAAGAGGACCTCCAATGCCAGCGGTTCGGGCCTGCCTTGGCAGAACGTTCAGTCTCTTTGAGGTTCAGCCACTCCTGTCGAATCCTGCCTGAAGCTTTGTCAGCTATTGGGGAGACCCTGCCACCCGCCTTGGCTCTCACTGTTCTTCACCCTGAGCTGGTCATCTGCCTGTAGAGAGCAAAGCAAAGAAGTTACTTCACTGTATTCCTCCCACGTTCCACACACCTGGATCTTCTCAGTTGCTAGGAAATTCCTCTCCCCCTGCCAGCCCAGCACAAGTTCTAGCAGCTGGGCTGTGGCCTTGAGCCCAGGGCTGAGTGCACACCAACTACCCCCAGGATAGGTCCTCATAACCTGTGGGGCAGGGCGTGTCAACCATGTACCAAGGCCCCATCTCACCACCTCTCCTCAGACCACTCCAGGGCCAGCCTTCTCGGGATGGGTCCTTCATGAGGCTGTTCCCACGAGTTGAGGGTGGGGGCAGTGGTGCCGGACACTGGCTGGGGACTCACCACTAAGGGGACAGGGAGCAGGCAGGGGTGGGCAGGGCATCCCTTCACCTGTGATGTTGACCTGACAGTTCCTGCCAGCCTGTCGGGAGGTGCAGAGCACAGACGGGTGTTGGAGGTGTCCACGGTGGGCTCCAGTTCTCGGGCCCTCACAGTGCCTGAGGCCTTGTGATCGCTATTGACCAAATGGGAGAAGTGACACCAGGAATTGGTGCCTGAACGGTGGCTATGTGTACACACAGGACGTCAAGTACCTTTGCTTGGGTGGCACTATGCTCTGCCCTGCACGCAGCCTGGTGGGAGGGGCTCTTGGTGTCTTTTGCACTAGACAGCTGCTGGGTTGGCAGGAGAACTGCTTCCAGTGCACTGGCCACCCAGCCATCTGCTAGCCCCAGTGTAAGCACAGGCTGATGGGAGAGGGCAGATCTGGATGTCAGACCTCGCAAGGCAAAGCCCATTCAAGACCAAGGATACACATCCTGCAAGAAACTCCTCCACTGTGCAGGGTGTCAGGTGTCCACTCACCCTTGCATCACTCAGGGCTGGGAGGTGAGGAGGCTGGAGTTCATCTTCCAGGCAGACCTGTAAAGAGCAGAGCCTGAAATGTGTCAAGAGGTTGGGGAGCATTAAGTGTGGGGAACCAACCACTGATTCAAAGGGATGGACAATGGAGGGCCATCTGGGCTGGGTCTTATAGTGAAGAGGGTCTCCTTGGCTGGGAAATGGGGGAAGGGCCCCCAGAAGGATCAGACCCATGAAGGGAACAGCCCAGGAGTGTAGCTGGACCAGACAAGTTTGTAGGAGGGCCCCCAGCCTGACACCATCTGTTCAGGTCCCCAGAGGGAGCTTTGGCACAGGATTTCTAGAGACTCTGATGTGCTGTGAAGTTTCATCCATTGCTTGCAGAGGCAAGGCTGCGTGCTGGTACTTGTAATGCTACCCAGGTAGGCTGGGCAGGCTCTGGTCCTCCACAGAGGCACTGTGAGAGGAAACACACTCTGCTCTGCCATCTCAAACCTGGATTGATCCGCAACCCCACCACTGCTGGAGTATGAGTCTTGGTAAATCACTCCCTCTCTGAGTCTCCATTTCTTTATCTGAAGGATGAGCGCAGTGTGAAATGTCCCCATTAGGAGTAATCCTATTTGTTGGTGTATCTGATGGGAGTGAGAAGTCACGGGATGATTCACATGAAAGCAATCTGTAAACCAGAAAGCACCTACTATGAGTAGTGATTGAAGAGGCATCTCTTTTCCCAAGAGAGCTTTCCCCAGAATGAGTGGGAATGCAGGTGTGCACTTTGAAGCCTGCAGCTAGGAGACAGGGAGACAGTGAAGAGCCTCCAATTAGGAAAGGAGGAGAACATGGACACCATCAGCCCCAGTCCCAAAGGTCCTTTAAGATGTGGCCTAGGTTGGGACTTGAGGGCCATCAGTGGATTTCGAGTAAAGATGTATACAGTGGCCCCTGGGGACAGAAGGCAGTGTGAGCTAAGTCAAACTGACAGGCTTTGTGAACTGGGGGCTGTAGCATGACCAGGAATCCATAAAGCTGGGAGCTTCTTCCCTGAACTGCAGGAGTTCAACATCTGCATGTTGCCTCAGGTCCATGATCTGCTTTCCACCATTCCGTCTCCCAGAACACTTCAGCAGCCAAGTGTTTTCACCAGCTCAACCTAAACACTTTTGTTAGTAAATCCAAAAGTGGATGATATGAAGAAGCTATCTATAGTGTGCCGAGTTTTCCCTATGTAGCCCACTTGGTATTAACAGTCTCATTGTTCACTGCAGCCATGTCAGTGTGTTTGCCAGCCCCTGCCAGGGTGCTGATGATCTCTGCCTCCCTGTTAATGATTTCTAAATCCCTAAACTCTTGTGGCCCCCGAGGCTTTTGGACAGCATTAGGCACAAGTGATCCTAGCCCCAGTAAGAGCCGACATTTTCAGAGGACTGACGGAGGCCCAGGGGTGCTGCATGTGTTACCTTCCTCCAGCCTTCGGCCTGCAGGGGTGCTCTTCCTGGGACAGGCAGGACTGAGGGCCAGCCCCAGGTCAACCTGGGTGACTACACACCCCACCATCTGCCAAACTGCCTCAGGATGTGAAATCTTTTGGTGCCAGCCGTGGTCTTCTGTGGTAGAAATGGGAGGAATCTAGAGCTAAAAAGAGGAAGGAGCCTTGGCAAGCACATGTATTCACTAGTTTGTAATTCTGGGCACCTGTCCACCATCTTGTTTCAGGACATCCGGAGCCTGGTGCGGTCTCCCAGTACAGACCCACAAAACCTGGGTCCACCCACACGATTCTGGGGTGTTAACATGATTCAGACGTCTCTGGTTTGGGGATACAGGCAATGACACTGGAAGCTCAGCAGCATTAGGCTCACCTTGCTGACTTGCTTTCATAGCACACTTCTCAAGCACCAATAGGAAAAGCAGGTAGAGGAGACGAGCAGAAAGGGCATTGTGCTGCTGCTGGTGCTGCTTGCCCTGCTGGGCGGCCCCCTTTGTCTCAGAGAAGCCTGTGCATTAACTTTGGACAGGATGGAAAGCTGCCTTTAGGGAGTGGCACCCGGGCCTCACTTGCTCTGTGCTTGGTAGCTAGTCATATTCTTAGGATTAACCTGGACCCTAAATTGCAAAGGCCAGGTTTTGTTGAGCAAAATTGTGGCTTTTCTGCCATCCCATGATCTGGAAGCTGTCTCTTGCTTGCCCACCCCGGCTTCTGTGCCCCATTGACCCTCCAGGTTCCCTGGTTACCCCTGAGGGTGTATGGCCAATTAGCCTCCCAGCACAGGGCTGAACAGCTCAGATCAGTGTCTTTGCCTTGGTCTGTCCTTTGCATTGTGGCGTCGTGGCTCAGAGGCCAGGGTTTAAGATCTTGAGCCAGTGATGACCCTTTTCCAGCCTCAGTTTTCACATCTGTATGCTGGGTGTAGTAACAACGCACAGTCGCTAGGACAACAGGGATGGTTCCGTGAGTTGAAAGGCTGGGATAAATTTGGTGTGCAAATATGTTATGGAGAAGAGAACCAGGAATACTGCCAGGATCTTTCATCTGCTTTTGGGAACTACCATTGGCTGACAAGGGCAGAAAAAAGTACTCCATGCCACTTTTCTTCAGCCTGCTATTGCATCCCTCTGGGGTTTTGGGGACTGTTTTTAAGCAGCTTGCTGTTGGCATAGCAACATTGCTGGGAGACATATCAATAACCTCAGATATGCAGATGATACCACCCTTATAACAGAAAGTGAAGACGAACTGAGGAGTCTCTTGATGAAAGTGAAAGAGGAGAGTGAAAAGCTGGCTTAAAACTCAACATTCAAAAAACTAAGATCATGGCATCTGGTCCAATCACTTCATGGTAAATATATGGGGAAACAATGGAAACAGTGAGAGACTTAATTTTCTTGGACTCCAAAATCACTGCAGATGGTACAGCCATGAAATTAAGAGACACTTGCTCCTCGGAAGAAAAGCTATGACCAACCTAGACAGCGTATTAAAAAGCAGACATTACATTGCTGACATAGGTCTGTCTACTCAAAGTTATGGTTTTTCCAGTAGTCATGTATGGATGTGAGAGTTGGACTGTGAAGAAGGCTGAAGGCCGAAGAATTGATGCTTTTGAACTGTGGTGTTGGAGAAGACTCTTGAGAGTTCCTTGGACTGCAAGGAGATCCAACCAGTCAATCCTAAAGGAAATCATTCCTGAATATTCATCGAAAGGACTGATGCTGAAGCTGAAACTCCAATACGTTGGCACCTGATTCCAAGAACTGACTCATTGGAAAAAACCCTGATGATGGGGAAGATTGAAGGCAGGAGGAGAAGGGGGTAAAGATGATGAGATGCTTGGATGGCATCACTGACTTGATGGACATGAGTTTGAGCAAGCGCTGGGAGTTGGTGATGGTCAGGGAAGCTTGGCATTCTGCAGTCCATGGGGTCACAAAGAGTTGGACACGACTGAGTAACTGAACTGAACTGATGGGCCCAGATGCTATGCTAAGCAAATTACACATACTGAGTGGTTGCTATAGATTTGAGTATACTGTTATGCCCACTTAACAGATGAGGAAGCTAAGGTAACAGGTAGTTAAATTGTAGTGACAAGATTTAAGCCCAGAACCTGTTGACCTTTTTAGTCCTCTGACTCACCATGAGACTCAGCCAAGTGACAGTGTCCCTGCTGCTCCAGGGCCCTGGCAGGCAACTTGAAGAAGCGAGGTCAGCGGGTGCAAACCACAAGGAGTGAGAGGGCTGGAACACATGGAGAGAGCACGATCTAACCCAGGAGGAGCTGCCACTCACAATAGGAGGGTGTGCAGGTCAGGTGCCAGGCCTTTTGATTTGTCCAGAGTGGCCCAAAAAGCTGAAGTTCAGTAAGAGGTCTCCTAGTTTTTGAATGTTGGCTCCTTATTTTGTAAAGGCACTCTCCACGCCAGTTGCCTACACCTGCACTCATGCAGACCCTACAGGTGGCCCTCTCCTTCCTCCACTGCACTGTCTCCACACGGTGTTGCTCCTGCCAGGGGTTTGCTCTCAGACGTTGATCTGTCTGAAAGTGCTCCCGCCTCGGCTCAGACTGTCTGCTTGTTTTCATGAAAGCATACTGTTGAAGAACAGAGACAGACTCCAGGAACCCGCATGCTTCCATGTCTCCTCCTGCAGTTTACTCAGCTCAGTGCAGACTGCACCTCCAAGCTTTCCCATGTCCTCTCTGTAGGGATCAGTGTCCTCTTGGCCAAAGTTCTCCCGAGGCTTTGTACCGTGCCTGGCTGTATCCTTTCTTCCTTTTACCTGGTCCATTTCTCCTCTCTCCCAGTTACACAGTCAGCCTCTTGGGACAAGTCCAAAGTCTAATTACCTCACTCTTCCCATCTTCCCCCAAGTCTGATCCCAGTGCTTAATAGGTTTAACTTTCAAATATTTGCTGAATTAAATATAAAAATTTCAGTAAAGATGAGGCTTGTCCTTGTATTCTTATTAATGACAAGGCAAGTTCGGTTGCTTTAATAAAGAACTAAAAATGCAGTTATTTTGCCATTTTAAACCTGCTTTCTCATCTAATAAGTATTGTCAAACCGACAGGAATCACTTAATAGGTGTAGATTGCATAGCACAGCGCCTGATGCAGAGAAGGCACTCAGGAGAGGTCAGTTCATCTTGTTGTCACAGCTTTCATGACTTAATACAATTGTTTAGACTCTTTTTGATGCCATGAACTGTAGAACTCCAGGCTTCCCTGTCCTTCACCATCTACTGGAGCCTGCTCAAACTCATGCCCATTTAGTCGATGATGCCATCCAACCATCTCATCCTCTTCAGCTTCAGCATCAGTCCTTTCTATGAATATTCAGGGTCTCTGAAGAGTTTTTTCCAACACCATAGTTCAAAAGCATCAATTCTTTGGCACCCAGCCTTTTTTCTGGTCCAACTGTCACATCCATACATGACTACTGGAAAAACTATAGCTTTAACTAGACGGACCATTGTCAGTAAATTAATGTCTCTGCTTTTCACTATGCTGTTTAGGTTGGTCATAGCTTTTCTTCCAAGGAGGAAGTGTCTTTTAGTTTCATGGCTGCAGTCACCATCTGCAGTGATTTTGGAGCCCAAGAAATAAAAATCTGTCACTGTTTCCATTCTTTCCCCATCTATGTGACATAAAATTATGGGACTGGATGCCATGATCTTCATTTTTTGAATGTTGAGTTTCAAGCCAGCTTTTTCACTCTCCTCTTTCACTTTCATCAAGAGGCTCTGTAGTTCCTCTTCCCTTTCTACCATAAGGGTGGTGTCATCTGCATATCTGAGATTATTGATATTTCTCCTGGCAATCTTGATTGAAGCTCATGCTTCATCCAGCCCAGCATTTCACATGATGTACTCTGCATAGAAGTTAAATAAGCAGGGTGACAATATATAGCCTTGATATACTCCTTTCCCAATTTTGAACCAGTCTGTTGTTCCATCTCAAGTTCTAACTGTTGCTTCTTGACCTGCATACAGGCTTCTCAGGAGGCAAAGAAAGTGGTTTGGTATTCCCATCTCTTTAAGGATTTTCCACAGTTTGTTGTGATCCACAGTCAATGGCTTTATAACATGGTCAATGAAGCAGAAGTAAATGTTTTTCTGTTTTTTATGATCCAACAGATGTTGACCGTTTGATCTCTGGTTCCTCTGGTGCCTTTTCTTAATCCAGGTTGTACATCTGGAAGTTCTTGGTTCACATACTGTTGAAGCCTAACTTGAAGGATTTTGAGCATTTTGAGCATTACCTTTGCTAGCATGTGACATGAGCACAATTGTGCAGTAGTTTGAACATTCTTTGGCATTGCCCTTCTTTGGGATTGGAATGAAAACTGACCTTTTCCAGTCCTGTGGCCACTGCTGAATTTTCCAAATTGGCTGGCATATTGAGTGTAGCACTTTCACAGGCATCATCTTTTAAGATTGAAATAACTCAGCTGGAAATCCATCACCTCCACTACCTTTGTTTTTAGTGATACTTCCTAAGGCCCACTTGACTTTGCATTCCAGGATGTCTGGCTATAGGTGAGTGATCAAACCATCATGATTATCTGGGTCATTAAGACCTTTTTTGTATAGTTCTGTGTATTCTTGCCACCTCTTCTTAATCTCTTCTGCTTCTGTTAGGTCCTTACCATTTTTGCATTTAAGGATTTAATACAATAGAGCTAAGATTTACTGAAAGGCAAGGCTGACCTTATTGCAAGTGATCCTCACATCCTGAACTGAGATCCCAAGGAACTCATGAAAGGTCTCTTCCAAATTAAGGCAGCAGTTAAAGTTCTACCTATTCATTTTTTGCCTGCAATTGTTTGCTTGAGCCTGGTAAAAACACTGCTTTCCTTAATAGACATTTTACAAATCTAAGTGTTGAATATGCTCATTATTCTCTGTCATAGGCTGAATTTTGTGCCCCTCTCCAAATTCACATGTTGCGGCCCTAACGGAGAAGGCAATGGCAACCCACTCCAATACTCTTGCCTGGTAAATCCCATGGATGGAGGAGCCTGGTAGACTGCAGTCCATGGGGTCGCTAAGAGTTGGACACGACTGAGCAACTTCACTTTCACTTTTCACTTTCATGCGTTGGAGAAGGAAATGGCAACCCACTCCAGTGTTCTTGCCTGGAGAATCCCAGGGATGGGGGAGCCTGGTGGGCTGCCATCTATCGGGTCACACAGAGTCGGACATGACTGAAGTGACTTAGCAGCAGCAGCAGCAGTGGTCCTAACCCTGGCACTTCAGAATGTGCCTCTGTTTGAAGATAGGGACTTTAAAAAGGTAATTAAGGTTAAATGAGGTCATATGAGTGGGCCTTAATTCATTCTGACTGTGGTTATTATCAGAAGAGGAAGTTTGGAGACATAAAGGGACACAGGGTTGGGCATGCACAGGGAAAGTGCCATTTGAAAATTCAGGATGGAGATCACTATCTACAAGCCAAGGAGAGAGGCTTCAGGAGATACCTGACCTTCTGACACCTTCATCTTGGACTTCCAGCCTTCAGAACTGTCAGAAAATGAATTTCTGGGGCTTTCCTGGTAGCTCAGTAGTACAGAACCCGCCTGATAATGCAGAAGACCCAGATTCGATCCCTGATCTGAGAGGATCCCACATGACATGAAACAACTACCCCATTGCCGGGAGCCAGCGTGAGGAATTCCACTCGTGACAAGATCATGCGGCAGAGCTCTGATGGCAAGGCTAATCAGACCTCAGGTTTTCCCCCTGGAATTTCCTGAGCATCCACCCCCCAAAAAATAAGAATCGGCCTGCTTTTCCACTCTTCTGACATTCTCTGGAAAAAGTCAATTCAGGGCTTTAGTCTTCTGCGTTTGAAAGAGTATTTCAATCCCAAAACCCCTCTGATGGCTTTTTAGCCTGCCTGCAGGACTCGTACAGCTGCTCATGTGATTGTTTGAGGCCTCCTGACCGCAGGAAGCACAGGAAGCTTAAAACATCCTAGGAATGTAGGGGCTTCCGAGGAGTCAAAATCATTAGAATAGGACTGATTAAAAGTTTCATTTGTTGAACCAATACTTGCTGCCAAATTTTCATATCCTTTATTTCTAGATATAGTTGGTATATAGAAAAACAAGTAGTAGGCCTGGTATTAGTTAGATCTTTGAGTTAAGTACCTTCTTTGTTATAACCCACTGCACCTTTGTTCTATAGAGATGTAACTTTAATACTTTAAGGAGATGCAGATTAAAGAAAAACACTTCAGGGGAAACGAGATTAACGTTCTTTAAGAAAGAGAGCCAAAAAAGTGTTAGCAAGCCTCCTGGCCAGAAGATAATGTTAATCACCTGAGACCTTTTGTATACAAAAAAGATATACAGAAAGGGTCAGGACTGCTGCCCCTGCATGACTCTGTATCTTCCATTATGTAAAATTTAGGGTATATAAACATCTTTTAAATAATAAAGTTGGAGGGGGTTTTTGCACAAGCCTGGCCTCCCCCGTGTCGATTCTTTCTCTTGCTCCCTCCCACTCCTTTTCAGTCTGATCCCTTGGAACGTGGAGGCTCACTGTGTCTACTTACTTGTCCTGGCTTCTAAGATCCGTAAGAGAGAGAGCCCAAGGCGGGGCACTCTCCGATATTCAAATGGGCACTGGCAGCCTAACGTAGAGGGTGCAAGCTCCTTGTCTGGAACTTTATTGGTTTTCCATGTAACCCAAGTTAATCAGCCTCTTCTCTCCACTTAATTTTCTTACTACACTATTTCTTCCTAATCTAATCTTATATTAATAAATAAATAAGTCTTTCCTCACCAATGCTGTCCCCGCTTCGAATTCCCTGGATCCACCGGGGCTGGACCCTGGCACCCCATGCTCCACAACTCTTGAGCCTGTGCTCTAGAACCCAGGAGCTGAAACTGTTGTAGGCTGTGTGCCCTGAAACCTGTGCTCTGAAACAAGAGAAGCCACCACAACGAGAAGGTTGTGCACCACAACTAGAGAGTAACTGCCACTCTACAACTAGAGAAAAGCCTGTGCAGCAACAAAGACCCAGCACAGCCAAAGTAAATAAATAAAATTATTTTTTAAGAAAAGAAAATGAATTTCTGTTGTTCATGCTACCCAGTCTGTGACACTTTGTTCTGGCAGCCCTAGAAAACTAATACCTGTTTCTCCTTCTCCTTTTAGACTTTTTCCTCTTCCTAGTGATGTAACTCCAGAAAATGGGAAATGGGGATCTTTTTGAAGGAAATGGGAGAAAAATATACTTTGGGATACATAACATGTTTGCCTAAAAACTCTGTCTCCTGGCCTAATATTTGGGAGATTTTCTGATTAAGACTTGTGTAGCAGATCCTGCCCATGTCTCCTCTCCCTTGTGGCTGAGGCACATTCCAGCCAGACATTAAATTGCCAGCATCTCGTCAGTGGCTTGGAGGCTTTTTCCTCATGCCTGAAACCTAGTTTGTCAGTGCTCAGGGCAGACTGAAAATGTCAGAGAATTGATGTTTCATGACCCTTAGGAACTGGAGTATAAATAACCCAGCTCCCTCATCCTCAAACATGATAAATCAGATAACTCTCCATAGGCTTTCAGAGTTCTCCAGCAGGATTAAGCTCCCATAATCTTTCTTGAAATGCACCTTTTCTTGGCTCCCTTCCTATCTCTATGGAAGCTCTCCATCCTTCCTCTGCAAAGTACATCTCCCAAGGAAACTACTTGCTCTAGAATTCTTATTTTAGGCTGTGATTCTGGGGGAACCAAGACTAGGGCCACCTGCTTCTACCTACCTGTGTGTGCATATGAAATGCCCATATTTAAAGACACTGCTGTGGTTTCTAATTTAATGAGATGATATACTGGATTGGGGCTTTCCTGGTGGCTCAATGGTAAAGAATCTGACTGCCAATGCAGGAGACTCAGGTTCAGTCCCTAGGTCGGGCAGATCCCCTGGAAAAGGAAATAGAAACCCACTCCAGTATTCTTGCTGGGAGAATTCCATGGACAGAGGAGCCTGGTGGGCTACAGTCCATGGGGTCGTGAAAGAGTCAGACACGACTTAGTGACTGAACAACAACACTGCATCCAACTCTTTCTGTGGTAAGGTGGTAAGTGGTTTATCAACTGGTGAACCCTGGGGACTTTTCTTGCAGGAAAAGATGTTCTAAAGTCCTGCCTTGTGCAAATGCCTTTGCATCAAATCAACTATGCTGCATTTTTTTTTCTTCTATGAACACAAAAGCCCAATCTTTTCAGCACTTATGGGCTTTTTAAATTTTTTTTTTAATTGAAGGATAATTGCTTTACAGAAATTTGTGTTTTTTTTCTCATACATCAACAAGAATCAGCCATAGGTACACTCATGACCCCTCCCTCCTGACCTCCAGCCCATCTCCCTCCTCATCCCACCCTTCAGTCTGTTGCAGAGCCCCTATTTGAGTTTCCTGAGTCATACAGCAAATTCCCATTGGCTATCTATTTCACATATGGTCTTGTAAATTTCTATATTACTCTCTCTATACATCTCACCTTCTCCCTCCTCTCCTCCCACCATGTCTTTATTGGCTTTGATTAGCCTGTGCTCTTGTATCACATCTCCGTGATGGGTAGGTGTGTTTGCATCAGGGTGGGGTGGTTTTAATAAGTTGTCTTGTGCCTGAGCCACATGTTTCCTTATGGGGCTGCTCTAATACTTGCTGTGAAGTTTTCATGGTCCATGGGGGTGCAGTTGGGGGTTACTTCTGAATAGGAGTCCAAGCTACTATGAGAGAGACAGCTTTCTGAGCAACAATGCAAGCTGCCCTGGGTGTGCAGTAAAGCTTTTGCTAAGCCGGTTGACCCTAAGCCCTTTCTCGTTACTTTCAGCCTGCTGTTGAGTATGTCAGAGGTTGAGGCTCTCTCAGTGACTACTCAGAACAATGCTAAGGATGTTCTAAATTGAGTAACTTTCAACCTTCTAGGCTCCCTTAACCCCCTGAAACTGTTTACAGACAGGCCCACATTTCTGGGATGAGGAGCCCTGGGACAAGTCTGTGGTTGAATGCATTAGCCGTGCCTCACCTGACCGTGCATGTAGCCTCTGCAACTGGTTTCCTGACAGGATCACTTGTCTTTGCCCCGAGAGGAAAGGTTTTGTCACATAAGCTATTTCTCTGCCACATCTTTTGTGAATCTTTTGCTATTAGCACATTAATCCTAAGAAGTATTGATGGCTTAAAGGATTTATGTGAGTCAGCCAGGGGTCTACCACCATCAAGTTTAATCCCTGCCTGAATCTTTTCTCATCTTCCATTCCCATCTGGTCGGGTTTTCCTTCCAGATATTCAACTCTTCTTTGCTTCTCCACACCTGAGGCAGGTGTCATCACCTCAACTGGCGGTCCCTGTGGTTACCTCCAAGTCTGCCTCCTTGATCTTAATTCTACATATCCCAGGCAACTCCGGAGAAGGCAATGGCACCCCACTCCAGTACTCTGCCTGGAAAATCCCATGGGTGGAGGAGCCTAGTGGGCTCCAGTCCATGGGGTCGCGAAGAGTCGGACATGACTGAGCGACTTCACTTTCACTTTTCACTTTCATGCTTTGGAGAAGGAAATGGCAACACACTCTAGTATTCTTGCCTGGAGAATCCCAGGGATGGGGAAGCCTGGCAGGCTGCTATCTATGGGGTCGCATAGAGTCAGACACGACTGAAGCAACTTAGCAGCAGCAGCAGCAGCAGGCAACTCTGCCTCCTGTTTCTCTGCTAATTATCCCCAAACATGCTTCCACCATATCCGTCCCCAACTAAGAAACATACTGTGCTCTCTATGGATTACCACACACCTTCCATTTTTCTCTACTGCACTTTCAAGGCCTTCCACAATCTAGCCTGTCCCACACAGCCCAGCATGCTCACATTCTCCATTGGTCAATGGGCTTTACTTTTTCCTCTTACCATGAGCAAGTCAGGACTATTTCCAGGGCCAGTGTGTATGGGTGTCCAGCTTGTGTACTGCCCATGGCCCTGGGCATCATGCAAAGCTGGTCATTTCTACCTCCATGATCTTTTTTCCAAATGCTTGCCTGTCTGAATTCTCATCCTTCAAAACATCCCTTAGCCACAATGTCTTCCTTAGTTGTGCCAAGTTTCATTAGCCTTCTCTTCCTTTGAAGTTCTACAAGTTTTAGAAGCTCTCTCCCTACTCCCCAGTAAGAAAACACCTCTGTTATGGAGGGCACATTGTTTTTGTTATTTAGTTACTAAATTGTGTCCAGCTCTTTTGTGACTCCATGGACTGTAGCCCATCAAGCTCCTCTGTCCATGGAATTTCCCAGGCAAAAATACTGGAGTGGGCTGCTATTTCCTTCTCTAGGAGATCTTCCTGACCCAGGGATTGAACCCATGGCTGCCACATCTCCTGCACTGCAGGCTGATTCCCGAGGGCATGTACACGAACTTATCTTCCCATCTCAACAACAGAACACAGTAGCGTTTAGTGACTATTGAATAGTTTTCTCTCTTTTCAAATGTGATTATTTTAACTCTCCCAACTACTTTCTGTGTTCCTGGAGGGAGTGAAGCTCCCATTCACATCTGTAGCTCGCACAGTGCTGAGCACAGGATTGGTGTTCTTTAAATATTGTCACTTTGATTCCTGAGAATGATCTATAATTAAGACAGAAAGGAGGAAGAACATCACATGTTGATATGCTTATTAGGCAAAATCAGCATCATTCTTAGTCTGAACTCTTGAGTGTGACCCAAGAGCTAATAGCACATTAATCCTAAGAAGTATTTATGTGAGTCAGCCAGGGGTCTACCACCATCAAATTTAATCCCTGCCTGGTGTGTGATTTTCAAGTAATAAGGCCTGTTCCAGGAAGTTGTCCACATTGTCCAGATACAAGAAAGGATGAATTATTTTTCACCACTGACAATATAATTGATTTCAAGCAAAGCAGCTTCAATTATTTAGAATCAATTCAGTTCAGTCACTCAGTCATGTCCGACTCTTTGCGACCTCATGAATTACAGCACGTCAGGCCTCCCTGTCCATCACCAACTCCCAGAATTCACTCAGACTCATGTCCATCGAGTCAGTGATGCCATCCAGCCATCTCATCCTCTGTCGTCCTCTTCTCTTCCTGCCCCCAATCCCTCCTAGCATCAGAGTCTTTTCTATTGAGTCAACTCTTTGCATGAAGTGGCAAAAGTACTGGAGTTTCAGCTTTAGCATCATTCCTTCATATCCACTTTTTAATATGCTGTCTAGGTTGGTCATAACATTTCTTCCAAGGAGTAAGCATCTTTTTATTTCATGGCTGCAGTCTCCATCTGCAGTGATTTTGGAGCCCTCGAAAACAAAGTCAGCCACTGTTTCCACAGTTTCCCCAGCTATTTGCAAGGAAGGGATGGGACCCGGCACCATGATGTAAGTTTTCTGAATATTGAGCTTTAAGCCAACTTTTTCACTCTCCTCTTTCACTTTCATCAAGAGGCTCTTAAGTTCTTCTTCACTTTCTGCCAAAAGGGTGGTGTCATCTGCATATCTGAGGTTATTGATATTTCTCCTGGCAATCTTGATTCCAGCTTGTGCTTCCTCCAGCCCAGGATTTCTCATGATGTACTCTGAATATAAGTTAAATAAGCAGAGTGACAATATACAGCCTTGACGTACTCCTTTTCCGATTTGGAACCAGTCTGTTGTTCCATGTGCAGTTCTAACTGTTGCTCCCTAACCTGCATACAGACTTCTTAAGAGGCAGGTCAGGTGCTCTGGTATTCCCATCTCTTTCAGAATTTTCCACAGTTTATTGTGATCCACACAGTCAAAGGCTTTGGCATAGTCAATAAAGCAGAAATAGATGTTTTTCTGGAACTCTCTTGTTTTTTCCATTATCCAGCGGATGTTGGCAATTTGATCTCTGATTCCTCTGCCTTTTCTAAAGCCAGCTTGAACATCTGGAAATTCATGGTTCACGTATTGCTGAAGCCTGGCTTGGAGCATTTTGAGCATGATTTTACTAGCGTGTGAGATGAGTGCAATTGTGTGGTAGTTTGAGCATTCTTTGGCATTGCCTTTCTTTGGTATTGTTCCTTACTGTTCAGTTTAGTTCAGTCGCTCAGTCATGTCTGACTCATTGCGACCCCATGAATCACAGCATGCCAAGCCTTCCTGTCCATCACCAACTCCCAGAGTTCACTCAAACTCATGTCCATCGAGTCAGTGATGCCATCCAGCCATCTCATCCTCTGTCGTCCCCTTCTCCTCCTGCCCCCAATCCCTCCCAGCATCAGAGTCTGTTCCAATGAGTCAACTCTTCGCATGAGGTGGCCAAAGTACTGGAGTTTCAGCTTCAGCATCCGTCCTTCCAGTGAATACCCAGGACTGATCTCCTTTAGAATTGACTGGTTCCTTACTGTAAGCTTATTTAAAAACTGAGATGAATAGAAATTATGACACAGAGCGTTTCCTCTTTTTCATATTTTAAAATTTTCTACTTGGTCTGATTCGTGTTTCCCATTAAAAACAACTATATTGTCATCTCAGGCTTCCATGAAATAGTTTTACCTATTTTATTGATGTAAATGTTTTTCCGTATTTTTTTTTAATTTAGTTTGCAATTTGAAAGATGTTAAAGTCAGGTAAAATAAGATAAAATTGATTCATCCATTCCAGAAATATTTATGGATTACCTACTTTGTGTCAAGGATTCTCCTGGGCACATCAATCAGGACAATAGAGAAGAACTCCTGGTTTTGTGGAACTCTGTTGGAAAGAGTTAATATCATGCATGTTATGAAGCAGTCCTTCACTTAATCCTCTTGATAATTATATATTTTATTTTTATTTATTTATTTATTTATTTATTTTTTTTTAGGTTTTTTTTTTTAGTTTTTTATTATTTAAATTTTAAAATCTTTAATTCTTACATGCATTCCCAAACATGAACCCCCCTCCCACCTCCCTCCCCATAACATCTTTCTGGGTCATCCCCATGCACCAGACCCAAGCATGCTGCATCCTGCGTCAGACATAGACTGGCGATTCAATTCACATGATAGTATACATGTTAGAATGTCATTCTCCCAAATCATCCCACCCTCTCCCTCTCCCTCTGAGTCCAAAAGTCCGTTATACACATCTGTGTCTCTTTCCCTGTCTTGCATACAGGGTCGTCATTGCCATCTTCCTAAATTCCATATATATGTGTTAGTATACTGTATTGGTGTTTTTCTTTCTGGCTTACTTCACTCTGTATAATCGGCTCCAGTTTCATCCATCTCATCAGAACTGATTCAAATGAATTCTTTTTAATGGCTGAGTAATACTCCATTGTGTATATGTACCACAGCTTTCTTATCCATTCATCTGCTGATGGACTTCACACCAGTCAGAATGGCTGCGATCCAAAAATCTGCAAGCAATAAATGCTGGAGAGGGTGTGGAGAAAAGGGAACCCTCCTACACTGTTGGTGGGAATGCAAACTAGTACAGCCACTATGGAGAACAGTGTGGAGATTCCTTAAAAAATTGCAAATAGAACTACCTTATGACCCAGCAATCCCACTGCTGGGCATACACACCGAGGAAACCAGAATTGAAAGAGACACATGTACCCCAATGTTCATCGCAGCACTGTTTATAATAGCCAGGACATGGAAACAACCTAGATGTCCATCAGCAGATGAATGGATAAGAAAGCTGTGGTACATATACACGATAATTATATATTTTAAAAACATTTTACTTAAGGAACTGAGCACTAGAGCAAACAAATGACTTGTGAACGTCACATATCCAAGAAAAATCATGGCCAAATTTATAACCTAATTTTTCATTTGACTTTCTAGATAACGTCAGGAAATGACATTGTTCTTGTTACAGAATGATGATGCTACATTTGAGTGAAGAAAATTTCTAAAGCAAATGGGAAAATAACCAAGCAGAGCCCCATTCCTGCCTGTTCAATTTTTCTAGGATTTAATAGGCAATCAATGATTTCAGATAAATCCTCTTTTCTCTTCCAGTATTTAGGGCAGACATATCATCTTAGATGCTGGAATTTGTATGAGAGTCAGAATACTTAAGGCACTTAGATCCAATATTTTAGACAGGGCTTTGTTTACAGAGATCCTAACATAAATAGATGAATATCTATAGTGCATCTTAAATCATAAGAAAAAAAGCCCATAGGAACAAAATATATGAGAATGAAATAAAGCAGTACATCTTCTTACCATGTAAGGTCATGTTCTAATCAGAAAACAGTTTTTCTTATAATCTATCCCTTCCTGTGCATATGTATTCAGTTAAGTCTGACTCTTTGTGACCCCATGGATGGTAGCCCATCAGGCTCCTCTGTCCATGGGATTCTCCAGGCAAGAATACTGGAGTGGGTTGCTGTTTCCTACTTCAGGGGATCTGCCCAATCCAGGGATTGAATCCGCATCCCTTACATCTCCTGCTTTGGAAGCATATTCTTTACCACCATTCAACTGGGAAGCACCACAATCCATCCCTTTGGAGCTATGCAATAAATCCATATTTTAGAAGAATTATATAGCTTGTTATTACACAGTTAAATGTATCTCTATTTTTCTATAATTTCCCTCTTTGGAGAGAGAATTAGATAATAGTATGTTGACTACACACTGTAATTAATATCAATAAAAATTAAAATAAAAATAAGCCAAACATTCCCAAAGCAGATTTTATTTTGATCTCAATGTACTCTCTTCTTTTTGTTCTGTTTTATATGGTTTACCTTAAATGATTTCCTTCACTCATATGGATTTAACTTCCTTACTATATCTTCAGTAACTTCTGTTCTGAACTTTCTTCTGAGGTCTTTGGCCATATTTTTTGGCTACTAGCTGGATATCCCCATCTGAATGACACAGAGGCAACTAAAACACAATGGGACTGGAAGCACATTATCTTCTCCCATACAAATGAATGTCCCTTCTCGTATTCACTTAAGCCAGTTAATGTCTCCACAATCTATACTCCATGTACCAAGATAGAAAAATAGAAGTCATCCTTAGTTACTTATTGTTTCTAATCTCCCATCGTCAATAGGTCTTGCCAGTTCCATTTCCGTAACCCAGATGCACCCTCTCTAACACATCCACAATGCTTTAGTTCATGTAGTACTGGGAATTTTGAAATATTAACCTATCATAGTAATGATTTACCCACATGAGAACAACAGTGCCATTGCAAAGAGACATGCATGCAATTACTGATTCTGATAACTGACTGTAAAATAATCTGAATAATGAGGAATCTGAGGATATAAGTGGAGTGACAGATAACAAAATGTTGTAGGTTCAGTGTGTTACAGATCATAGAGTGATTGAGGAATGTTTTAGACTTTATTCTTTCCAATAACCAAAACTCTTCCACAATTCCTATATCCAAAAGCTAGGAGGTTACAGTTAAGGAATAGGACTGTGAAAGAGTCATCATTATTGGAAAGAATAAAGTCTTAGGATATGGCCATGGGAATGACTGGGCTTCTCAGGTGGCACTGGGTTGAGAAGATCCCATGGAGCAGGAAATGGCAACCTGCTCCAGTATTCTTTCCTGGAAAATTCCATGGAGATCGGAGCCTGGAGGGCTACATCCATGGGGATGCAGAGTCAGGCACAACTGAGCAACTGAAAACGCACACATGGGAATGATTGAGTAAGGGGGTGGAAAATAAGTTCACTGGCATAGAGGAAAAGGAAGTGAGAGGACAGGGGACTGTTTGGACCATATTTGCTTATATTGAAATTGCCCATAATTAAGACAAGAGTTGTGTGTGAGAGAGTGATAGCCAGCCAAGGGTCTGTAAATGCTTGCAACAAGGAGGAGGGACAATGAGGTCTATGCTGTGAAAACATGAGATATTTTGCAAATGGAGGCATTTGTGTTGATGGTGATCATTTCCAAGGTTTCCAGAGAATGAGTTTCAGGAGTTGAGGGCAGGTCAGACAAATCGTCAGAAAATAGGATGCAGAATGCCTTTCAGTGTTCAGGAAATGAAGAATGGGTGACTCAGGACTCTTGGCTTCTTTTCATAACTGTCATTAACATATATAAAAAGCAGGAGGATATGTATTTTTTTCTTTTTCATTCTGGTAAAAAACATATAACATTTAAACTCAAATTTTAAGTGCACAGTGCACTCTTGCTAAACAGATGTCCACTATTGTACAGCAGACCTCTAGAAATTGTTCATCTAGGTGCAGAACTCAGTACCCATTGCAAAGCAACTCCCAAAGCCTGGCAACCACCATTCTGCCATCTGCTTCTCTGAGTCTGACTAATTTGGATAACTTATATAGGGGGAATCATCCAGTATTTCTCCTTCTGTGACTGGTTTATTTCACTTATAATGATCTCAAGTTCCAACCATAGTGTAGCATATGACAGGGTTGCCATTCCTTTCAACGTTGAATAATATTCCTTTGTATGCATATCTCCTACTTTCTTTAACCATTCACCTGTTAGTGGACATTTAGTTGGTTTCCGCTTATTGTCTGTTGTGAATAATGCTGCAATAAACATGAGATTGCTTGTATCTATTCTAGATCCTGATTTTATTTCCTCTAATACATACCTGGCCATGTCCTTGGTGGCTCAGATGGTAAAGTGTCTGCCTACAATGCGGGAGGCCCGGGTTCAATCCTAGAATTGAGATTGCAGGATAATATAGTTGTGCATATTTTTAATTTTCTGAGGAAACTTCACACTGCTTTCTCTACTGGCCACACCAATTTACATTCCCAATGGCAATGCAGGAGAGTTTCCTTTCTCCACACCCTCTTGACAGAACTTACTTTCATTTGTCTTTTTGAGGATAGCTATTCTGATGGGTGTGAGCCTCCCTGGTGGCTCAGGTTTGATTCCTATATGAGGAAAATCCCCTGGGGAAGAGAATGGCTCCCCAATTCCAGTATTCTTGACTGTAGAATTCCATGGACAGAGGAGCCTGGTGTGCTGCAGTCCATGGGGTGGCAAAGAGTCAGACACAGCCCAGCAAATGGCACACACCCACACCAGCATTCCAAAAAAAAGAAAAAAAAAAAAGCAGTGATGATTTTGAACTGTGGTGTTGCAGAAGACTCTTGAGAGTCCCTTGGACTGCAAGGAGATCAAACCAGTCAATCCTAAAGGAAATCAGTCCTGAATATTCATTGGAAGGACTGAAGCTGAAACTCCAATACTTTGGCCACCTGATGGGAAGAACTGACTCATTAGAAAAGATCCCGATGCTGGGAATGATTGAAGACAGGATGGGAAGGGGATGACAGAGAATGAGATGGTTGGATGGCATCACTGACTCAATGGATGTGAGTTTGAGTAAGCTCCGGGATTTGATAATGGACAGGTAGGCCTGGACGCTGCAGTCCATGGGGTCGCAAAGAGACAGAAATGACTGAGCGACTAAACAACAACAACAACGCCTCATCAGATGTATGATATGTAAAACCTATCTCCATTTCTTTAGGTTGCATTTTCACTTTGTTTTTTTTAATTGAAATATAATTAGCTTACAGTATTAGTAACAATATACAGCATAGTGATTCACTATTTTACAGATTCTACTCCATTTAATGTTATTATGGAAAAAAAAATGGCTCTATTTCCCTGTGTTTTGCAATATGTCCTTGCTGATCTATTTTACACGTAGTAGTTTGTACGCATTAATCCCATACTGCTATCTTGCCCCTCCCCACTGATAAACACTAATTTGTCCTCTATATCTGTAGGTCTGCTTTTTGTTGTTGTTGTTACATTCACACAGTTCAGTATTCAGTTCAGTCGCTCAGTCATGTCCGATTCTGTGCCACCCCATGGGTTGCAGCACTCCAGGCTTCCCTGTCCATCATCAACTCCTGGAGCTTACTCAAACTCATGTCCATTGAGTCGGTGATGCCATCCAACCATCTTATCCTCTGTGGTCCCCTTATCCTCCCACCTTCAATCATTCCCAGCATCAGGGTCTTTTCAAATGAGTCAGTTTTTCGCATCAGGTGGCCAAAATTTTGGAGTTCCAGCTTCAGCATCAGTCCTTCCAATTAATATTCAGGACTGATTTCCTTTAGGATGCACTGGTTGGATCTCTTTGCTGTCCAAGGGATGCTCAAGAGTCTTCTCCAACACCACCGTTCAAAAGCATCAATTCCTCGGTGCTCAGCTTTCTTTACAGTGCAACTCTCACATCTATATGTGACTACTGGGAAAACCATAGCTTTAAATAGATGGACATTTGTTAACTCCTTGCTACAAAAATAAGATCCCTTTCTGGCTGACTAGGAGACACTTTCAGATTTTGTTCATTTTACCTATTGTAATAGTCTTTTCAAATCAACTCCCTCATTTCTTTAGAGCATATTTATTTTTTATCCAACAAAGCTCACAATAAAAGGCAATTTATAAACTTCAGTCCCTGTCATGGTTAACTTTATTTGTCAACTTGGCTTAGCCATAGTGCCTGGATATGTGGTCAAATTTGTTAACTTTGTAACTACCAGCACAGTCAAGATACAGAGTTATTTTGTCACGGAAAAAGATCTTCTTTGTGTTTCTCTTTTATACTTTCACTACCCCCTGCACCCTGAAACTATGAGAGAATTTTAAGTAGAAGAATAGAAGGACCTGAGAATAGTCAACTGGATCAAGGATGTAGCTTATCCAACTTTGGGTGCCCTAGAAGCCTTAGAAAAAGTAAGTGACCCGTGAATGTATATTATTTATTTCATTTTTAGGGTCATTATTTTTAGAGCAGTTTGATTCACAGCAAGATTGTGAGGAAGGTATGGATATCTCCCATATATTCCCTGTGTCCACTCATGTATAGCCTTCTCCATTCTCAACATTTTCTCCAAGATGGCAGAGTAGAAGGACATGCACTCAACTTCTCCTGCAAGAACTCCAAAATTACAACTTGCTGCTGAATGACCATCAAGAGAAGAATGTTGGATCCCAGCAAAAAAAGATACCCCATGTCCAAGGGCAAAGAAGCCCCAGCAAGATTGTAGGACGGGCAAAATTGCACTTAGAATCAAACCCCACATCCATCAGAGACTCTCTGAGGGCTCAAACAAACTTTGTGTGCACCAGGACCCGAGCATCCACACAGACTGAGACAGAACTGTGTTTGAATGTCTCCTGCAGAGGTACGGGTCAGCAGTGGACTGCTGCAGGGGCTGGGGCTCTGGGTGCAGTAGACCTGGGTATGGTATAAGCCCTCTTGGAGGAGGTCGCCATTAACCCCACCATAGAGTTGCCAGAACTTAGACAAGACTGGGGAAACAGACTCTTGGAGGGCAGAAACAGAAACATGTGTGTACCAGGACCCAGGAGAAAGGAGCAGTGACCCCAAAGGAGACTGACCCAGACTTGCTTGTGAGTGTCCAGGAGTCTCTGGCAGAGGCATGGTTCAGCAGTGGCCTGCTGCAGGGTCGGGGGCAATGAGAGTAGCAGTGCCTGCATGAGACTTTTTGAAGGAGGTCCCATTATCTTCATTACCTCTACCATGTTTTACCTCAGGTCAAATAACAGGAGAAAGAAATGGCAACCCACTCCAGTGTTCCTGCCTGGAGAATCTCAGGGATGGGGGAGCCTGGTGGGCTGCTGTCTATGGGGTCGCACAGAGTCAGACACATCTGAAGCAACTTAGCAGTAGCAGCAGGTAACAGGGAGTGAACACGCCCCGCCCTTGAACAGAAAATTGGATTAAAGATTTACTGAGCATGGCCCCCACCCATCGGAACAAAACCCAGATTCCCCCTCAGTCAGTCTCTTTCATGAGGAAGCTTCCATAAGTCTCTTATCCTTCTCCATCAGAGGGCAGACAGACTGAAAACTTCCAACACCAGTCACATCCAAACCTGGATGTTGTTTTTGCATTGGCTCCGCCTCTTCATTCTTTCTAGAGTTAGCTCTCCACTGATCTCCAGTAGCACCTGCTGACCTGGGCAGTTTATGTTTCAGTGTCCTATATTTTTGCCTTTTCATACTGTTCATGGGGTTCCCAAGGCAATAATACTGAAGTGGTTTGCCATTCCTTTCTCCAGTGGACGTTTTGTCAGAGCTCTCCTACTTGACCTGCCCGTGTTGGGTGGCCCTACACTGCATGGCTCATAGTTTTATTGAGTTAGACAAGGTTAGAACTGGTCATGGAACAACAGACTGGTTCCAAATAGGAAAAGGAGTATGTCAAGGCTGTATATTGTCACCCTGCTTATTTAACTAACATGCAGAGTGCATCATGAGAAATGCTGGACTGGAAAAAACACAAGCTGGAATCAAGATTGCTGGGAGAAATATCAATAACCTTAGATATGCAGATACCACCCCCCTTATGGCAGAAAGTGAAGAGGAAGTAAAAAGCCTCTTGATGAAAGTGAAAGTGGAGCGTGAAAAAGTTGGCTTAAAGCTCAACATTCAGAAAACGAAGATCATGGCATCCGGTCCCATCACTTCATGGGAAATAGATGGGGAAACAGTGGAACCAGTGTCAGACTTTATTTTTTGGGGCTCCAAAATCACTGCAGATGGTGATTGCAGCCATGAAATTAAAAGACGCTTACTCCTTGGAAGAAAAGTTATGACCAACCTAGATAGCATATTCAAAAGCAGAGACATTACTTTGCCAACAAAGGTCCATCTAGTCAAGGCTATGGTTTTTCCTGTGGTCATGTATGGATGTGAGAGTTGGACTGTGAAGAAGGCTGAGCGCTGAAGAATTGATGCTTTTGAACTGTGGTGTTGGAGAAGACTCTTGAGAGTCCCTTGGACTGCAAGGAGATCCAACCTGTCCATTCTGAAGGAGATCAGCCTTGGGATTTCTTTGGAAGGAATGATGTTAAAGCTGAAACTCCAGTACTTTGGCCACCTCATGCGAAGAGTTGACTCATTGGAACAGACTCTGATGCTGGGAGGAATTGGGGGCAGGAGGAGAAGGGGACGACAGAGGATGAGCTGGCTGGATGGCATCACCGACTCGATGGATGTGAGTCTGAGTGAACTTCGGGAGGTGGTGATGGACAGGGAGGCCTGGCGTGCTGCAATTCATGGGGTCACAAAGAGTCGGACAGGACTGTGTGACTGAACTGAACTGTGGTCCATGTGATCAGATTGGTTAGTTTTGTGTGATTGTGAGTTTCATTCTCTCTGCCCTCTGATGGAGAAGGATAAGAGGCTTATGGAAGCTTCCTGATGGGAGAGACGGACTGAGGGGAAACCTGGGTCTTGTTCTCATGGGTGGGGCCATGCTCAGTAAATCTTTAATCCAATTTTCTGCTGAAGGTCGGAGCTGTATTCCCTCCCATTTATTTGACCTGAGGCCAAACTATCCTAGAGGTAATGAAGATAATGGGACCTCCTTCAAAAGGTCCCTTGCTTGCACTCCTGCAATCAGTGCCCCCAACACTGCAGCAGGCCACCACTGACCCATGCCTCTGCTGGAAACTCCTGGAGGCTCATGGGCAAGTCTGGGTCATTTACATTCTGTAGTTTGCTGTATTTTAGATTCCACATATAAATATTACACATATTTGTCTTTCTTTTTCTCTAATTTGACTTATTTCACTAATGAAAGTTCCTGACAAGCCCATTCATGTTGTTGCATGTAGCAGATTTTCATTCTCTTTTGTGGCTTAGTAATATCCCACTGTGTGTATGTGTGTGTGTGTGTGTGTGTGTGTGTGTGTGTGTGTGTGTGTGTGTGTGTGTCTGTCTGTCTGTCTGTCTGTCTGAGGCCTGGCATGCTGCAGGCCATTGGGCAGGTATGATAAGGACACAACTGAGCAACTGAACTGAGTAGTTCTTTATCTTTCAATTCTGAATTGAAAATCTTACTGGGGAGATAAACCAGGTTGTAAGTATTTCTCTTTCCACAATTTAAATATCAATATATCATGCCACTCCATTCTGGCCTGCAATGTTTCTATACAAAATTCAGCAAATGGCCTTACAGGAGTTCCCTTTTATATGATTCTGTTGTTGCCTTTTGAGTACTCTCTTTCCGTCTTACTGCCATTTTAACTATACTATATGTTAGTGTGGGTTTGTTTTGGTTCACCTTGTTGCGTACTCTGTGTACATTCTGTCCTTGGTTGTTCCCTTCTTCTGGTTTGGAAAGTTTTCAGTCATCATTTCATTAAATACATTTTACCATCTTCTCTCTCTTTTCTCCTTCTGAGATGCCTATAATATGAATGCTGATATGCTTAATGTTATCCATAAGTCTGTTAAAATGTTCTCTTTTTTTGTTGGATTTTCTTTTAGCTACGCTGATTGGTGATTTCCATTATTACGCATTCTTATGTATTATCTGGTCTACTGTTTACTTTTTGTGTTTCTCATATCAGTTACTGTATTCTTCAGCTCTGGTTCTTTTTTCTATTTTCAAGTGCCTTGTTAGAGTTTTCACGGTGTTTTTTTCTTGTTTTTCCCAGTTCAGATAGCATTCAGTTCAGTTCAGTTCAGTCTCACAGTCGTGTCCGACTCTTTGCGACCCCATGAATCGCAGCCCGCCTGGCCTTCCTGTCCATGACCAACTCCCAGAGTTCACTCAGACTCATGTCCATCGAGTCAGTGATGCCATCCAGCCATCTCATCCTCTGTCATCCCCTTCTCCTCCTGCCCCCTATCCCTTCCAGCATCAGAGTCTTTTCCAATGAGTCAACTCTTTGCATGAGGTGGCTGAAATACTGGAGTTTCAGCTTTGGCATCATTCCTTCCAAAGAAATCCCAGTTAGCATTATTATTACTAATTCTTGTGAGTCGTTACCTAGTACTTTATATACCTCTGTTTTTTGGTTGTTTTGTCAGAGGTTGTCTCGCATTCTTTCAATGGAGACCAGTCTGACTGTCTTCCCATTTTTCACAGTTCAGTTCAGCTGCTCAGCCATGTCCAACGCTTTGCAACCCCATGACTGCAGCATGCCAGGCCTCGCTGTCCATCACCAACTCCCAGAGTTTACTCAGACTCGTGTCCATTGAGTCTGTGATGACACCCAATCATCTTATTCTGTCGTACCAGTCTCCTCCTGCCTTCAATCTTTCCCAGCATCAGGGTGTTTCCAAATGAGTCAGTTCTTCACATCAGGTGGCCGAAGTATTAGAGTTTCACCTTCAGCATCAGTCCTTCCCATTTTTTTTCTGCCTCTCTGAATTTCAGTGCATCAATTATCTATTACGGTCTTGATGGGATGTTCTTGTGGGGGAGCATGACTGTACAGTCTGTGTGGTACCCAGAGTGGGGCTGGATTTGATGGATCACAAGTCACATCTTCCCTTAGGGTGTGCCATCAGCTATCACCTTGGGAGGAGATCTGTGGTGCCAGGGCTAAAGCCACATGTGAGGCACAGACTTCCTCTATTCTCAGGGCCTTCTCAGCCATACTGGGGTCAGGGTGGGGTCCAAAGCTTCTGGAGCAGAGGTCCTGATTGTCAGGCCAAACCTGCCTGTGTTCCCTCTAAGTGTGTGCCCTCCCCTCTCCCAGCACTGCAACCCTTGCCAAAGAGGGACACGAGGGGCCTGTGCATATTGGAAAAAGGAGCCAATCTACAGGCTGGCTGCTGACAGAGGTCCCCACTACCTCCAATGTACCACCTGTGCCAGCACCAGAAGTAGCTTCTCCCACCCTGCTTAAACATAGCTTCTGGTCTGAGACCCCTTGGTCCCTCACAACTGAGCAGTTCCCCCTGCCTCTGCTGCCTGTTGAGAGGTTTCTATTGGGCAGGTGAGGCCCTCATGGGCTCTGGGCACATACTGGGTCATCTGCTGTGGCAGTCTGGCCTCCATCAGAGATCAGGACATCTCCCAATGGGCTGCCTGTGTAAGTGCCCTCCATGAGCATGGCCCCAGCTGTCCCACCCAGATGCCACCCTGGGCCAGATGCACCTCTGCTTCCCACATCCCAGCTCTTTTGCCTCATCATGGCAGCCCCTGCTCCAGTGCAGAGCAGCCACACGAAGTAAGCAGGGCATGTGTAGGGGTGGGTAATTGTGGCGAAAAAGGAAAGCCACAAGTGTGGTCTCAATCAGTCCTCTTCACGCTGACTTGGGAGCAAGCCCTGAGCACATGCTCCTGGAGAGGGGAGTCCAGGCTTCCTGCAGTCCCCCTGTTAGTCCACATGGCCCTATAACCAGCTAAGGGTGCTTGTCCCTGTATCAGACTGGAGGACCTTCATTTCCAATATATGGCTCAAACCACTCACACCCACGGCAGATCTCCACGCATGTAATCTCCCTTATATTCTGAGTCCTCTCCCATGCGCACAGGTCAGGACTTGAATGCTCCTTTTCCCTTCTTACTTTATTCCCTGTGGATCTTTATTAGAGCCTACGTTTAGGAATCTTTCTCCATTTTCCAATTAGTTTTTTGAGTTAATTGTTCCACATGTTGATGTATTCTTTGTTTTTTTTTAATTTGAGTATAGTTAATATCTCATGTTGTGTTAGTTTCAGGTGTACAGCAAAGTGATTCAGCTTTACATACACATGTATTTGGGCTTACCACTTGGTTCAGTTGGTAAAGAATCTGCCTGCAATGCAGGAGATGCAGGCTCGACCCCTGTGTCGGGAAGATCCCCTCAGGTGGCCACGACAACCGTCTCCAGTATTCCTGCCAGGAGATTCCCATGGAGAGAGGAGCTTAGCAGGCTGCAGTCCATAGTGTCACAAAGAATCAAACATGAGTGAAATGACTGAGCACGGGCACGCATGCATACATATACCTATTCCTTTACAAATTCTTTACCCATTTACATCGTTACAGAATGTTGAGCAAACTTCCTTGTGGTTTTGTAGTAGGTCCTTGTTGGTTATCTATTTTAAAAAGAGTGGTGTGTATATGCTAATCCTCAACTCCTGATTTATCCCTCCTCCCTCCCAACCTCCCATTTGGTAACCATCAGTTTCGCTTCTGTGTAGATGTGTTTTTGATGTGTTCTTTAGGGGAGGCAGCTTTTTCCAGGAGTCATGTATGGATGTGAGAGTTGGAGTATAAAGAAAGCTGAGCACCAATGAATTGATGCTTTTGAACTGTGGTGTTGGAGAAGACTCTTGAGTCCCCTGGACAGCAAGGGGATCCAACCAGTCCATCCTAAAGGAAATCAGTTCTGAATATTCATTGGAAGGACTGATGCTAAAGCTGAAACTCTGATACTTTGGCCACCTGATGGGAAAAACTAACTTATCTGAAATGACCCCAATGCTGGGAAAGATTGAAGGTGGGAGGAAAAGGGGACAACAGAGAATGAGACGGTTGCGTGGCATCACAGACTTTGAGTAAACTCTGGGAGTTGTTGATGGACAGGGAAGCCTGGCATGCTGCAGTCCATGAGGTCGCAGTCAGGCACGACTGACCGATGGAACTAAACTGAGCCATACTTTTTCTATTTTTCCTTTTGTTGCCTGTGTTTTGGTGTCACATACAGTAAATCATTTCTAAGCTGGATGCTATATAACTTCTCCAGTATGTTTTCTTCTAGTAAATTTATAGTTTCAGATCTTACATTTAAGTCTTTAATCAACTTTGAGTTTAGTTTTGTGTATGGTATAAAGTAAGGGTCCATTTGCATTCTTTTGCATCCAGATGTCTAGTTTGCCCACTGTGATTAATTGAAGAAACGGCAAGGTGACATTTAATCATGATCATCTCAAGGCAGAAGTGCGTGACAAGCCTGTAGGAAAGGTAATGGGGTGAGGGACCTGCCAGGACCATGTAGAGTTTGGAGACTCCCACTTGATTCCTGCTGATATGCGGATGTGGTCCTGTGTAGATGTGTTCTCACTCTTCGAACATAAACCTCTGGCAAACAAGAGAAGCGTCTGGGCCAGCAGTATTGTGCTCTTATCATGAGTCCATGGGCACTCTTTTGGCTTTTGCCTTCAGCGTCATTCAAATGGCTGGCCTTAAGACAAGGACATGATGTTCCTCTTGAGGAACTTCTCAGTTAAATTCCTCACTTAAATTAAAAGAAGCTTCTCATTCAAATTCCTTTGACTTCTGATCCACTCTCTAGTTTATGGTTTTTATTACATTTTCAAACAAATTCTTAGACATACTTGGCAGTGAGAGTGGTTCTCTCCCTTACAGTCTTAGATAATTCAACTTCTGATAATACTTTATATCACCACACTGTTGATTTCTAATCCGTTTACCTCTCTGGCATGTGTTTCTGATAAGATACATACTCAAAAAACTATCATAAAAGCTGCATGTAATAAATAGGAAGTGATTAGAAAACATGAAAACATTAATACTCAAGAGAATGATTGAGGACATTTCTTTGGGAGGTGACCATTAGGCTGGCCTCAGATGGTTGCTAGTTTCTGAGTCACAGAAGATAGAATGGATACAGGCAAAGAGGAAAGCAGAAGGGAAATCATTGTGTTAGTCCATAGAGGTTGTTATGGACACAGCTAGAGAGGTCAGTTGGAATCTATTCATAGGGAACCTGTAAACGTGGAAGTCTAAAGAGTTTGTACTACTCTTTGTAAGTGCTAATGAGCAAAAACTGCCACCGCAAAACCCAAAACAGCATTTGCAATAAGACTTGACATGTCTGAATCACAATATACCGTCCTTTTCCAGGAGAGCTACAGGCGACCGATATTGATATTTTGTGTCATCCTACTTGGATATATCCTTTCTCAACTCATGACTTATTATTTATGTTTTTCTCTTTTAACCCTAGGTGTCCTTGGATCCTTTTTAAACTTTATGCATCCTCACCTCTTTCTGGAAAGTGACGGTGTATCAGTGTATTTTTAAATATGTACCAGGGCTACTTTGGGGAGACAAGGCCCTCTAACATCAGCTTTTGGTCCACCTCAGGGCTTCCCTGATAGCTCAGTTGGGAAAGAATCCATTTGCAATTCTGGAGATCCCAGTTCGATTCCTGTGTCGGGAAGTTCCGCTGGAGAAGTGATAGGCTTCCCATTCCAGTATTCTTTGGCTTCCCTTGTCGCTCAGCTGGTAAAGAATCCAACTGCAATTTGGGAGACCTGGGTTCGATCTCTGGGATTGGAAGATCCCAAGGAGAAGGGAAAGGCTAACAACTCCAGGATTCTCGCCTGGAGAATTCCATGGACTGTATAGTCCATGGGCTTGCCAAGAGTCTGACAGGACTGAGTGACTTTCATTTTCAGTTCTTCAGGCCTAACAATCTGTTACCTTCCCCTATAACAGCAAGCATTTCAGTAAGTCCAACAGCAGGGTGTTAAAGTGTGATAGTGTTAAATGGTGATTATATATGCAGATCTGAAATCACAATACTGACCTATATGTAGATATATGGTCTCTCTATCCATATCATCCTGGTCGCCACTTTAGGTAATTAATTTTCTGCAGGCAAGTCATGAAAGTGCTTCCACTTCCTTTGAAAGCACAGCACACCCAGGGTGTCTTTCTTTCTTACTGATTTTAAATCACATTCAGGGACTGACTTTGGATCATCAACTGGGTCTCCCAGGAGTTAAAGTGCCAGAAAGTTTTAATTACGGAGCTGCAGTACAGATAAAAAATACCATATCATTGACTTAAAATCTGAACCCAACTCTTTTGATGCTGATGGTGAAACTCTGTGTTTTGTTTTTTTTTTTTTGTAAAAATGTTTCTGAAGACACACAGGATTCCTCTGGTCAGAGACTCTGCCTTATATATTTCCACATTTGATTGACTACACCTGGAACCTTTTTAAACATTTCAAAATGAAAGTTAAGACCAAATTAAATATTCCATACTCTTACTTTCAAACCATGATAAACTTGTAGAACATGGACTAACGAAAGACTTTATTGCAGAAGAATGTTTTACCATTGTTGTTATTTAGAAATTTTAGGGTATGGTGATAAATAAAAGACCAGCTTTTACTCAGCGTTATATTAATACTTGTATCAAAAGTTTCTGTACAAACTTCCGTGGCTGTCCAGTGGTTAGGACTCCGTTTTCACTAGAAGGGGAATGGGTTCAATCCCTGGTCAGGGAACTATGATCCCACAACCTGCATAGTGCCTCCCCCAATTAAAAAAAAATTATCTGTGTGTGGTGATCCTGTTTGTCATCTGCACTGGGATTGGGCCACACCCACTGCCCTGCCTTTGGGAACACACTTCTCCCACCAATTTCTTAGCATAACATTGGCCTAATTGAATTTGATTTGTTCCCTCCAAACATCATTTTAGTCCTTGGGAGTGCTAGTTGTGGGTTTTAATTGTATCAGCATTTTGTGCCTCCTGAGCACCTTTAGCTGACAGCATAGGCGAGTGATGCAACAAACCCCATTATGAGGTAGGGGGCCAGGAGGTGATTTCTGCCTCTTCTGGGGCAGAGTTTCACATTCACAGTCAGAGTTTCACATTCACCATCCCCATGTGAAACCCTCTTCCCATCTGGGTTCTGGCAATCTAGACCCTAATGTCATTCCACACCCCAAACAAAGGCAGTAACACCACACCACTACTCCTTGCCCCTGAGATCAATTGTTAAGCAGGGTTATCCATCTTCAGTGCACACTCCTGACTCAAGTCCAGACCTCTACTCTCTGAATAACTGGGGACCTGAGGGTCTGTTCCCCAACCTCTCGGGACCCCATATCCCTCCCTTTTCAGGTGCCCACCTCTTCTCGTCTTCCCCCACCCCTTCCATGAGAAAATTCACGCACACACAAATATCATCTTTTCACTGTTTGATGTTTATTTTAATTGCAGCCATCAGTTTACTATGTTAGTGGGAGAGTCAGTCTTTTCCTGGTTGGCCATTTCTAAGAAAGCAGACCTCTGGAGACACAATTCTAAACTGTCTGACCTTTTCTATTCAGTTACTGGCTGCCCAGGTTGTACTTCTCCAGGGTCTGTCATTCCGGGCCGGCTGAGCTTATCTTCTCTTTTGACTCTGCTTCCTTCTATGACTCTGCCTCATATTTCGGTAACTTTTTTTGCTTTGATTCAGTTTCTTACATGCACAGGAACATAAAAAACACTTTGGCTTTCTTGTTTTCCTCACCTTCTTCAATTGAGTGGCATATGATCGCATATTCTTTTTCAGGGTTCCTTGTAGAGGTCTTCTGAACCTCATGGTCATCTTTCGTGCCTGTAAAGACAAGGGCAGGTTGCTAGTTTTGAGGAAAGAGCATAAAATCTGAATTGGGAAATACTTTCAGTTTTTCACCATTGAGGATAATGTTTGCTGTGGGTTTGTCATATATAGCTTTTATTATGTTGAGGTATATTCCTTCTATTCCTGCTTTCTGGAGAGTTTTTATCATAAATGGATGTTGAATTTTGTCAAAGGCTTTCTCGACATGTATTGAGATAATCATATGGCTTTTAATTTTCAATTTGTTAATGTGGTGAATTACATTGATTGATTTGTGGATATTGAAGAATCCTTGCATCCCTGGGATAAAGCCCCCTTGGTCACGGTGCATGATCTTTTTAATGTGTTGCTGGATTCTGATTGCTAGAATTTTGTTAAGGATTTTTGCATCTATGTTCATCAGTGATATCGGCCTGTACTTTTCTTTCTTGTGTCATCTTTGTCAGGTTTTGATATTAGGGTGATGGTGGCCTCATAGAATGAGTTTGGAAGTTTACCTTCCTCTGCAATTTTCTGGAAGAGGTTGAGTAAGATAGGTGTTAGCTCTTCTCGAAATTTTTGGTAGATTTCAGCTGTGAAGCCATCTGGACCTGGGCTTTTGTTTGCTGGAAGATTTCTGATTACCGTTTCAATTTCCGTGCTTGTGATGGGTCTGTTAAGATTTTCTATTTCTTCCTGGTTCAGTTTTGCAAAGTTGTACTTTTCTAAGAATTTGTCCATTTCTTCCACGTTGTCCATTTTATTGGCATACAATTGCTGATAGTAGTCTCTTCTGATCCTTTGTATTTCTGTGTTGTCTGTTGGGATCTCTCCATTTTCATTTCTAATTTTATTGATTTGATTTTTCTCCCTTTGTTTCTTGATGAGTCTGGCTAATGGTCTGTCAATTCTATTTATCCTTTCAAAGAACCAGCTTTTGGCTTTGTTGATTTTTGCTATGGTCTCTTTTGTTTCTTTTGCATTTATTTCTGCCCTAATTTTTAAGATTTCTTTCCTCTACTAACCCTGGGGTTCTCCATTTCTTCCTTTTCTAGTTGCTTTAGGTGTAGAGTTAGGTTATTTATTGGACTTTTTCCTTGTTTCTTGAGGTATGCCTATATTGCTATGAATTTTCCCCTTAGCACTGCTTGTATAGTGTCCCACAGGTTTTGGGTTGTTGTGTTTTCATTTTCATTCGTTTCTATGCATATTTTGATTTCTTTTTCTATTTCTTCTGTGATTTGTTGGTTATTCAGAAGCGTGTTGTTCAGCCTCCATCTGTTGGGATTTTTCATAGTTTTTCTCATGTAATTGAGATCTAATCTTAATGCATTATGGTCAGAAAAGATGCTTGGAATTATTTCAAGTTTTTTGAATTTACCAAGGCTAGATTTATGGCCCAGGATGTGATCTATCTTGGAGAAGGTTCCGTGAGCACTTGAGAAAAGGTGAAATTCATTGTTTTAGTGTGAAATGTCCTATCAATTAGGTCCAACTGGTCTATTGTGAAATGCAAATCAAAACCACAATGAGGTACCATTTCACACTAGTCAGAATGGCTCTGATCCAAAAGTCTGCAAGCAATAAATGCTGGAGAGGGTGTGGAGAAAAGGGAACCCTCTTACACTGTTGGTGGGAATGCAAACTAGTACAACCACTATGGAAAACAGTGTGGAGATTCCTTTAAAAATTGCAAATAGAACTGCCTTATGACCCAACAATCCCACTGCTGGTCATACACACCGAGGAAACCAGAATTGAAAAAGACACGTGTACCCCAATGTTCATCGCAGCACTGTTTATAATAGCCAGGATATGGAAGCAACCTAGATGTCCATCAGCAGACTAATGGATAAGAAAGCTGCGGTACATATACACAACGGAGTATTACTCAGCCATTAAAAAGAATACATTTGAGTCAGTTCTAATGAGGTGGATGAAACTGGAGCCTTCTATACAGAGTGAAGTAAGCCAGAAAGAAAAACACCAATACAGTATACTAACACATATATGTGGAATTTAGAACGATGGTGATGATAACCCTGTATGCGAGACAGCAAAAGAGACACAGATTTAAAGAACAGAAGTTTGGACCCTGTGGGAGAGGGAGAGGGTGGGATGATTTGAGAGAATAGCATTGAAACATGTATACTATCATGTAAGAAACGAATCCCTAGTCTAGGTTCGATACAGGATACAGGATGCTTGGGGATGGTGCACTGGGATGACCCAGAGAGATGATATGGGGAGGGAGGTACGAGGGGGTTTCAGGGTTGGGAACTCATGTACACCTGTGGTGGATTCATGTCAATGTATGGCAAAACCAATACAGTATTGTAAAGTTAAAAAAAAAAAACTGAATTGGAAGGGAGATTTCATGAAAAAGGGCTGTGGGCTGATGAAGGCTTTTGTGCCAGGCAAGGGCAGTGTAGAGGGCTTGGGCACCAAAGTCAATGAATAACACGGGGAGTGTAGATGGAGTCATCTTACCTTCACACTGCCTCTGTATCTCCATTAACAAAGGGTCTTCTTTTTTCCTTTCATCCTTGAAGCAAACCACATTGCAACTCTTCTTGGCTGCCATGGCTTCCTGGTTACCTTAGTCATGATGATACCATGAAGTGGCCTAACCCAGAATCTCTGCCTCTGACCTCCCTATATATACCTTCTCAGGACAAGGAGGAGCCACACCCTTCAATCTGATTGGTCAGCTAGGCACTCCCCAAGCCAATGGTGGCTTGGGGGAATTAGACATCACAGTGTACCACTTTGCCCATCAACATGGGCTAGTGGATGCTAAGGGAGGCCATGATATAACTTTCCCAATCCTGACACCTCTGTGTGTCTGATTCTGGGGAGTGGTGATTCAGGGACATGATGCTTCTTCTCATGACCGTCAGACTTTCCTTCAGCGCCCTTTATTCTCTGACTTATATGTCTACCTTCAACACTCCTGACTCTTCTATCCCTCTATGAACCTCTGAAAAACACTTTCCATCCCACTTCAGAAATTCAGTCCTCTAGTCACTTCAACTCTAGACCACCCTCTTCTTGTTGGGTATTCTTGAGGGACTCAAGGAACTTAAGAGCAAGAGCTTAAGGTGAAAAAGATAATTAAGAACAGGTTGGGTGTTTTTCTACTCCAATGAGCTTTAGAGACCCCCAGACCTTAAGAATCCTCAGTCTGTTGCCCCAAGGTCAATACACAGTCTCCACAAGAGTATACATCAGAACAAAGAAAGTGTTAAATGTCTCCTTCACTATTTTTGGGGACACTTCAACTCTCATATTGAGTAAGGAAACTCAACTTGCCCTATCTACCAGAAATACGTTCATGAATTTTTTTAAAAAAAACGTAAGGTCCTCAAAGGCAAGAGTCAGATCATCACTGCACCACTGACTCTTGACTGAATCATTTCCCCAGTGGTCCCTCATTGACAGTTACCAGTAGGCAGGACCCACTGCAGTGCTGACCAATAGCTGAACAAGACAAGTACCAGTAGGTAGCTCACTGATAGTTTGTTGCTTGTGGGCGGGGCCCAGTGAGGCACTGACCAATGGCTGAGCAAAACCCATTGCCTAGTAACAGGATGCAGAGTAATAAGGCACAGTGATGGGTACCTGCTAAGGGCTGTGCTCATGCTGCTCTGTTACATAAGAACACTTTGGGTCTGGCATGCTGGAATCTTCTTGATTGACTCCTTTCCAACCTGATATTTTGGTTTCACATGCTAATTTAACTTTTGCACATCATTCTTTTCATTGTATTCCCAGGCATACCTGTCACCAGTGCTTATCTCTATTCCACTCCAACAACTGTCACTTGACCGCATTCTCAGCATATAGTATAGCTAATAGTTCAAAGCCAACAAGATTGTGAAGGCCAGACCACCTTTAAAACTATTTTGACCAACCTTAACCTCACAGTGATTCTTATTCTATTCACAGTTGAACAGAGCAGGATGAGCACAGTCCTTAGAAGATAGCCTTTAATGTGCTTCCTTTCAACCCACCCTGTTCCTAGGCAACAGAGGGCCCCATTCACAAGCAGCCAATTGTCAATGAGTGACCATTAGTTGTCCTGCTCAACTATTGGTCAGCAACACATTTGGCCCTACCCACAAATTGCTGCCAATGAGGGACCAGTGGGGAAGTGATTGAGTCAAGGGTGGTGTGGTGGTCATCAGGTGGAGAGTAAGCTAAGAGGCAGACTCAGGCCTTCTTCTACAGGCCTTGAAGCTCATCCAGCTTTGGGTCAGCAGGTGAGCTCGAGTGCCCAGGGAACAGACTGGGCACTATATCCTGTAGTGCTCCAGAGCCCTCACTAAGGCCCTCCACTAGCCTTGGCCCAGGCCTTGAGGAGCGATGAAGCTCTCCCCTATCCCTGTCTCTGCGACCTACTAGCAGTGGACGGCTTTCTGGGTCTCAGTTTGTGAGAACTAGTCTCCCTATTTGGACAGCCTGAGGAGACTGAGGGTTGGGTGCCTGGCTCCGTCAGGAATGAGACCTGGAGAGAATGTGGGAACTTGGCCCTCAAGGAGCTGCAGACTGAGATCTGCTTCCCCTTAACCAGAATCGGGACATTTCAGGGTGAAAATTATGCCTTGAGACTTTGCCCTTTCTTGTTAGCACAGAGAATGACATTCATCTGATAGAGATTTACAGGAACATCATTACCTGATCATGACCTGACCTTAAGAACAAAGGCCCTGACACCAAGAAGTCTGCAACAACTAACCTCAACTCTCTCTAACATTTGTTTTTGAATGGACTTACTGAAAACTTTCAATAACTGGGTACTTAGGGCATAAGCCACCCATCTCCTAGAATGAATTTGTAATAAACCTTTCTCTGTTCCAAACTCTAACATTTAGTTTTGAAGGGCCTCATTTTGCATCAGGCACATGGACCTGCCATTTCAGTAACCACAATACAGTCTAAGGACAGACTGTGCCTCTTTTAAACAACAGCAGAGACTGGCCAAGTGCTCACAATGATCCATAACATACCCACTGACTTGGCTTGGCTAAACTTTAGCCAAGCTTCTTTCCTCTGAACTTCAGAGGAAAGTTTCCCTAAGCTTGAGCAAGCATTAAGAGCCAGACTTTTCTGTCTCCCTAAATAGCTCATTTTGGGAATCAACTCACTACAGAGAGAAACACTTTCCTGTTAAACTGCTCCATTATGCTGTCTGCTCATCCATAACCACCACTTGCCCCATCTCTCTCTCACACACACACAGAGTTGCTGCTTGGCCTGCTTATCCTTCCATGTTAAAGAAACATCCTTTTCTGTTTTATTTTGAGACATGTGAAGAACTTGTAGTCAAAGCATTCTTCCTATTGCAAAGAGTTCAATTCAGTCACTCAGTATTGTCTGACTCTTTGTGTAAAATGGACTGCAGCACACCACGCTTCCCTGTCCATCACCAACTCCCGCAGCTTGCTCAAACTCAAGTCATTCGAATCGGAGATGCCATCCAACCATCTCATCCTCTGTCGTCCTCTTCTCTGGCCTTCAATCTTTCCCAGCATCAGGATCTTTTCCAATGGGTCACTTTTCACATTAGGTGGCCAAATTACTGGAGGTTCACCTTCAGCATCAGTCCTTCCAATGAATATTCAGGACTGATTTCCTTTAGGATTGGCTGGTTTGATCTCCTTGCAGTCCAAGAGACTCCTGAGTATCTTCTCCAACAACACAGTTCAAAAGCATCAATTCGGCTTTCTTTATTGTCCAATTGTCACATCAATACATGACTATTAAAAAAACCTTAGCTTTGACATACAGACCTTGGTCAGTAAAGTAATGTCTGTGCTTTTTAATATGCTTTCTTGGTTGGTCATAGCTTTTCTTTCAAGGAGCAAGCATCTTTTAATTCCAAGGCTGCTCTCACCATCTTCAATGATTTTGGAGCCCAAGAAAATAAAGTCTGCCACTTTTCTCATTGTTTCCTCATCTATTTGCCACGGACTGGATGCCACGGTTTTCTTTTTCTTTTTTTTTTTGAATGTTGAGTTAAGCTAGATTTTTCACTCTCCTCTTTCACCCTCATTGAGAGGCTCTTTAGTTACTCTTTGCTTTATACCTTAAGAGTGGTGTCATCTGCATATTGAGTTTATTGATATTTCTCCAGGCAACCTTCATTCCATCTTGGGCTTCATCCAGTCCAACATTTTACAGGATATACTCTGCATGTAAATTAAATAAACAGGGTGACAATATACATTCTTGACATACTCCTTTCCCAATTTGGAACCAGTCTGTTGTTCCATGTCTGGTTCTAACTGTTGCTTCTTGCCCTGCATACAGGTAAGATGGTCTTGTATTCCCATCTCTTTAAGAATTTTCCACAATTTCTTGTGACCCATACAGTCAGTGAAAGAGATATTTTTCTGCGATTCTCTTGCTTTTTTTATGTTCCAAAGTATGTTGGCAATTTGATCTCTTTTTCCTCTGCCTTTTCTCAATCCATCTTGAACATCTGAAAGTTCTTGGTTCAAGTATTGTTGAAGCCTGTCTTGGAGAATTTGCAGCATTACTTTGGTAGTATGAGAGATTACCCTATCACCATTGTAATTTCAAATCAATTTCTTCTTATATTAGTCTGGATTTGTTTTTATTAATTTGTAAAAATGAACATAAATTCTTTGGTGTAATGTTTATTTCCAACTTAACAGGTATTAATTAACCCCCTGCCATGTTGCAGGCACTGTGTGGGTACAAGGGGCACATTGCTAGCCAATATCCATAACCTTGCTCTCATGGCGCTTACCTTCTCGTCAGGGAAGATGGAAGGTTAACATTAACGACAAAATAGTGAATTATAAAGTATAGAGAATACCTTATGAGTTATGAGAAATGGGGAGTTTTTCCTCCCTAATCGTTAGTGAGAGAAGGCCTTTTAAATCCAGGACATTTGAGCAAAGACTTAAAGACATGAGGGACTGACCTTGTGGTTATCTTGGGGAAACAATTCTGGGGAGAGGAAATAGCCAGGGCAAAAGTCCCCGATTGGTATTGTCTGTGTCCTTCCAATAGAACAAGGAGGCTGGTGCAAGTGGGACCACGTGAGTGAGGACGAGACTAGGAAGTGATGAGCTGCTGTTGAGAGAGAACAGGGCAGGAAAAGGAGGAAAGTAATATTAAACATATCATGCCATTTCTGTAATGAATTGGTTCACAGTACCCAAACCACACTGGGCTCTGGTGGTAAAGAGGAGAGGCATTTGTCATAGTCTGATGGCAAGGAGGTGGGGGAAGGGTACTTTTAAGTAAAGTCATCCAAGATGAATTCTGAACCACCTAAAGTAGATAGATCACCAAGTGAAAAGGTGTGAACGTGCTTCCCAGACAGTGGGGGAGAAAATGCAAAGGCACTGAGACCCAAGAAAGCTGGTTGTATATGCATTGAACATGACTGGCATAAGGTATGATCAGGAAATTGTGAAGAAACATGGCCTTGGAGGTAGAGAGCACTTGAAAGGACAGCTGGGCATATGTTAATTTAATGTCTGGGTTACGCTGCCTTGAAGGAGCATCCTTAACGTTTTCTAACTGTAAATATATACTCGAGGCAAAGCAATATGGAAATTCAAAAGGAAGTATACAAATGAAAGTAGAGAACACCAATAAGTGTGTCAACAGAAATATATACTGTTAATATTTTGTCTTTGTTGTTCTAAATATTTATAACATATATATTATGTAATATATGTTATATAATGCTAAATATACATGTAATACACTTATATTAAGACTTCCCTGGTGGCTCAGATGGTAAAGTGTCTGTCTAAATGCGGGAGACCCGGGTTCAATCCCTGGGTCGGGGAGATCCCCTGGAGAAGGAAATGGCAATCTACTCCAGTACTATTGCCTGGAAAATCCCATGGACAGAGGAGCCTGGTAGGCTACAGTCCGTGGGGTCGCAAAGAGTCGGACACGACTGAGCGACTTCACTTTCACTTTCACACTTATATCTGGATGAGCATATAGACATCAGTGAATTTTTTTTTTTTTTAGTTTATACAAATTGAATCAAAACTATATGCTATATTGTAGCCATCCTTTTCTATACAATATGCTGGGAGAATTTTTCCATCTCAACGAACATGTATCTGCCATTATTTCTAAGGATTACTATAGTGTTCAAATGCTTGCTTATCCCATCCTAGTGCTAGGAAGACAGGAACCATGTGTGTCTTGTTCACTGGTTGCTTCCACATCTTTTCGATTGTAAATATGGTTGTAATACGCATTGAGGTTCATGTATCTTTTCAAATTAGTGTTCATTTTCTTCTTATATTTACCTAGGAGTAGGATTGCTGGGTCAGAGAAGGCAATGGCACCCCAATCCAGTACTCTTGCTTAGAAAATCCCATGGACAGAGGAGCCTGGTGGGATGCAGTCCATGGGGTCGCAAAGAGGCAGACACGACTGAACGACTTCACTTTCGCTTTTCACTTTCATGCATTGGAGAAGGAAATGGCAACCCACTGCAGTGTTCTTGCCTGGAGAATCCCAGGGACGGGGGAGCCTGGTGGGCTGCTGTCTATGGGGTCGCACAGAGTCGGACACAACTGAAGTGACTTAGCAGCAGCAGCAGGATTGCTGGGTCACATGGTAGTTCTATTTTTAGTTTTTTGAGAAACTTACATGATATTTTCCTTAGTGACTGCACAAATTTACTTTCCCGCCAATTAAGTACAAGGGCTTCCTTTTCTCCACATCCTTGCCAACACTTGTATTTTCAGACATTTTGATTTGATGATAGCCATTCTGATGGGTGTGAGGTGATATCTTCTTGTGATTTTGATTTCCATTTCTTTGATGTTTAGTGATGTTCAGCATTTTTTTCATTTGCCTATTAGTCATCTACTTATCTTCTTTGGAGAAATTCAGATCTTCCCATTGTTTAGTATTTTTTTCTTTAAATATTGAGTTGTATAATCTCTTTATATATTTTGTATGTGGACCCCTTATTATCATGTCATTTGCAAATATTTACTCCCATTCAGTAGATTGTCTTTTTATTTTGTCAATGTTTTTGCTTGCTGTGGAAAAGCCTTTAAGTTTAATTAGATCTCATGTTTTTCTTTTGTTTCCTTTGCCTTAGGAGACAGATGAAAAAAATATTGCTATGATTTACGTCAGAGTGTTCTCCCTACATTTTTCTTCTAGGAGTTTCATAGTTTCCAGTCTTTCATTTAGGGCTTGAATTCGTTTTGAGTTCATTTATCAATTCTAATAGTATTTTGGTGGTGCTTTATAGTTTTCTGCATATAGTATTATGTCAACTGCAAGTAGTGACAGTTTTATTTCTTCCTACCAATTTGGAGGACTTTTATTTGTTTTCCTTGAATGATTACTGTGGCTAGAACATCCATCATTTTAGCCAATTTTTTCACTCTCCTCTTTCATTTTCATCAAGAGGCTCTGTAGTTCTCCTTCCCTTTCTGCCATAACGGTGGTGTCATTTGAGGTTATTGATATTTCTCCTGGCAATCTTGATTCCAGCTTGTGCTTCATCCAGCCTAGCATTCTGCATGATGTACTCTGAAGAGAAGTTAAGCAGGGTGACAATATATAGCCTTGACATACTCCTTTCCTGATTTGGAACCAGTCCGTTGTTCCATATCTGGTTCTAACTGCTGCTTCTTGACCTGCATGCACATTTCTCAGGAGTCAGGTAAGGTAGTCTGGTATTCCCATCTCTTTAAGAATTTTTCACAGTTTTTTGTGATCCACACTATCAACGGCTTTGATGTATTCAATAAAGCAGAAGGAGATGTATTTCTAGAAGTCTCTTGCTTTTTCTCTGATCCAGTGGATGTTGACAATTTGATCTCTAGTTCCTCTGCCTTTTCAAAATCCAGCTTAAACATCTGGGTGTTCATGGTTCAGGTACAGAAGCTTCATTTGGACATATCCCCCCAGGGTAATGCAATTGGAGATTCATTCCCTATTGATTTAAACTCCCAGAGGATAACAGGAAGACAATCAAGGGAGGAGGCTTGGCCCTACCCAGGCCACGTATCTGTGCTTCCTGAAGAAGTCAGATCTCCCTGCACCACACATGCATAGAAAAGGCTCTTTTCAGGCTGAAAGGGGAATAAGGTTAAGGGATGCTCTCTCTACCCAGACACCTTTTCAGTAAAATCCATCTTGGCTAAGAGAAGCGTGCACACATGTGGAAGGATCCTGAGATATACCAAAAGGGACTGTGAACCACACACACCAGAATGATTGGCCCAAAGGATACCCAGAAGAAATGCCCCATAAAAGTAATTGAAACTACCATGAGGGCACAAACTCAGGAACTCTCCTTCTGTGTCTGCCTTTGTGCCTGTTCACACATACTCTATGCCTTTCCTCTTAATCTGCATTGTAGGCAGACTCTTTACCAACTGAGCCACGTGGGAAGACCAGATACACGTAAATGTAAAGCTGAATCACTTTGCAATACACCAGAAACTAATGTAATGTGGGAAATCTGTTATACTCCATTAAAAAACAATACATCAAGGAAGGAACAAGATGGAGGAAGAGTAGGTGGGCGTATATCTCTCTCCAGGAATACATCAGGAATAAACCTTCAGATACAGAAATGATTGCAGAACACCAGCAGAGGGTGGGCAGGAGTACCTGACCACTGGAAAAGAATATATAGACCCACCCAAAACTCAGTAGGATGAAGGAACTGGGGGTAAAACAGGAGGGCTAGTAGGACTAGACCTGCCCGCAGCAGGTGGGGGAACTGTAGAAGGGGTCTGATCCTCACATGAAGGCAATTGTCTAGGTCAGAGGAGAAACATTTGAGGCTGAGAGTGAAGCAGCTCATCTGTGACAGCCTAAATGGAATGAGAAACAGACAGTCCGTGCCGCAGCCATACATACCCCAGACAAGGACACAGGTCCCCTAGAAGGCACAACAGCCAGGAGCTGGAGCATAGGATTTGTGGAGTAATCCCAGGGCCAGAGCTTCTGTTGAATGCTGGGAGATGGACCGAGGGGATGTAAGGGAGGAGACCCTGGTGGGAAATGCCTGTGTAGGAAAGCCAGTGAGCCAGGGAAACATGGTGATACTGCTGAGTCTTGCAGAGGGGATGGAGCCAACACCAGAGCTTCTCTCTCCCCACATGCCAACACAGGCAGCTGGACAATAGGGAGGCTGCCCCATCAAGTGCCTGAGACAGACTAGGACACCACCCAGGATGTCCTTTTAAGTGTCTGAGGTGCAGAACAACAGAGTAGTATCTCAGCAAGGGGGGTCACTTTAAGTGCCTGACATGCCAAACAACAGAGAAGGACCCCAGGCAGGGGAGCCCTCTAAGTGCCTGAATGGGCGGAGCTATGGAGTAAGACTAGCCAAAGAGGCCTGCTGATCGCCAGCTGCCAGAGGCTCAAAAAGACTCTGATAGGACCATAATTCCTGTGGCTGAGGCAGTCTGTGTCCCTGCACACTTGGTGCCACAAGGTTCCCCGCAACTCAAGTAGCTGTGACACCTTCATGCTCAACCCACACTTGGGCAGAGCTTCCACTGGCAAAAAAAAAAATGTCTTGTGTTTATGCACCCAGGGTCACTTCTGTCATGGTCAACTCTTTGAGACCCTGTGGACTGTGGCCTGCCAGGTTTATCTGTCAGGGGGCTTCTCCAGGCAAGAATACTGGAGTGTATTGGCCAATACTGGTTCTAGAGCACTATATTTCCTGCTGCCCTAGCTGCCACCTCCCCTGAGTACCTGGTGGTGCCAGAACCCCTGTGACCCAAGAAGCTGCCAGACCTCCAAACCTGGCCCTCACTGGGGCAGACTCAAATCCTCCAGGGCAGTCTCAGGAGCAAATCCCAGTGGACAACCCACATGCAGAGGTGGTGATAAAACCACAATTGCAACCCAGGGGCAGTGTGGCTAAGGAAGAGGACCCAAAACCTTCCCACCCAGCTGTACAAGCTGCAGATTAAATCCACAAGATCAACCAGACAGACTCTGTGTCTATGGAATATATAAAAGGACCCTGAGAGCTCCTACAAAAGCAAACGGACTAGTTCTGACAGCTGTGGACATTGGAGGCAAGAACACACAGGAGTAGGACCAGATTAGAGTGTGAGCTGCCCCCACAGCAGAGCCAGAGTCCAGTGCAATGTTGGAGGGCATCCTAGGGAATTAAGGTGGACTGTGACTCCCAGTGAGGGAAAGGACACTGACAGCAGAGACTCAAGTAAAACATGTATTATTCATATATTTTGACTTGTTCTGTAGTTTCCTTTGGATCTTTTTTTTTTCTTTTCATTCTTTATTTCTCCCTCCCACACTCTGTTGTAGTTATCGATTTTATTAGCACTCTGAAAACTATTTAAGTTTTTGAGTGTTTTTTTTTGTTTTGTTTTGTTTTTGTTTTTCCGAATCACATTATTTATGTTGTAAACTTCTGCTTCTACTTTGGCTTTTTGCAGTTCTGTAGAGTTTTCCTTTTTTTTTTTTTTCTCTTTTTTAAACTTTATATTTTACATTTTAAAATTTATTATTAGTTTTTCTAAGCTGATTTCTTTGTTTGCTTTTCCTCCTCTTGCTTTCCCCCTTGTACTTAATCTTTAATATATATAAATCTTTATCTACCACTATTGACCTTTATATTTCTATTCTTTCTTTTTTTTTCAATTACAGTCCTTTCTTTTATTGGAGTTCCAAATTTTAAAAACTGAAAGTAAAGCAATCATTCAGTGGTTCAGATAAAAGAAAAGCATCTTTACCTGAGTTACCCATCAGACTTACTCTGACCTGCCCTAGCTCTTCCCAGAACAAGTTTCTGGGTATCTAAAAAAATGGTTTGCATGTCGACTCCATTAAAATTCATCTCTACTACAGGGGTCAACTAACTATGAGAACAGTTCTCATACCTATTAAATGTACACAGTCCACAGTGAGACCTCTATAGAGGTCTACAAAATGCTCTCCAGAGTAGTTTCTTTGGGGCCCAATAAGGTAGAGATTTCCTGCAAGGATTTTTTTTCCCCCAGACTTAGGGTTATTTATAGGGTCTTTCACTTATACAAGTTCCCTGGTGTACAAGAACTGATCATTGACAGAAGTTTTTCTCATTCAGGGAACTCATAAGGTCCTTCATCAGATTTTTTTTGGGGGGGGGAGGGGTTTGCAAACCCAAGAAGGCTCTCCACTTAATGCTTTTGCCACATTCAAGGCAAATATACAAATTTTCACCTGTATGGCTTCTCTTATGATAGGTAATAAAGTCACAATTACGTTAAGAGGCTTTTTTCACAACTGTTGGGGTTTCTTTCCAATGGGGCTTTCTGACATCCAATGAGGCGTGCATACTGTCTGAAGCACTGTTTCACAGGGCATTAAAAAAATATCATCCTCTGATCTGAATTATCTTGGAATGAGGAGAGGTGAGCACTGCTGGAGAGCTTTCTCACATTCACCGAACTTATAAGTTTCCCACCTATATAAATCCTCTTGTGGATGATCAGACATGAGCTTGGACTGAGGTTTTCCAAAAACTCAGGGCATCTGTAAGGTTTCTCACTGGAGTGATTGATATGGTTCTGTAAAGACAGCTCTCTGATCAAACCATTTCTCAAGTTCCTACAACTACAGATTTTCTGGTCCCCAGTAAAGTCTGGGCTCTGAGGAAAGTCTGAGATTTGCTTTGAGTTCTCCATCTTAAGTGAGTTCTCCATCTTAAGTGAGTTCTCTTACATTGTAAATACATCCTTTTTTTTTTTTTAAGGTATAACAACTTGTCTGGTCAAGACATCTGTGAGGCTTCTGATACATGGGGAGGGCTGAGCTCAAGACCTTTCTCAGCCACATTACAGATATATGGTTTTTCACCGATGTGGATTGTCTGATGTTGAAGAAGGGCTGACCTCTGATGAAAGCTTTTATCACAGACACTGTATTTATAATGCAGCTCCTCTGTCTGAGTTATCATTTTCTGTTGGGCAACGAAGTCCATGCCTAAGAGGAAGCCACTCTCACACGCAGACCACTGATGTGGTTTCTCTTCCATGTGAATTCTTTGATGCACAATAAGGTCTGAACTACAGGTGAAGCTCTTCTCATATTCAAGGCATTTAAAAGTGTGAGTGTGAGTTGCCTGGTGCCTGATGAGGTTGGCACTTCGGGTAAAACTTCTCATACATTCCAAGCATTTATACGGCTTCTCACCTGTGTGGACTCTCTGGTGTACAATAAGGTCGGATTTCTGGCCAAAGCATTTCTCACAGGCACCACACTTATAGGGCTTCTCCCCAGTATGTACTCTTTTATGAACAATGAAGGCTGACCGGTGTCGGTAACTTTTCTCACACTTATTACATTTGTAGGGTCTTTCACCAGTGTGAGTTCTCTGGTGGCTAATAAGATCGGATTTCCCACTAAAAGCTTTTTCACACTCCAGACACTTAAACGGTTTCTCACCTGTGTGAGTTCTTCTGTGCCTTATGAGGTTTGTACTTTGGCTGAAGCATTTATCACATTCACTACACAGATACGGTTTCTCGCCTGTATGGCTTCGCTGGTGGACAAGCAGATCAGAGCTCTGACCAAAATTCTTGCCACAGATATCACATGTATAGAATTTTTTACCTGCATGCATTCTCTGGTGTCCTGAAAGGGCTAAGTGGTGCCGAAAGCTCTTCTCACATTTGCTACATATATAAGGTTTCTCATAACTGTGGATCCTCTGATGTGAAATAAGATCTGAGCTTTGGATGAAGGTTTTCTCACACATATCACATCTATAAGGTTTCTCCCCAGTATGGGTTCTCTCACACATAATAAGAGCTAAGTTTTCACAAAAGTTTTGTTCACATTCAAGGCACTGGTATATCTGATCATCTATTTGAGTAATCTCATGCACATGAATAAAAATCTTTTTACCCTTCTGAGAGCATACATGATATATTTTCCTTTTTTGAGTTCTCTGATTATATCTCTCTTCTGAAGTGTACATTTTCTATGGCTCTCTCCTAGGGAGTTTTCCACTGGTCTTCCTGACCCATCATTTTCTTCATAGTCATTTTCTCGATAAGAACTTGAAAGATACATCTGTCTTAGGCCTTTCAGTCATGAGCAGTTTCTCTTTACAAGTTTCCAGCATCACATGCACTCATTCTTTATGTGGTATTTACAACCCATAACAAGAAAGACTCAAGACTGTCTTAGTTTTGGCTCCAAAAGGTCTCCAGTCCATAGTTACTAACGATACTCAATTCTTCCCTCTCCCCGGCTGCAGCCAGCACCACCCCTCTGCCTGGGAGGGCACTTCCGGTTACTCTCCGGACACTCGGGGTTTGGTTTTCCCTGCGGCCGCAGGCTTCGGACGGTGAACCTACAGGCCCACCTTCGGGAAAAGAAGGAAAGCAAACCTGGGAGGCCGACGAGAGCCAGGAGCATCCTTCTTTGCGCCGCTCGGCGAGGGTAGCTGGGGCCAGGGCATCCAGTGTGCGATTTAAGGGCCAACAAGGCCAGCTAGCTTCCGAGCCCTTTCAGCCTGGCTGGCTCTATTCTTTCTTTTCTTCCTTTCCTTTCTTTTTCTCACGATATTTGTTAGTTTTGTTTTCATTGCTTTCCCCCCCCAGTTGTCACCTTATTTTAGTTTTGTTTTCCAGTTTGTGCTTTAGTTAGTTTTGTTCTTAACTGGTGGATGCCATTTTGGTTTCCTTTGTTCGCCAGGTCAAACTATTGTACTTTATTTTCATTAGACTGTTTTGATTTTGCTAATGAGTGTATATGTATGTGCATATATTCCATTATTTCAATTATCATTTGCCTGATTTTGTAATTGCCATTTGTCTGGGGTTTGTCTTTGGTTTCTCATTTTTCGGTATTTGTTTAATCCCATTTAATGCCAGAACAAACCACCTGTGGAATTTCCTTCCAGGACAGAGATCAAGCCCTGAGGCTGTGGAGTGGGAGCACTGACTCCAAGACCCTAGACTATCAGAGAATTCCTAACCCTAAGGAGTATCAAATAGTGAGAATTCCCACAAAAGCAACCACTTGTATACAAGACCCAGCATCATCCAACTACCAGCAGCACACTGTGCAGGATGCCTCATCCAAAGAACAAACAGGACAAAAATACAAACCCAATCATCATCAGCAGATAGGATTACCACCTCAATCAGCCCTGCCCATAAAAGGGGGAGAAAAAAAAAAGCTAACCTCCTCCCACCTGAACACAAGCACAAGTCACATCTTACATGAAGCTTACACAAACCACTTGACCAAACTTGTGACAGCAGAAACCAAAAGAGAGAAAGAATTCAGCCTTAAAAGCTGGGGAAAGGAGACCTCAAACACAATAATTTAAAAAAAAATAATGAAAAGGCAGAGAAATGCTGCACAAATGAAAGAACAAACTAGAAATGCTCAAGCCCAAATAAGTGAAGAGGAAATAGGCAAACTACCAGAAAAAGACTTCAGAATAATGATAGTGAAGATGATCCAGACCTTGAAAATAAAATGGAGAAAATGGAAGAATCAATTAACCAAGACCTAGAAGAATGAAAGAATCATACAAACAACACAATTACTGAAATTAAAAATACTCTAGAAGGAACCAATGGAAGAATATCTCAACCAGAAGAATGGATCATTGAGCTGGAAAATAAAATGGTGAAAATAACTGCCAACAAGCAGAATAAAGTAAAAAGAATGAAAAGAACTGAGGATAGTCTCAGAGACCTCTGCAACAATATTAAATGCACCAACATTCAAATTATAGGGTTTCCAGAAGAAGAAGAGAAAGATAAAGGGTATGAGAAAATTTTTGAAGAAATTATAGTTGAAAATTTCCCCAACATGGAAAAGGAAATAGTCAATCAAATTCAAAAGGTGCAAAGAGTCCCATACAGGATAAACCTAAGGAGAAACATGTCAAGACTCATACTAATCAAACTAACAAAGACTAAACACAAAGAAAGAATATTAAAAGCAGCAAGGGGAAAACAACAAGTAACATACAAGGGGAACCCCATATGTTTAGAAGCTGATCTTTCAGCAGAAACTCTGCAGGCCAGAAAGGAATGTCAGGATATATTTGAAGTCCTGAAAGGGAAAAGTCTACAACCAAGATTACTCTACCCCACAAGGATCTCATTCAAAATTAGTGGTGAAATAAAAAGCTTTACAGACAAGCAAAAGTTAAGAGAACTCAGTAACACCAAACCAGCTTACAACAAATGTTAAAGGGACTTATATAGTCAGAAAACACAAGAGAATAAAAGTATCTACAAAAACAAACCCTAAACAATTAATAAAATGGCAATAGGAACATATATATCAATAATTACTTTAAAGAAAAATGTATTAAATGTTCCAACCAAAAGACACAGACTGGCTGAAAAGATACCAAAAAAACAAACAAACAAATAAACAAAACAAAACACACACACATATATATATATATATATATATATATATATATATATATATATATATATATATATATGTTGTCTACAAGAAGCCCATTTCAGATCTAAAGATACTATAGACTAAAAGTGAGAGGATGGAAAAATATATTCTATGAAAAGGGGAAGCAAAAGAAACCTGGAGTAGCCATCCTCATATCAGAAAAAAATAGACCTTAAAATAAAGAAGATTCCAAGAGATAAGGAAGGACACTACATAATGATCAAGGGATCAATCCAAGAGGAAGACATAACAATTGTAAATATCTATGCATCAAACATAGGAGCACCTCAATACATAAGAAAAGACTAACAGACATAAAAGGAGAAATTGACAGTAACACCCCACTCACACCAATGAGCCGATCATCAAAAGAAAATTCATAAGGAAACACAAGTCTTAAATGATACATTAGACGAGACGGATCTCATTGATAGCTTCAGGATGTTCCATCCAAATGCAGTAGGATACACCTTATTCTCAAGTGCACATGGAATATTCTGCAGGATAGATCACATCTTGGGTCGCAAATCAAACCTCAGTAAATTTAAGAAAATGGAAATCACATCAAGCATCTTTTCTGACCACAACACTATGTGACTAGACATCAATTACAAGAAAAAAAAAACTGTAAAAAACACACACACAAAAACATGGAGATTAAGCAATATGTTTCTAAATAATGAACAGGTTACTGAAGAAATCAAAAGATAAATCGAAAAATTCCGTGAAACAAATGACAATGAAAGCACCACAACTCAAAACCTGTGGGATGCAGCAAAAGCAGTTCTAAGAGGGAAGTTTATAGCAATGTGATCCTACCTCAAGAAACAAGAAAAACATCAAATAGATAGCTAACCTTTATAACTAAAATGCAATACTCTTGCCTGGAAAATCCCATGGACGGAGGAGCCTGGTGGGCTGCAGTCCATGGGGTCGCTAAGAGTCGGGCACGACTGAGCGACTTCACTTTCACTTTTCACTTTCATGCATTGGAGAAGGAAATGGCAACCCACTGCAGTGTTCTTGCCTGGAGAATCCCAGGGATGGGGGAGCCTGGTGGGCTGCCATCTATGGGGTCGCACAGAGTCAGACACAACTGAAGCAACTTAGCAGCAGCAGCAGCATACCTAAAATGACTGGAAAAAGAAGAACAAAAGATCCCCAAAATTGGCATAAGGAGTGAGTGAGTGAAGTCACACAGTCGTGTCCGACTCTTTGCGACCCCATGGACTGTAGCCTACCAGGCTCCTCTGTTGGCATAAGGAAAGAAACCATAATTATAAGAGGAGAAATAAATAAAAAAGAAATGAAAGAAACAATAGCAAAGATTAATAAAACTAAAAGCTTTTTATTTGAGAAGATAAAATTCACAAACCTTTAGCCATACTCATCAAGAAAAAAGAGATTAAAATTAAATCAAAAAAATATAAATGTAAAAGGAAGATTACAACAGACATTGCAGAAATACAAAGGATTATAAGATACTTTTATGAGTAACTATATGGCAATAAAATGAATAACCTGGAAGAAATGGACAGATTCTGAGAAAAGTTCAATCATCAGAGACTGAACGAGGAAGAAATAGAAATTATGAACAACCCAGTTACAAGCACTTAAGTTGAAATTGTGATTTTAAAAAAGTCCCCCCAAAAACAAGAGCCTAGGACCAGATGGCTTCACAGGTGAATTCTATCAAACATTTAGACATGAGCTAATCCTATCCTTCTAAAACACTTCCAAAATATTGCAGAAGAAGGAACACTTCCAAACTCATTCTATGAGGCCACCAGCACCCTGATACCAAAACCCGACAAAGACAACACAAAAGCAGAAAACTACAGGCCAATATCACTGATGAACATAGATGCAAAAATTCTCAATAAAATGTTAGCAAGTAGAATTCAGCAACACATCAAAAAGCTCATACATCATGATCAATTTGGGTTTATTCCTGGGATGCAAGGATTCTTCAATATACAGAAATCAATTAATGTGATACATCACATTTACAAAGTGAAAGATAAAAATCATATGATCCTCTCAATAGATGCAGAAAAAGCCTTTGACAAAATTCAGCACCCATTTACGATTAAAACTCTTCAAAAACTGGGTGTAGAAGAATCCTAGAAAAGGCCATATATGATAAGCTTATAGCAAAGATTATTCTTGATGGTGAAAAACTGAAAGCATTCCGCCTAAGATCAGGAATGAGACATGGGTGTCCACTGTCACCACTATTATGCAACAAATTTTAAAAGTCCTAGCTATAGCAATCATAGAAGAAAAAGGAATAAAAGGAATCCAGATGGGAAAAGAAGAAGTAAAGCTTTCACTGTTTACAGATGACATGATACTATACATAGAAAACCCTAAAAATACTATCAGAAAATTACTAGAGTTAATGAGTGAATTTAGCAAAGTCACAGGATGCAAAATCAACACAAAAATCACTTGCATTCCTATAGAGTACCAATGAAAATTCATAAAGAGAAATTAAGGAATCAATTGCATTACCACTGCAATAAAAAGACTAAAATATCTAGGAAAAAACATACCTGAGACAAAAGAACTGCATACAGAAAACTGTAAGATACTGATGAAAGAAATGAAAGACAACATAAACAGATGGAGAGATAGTCCATGTTCCTGGGTAGGAAGAATTGATATTGTGAAAATGGCTATACTACCACACACAATCTATAGATTTAATGCAATCCCTTTCAAATTACCAATGACATTTTCCACAGAACTAGAACAAAACACTTCACAATTCATATGGAGACACTAAAGACCCTGAATAACCAAAGCAGTCTTGAGAAAGAATGGAGCTGAAAGAATCAACCTTCCTGACTTCAGATTATACTACAAAACTACAGTCATCAAGACAGTATGGTACTGGCACAAAGCCAGAAATACAGACCGATGGAACAAAATAGAAAGATCAGAAATAAAGCCACACACCTATAGGTATTTTGTTTTATTTTATTTTTATTTTATTTTTTATTTTTGCAAAGGAGGCAAGAATATACAATAGGGCAAAGACAGCCTCTTCCATAAGTGGTGCTGGGAAAACTGGACAGCTACATATAAAAGAATGAAATTAAAAACACTTTCTAACACCATACACAAAGATAATCACAAAATGGATTAAAGACCTAAATGTAAGACCAGAAACTATAAAACTCTTAGAAGAAAACATAGGCAGAACACTCGATGACATAAATCAAAGCAACATCCTTTATGACCCACCTCCTAAAGTAAGAGAAATAAAAACAAAAGTAAACAAGTGGGACCTGATTAAACTTAAAAGTTTTACACAGCAAAGGAAAGTATAAACAAGGTGAAAAGAAAATCTTCAGGATAGGAGAAAATAATAGAAAATCCAAAAAACAGACAAAGGATTAATTTCCAAAATATACAAGCAGCTCATAAAACTCAATTCCAGAAAAGCAAACAACCCAACCAAAAGTGGGCAAAAGACCTAAAGAGACATTTCTCCAAAGAAGACATACAGACAGCTAACAAACACGTGAAAAAATGCTCAACATCACTCATTATTAGAGAAATGCAAATCAAAACTACAATGTGATATCAACTCACACCAGCCAGAATGGTCATCATCAAAAAGTCTACAAACAATAAATGTTGGAGAGAGTGTGGATAAAAGGGAATCCTCTTGCACTGTTGGTGGGGATGTGAATTGATATAGCCACTATGGAAGATGGTATTATAGAGATTCCTTAAAAAACTAGAAACAAAACCATCATATGACCCAGCAATCCCACTATTAAGCATATATCCTGAGGAAACTGAAATTGAAAAATACACATGTATCCCAATGTTCATTGCAGCATTATTTACAATAGCTAGAACATGGAACTTATCTATATGTCCATCAACAGATGAATGGATAAAGAAGTGGTGTATAAACAAAAAGGAATATTATTCAGACATAAAAAGGAACAGGTTTGAGTCAGTTGTGATGAGGTGGATGAACCTAGAATCTATTATACAGTGTGAAGTAAGTCAGAAAGAGAAAAATAAATATTATTAACTAATGCATATATATGGAATGTATAAAAATGATACTGATGAATTTATTTCTAAGCCAGCAATAGAGAAACAGACATAGAGAACAGACTTATGGACACAGGGAGAAGGAAGGAGAGGGTGAGATGTATGGAGAGTAACATGGAAACTTACATTATGGTGTATAAAATACATAGCCAATGGGAATTTGCTATCTGTCTCAGGGAACTCAAATAAGGGCTCTGTATCAAAATAGAGGGGTGAGAGCTGGAGGGACATGGGAGGGAGGTTCAAGAGGGAGGGGACATATGTATACCTATGGCTGATTCATGTTGATGCTTGACATAAAACAACAAAATCTTATAATGCAATTATCCCTCAAACAAAAGATAAATCAATTTAAAAAAACACACATCAACATGTGGAACAATTATCAAAAAAACTAACTGGAAAATTGCAGAAAGATTCCTGAACCAAGGCTCTAAGAAAGACCACAGGGAATAGGGTAGGAAGGGAAGAGGAGCATTCAAGTCCTGACCTGTGTCACTGGGAAAAAGACTCAGAATATAAGGGAGATCACACGGGGGGAGATCTGCCCTAGGTGTGAGTAGTTTGAGCCATATATTGGACACGCCAGTCCTTGGGTCCGACAGAGGGAAGACAAGAACCCTTACCTGGTTGTAGGGTTATGTGGACTAATAGGAGGGCTGTGGGAAGCCTGGACTCCCCCCTCGAGGAACACATGCTCAGGGTCTTGCTCTCAAGGCAGGGGTAAAGAGAATACATTGAGACCGCACTTGTGGCTGCCTGTTTTCCCCACAACTACCCAGCCTGCCCTACACACGCCCTGCTTACCTCGTGTGGTTGCTCTTCACTGCAGCAGGGGCTGCCATGATGAGGCAAAGAGCTGGGATGTGGGAAGCAGAGGTGCATCTGGCCCAGGGCGGCATCTGGGTGGGACAGCTGGGGCCATCATGCTCATGGAGGGCACTTACACAGGCAGCCCATTGGGAGAAGTTCTGATCTCCGATGGAGGCCAGACTGCCACAGCAGATGACCCAGTATGTGCCCAGAGCCCATGAGGGCCTCACCTGCCCAATAGAAACCCTCTTCAACAGGGCAGGGGTGGCAGAGGCTGGGGGAACTGATCAGCTGTGAGGGACCAAGGGGTCTCAGACCAGAAGCTATGTTTAAGCAGGGTGGGAGAAGCTACTTCTGGTGCTGGCACAGGTGGTACATTGGAGGTAGCGTGGATCTCTGTCAGCAGTGAGCCTGTAGACTAGCTCCTTTTTTCCTAATGTTCACAGGCCCCTCTTGTCCCTCTGTGATAAGAGTTGCAGTGCTGGGAGAGGGGAGGGCACACACTTAGAAGGAACACAGCCAGATCTGGCCTGACAATCAGGACCTCTGCTCTGAAAACTTGAGTCCCCACCCTGCTCCCAATAGGTTTGAGAAGGCCATTGAGAATAGAGGAAGTCTGTGCCTCACATCCAGCTTCAGTCCTCCTACCACCAATCCTCTCCCACGGTGATAGGTGATGGCACACCCTGAGGAAAGATGTGACTTGTGGTCCATCAAATCCAGCCTCATCTCTGGGTACCACACAGACTGTACAGTCATGCTACCCCACAAGGACACCCCTTCAAGACCATAATAGATAACTGACGCACTTAAATTCACAGAGGCAGAGAAAAATTGGAAGGACTGATGCTGAAGTTGAAACTAATACTTTGGCCACCTGATGCGAAGAACTGACTCATGTGAAAACACCCTGATGCTGGGAAAGACTGAAGGCAGGAGGAGAATGGGGCAACAGAGGATGGGATGGTTGGATGTCATCCCAGACTCAAAGTACATGAGTCTGAATAAACTCTGGGAGTTGGTGATGGACATGGAGGCCTGGCATGCTGCAGTCATGGGGTTGCAAAGCATTGGACATGACTGAGCAGCTGAACTGAACTGAGAAAAATGGGAAGACAGTAAGCTGATCTCCATTGAAAGATTGAGTGCAAACCACTGAACAAAGGAAAGAAAAAACATAAATAATTTACTAGGTAAAGATTCAGAAGAATTAGTAATAATAATGCTAACTGAACTAGAAAAAATAGAGAAGCACCACAAACATTCTACCAAGGAACTAGAAAATAGAAAAAAAGAACCAGACCGAGCTGAAGAATACAGCAACTGATATGAAGAACACATGAAAATAAACATCAGACAGGATAATTCACAAGAATTCATAATAATGGAAATCACCAGTTGGAATAGCTAAAAGAAAAACCAAAAATAAAACAATGAGAATAATGTAAGAGACTTATGGATAATATTAAGCATATCAGTATTCATATTATACGCATCTCAGAAGGACATAAGAAAGAGAAGATGGTAAAATGTATTTGATGAAATTACGGCTGAATACTTCCCAAACAACAAGAAGGAAACACACCTATGAACACAAAGCACACAGTGTACCAAACAAGATGAACCAAAACCCACACTAAGGGGGGTGGTCCTAAGATGGCGGAGGAATAGGACGGGAGACCACTTTCTCCCCCACAAATTTATCAGAAGAACATTTCAACGCTGAGTAAATTCTACAGAACAACTTCTGAATGCTGTCAGAGGACATCAGGCACCCAGAAGAGCAGATAATTGTCTTCAAAAACAGTGAACCTCTCTGGGTGTCCCTCAATGTGGAGAAACTTTTCATCTTTAACCTAGATGTTTTATCATCGGTGCTGTATAGATGGAGAAGTCTTGAGGCTACTGTAAAAATAAAACTGAAAACCAGAAGCAGGAGGCTTAAGTCCAACTCCTGAGAACATCAGAGAACTCCTGAATCTAGGGAACATTAATCAATAGGAGTTCATCAAATGCCTCCATACCTACACTGAATCCAAGCACCACCCAAGGGCCAACAAGTTCCAGAGCAAGACTTACCACACAAATTCTCCAGCAACACAGGTACACACCCCTGAGCTTCAATATACAGGCAGGTCAAGTTACTCCAAAACCACAGATGTCTCATAACTCATTACTGGTCACTTCATTGCACTCCAGAGAGAAGAAATCCAGCTCTACCCACCAGAACTCAGACACAAGCTTCCCTAACCAAGAAACCTTGACAAGCCACTGATACAACCCCACCCACAGCGAGAAAACTCCATAATAAACAGAACTCCACAAATTCCCAGGATACAGAAAGGCCACCCCAAACGCAGCAATATAACCAAGATGAAGAGACAGAGGAATATCTAGCAGGTAAAGGAACAGGAGAAATGCCCACCAAACCTAACAAAAGAGGAAGAGATAGGGAATCTACCTGAGAAAGAATTCTGAATATTGATAGTGAAAATGATCCAAAATCTTGAAGTCAAAATGAAATCACACATAAATAGCCTGGAGACAAAGATTGAGAAGATGCAAGAAAGGTTTAACAAGGACCTAGAAGAAATAAAAAAGAGTCAATATACAATGAATAATGCAATAAATGAGATCAGAAACACTCTGGAGGCAACAAATAGTAGAATATCGGAGGCAGAAGATAGGATTAGTGAATTAGAAGATAGAATGGTAGAAATAAATGAATCAGAGAGGAAAAAAGAAAAATGAATTAAAAGAAATGAGGACAATCTCAGAGACCTCCAGGACAATATGAAATGCTCCAACATTCGAATTATAGGAGTCCCAGAAGAAGAAGACAAAAAGAAAGACCATGAGAAAATTCTTGAGGAGATAATAGTTGAAAACTTCCCTAAAATGGGGAAGGAAATAATCACCCAAGTCCAAGAAATCCAGAGAGTTCCAAACAGGATAAACCCAAGGCGAAACACCCCAAGACAAATATTAATCAAATTAACAAAGATCAAACACAAAGAACAAATATTAAAAGCAGCAAGGGAAAAACAACAAATAACACACAAGGGGATTCCCATAAGGATAACAGCTGATCTTTCAATAGAAACGCTTCAGGCCAGGAGGGAATGGCAAGACATACTTAAAGTGATGGAAGAAAATAACCTACATCCAAGATTATTGTACCCAGCAAGGATCTCATTCAAATATGAAGGAGAAATCAAAAGCTTTTCAGACAACCAAAAGCTGAGAGAATTCAGCACCACCAAACCAGGTCCCCAACAAATGCTAAATGATACTATCTAGACAGGAAACCCAAAAAGGGTGTATAAAACCAAACACAAAACAACAAAGTAAATGGCAATGGGATCACGCTTATCAATAATTACCTTAAACATAAATGGGTTGAATGCCCCAACCAAAAGGCAAAGACTGGCTGAATGGATACAAAAACAAGACCCCTCTATATGCTGCTTACAAGAGACCCACCTCAAAACAAGGGACACATACAGACTGAAAGTGAAGGGCTGGAAAAAGATATACCACGCAAATAGAGACCAAAAGAAAGCAGGAGTGGCAATACTCATATCCGATAAAATAGATTTTAAAACAAAGGCTGTGAAAAGAGACAAAGAAGGCCACTACATAATGATCAAAGGAACAATCCAAGAAGAAGATATAACAATTATAAATATATATGCACCCAACATAGGAGCACCACAATATGTAAGACAAATGCTAACAAGTATGAAAAGGGAAATTAACAATAACACAATAATAGTGGGAGACTTTAATACCCCACTCACATCTATGGACAGATCAACTAAACAGAAAATTAACAAAGAAACACAAACTTTAAATAATACAATAGACCAGTTAGACCTAATTGATATCTATAGGACATTTCACTCCCAAAAAATGAATTTCACCTTTTTCTCAAGTGCTCACAGAATGTTCTCCAGTATAGATCACATCCTGGGCCATAAATCTAGCCTTGGTAAATTCAAAAAACTTGAAATAATTCCAAGCATCTTTTCTGACCATAATGCATTAAGATTAGATCTCAATTACACGAGAAAAACTATGAAAAAATCCCAACAGATGGAGGCTGAACAACACGCTTCTGAATAACCAACAAATCACAGAAGAAATAGAAAAAGAAATCAAAATATGCATAGAAACGAATGAAAATGAAAACACAACAACCCAAAACCTGTGGGACACTATACAAGCAGTGCTAAGGGGAAAATTCATAGCAATATAGGCATACCTCAAGAAACAAGGAAAAAGTCCAATAAATAACCTAACTCTACACCTAAAGCAACTAGAAAAGGAAGAAATGGAGAACCCCAGGGTTAGTAGAGGAAAGAAATCTTAAAAATTAGGGCAGAAATAAATGCAAAAGAAACAAAAGAGACCATAGCAAAAATCAACAAAGCCAAAAGCTGGTTCTTTGAAAGGATAAATAGAATTGACAGACCATTAGCCAGACTCATCAAGAAACAAAGGGAGAAAAATCAAATCAATAAAATTAGAAATGAAAATGGAGAGATCCCAACAGACAACACAGAAATACAAAGGATCAGAAGAGACTACTATCAGCAATTGTATGCCAATAAAATGGACAACGTGGAAGAAATGGACAAATTCTTAGAAAAGTACAACTTTGCAAAACTGAACCAGGAAGAAATAGAAAATCTTAACAGACCCATCACAAGCACGGAAATTGAAACGGTAATCAGAAATCTTCCAGCAAACAAAAGCCCAGGTCCAGATGGCTTCACAGCTGAAATCTACCAAAAATTTCGAGAAGAGCTAACACCTATCTTACTCAACCTCTTCCAGAAAATTGCAGAGGAAGGTAAACTTCCAAACTCATTCTATGAGGCCACCATCACCCTAATATCAAAACCTGACAAAGATGACACAAGAAAGAAAAGTACAGGCCGATATCACTGATGAACATAGATGCAAAAATCCTTAACAAAATTCTAGCAATCAGAATCCAGCAACACATTAAAAAGATCATGCACCGTGACCAAGGGGGCTTTATCCCAGGGATGCAAGGATTCTTCAATATCCACAAATCAATCAATGTAATTCACCACATTAACAAATTGAAAATTAAAAGCCATATGATTATCTCAATACATGTCGAGAAAGCCTTTGACAAAATTCAACATCCATTTATGATAAAAACTCTCCAGAAAGCAGGAATAGAAGGAACATACCTCAACATAATAAAAGCTATATATGACAAACCCACAGCAAACATTATCCTCAATGGTGAAAAACTGAAAGTATTTCCCAATTCAGATTTTATGCTCTTTCCTCAAAACTAGCAACCTGCCCTTGTCTTTACAGGCACGAAAGATGACCATGAGGTTCAGAAGACCTCTATAAGGAACCCTGAAAAAGAATATGCGATCATATGCCACTCAATTGAAGAAGGTGAGGAAAACAAGAAAGCCAAAGTGTTTTTTATGTTCCTGTGCATGTAAGAAACTGAATCAAAGCAAAAAAAGTTACCGAAATATGAGGCAGAGTCATAGAAGGAAGCAGAGTCAAAAGAGAAGATAAGCTTAGCCGGCCCAGAATGACAGACCCTGGAGAAGTACAACCTGGGCAGCCAGTAACTGAATAGAAAAGGTCAGACAGTTTAGAATTGTGTCTCCAGAGGTCTGCTTTCTTAGAAATGGCCAACCGGGAAAAGACTGACTCTCACACTAACATAGTAAACTGATGGCTGCGATTAAAATAAACATCAAATGGTGAAAAGATGATATTTGTGTGTGTGTGAATTTTCTGATGGGGAGGGGGGAGACGAGAAGAGGTGGGCACCTGAAAAGCGAGGGATATGGGGTCCCGAGAGGTTGGGGAACAGACCCTCAGGTCCCCAGTTATTCAGAGAGTAGAGGTCTGGACTTGAGTCAGGAGTGTGCACTGAAGATGGATAACCCTGCTTAACAATTGATCTCAGGGGCAAGGAGTAGTGGTGTGGTGTTACTGTCTTTGTTTGGGGTGTGGAATGACATTAGGGTCTAGATTGCCAGAACCCAGATGGGAACAGGGTTTCACATGGGGATGGTGAATGTGAAACTCTGACTGTGAATGTGAAACTCTGCCCCAGAAGAGGCAGAAATCACCTCCTGGCCCCCTACCTCATAATGGGGTTTGTTGTGTCACTCACCTGTGCTGTCAGCTAAAGGTGCTCAGGAGGCACAAAATGCTGATACAATTAAAACCCACAACTAGCACTCCCAAGGACTAAAATGATGTTTGGAGGGAACAAATCAAATTCAATTAGGCCACTGTTATGCTAAGAAATTGGTGGGAGAAGTGTGTTCCCAAAGGCAGGGCAGTGGGTGTGGCCCAATCCCAGTGCAGATGACAAACAGGATCACCACACACAGATAATTTTTTTTAATTGGGGGAGGCACTATGCAGGTTGTGGGATCATAGTTCCCTGACCAGGGATTGAACCCATTCCCCTTCTAGTGAAAACGGAGTCCTAACCACTGGACAGCCACGGAAGTTTGTACAGAAACTTTTGATACAAGTATTAATATAACGCTGAGTAAAAGCTGGTCTTTTATTTATCACCATACCCTAAAATTTCTAAATAACAACAATGGTAAAACATTCTTCTGCAATAAAGTCTTTCGTTAGTCCATGTTCTACAAGTTTATCATGGTTTGAAAGTAAGAGTATGGAATATTTAATTTGGTCTTAACTTTCATTTTGAAATGTTTAAAAAGGTTCCAGGTGTAGTCAATCAAATGTGGAAATATATAAGGCAGAGTCTCTGACCAGAAGAATCCTGTGTGTCTTCAGAAACATTTTTACAAAAAAAAAAAAAAAACAAAAAACAAAAAACAAAACACAGAGTTTCACCATCAGCATCAAAAGAGTTGGGTTCAGATTTTAAGTCAATGATATGGTATTTTTTTATCTGTACTGCAGCTCCGTAATTAAAACTTTCTGGCACTTTAACTCCTGGGAGACCCAGTTGATGATCCAAAGTCAGTCCCTGAATGTGATTTAAAATCAGTAAGAATGAAAGACACCCTGGGTGTGCTGTGCTTTCAAAGGAAGTGGAAGCACTTTCATGCCTTGCCTGCAGAAAATCAATTACCTAAAGTGGCGACCAGGATGATATGGATAGCTCTCTATCTACATATATCTACATATAGGTCAGTATTGTGATTTCAGATCTGCATATATAATCACCATTTAACACTATCACACTTTAACACCCTGCTGTTGGACTTACTGAAATGCTTGCTGTTATAGGGGAAGATAACAGATTGTTAGGCCTGAAGAACTGAAAATGAAAGTCACTCAGTCCTGTCAGACTCTTGGCAAGCCCATGGACTATACAGTCCATGGAATTCTCCAGGAGAGAATCCTGGAGTTGTTAGCCTTTCCCTTCTCCTTGGGATCTTCCAATCCCAGAGATCGAACCCAGGTCTCCCAAATTGCAGTTGGATTCTTTACCAGCTGAGCGACAAGGGAAGCCAAAGAATAGGGAATGGGAAGCCTATCACTTCTCCAGCGGAACTTCCCGACACAGGAATCGAACTGGGATCTCCAGAATTGCAAATGGATTCTTTCCCAACTGAGCTATCAGGGAAGCCCTGAGGTGGACCAAAAGCTGATGTTAGAGGGCCTTGTCTCCCCAAAGTAGCCCTGGTACATATTTAAAAATACACTGATACACCGTCACTTTCCAGAAAGAGGTGAGGATGCATAAAGTTTAAAAAGGATCCAAGGACACCTAGGGTTAAAAGAGAAAAACATAAATAATAAGTCATGAGTTGAGAAAGGATATATCCAAGTAGGATGACACAAAATATCAATATCGGTCGCCTGTAGCTCTCCTGGAAAAGGACGGTATATTGTGATTCAGACATGTCAAGTCTTATTGCAAATGCTGTTTTGGGTTTTGCGGTGGCAGTTTTTGCTCATTAGCACTTACAAAGAGTAGTACAAACTCTTTAGACTTCCACGTTTACAGGTTCCCTATGAATAGATTCCAACTGACCTCTCTAGCTGTGTCCATAACAACCTCTATGGACTAACACAATGATTTCCCTTCTGCTTTCCTCTTTGCCTGTATCCATTCTATCTTCTGTGACTCAGAAACTAGCAACCATCTGAGGCCAGCCTAATGGTCACCTCCCAAAGAAATGTCCTCAATCATTCTCTTGAGTATTAATGTTTTCATGTTTTCTAATCACTTCCTATTTATTACATGCAGCTTTTATGATAGTTTTTTGAGTATGTATCTTATCAGAAACACATGCCAGAGAGGTAAACGGATTAGAAATCAACAGTGTGGTGATATAAAGTATTATCAGAAGTTGAATTATCTAAGACTGTAAGGGAGAGAACCACTCTCACTGCCAAGTATGTCTAAGAATTTGTTTGAAAATGTAATAAAAACCATAAACTAGAGAGTGGATCAGAAGTCAAAGGAATTTGAATGAGAAGCTTCTTTTAATTTAAGTGAGGAATTTAACTGAGAAGTTCCTCAAGAGGAACATCATGTCCTTGTCTTAAGGCCAGCCATTTGAATGACGCTGAAGGCAAAAGCCAAAAGAGTGCCCATGGACTCATGATAAGAGCACAATACTGCTGGCCCAGACGCTTCTCTTGTTTGCCAGAGGTTTATGTTCGAAGAGTGAGAACACATCTACACAGGACCACATCCGCATATCAGCAGGAATCAAGTGGGAGTCTCCAAACTCTACATGGTCCTGGCAGGTCCCTCACCCCATTACCTTTCCTACAGGCTTGTCACGCACTTCTGCCTTGAGATGATCATGATTAAATGTCACCTTGCCGTTTCTTCAATTAATCACAGTGGGCAAACTAGACATCTGGATGCAAAAGAATGCAAATGGACCCTTACTTTATACCATACACAAAACTAAACTCAAAGTTGATTAAAGACTTAAATGTAAGATCTGAAACTATAAATTTACTAGAAGAAAACATACTGGAGAAGTTATATAGCATCCAGCTTAGAAATGATTTACTGTATGTGACACCAAAACACAGGCAACAAAAGGAAAAATAGAAAAAGTAGGGCTCAGTTTAGTTCCATCGGTCAGTCGTGCCTGACTGCGACCCCATGGACTGCAGCATGCCAGGCTTCCCTGTCCATCAACAACTCCCGGAGTTTACTCAAAGTAGTGTCCATTGAGTCTGTGATGCCACGCAACCGTCTCATTCTCTGTCGTCCCCTTTTCCTCCCACCTTAAATCTTTCCCAGCATTGGGGTCATTTCAGATAAGTTAGTTCTTCCCATCAGGTGGCCAAAGTATCAGAGTTTCATCTTCAGCATCAGTCCTTCCAATGAATATTCAGGACTGATTTCCTTTAGGATGGACTGGTTGGATCCCCTTGCTGTCCAGGGGACTCAAGAGTCTTCTCCAACACCACAGTTCAAAAGCATCAATTCATTGGTGCTCAGCTTTCTTTATACTCCAACTCTCACATCCATACATGACTCCTGGAAAAAGCTGCCTCCCCTAAAGAACACATCAAAAACACATCTACACAGAAGCGAAACTGATGGTTACCAAATGGGAGGTTGGGAGGGAGGAGGGATAAATCAGGAGTTGAGGATTAACATATACACACCACTATATTTAAAATAGATAACCAACAAGGAGCTACTACAAAACCACAAGGAAGTTTGCTCAACATACTGTAATGACATAAATGGGTAAAGAATTTGTAAAGGAATAGGTATATGCATGCATGCGTGCCCGTGCTCAGTCATTTCACTCATGTTTGATTCTTTGTGATACTATTTTATTGATCTTTTTGAAAAAACTTCCTAAATCAAATTCTTTTCAAGTTCCTTTGACCTCTAGCTAACTTTGGGGGTGCTTCAGAGGGCCCCTGAAACATCTAAAAGAGAAATATTAATACTGTATTTACTTGGTTGTTTAAATTACATGAAAAAGATTATCAAATGAGTAATAATTCTGTTCATGTTTTAATGTATGGTAACATTACTAATACAGATATCCTAGAAATTATATGGAGTTCTTAACATTCTGATATGTCCTGGTATTCTAATGGAAAACTTAAAAATTTTAGGGAGAAAAAGATGTTTCAATAAATATTAAATCCCAGTTTGTTAATGGAGGTCTACCAGTGGAGGTAGTAAGACTCATTTCTTGGATAGTTCTTTGTTGTTACATGATATTAATGTAAAATTTAATTGAATTCTTAAAGAAACCCTAAGTTTGTTTCTGAATCTTGTCTCAGTAATCTATCTTTGGATGAAGATCAGATGCCTCATGACTTGCAACCAGGACTGGAAAAAGACATAATTTAAGGGACTGTCTTCAACCTGGATGGAAGGACTTTTTTATCAGGTACTCTTAACTAGCTCATGCACAATGAAACTGAAGGGAAATTAACTCTGAGATTAAGTCCCACTTCCAAAGGCCCTTACACTGGATTGGTCTATAGGAAAGACAGCTGACTTGATCTCACCTTAAAATGATGCTCAAACAGGAGAAACTACACTACACCAGGATGAAAAGACGACGACATCAGAGGTAGACAGCTTGCCCAAGATGCTGGACCTGATTCGTATGGTCATTTATGTTTTCTTGACTTCTTAGACCTTTGCATATAAATCAAATGCTTTTCTATCATAGGCCTGATCCTATGCTAGTTTTAAAAATCAATCCAATTGTTGGGTTTGTGGCCAATTACCTGTGTCTAGTTCTGGGTTACCTTGGTAAATTTCTCTACTACAAGACTGTAACTGGTTAGTCCTGAGAAAATTTACTTAAAAAAAAATATATATATAGTCATATTCAGGTCACTGTGATATTACTAGATTGGATCCCCTCACTGGGCTAATTAATAATACCTGCTCTGACTCTGGCCATAAATTTGAGCTTTTTCTATTACTTAAGCTCAATCAGAGCAACAAGAAAAGTTTCAGCAAAAAATTCTCCCACAATTATTGGATGGATTTATATAGATAACACCACGCTATGGTAATTTAGGTTTAAAGTCTCCTCTGTGTTGGAAACAATTAAATCATACTAAGGATAGTCAGTCTAGTAACACTAGAAAACTGGGCTATGTGCCTTATAGACGGTGGTGCCAATATATAATTTCCCTGGAAGATAAAGATTCTACAGAGTAGACTAAATCAGATGACCTGAGATATATTGGGCTACATCTAATGGAAGCTCTTAAGTCTTACACGTGACTTTACTAATACTGCTGGCTATGTTATTTGTATTTCACCTGTTTTACAAAATTGCTGTTTCTTACACTGCCAAATGTGTGTCTGAGGCCACTAATAGAGATCAATGATGGTAATAGTGTAACTCTAGATATGGGAAGAAGCAACGAGAGGGAATATTTTCCTGGACCAAGAGGCTAGTAAGACAGGTGGTCCAGAGAATTTTGGATACTGTTGTATGGCCTAATCCAGTAACAGCACATTGAGTGGCCTATCAACAAAATCTTTTGCCAAACCTGAGAATGGGCATTCTCAGCACCATGGGATAAAATGATCGTGAAATGCCCCCCTCAAAATCATGGTCAAGTTTATCGGCAAAAAGGGGCTCTGCCAACTGAAGACTGACACTTGCCATCTACATCTACAAAGATTAAATCATGGCCACAGCAACTGCTGACTTTCAATGCCCCTGAAAGGAGTTCAGGGTGAAAATCAGTAATGAGGCACTCTGTGCTCTGGGAAACACTGGCAGAACAGGCCTTCAGATAGTTAGATCTTTTCAGGAGAAGATTTTATGAGTTCCAATTCTTACATCTTCTCATACCTAGAAAAACACTGACGTCATTAATGGTGACATCTGCTTTGGCTATTAAGGAAAATTTTACAATTAAAAGTAAAAATAGAGTAGCTATGGTTCAGACACCCTGGGAAATAACTAGGTGATACTATGGGTGTAATTTCAGATTAGACATTGTATTGCTAAACACTTGAGTTTTCTGAGTTGTGTCAGGCTTAGATGCCACCATTCTCAAAAGAATGTCTGCTGGAAGCTAGTATCTGCAACCTTACTTTTTATACAACTAGGTAACTGGCTACCTGGCTATAAGTTTTCCCGCAGTGCCAGGTCCAGACTGGGTTTCAGGCTTATTCTTCTAAAAAGAAATAAGATTTATTTGTCTACTAAACTCCAGTTATCACTCCTCCAATTACTTCTAATTGGGTCTGCACACCAAAACGGCCGACCAAGGGATTGAGATTTTAATCCTACAAGACTCAGATCTAGAACTTGGAACTCAGGCATACTTCCAATTCAGTGTCTACACTCCAAGCTGAGGCAGTCCTATGCTCCATTTTGACAGGAAATTATCACAGTCATAGTTGCCTAGTTCCCTAAATTAAAACTAAGTAGAACTCTCTGGGGCTCTGGAGTAGAGATTTGTTCTGTGTTCTCCATTTCTTGTCTGTAGGATATAGGCAGAGGGCAGACACACTGAAACCATACTCACAGAAAACTAGTCAATCTAAACACACTAGGACCACAGCCTTGTCTAACTCAATGAAACTAAACCATGCCTGCGGGGCAAGCCAGGACGGGTGCATCATGGTGGAGAGGTCTGACAAAATGTGGTCCACTGGAGAAGGGAATGGCAAACCACTTCAGTATTCTTGCTTGAGAACCCCAATAACAGTATGAAAAGGCAAAGTGATAGGATACTGAAAGAGGAACTCCCCAGGTCATTAGGTGCCCAACACGCTACTGGAGATCAGTGGAGAAATAACTCCAGAAAGAATGAAGGGATGGAGTCAAAGTAAAAACAATACCCAGCTGTGCATGTGACTGGTGATAGAAGCAAGATCTGATGCTGTAATGAGCAATATTGCATAGGAACCTGGAGTGTCAGGTCCATGAATCAAGGCAAATTGGAAGTGGTCAAACAAGAGATGGCAAGAGTGAACACTGACATTCTAGGAATCAGCGAACTAAAATGGACTGGAATGGGTGAATTTAACTCAGATGACCATTATATCTACTACTGTGGGCAGGAATCCCTCAGAAGAAATGGAGTAGCCATCATGGTCAACAAAAGAGTCCGAAATGGAGTACTTGGATACAATCTTAAAAACAACAGAATGATCTCTGTTCGTTTCCAAGGCAAACCATTCAATATCACAGTAATCCAAGTCTATGCCCCAAACAATAACCCTGAAGAAGCTGAAGTTGAACGGTTTTATGAAGACCTACAGGACCTTTTAGAACTAACACCCAAAAAAGATGTCCTTTTCATTATAGGGGTCTGGAATGCAAAAGTAGGAAGTCAAGAAACACCTGGAGTAACAGGCACATTTGGCCTTGGAATGTGGAATGAAGCAGGGCAAAGGCTAATAGAGTTTTGCCAAGAAAATGCACTGGTCATAGGAAACACCCTCTTCCAACAACACAAGAGAAGACTCTACACATGGACGTCACCAGATGGTCAACACCGAAATCAGATTGATTATATTCTTTGCCACCAAAAATGGAGAAGCTCTATACAGTCAACAAAAACAAGACCAGGAGCTGACTGTGGCTCAGATCATGAACTCCTTATTACCAAATTCAGACTCAAATTGAAGAAAGTGGGGAAAACCACTAGACTATTCAGGTATGACCAAAATTAAATCCCTTATGATTATACCGTGGAAGTGAGAAATAGATTTAAGGGCCTAGATCTGATAGATAGAGTGCCTGATGATCTATGGAATGAAGTTCATGACATTGTACAGGAGACAGGGGTCAAGACCATTCCCATGGAAAAGAAATGCAAAAAAGCACAATGGCTGTCTGAGGAGGCTTTACAAATAGCTGTGAAAAGAAGAGAAGCAAAAAGCAAAGGAGAAAAGCAAAGATATAAGCATCTGAATGCAGAGTTGCAAAGAAGAGCAAGAAGAGATAAGAAAGCCTTCTTCAGCGATCAATGCAAAGAAATAGAGGAAAACAACAGAATGGGAAAGACTAGAGATCTCTTCAAGAAAATTAGAGATACCAAGGGAACATTTCATGCAAAGATGGGCTCAATAAAGGACAGAAATGGTAGGGACCTAACAGAAGCAGAAGATATTAAGAAGAGGTGGCAAGAATACACAGAAAAACTGTACAAAAAAGAACTTCATGACCCAGATAATCACGAGGGTGTGATCACTCATCTAGAGCCAGACATCCTGGAAAATAAGTCAAGTGGGCCTTAGAAAGCATCACTACAAACAAAGCTAGTGGAGGTGATGGAATTCCAGTTGAGCTATTTCAAATCCTGAAAGATGATACTGTGAAAGTGCTGCACTCAATATGCCAGCAAATTTGGAAAACACAGCAGTGGCCACAGGACAGGAAAAGGTCAGTTTTCATTCCAACCCCAAAGAAAAGCAATGTCAAAGAATGCTCAAACTACCGCACAATTGCACTCATCTCACATGATAGTAAAGTAATGCTCAAAATTCTCCAAACCAGGCCTCAACAATACGTGAACCTTGAACTTCCTGATGTTCAAGCTGGTTTTAGACAAGGCAGAGGAACCAGAGATCAAATTGCCAATATCCTCTGGATAATGGAAAAAGCAAGAGTGTTCCAGAAAAGGATTTATTTCTGCTTTATTGACTATGCCAAAGCCTTTGACTGTGTGGATCACAATAAACTGTGGAAAATTCTGAAAGAGATGGGAATACAGACCACCTGACCTGCCTCTTGAGAAATTTGTAGGCAGGTCAGGAAGCAACAGTTATAACTGCACATGGAACAACAGACTGGTTTCAAATAGGAAAGGGAGCACGTCAAGGCTGTATATTGTCATCCTGCTTAACTTATATGCAGAGTACATCATGAGAAACGCTGGACTGGAAGAAACACAAGCTGGAATCAAGATTTCTGGGAGAAATATCAATAACCTCAGATATGCAGATGACACCACCATTATGGCAGAAAGTGAAGAGGAACTAAAAAGCCTCTTGATGCAAGTGAAAGTGGAGAGTGAAAATTTGGCTTAAAGCTCAACATTCAGAAAACGAAGATCATGGCATCCGGTCCCATCATTTCATGGGAAATAGATGGGGAAACAGTGGAAACAGTGTCAGACTTTATTTTTCTGGGCTCTGAAATATCTGCAGATGGTGATTGCAGCCATGAAATTAAAAGATGCTTACTCCTTGGAAGAAAAGTTATGATCAACCTAGATAGCATATTCAAAAGCAGAGACATTACTTTGCCAACTAAAGTCCATCTAGTCAAGGCTATGGCTTTTCCTGTGGTCATGTATGGATGTGAGAGTTGGACTGTAAAGAAGGCTGAGCACCGAAGAATTGATGCTTTTGAACTGTGGGATTGAAGACTCTTGAGAGTCCCTTGGACTGCAAGGAGATCCAACCAGTCTATTCTGAAGGAGATCAGCCCTGGGATTTCTTTGGAAGGAATGATACCAAAACTGAAACTCCAGTACTTTGGCCACCTCATGCGAAGTGTTGACTCATTGGAAAAGACTCTGATGCTGGGAAGGATTGGGGGCAGGAGGAGAAGGGGATGACAGAAGATGAGATGGTGGCTGGATGGCATCACTGACTCAATGGACGTGAGTCTGAGTGAACTCCAGGAGTTGGTGCTGGACAGGGAGCCCTGGCGTGCTGTGATTTATGGGGTCGCAAAGTGTCGGACATGACTGAGTGACTGAACTAAACTGAACTGGGGATATAGGCTTCATTCAGCCTCCTTGACCTTCCCTGAGTTCCAAAGTGTTGATTTAAGCAATTGCGGTTAGGGAAAGGAGGGAATACAGAAACAGGAGAAACAATCTGGTGGCTCAGACAGTAAAGCTTCTGCCTGCAATGTGGGAGACCCGGGTTTGATTCCTGGGCCGGGAAGATCCCCTGGAGAAGGAAATGGCAATCCACTGTAGCACTCTTGCCTGGAAAATCCCATGGACGGAAGAGCCTTATAGGCTACAAGATGAAAGAGCCTGATAGGCACAGTCCATGGGGTCACAAAGTGTCGGACAGGACTGAGCGACTTCACTCACAGCTTCCAGACAAAGTCCTGGTTCCTACTCAAAGAAATATGCATAACAATGTCTTTGAGCTCCCACCCAGGTAGAGGATAGTAGCTTCAGACTGAACTCAAGATTCCTGGAGCACAGCTTTGTTGCCTCACCATCAACCAATCAAAAAGGGTCACAGACCCTGCAACCCTCATGCCAAATGTTGCCTTCTTTTTCCAGGGACCAGAGATGACCATCCTGTTAGGTCTCCTGTTTGTCTCCTGTCTATTTCATCTCTGAGAGGGGCCAAAATTTTCAAAATAAATTGCTGTTATTATAAGGGTGAATGCTGGTTTCAGGCGAAAAAAACAAACAAACAAACAAACAAAAAACCTTGACTTAGATCTGGTAGAGAGAGACTTCTGCTCTGCTAGGCAGGCCTATGCCCATGCACAGCAGGAAGAAGTTACAGAAGAAAGAGACCTCCGCCCCAATTCCCAAGAAGTATCTTGAGTATGAAGTGTCTCAAGGGGGAGTTGTTAGGGAAAGCACACTGATTGAAACCGCCCACCCTGGCCAGGCACCATAGTAACCATTTGCATGAGTTTTTTTATGACAGGAGATCCTGATAAGGAAGGTGGAACTAATAAGCCACCACCAACCAGAAGATTCCAGGAAAGGTCAAAAGGAGACACCGCATGTCCGTCCACTTCCCAGAATCCCACTCGCTAGCATGCATCTTGGCTGAGCGATGTGTATGCCACCAGGAAAGACTCTGAATTAGAATGACTGGCCAAAGACCAACTGGAAACTAATCCCATCACCATAAAACCCGACATTGCAAGCCACGTGGCAGAGCAGTTCTCCTGGGTTCCCTTAGCCTACTGCTCTCCACCTGAGTGTCCTTTCCCAATAAAATCTCTTGCTTTGTCAGCACATGTGTCTCCTTGGACAATTCATTTCTGAGTGTTAGACAAGAGCCCAGTTTTGGGCCCTGGAAGATGTCCCCCTTCCTGCAACAGGACCAGTATCCTGTCTTCTCCTTCCCAAGTTTCCTCAGGGATCACCATGGGGAGTGGCTGCAGTCTGATGGCTGGTAGAGAGTAGGTATTCTCCTTCTCAAGTTTCTTCAGGTCTCACCATGAGATGTGACTGCAGCCTGCTGGCATCTAGAAGGAAGGTGTTCTCCTTCGCAAGTTTCCTCAGGGCTCACACTGGGGAGTGGCTTCAGTCTGATGGCTGCTAGAGAGCAGGTATTCTTCTACTTCTCGAGGCTTTTTTAGGGCTTACAGTGGGGAGTGGCTGCACTTTGATGGCTGCTAGAAAGCAGGTATTCTTTTCCTTCCCGAGTTTCCTCGGGGTTTACATTGGGGAGTGTCTGCAGTCTGATGGCTTCTAGATAGTAGGAGGGGGAAGCTGGGTCCCTATTGAGATCATCTCAGCAGAGACAGCAAGCACGTCCTGTGACTCCAGACAATCTTCCAATGTTCAGGGTTAGTGTTCAGCCTGCAGGATCCACAGCCATCAGCTCAGCCACCATGCTCTGCACATAGTTGCTATGTAGCCCTGAAACCTACCGTACAGGAGGCCGTCTAAGTGTGGCATCCTGTCCAACAAAACTCTCGGTCACATCCTCCAAGCCCAACCAAGGCCCAACTTTGCTTAGAGGGTCTCACTGGGATCCAGGTTCCCCCTTCTGCTCTTTCACATTCCATACACAAGTGGGGAGAAGGCAGGGGCTGGGGGCAGAGTGCCTTCAAGCAAGTAGGGCAGAAGTTTTCCCATCACCCCTTGTGGTCCATCCCTGCACGTCACTGTGCAGCAGAGGACATGTGTCCCCAGATCAGGCACTCTCTCCAGGGGATTTGAGCTGTGAGCACTAACACAGGAAACCCCGAGTGACCTGCTTAGGCTGGAAGACTAGTTCCTGG